>NC_139997.1:24125138-24796038 GCF_964263955.1 Coregonus lavaretus
AAGGAAACTTATAGGTGACATAATCAATACATAAGACGAAACAGGTGCACCAACAAGACAAAACCAAACAAACATAGAGAACATCAAGCAGTAGGAGCTAGTACTCCGGGGACGACGAACGCCGAAGCCTGCCCAAACAAGGAGGAGGAGCAGTCTCGGCGGAAGTCGTGACAGTACCCCCCCCCCTTGACGCGCGGCTCCAGCCGTGCGCCGACCCCGGCCTCGGGGACGGCCAGGAGGACGTGGAGAGGGCGCGTAGGATGACTACGGTGGAACTCAGTCAGGAGGGATGGATCTAAAATGTCCCTCCTAGGCACCCAGCACCGTTCCTCTGGACCGTACCCCTCCCACTCCACGAGATATTGTAGACCCCCCATCCGATGTCTCGAATCCACGATGGACCGGACTGAGTACGCCGGAGCCCCCTCGATGTCCAGTGGGGGCGGAGGGGTCTCTCTTATCTCACTGTCCTGGAGTGGACCAGCTACCACCGGCCTGAGGAGAGACACATGGAACGAGGGGTTAATGTGATAGTCATTAGGCAGTTGCAACTTGTAACACACCTCGTTCAATCTCCTCAGGACTTTAAATGGCCCCACAAACCGCCGGCCAAGCTTCCGGCAGGGCAGGCGAAGGGGCAGGTTTCGAGTCGAGAGCCAGACTCGATCTCCAGGTGCGTATACAGGACCCTCACTGCGGTGGAGATCGGCGCTCGCCTTCTGCCTGCGGATGGCCCGCTGCAGATGTACGTGTGCAGCGTTCCAAGTCTCCTCCGAGCGCCGAAACCACTCATCCACCGCAGGAGCCTCGATCTGGCTCTGATGCCATGGTGCCAGAACCGGCTGATACCCTAACACGCACTGGAAAGGAGTCAGGTTAGTAGAGGAGTGGCGAAGAGAGTTCTGAGCCATCTCTGCCCAGGGGATATACCCCGACCACTCCTCCTGCCGGCCCTGGAAATATGATCTCAGAAACCTACCCACATCCTGGTTCACTCTCTCCACCTGCCCATTACTCTCAGGGTGGAAACCCGAGGTAAGGCTAACCGAGACCCCCAAGCGTTCCATGAACGCCCTCCAGACTCTAGAGGTGAATTGGGGACCCCGATCAGACACTATATCCTCGGGAACCCCGTAGTGCCGGAAGACGTGGGTGAACAAAGCCTCAGCGGTCTGTAGGGCAGTAGGGAGACCCGGCATTGGGATGAGACGACAGGCCTTAGAAAACCGATCCACAACGACCAGAATAGTGGTATTCCCCTGAGAGGGGGGAAGGTCCGTGACAAAGTCCACCGAGAGGTGAGACCACGGCCGTTGTGGAACGGGCAGGGTTGTATCTTCCCCCTGGGCAGGTGTCTAGGCGCCTTACACTGGGCGCACACCGAGCAGGAGGAGACATAAACCCTCACGTCCCTAGCCAATGTTGGCCACCAGTACTTAACACTAAGGCAGTGCACTGTCCGGCCAATACCTGGATGTCCAGAGGAGGGTGACGTATGAGCCCAATAAATGAGACGATCACGGACCTCGAGCGGCACGTTTGTCCGACCCACTGGACACTCTGGGGGAGTAGGGTCGGTGCGTAACGCCCGCTCAATTTCCGCATCGACCTCCCATACCACCGGTGCCACCAGACAAGACTCTGGCAGTATGGGAGTGGGCTCAATGGACCTCTCCTCTGTTTCATACCGCCGGGACAGGGTGTCTGCCTTACCGTTCTGGGACCCTGGGATGTAAGTGATCTTAAAAACGAACCGGGTCAGAAACATGTTCCACCTAGCCTGACGAGGGTTCAATATCCTAGCTGCCCGGATGTACTCCAGGTTATGATGGTCAGTCAGAATGAGAAAAGGGTGTTGAGCCCCCTCAAGCCAATGCCTCCACACCTTTAGGGCTTGAACCACGGCTAACAGCTCCCTGTCACCTACGTCATAATTACGTTCCGCCGGGCTGAGCTTTTTAGAATAAAAAGCGCAGGGACGGAGCTTAGGAGGCGTGCCGGAGCGTTGCGACAGTACTGCTCCAATACCGGCCTCTGACGCGTCCACCTCTACCTGGAACGCTAAAGCGGGGTCCGGGTGCGCCAGCACCGGAGCCGAAGTGAACAGGTCCTTCAGTTTACTAAACGCCCTGTCCGCTTCAGCCGACCACTGCAAACGCACCGGGCCCCCCTTCAGCAGGGAAGTAATGGGAGCTGCTACCTGTCCAAAACCCCGGATAAACCTCCGGTAGTAATTGGCAAAACCCAAAAACTGCTGCACCTCTTTAACAGTGGTTGGGGTTTGCCAGTTACGCACGGCTGACACACGGTCAATCTCCATCTTCACCCCTGACGCGGACAACCGATGACCCAAGAAGGAGATGGACTCCTGGAAAAACAGACATTTATCTGCCTTGACATACAAGTCATGCTCCAACAGCCTACCCAACACTCGGCGCACCAGGGCTACATGCTCGGCTCATGTAGAAGAGTACACTAGGATGTCGTCAATGTACACTACCACACCCTGCCCATGCAGGTCCCGGAAGATCTCGTCCACAAATGATTGGAAGACTGAAGGAGCATTCATTAACCCGTATGGCATGACAAGATACTCATAATGACCTGAGGTGGTACTAAATGCCGTCTTCCATTCATCTCCCTCCCTAATGCGCACCAAGTTATAGGCGCTCCTGAGATCCAGTTTTGTGAAGAAACGCGCTCCGCGCAATGATTCAGTCATACTCGCAATCAGAGGAAGAGGGTAACTGTATTTAACAGTGATCTGATTGAGACTACGGTAATCAATACACGGGCGCAACAATCCATCCTTCTTCTTCACAAAAAAGAAACTCGAGGACGCAGGGGAAGTGGAGGACCGTATGTATCCTTGTCTCAGGGACTCAGCTATGTATGTCTCCATAGCCGCCGTCTCCTCTTGAGACAGAGGATACACATGGCTCCGCGGGAGTGCCGCACCTGTCTGGAGGTTTATCGCACAATCTCCCTGTCTATGAGGTGGCAATCGCGTCGCCCTCGTCTTGCTGAACACGAGTGCCAAATCCTCATACTCAGGGGGAATGTGCATTGCTGGCACTTGGTTCGGACTCTCCACCGTGGTCGCCCCAACGGAAACACCTAAATTGTGCGATAAACCTCCAGACAGGTGCGGCACTCCCGCGGAGCCATGTGTATCCTCTGTCTCAAGAGGAGACGGCGGCTATGGAGACATACATAGCTGAGTCCCTGAGACAAGGATACATACGGTCCTCCACTTCCCCTGCGTCCTCGAGTTTCTTTTTTGTGATACAGCAGGATCCATCGGGAGAGGTTGTGTTTTTCTCTAGCAGGAGGTAAGCAGGAGGTAAGCTTCTCATATGGTGTTGAGTAAAGCTTAACCATGTATTAGATCGTAGGTAGGTAGTTAGTTGTAGTTAGGTATTGTAGTTATTGTAGGTTAGTATTGTTGTTATTGTAGGTTTCCGTAGGTAATTGTAGGTTAGTATCGAAGCACGAGGCTAGCTAGCTAGCGGGTAGCTACTGGTAACGTTTAGCAACGGTGGAGAGCTGTTTCCAATGTTAATGTGCTGCTAGCCAACGTTTAATTTTTGCTGCGTTATGCGTTATGAAAGGAACTAGACACGGACATGAATTATCTGTTTAGTGTGCTAACACACTCTTGGCAGTTTGTTGTAACCAAGTATTGGTGCTAAACTGTGTGTTAATGGATGCTAGCATGCTAGTTAGCTATGGCGTCATAGCTAGGCATTGTGGGTTGTTGTGGGTAGTTACTGTAGGTTGGCAGTGTCTTCGGCCGTGCCGGCTGTAGCACGAAGCGAGCTAACTAGCCGTTTTTTCGAACAGAGTCAGAGTCAACACAGTAGCCATTGTGTGCCGGGTGTAGCACGAAGCTAGCTAGCTAGCCGTTCTTCAAACAAAGTCAACACAGTGGCCATTGCTAGCTACCCAACACGACCAGCTAACTGTACTGTAGTAGCTAAATACAATATACTTGTCCTAGCTAGCCAACGTTTAATCATTGCTGCGTCATGAAAGGAACTTGACACAGACACGAATGATCTGTTTAGTGTGTTAACACACTATTGGTGTGTCTTGGCAGTGTCTTCGGCCGTGCCGGCTGTAGCACGAAGCGAGCTAACTAGCCGTTTTTTCGAACAGAGTCAGAGTCAACACAGTAGCCATTGTGTGCCGGGTGTAGCACGAAGCTAGCTAGCTAGCCGTTCTTCAAACAAAGTCAACACAGTGGCCATTGCTAGCTACCCAACACGACCAGCTAACTGTACTGTAGTAGCTAAATACAATATACTTGTCCTAGCTAGCCAACGTTTAATCATTGCTGCGTCATGAAAGGAACTTGACACAGACACGAATGATCTGTTTAGTGTGTTATCACACTATTGGTGGTTTGTTGTGACCAAGTGTTGGTGCTAAACTGTGTGTTACTGGATGCTAGCATGCTAGTTAGCTAGTTAACACACTATTGGTGGTTTGTTGTGACCAAGTGTTGGTGCTAAACTGTGTGTTATTGTTATTGGATGCTAGCATGCTAGTTAGCTATGGTGTCATAGTTAGCTAGCTGAATAAAGTGGGTTGAGTCTATTCCTTTAAACATTGAACCGCTGTGGTTCACAACAATTCTGATTTCTAAAGGTGGAAGTTGGGAGAGTTTTTGTTCGGGTGGTTCAGTGAAACAATTTTAGTTTCTGAGGTAGAAGTTTTTGGTGAGGGAGGCCCTGCTCTCTCCTCTCCCAGATGCTTAGCTCATTTCATTCCGATCTCCTCTGCATTTTTGTAGCCATTTGCTACAGCCTGTCAACTATGCCTCTGCCTATCCCTGTTCTCTCCTCTCTGCACAGGCTACACAAACGCACCACACCGCGTGGCTGCTGCCTCTCTAACCTGGTGGTCCCTGCACGCACCCCACACCTGGAGTTCCAGGTCGCAGGCAGCCTCTGGAACTGCCGTTCTGCTGCCAACAAAGCTGACTTCATCCCAGCCTATGCCAACCTCCAGTCCCTCGACTTCCTGGCGCTGACTGAAACATGGATCACCACTGAAAACACTGCTACTCCTACTGCTCTCTCCTCGTCTGACCATGTGTTCTCGCATACCCCGAGAGCATCTGGTCAGAGGGGTGGTGGTACAGGAATCCTCATCTCTCCCAAGTGGACATTCTCAATTTTTCCCCTAACCCATCTGTCTATCTCCTCATTTGAATTCCATGCTGTCACAGTCACTAGCCCATTTAAGCTTAATATCCTTGTCATCTATCGCCCTCCAGGTTCCCTTGGAGAGTTCATCAATGAGCTTGACGCCTTGATAAGTTCCTTTCCTGAGGATGGCTCACCCCTCACAGTTTTGGGGGATTTCAACCTCCCTATGTCCACATTTGACTCATTTCTCTCTGCCTCCTTCTTTCCACTCCTCTCCTCTTTTGACCTCACCCTCTCACCGTCCCCCCCTACTCACAAGGCAGGCAATACGCTTGACCTCATCTTCACTAGATGCTGCTCCTCTACTAATCTCACTGCAACTCCCCTCCATGTCTCCGACCACTACTTTGTTTCCTTTTCTCTCTCGCTCTCCTCCCACACTACTCACTCTGCCCCTACACAGATGGTAATGCGCCGCCGCAACCTTCGCTCTCTCTCTCCCACTACTCTCTCCTCTTCCATCCTATCATCTCTTCCCTCTGCTCAATCCTTCTCCCTCCAATCTCCTGATTCTGCCTCCTCAACCCTCCTCTCCTCCCTTTCTGCATCCTTTGACTCTCTGTGTCCCCTATCCTCCCGGCCGGCTCGGTCCTCCCCTCCAGCTCCGTGGCTTGATGACTCATTGCGAGCTCACAGAACAGAGCTCCGGGCAGCGGAGCGGAAATGGAAGAAAACTAAACTCCCTGCCGACCTGGCATCTTTTCACTCCCTCCTCTCTACATTTTCTTCATCTGTTTCTGCTGCTAAGGCCACCTTCTACCACTCTAAATTCCAAGCATCTGCCTCTAACCCTAGGAAGCTCTTTGCCACATTTTCCTCCCTCCTGAATCCTCCCCCCCCCCCCCCCCCCTCCTCTCTCTCTGTGGATGACTTCGTCAACCACTTTGAAAAGAAGGTTGACGACATCCGATCCTCGTTTGTTAAGTCTAATGACACTGCTGGTCCTGCTCACACTGCCCTACCCTATGCTTTGACTTCTTTCTCCCCTCTCTCTCCAGATAAAATCCTGCGACTTGTGACTGCAGGCCGCCCAACAACCTGCCCGCTTGACCCCATCCCCTCCTCCCTTCTCCAGACCATCTCCGGTGACCTTCTCCCCTACCTCACCTCGCTGATCAACTCATCCTTGACCGCTGGCCATGTCCCTTCCGTCTTCAAGAGAGCGAGAGTTGCTCCCCTTCTCAAAAAACCAACACTCGACCCCACTGATGTCAACAACTACAGACCAGTATCCCTTCTTTCTTTTCTTTCCAAAACTATTGAGCGTGCCGTCTTTAGCCAACTCTCTTGCTATCTCTCTCAGAATGACCTTCTTGATCCAAACCAATCAGGTTTCAGGACTGGTCATTCAACTAAGACTGCTCTTCTCTGTGTCACGGAGACTCTCCGCACTGCTAAAGCTAACTCTCTCTCCTCTGCTCTTGTCCTTCTAGACCTGTCTGCTGCCTTTGATACTGTGAACCATCAGATCCTCCTCTCCACCCTCTCCGAGCTGGGCATCTCCGGCGCGGCTCACTCCTGGATTGCGTCCTACCTGACCGGTCGCTCCTACCAAGTGGCGTGGCGAGAAGCTGTCTCCGCACCACGTGCTCTCACCACTGGTGTCCCCCAGGGCTCAGTTCTAGGCCCTCTCCTTTTCTCCCTATACACCAAGTCACTTGGCTCTGTCATATCCTCACACGGCCTCTCCTATCATTGCTACGCTGACGATACACAACTAATCTTCTCCTTTCCCCCTTCTGATAACCAGGTGGCGAATCGCATCTCTGCATGTCTGGCAGACATATCAGTATGGATGACGGATCACCACCTCAAGCTGAACCCTGGCAAGACGGAGCTGCTCTTCCTCCCGGGGAAGGACTGCCCGTTCCATGATCTCGCCATCACGGTTGACAACTCCGTTGTGTCCTCCTCCCAGAGTGCGAAGAGCCTTGGCGTGACCCTGGACAACACCCTGTCGTTCTCCGCTAACATCAAGGCGGTGACCCGCTCCTGCAGGTTCATGCTCTACAACATTCGGAGAGTACGACCCTGCCTTACACAGGAAGCGGCACAGGTCCTAATCCAGGCACTTGTCATCTCCCGTCTGGATTACTGCAACTCGCTGTTGGCTGGCCTCCCTGCATGTGCCATTGAACCCCTACAACTCATCCAGAATGCCGCAGCCCGTCTGGTGTTCAACCTTCCCAAGTTCTCTCACGTCACCCCCCTCCTCCGCACACTCCACTGGCTTCCAGTTGAAGCTCGCATCCGTTACAAGACCATGGTGCTTGCCTTTGGAGCAGCGAGGGGAACGGCACCTCTGTACCTTCGGGCTCTGATCAGTCCCTACACCCAAACGAGGGCATTGCGTTCATCCACCTCTGGCCTGCTGGCTCCCCTTCCTCTGCGGAAGCATAGTTCCCGCTCAGCCCAGTCAAAACTGTTCGCTGCTCTGGCACCCCAATGGTGGAACAAGCTCCCTCACGACGCCAGGAGTCACTCACCACCTTCCGGAGACATTTGAAACCCCACCTCTTTAAGGAATACCTGGGATAGGATAAAGCAATCCTTCTACCCCCCCCCCCCCCCACACACACACACAGCGGAGTCGCTCACCACCTTCCGGAGACATTTGAAACCCCACCTCTTTAAGGAATACCTGGGATAGGATAAAGTAATCCTTCTACCCCCCCCCCCCCCCCCCCCACCCCACAGCGGAGTCACTCATCACCTTCCGGAGACATTTGAAACCCCACCTCTTTAAGGAATACCTGGGATAGGATAAAGTAATCCTTCTACCCCCCCCCCCACACACAGCGGAGTCGCTCACCACCTTCCGGAGACATTTGAAACCCCACCTCTTTAAGGAATACCTGGGATAGGATAAAGTAATCCTTCTACCCCCCCCCCCCAAAAAAAAAAATTTGTAAAGTGGTTATCCCACTGGCTATAGGGTGAATGCATCAATTTGTGAGTCGCTCTGGACTAGAGCGTCTGCTAAATGACGTAAATGTGCCCTTGAGCAAGGCACTTAACCCTAATTGCTCCTGTAAGTCGCTCTGGATAAGAGCGTCTGCTAAATGACTAAAATGTAAATGTAAATGTAAACATCGCCCAACACACTGGTCAGACCATTCCTTGAGAGCCCTCTGTTGCCACGAAATGGTGGGGTCATGGGTGATTAACCAAGGAAGCCCCAGCACCACGGGATACGCAGGAGAGTCAATCAGGTACAACTGAATGATCTCCTCATGACCCCCCTGCGTCTTCATCTTTAGTGGCGCTGTGACCTCCCTAATCAACCCAGATCCCAACGGGCGGCTATCTAGGGCATGGACAGGGAAGGGTGCATCAACGGGCAGGAGGGGAATCCCTAACTTAGTACAACATTTCCGATCAATAAAATTCCCAGCTGCGCCTGAATCGACTAGCGCCTTATGCTGGGAATGAGATGCAACCTGAGGAAATACCACAGGTATACACAAGTGAACAACAGAGAGCTCTGGGTGAGTGGGGCGCCTACTCACCTGAAATGACTCCCCAGTGCGCGACCTGTTGCCCCGATTCCCCTCTCATTCCACCCCGCATCCGCCGCTAGAGTCCGGAACAGACGCTCCCCCGCTGCTTTACCCTCAGGAGGATGATCGAAAACAGCCCTGAAGCGGCGGGAGAACTCCGCGTAGCTGATGGTGGCGGTGTCTATTCCCCTCCATTCGGCGTTGGCCCACTCCAACGCCTTGCCGGAGAGACAGGAGATGAGGGCGGAAACGCTCTCGTATCCCGAGGGCGCCGGGTGTATGGTGGCCAGGTAGAGTTCCACCTGAAGGAGGAACCCCTGACACCCGGCTGCGGTGCCATCATACACCCTCGGGAGCGAGAGCCGAATCCCACTGGATTCCGGAGCTGGTCTGGTGGGGCTGGCCGATGGTGGTGGTAATGTAGGAGGAGGTGTGGGCACGCCTCCCCTTTCCCATCGGCGCAGGGTGTTCATCACCTCCTGCATGGCGGAGCCGAGTTGCTGGATCCTGGCGTCCTGGCAGCTGACCCGATCCTCCAGCGACTCGGTCGCCGCCGCTGCTCCTGCTGACTCCATAGTATGGTGCGTTGTTCTGTCACAAGCTGATGTGGATGCGGTGTTGGAGTCAGGCGCAGGACACAGAAGCTTAGTCGAAACGACTTTAATTGTCACAAAGATAATAACAAAAATAACGGGCCTCAAACACAGGAGGCGAGCGATTACGCAAACAGTGCGCAAAAACACTAACAACTAGAGCACAATAAAGATTCACCAACGGACAGGCGGACAACAACACACAACTGCAAACAAAACCAAAGGAAACTTATAGGTGACATAATCAATACATAAGACGAAACAGGTGCACCAACAAGACAAAACCAAACAAACATAGAGAACATCAAGCGGTAGCAGCTAGTACTCCGGGGACGACGAACGCCGAAGCCTGCCCGAACAAGGAGGAGGAGCAGTCTCGGCGGAATTTGTGACAACTATATAAATATTTAACTTTAGTGTTGTCAAGAAAGTTTGGAAATCATGCTGTGTTGAGGGATATATTGTATGTGAAAAGCCAACTGGTGGTGGTCTCCGATAGAGGTGCCGGTTGTGATTATAGGTGCAACTGTCCTGGTAAGAGGACTGCTAAACAAATAAAAAAGCATACATGTCAATAGGTATGTGCATCTTTCATTTACATTTTAGTCATTTAGCAGACGCTCTTATCCATTGCGACTTACAGTTAGTGAGTGCATACATTTTTCATACTGGCCCCTTTCAAGATGATTCGAACACCTGCTCTTTCCATGACATACTGTAGACTGACCAGGTGAATCCAGGTGAATGCTATGATCCCTTATTGATGTCACCTATTAAATCCACTTCAATCAGTATAGATGAAGGGAAGGAGAGAGGTTAAAGAGGGATTTTTAAGCCTTGAAACAATTGAGACATGGATTATGTACACTACCGGTCAAAAGTTTTAGAACACCTACTCATTCAAGGGTTTTTCTCTATTTTCACAATTTTCTACATTGTAGAATAATAGTGAAGACATCAAAACTATGAAATGTTACATTTACATTTACATTTTAGTCATTTAGCAGACGCTCTTATCCAGAGCGACTTACAGTTAGTGAGTGCATACATTTTCATACATTCTCTTCTATCGTAGAGAAACAGTGCCTCCTGTGCACGACTTTCAGTAAAGTACTCTTCTTTTAAAATAAAGGTTTGTTGGCTCATAAAGAATCACAATTATGTAAAGTTGTATAAACAAAAACATATCTCCTTCTTCCTCATATACACTAACCTGATCCATAGGAGTCCTGGAGTGCAGTTAAACTTGCATTGTACAATCAAGACCCTCAAAACCATGTTGAAATGTTACTTCCATGGTCTGAAACTTAAAACCTTCACCTGTTTTAATTATTGTCATTCATGAGGTTTGGAAGGGAAGCTCGTTTCAAATATCAGTCGAACTTGAACACTTTTAAGCAAAATAAACATTCATGAAATCTCTGATAAAAATATTGTGACCAACTAAATCAAGACGTAAATGTACATGTTGGAGAACATGCCCTGTCAAGGGGGGTAATAATCACTTAGAGGAAAAATAATATTTCAAGGTGTTGTAATAAAGAAATAAACAGAACACCCAAATCCTTTTTCTCCCCTCAAAAAACAATCAAATGGATGTGTCTGTCTCTCTGGCAATACCTGATGCTTTTGTGACAGCTAACATTGAAATAACACATATGGAATCATGTAGTAACAAAAAAAGCGTTAAACAAATCAAAATATATTTTAGATTTAAGATTCTTCAAAGTAGCCACCCTTTGCCTTGATGACAGCTTTGCACACTCTTGGCATTCTCTCAACCAGCTTCATGAGGTTGTCACCTGGAATGCATTTCAATTAACAGGTGTGCCTTCTTAAAAGTTAATTTGTGGAATTTATTTCCTTCTTAATGCATTTGAGCCAATCAGTTGTGTTGTGACAAGGTAGGGGGGGGGGGGTATGCAGAAGATAGCCCTATTTGGTAAAAGACCAAGTCCATATTATGGCAAGAACAGCTCAAATAAGCAAAGAGAAATGACAGTCCATCATTACTTTAAGACATGAAGGTCAGTCAATATGGAACATTTCAAGTGCGATCGCAAAAACCATCAAGCGCTATGATGAAACTGGCTCTCATGAGGACCGCCACAGGAATGGAAGACCCAGAGTTACCTCTGCTGCAGAGGATAAGTTCATTGCAGCCCAAATAAATGCTTCAGAGTTCAAGTAACAGACACATCTTAACATCAACTGTTCAGAGGAGACTGTGTGAATCAGGCCTTCATGGTCGAATTGCTGCAAAGAAACCACTACTAAAGGACACCAATAAGAAGAAGAGACTTGCTTGGGCCAAGAAACACGAGCAATGGACATTAGATCGGTGGAAATGTGTCCTTTGATCTGGAGTCCAAATTGGAGATTTTTGGTTCCAACCGCCGTGGCTTTGTGAGACGCGGTGTGGGTAAACGGATAATCTCCGCATGTGTATTTCCCACCGTAAAGCATGGAGCAGGAGGTGTTATGGTGTGGTGGTGCTTTGCTGGTGACACTGTCTGTGATTTATTTAGAATTCAAGGCATACTTAACCAGCATGGCTACCCCAGCATTCTGCAGCGATACGCTATCCCATCTGGTTTGGGCTTAGTGGGACTATCATTTGTTTTTCAACAGGACAATGACCCAACACACCTCCAGGCTGTGTAAGGGCTATTTTACCAAGAAGGAGAGTGATGAAGTGCTGCATCAGATGACCTGGCCTCCACAATCACCCAAACTCAACCCAATTGAGATGGTTTGGGATGGGTCGGACGACAGAGTGAAGGATAAGCAGCCAACAAGTGCTCAGTATATGTTGGAACTCCTTCAAGACTGTTGGAAAAGCATTCCAGGTGAAGCTGGTTGAGAGAATGCCAAGAGTGTGCAAAACTGTCATCAAGGCAAAGGGTAGCTATTTGAAGAATCTCAAATATAAAATGTATTTTGATTCGTTAAACACTTCTTTGGTTACTACATGATTCCATATGTGTTATTTCATATGTAGAAAATAGTAAAAATAAAGAAAAAACCTTGAATGAGTAGGTGTTCAAAAACTTTTGACCGGTAGTGTGTGTGTGCCATTCAGTGGGCAAGTGGACAAGACAAAATAATTAAGTGCCTTTGAACAGGGTATGGTAGTAGGTGCCAGGAGCACTGGTTTGAGTGTGTCAAGAACTGCAACGCTGCTGGGTTTTTCACCCTCAACAGTCCACCACCCAAAGGACATCCAGCCAACTTGACACAACTGTGGGAACCATTGGAGTCAACAGTAGATGTCCTAACCGACTTGCCAAAACTATAGTTTGTTAACAAGAAATTTGTGGAGTGGTTGAAAAACAAGTTTTAATTACTCCAACCTAAGTGTATGTAAACTTCCAACTTCAACTGTATATACTGTACATATATACACATTGTCACGGATCCCCCCGGTACTGCTGCTCATTCCGTTCACCAGCTCCGGAGGTCTACGTCACCGGCCTTCTAGGCGTCACTGACCTGGTTCATTACCACCAACCCCGGACTGTCTTGTCTCACACCTGGTTCCCATTCCCCCTGATTAGTAAGTGTTTATATGTGCCCTCTGTTCCCCATTGTCCTTATCGATTATTGTCCCATGTCTGTTGGTCTCGTGAGTACCATGTATTGTGCTCTTGTTATTGCGGGTCTCGTCCCGTGTATTTGTTTGGAGGTTTACACCTTGCTCTTTTGTTTGGGTTACATCCCAGTGTTGTATATATACGTGTTTGTTTTGGGCTTCGTCCCCGTCATTTTTTAATGATGTACCTTGTGTTGGGTGGAGTAATAAAAAACCCTAATACGTATTCCTGCGCATGTCTTCCAATCATTATACAACATGACAGAATAATCAACCCATAATAATGGAGACAGCGGGAAAGGCAGAGCTGGCGACCATCGTAGAGACAATCCAGCATCACGAGGACTGTCTGTCCAGACTCGGCAGCGCCATGGACAGCGTGCTGGCAACCATCCTGCGGTTGGAGGGGAAGGTGCCGTCCCTCCAGTCTCCAGCACAGGTTCCGGCACCAGCCCTCACACCACCACTACCAGGCTCCGTCCCATCTGAGCCGGTCCGTGGAATACCCCTGTCCCACCCGGAACGCTTTGACGGCGCGCCAGCGAGATGCAAGGGATTCCTTCTGCAATGCGACCTGTACCTCGCTCGCTACGCCGAGGCTGTCTCCGGGAGAGACAGGGTTGCAACAGTCATCTCGGCACTGTCCGGACGGGCCCTGGACTGGAGTGCCGCGGTCTGGGAGACGGGCGGACCCGAGGTCGAGTCCTACGAGCACTTCACCCTCCTCTTCCGCTCGGTGTTTGATCATCCTGTGGAGGGACGAGAGGGGGGTGAGCCTCTACTCTGACTACGCCAGGGATCTAGGACCGCCTCGGAGTTCGCCCTGGAGTTCCGGAACATCGCGGCCTCCACCGGATGGAACGAGTCGGCTCTGGTCACCGTTTTCCACAGCGGACTGCGGGAGTTAGCCTGCCGTGATGACAACCTGTCACTCGACCAGCTCATCAGCATGACGATCCAGTTGGACAACCTCCTACGGTCCCGACGAAGACCTGCGCGGAATCCGGAGCCCATGGCTACACCTGTTCCGTGGCCAGAGCCGATGGAGGAGGGCTCTGCACGTTTGCCCGAGGCAGAGCGTAGGAGAAGGAAGAATCTGGGCCTCTGCTCCTATGGTGGAGAAAGGGGTCATTTCTCCCCAACCTGCCCTCTATCCACTAATAGGCGATAAGGTGACAAGCCAGTGAATTCCCCTGCTCCAACCCAGGGAGGATGCAAGATCTCCTCTCCTTTTCTGTCAACTCAACCAGTGTGCTTTTCCATTAAATTCCCTGAATACCCTAGCCCCTCACTCCCGTTAGCTCTGATTGATTCCAGAGCTGCCGGGAATCTTTTAGATAGCGCACTGGCCACTGCATTACGCACTCCTTTGGTTCCCCTACAGTCACCCATTCCAGTTCGAGCCCTGGATAATCGTCCAATAGGGACAGGGCTCGTACATCACATCACTGTTCCCGTTTCTCTGCTGACCCAAGACACTCATTTTGAACACATCACCTTTTTGATTATAGACACCCCACTCACCCCGTTGTTTTAGGTCTCCCCTGGATGAGTTTGCATAACCTGCTATTTCCTGGTCCGAGTGGAGACTGCTGGGTTGGTCGCAGGAGTGTCAGGGGAGGTGTCTCGCAGTGTCTGTCAACACCACTACGGTGGAAAGTCTGGACCACGCCACTCAAGTGGATTTACCGGAGGAATACCAGGATCTGGACCGGGTTTTCTCTAAGACCCAGGCTACACGCCTGCCTCCTCATCGCCCCTGAGATTGTGCCATTGACCTGCTGCCTGACGCAGTCCTCCCGAGAACACGTCTATCCCCTCTCCTATGCGGAGACCAAGGCCATGGAGACCTACTTACAGCAGAGCCTCCAGCAGGGTTTTCTCCGTCCCTCTATGTCACCAGCCTCCTCAAACATATTTTTTGTTAAGAAGAAAGATGGGGGACTGCGCCCCTGCATTGATTATCGAACACTGAACAAAGCCACCGTTAAGTTCAGCTATCCTTTCCCCCTCATACCAACCATCATCAAACAAATGCACGGGGCGCAGTACTTTATGAAACTGGACTTGAGGAGCACCTACAATCTGGTGCGCATTCATGCAGGCGATGAATGGAAAACAGCCTTTTCCACGACCACGGGGCATTACAAGAATCTCGTAATGCCCTTTGGCCTGTCTAATGCTCCTTCAGTCTTCCAGGCCTTTATTAATTAAGTGTTTCGGGACATGCTGGGACGGGGTATAGTGGTTTATATAGACAACATTTTGGACTATTCTGCTGACCCGAGTCCAGCATGTCTCGTTAGTCAGGTCTGTGCTGGGAAGACTGTTAGAGCATAATCTCTATGTTAAACAAGAAAAGTGTTTGTTTTTCCAGCGGCCCGTGTCCTTCACAAAATAGATGGCATCATGAGGAAGGAAAATGATGTGGGTATATTGAAGCAACATCTCAAGACATCAGTCAGGAAGTTAAAGCTTAGTCGTAAATGGGTCTTCCAAATGGTCAATGACCCCAAGCATACTTCCAAAGTTGTGGAAAAATGGCTTAAGGACAACAAAGTCAAGGTATTGGAGTGGCCATCACAAAGCCCTGACCTCAATCCTATAAAACATTTGTGGGCAGAACTGAAAAAGCGTGTGCGAGCAAGGAGGCCTACAAACCTGACTCAGTTACACCAGCTCTGTCAGGAGGAATGGGCCAAAATTCACTCAATTTATTGTGGGAAGCTTGTGGAAGGCTACCCGAAACGTTTGACCCAAGTTAAATAATTAGTTTCAGAATGGGTGGCAAGGAATAAGTTAGTCCTAAATATTTCAAAAACTAAAAGCATTGTATTTGGGACAAATCATTCACTAAACCCTAAACCTCAACTAAATCTTGTAATGAGTCATGTGGAAATTGAGCAAGTTGAGGAGACTAAATTGCTTGGAGTAACCCTGGATTGTAAATGGTCATGGTCAAAACATATTGATACAACAGTAGCTAGGATGGGGAGAAGTCTGTCTATAATAAAGCGCTGCTCTGCATTCTTAACAGCACTATCAACAAGGCAGGTCCTACAGGCCCTAGTTTTGTCGCACCTGGACTACTGTTCAGTCGTGTGGTCAGGTGCCACAAAGAGGGATTTAGGAAAATTGCAGTTGGCTCAGAACAGGGCAGCACGGCTGGCCCTTGGATGTTCACAGAGAGCTAACATTTAATAATATTAATGTAAATCTCTCCTGGCTTAAAGTGGAGGAGAGATTGACTTCATCACTACTTGTATTTGTGAGAGGTATTGACATGTTGAAGGCACTGAGCTGTCTGTTTAAATGACTAGCACACAGCTCAGACACCCATGCATACCCCACAAGACATGCCACCAGAGGTCTCTTCACAGTCCTCAAGTCCAGAACAGACTATGGGAGGTGCACAGTACTACATAGAGCCATGACTACATGGAACTCTATTCCACATCAGGTAACTGATGCAAGCAGTAGAATCAGATTTAAAAAAGAGATAGAAATACACCTAATAGAACAGCGGGGGCTGTGAAGCAACACAAACATAGGCACAGACACATGCATACACACACACATGATAACATACGCTCTATACACACACGTACACATGGATTTTGTAGGGGCCTGAGGGCACACACTTAGTGTGTTGTGAAATCTGTTAAGAATGTATTGTATAACTGCCTTAATTTTGCCGGACCCCAGGAAGAGTAGCTGCTGCCTTAGCATATTGATCCATAATAAATACAAATATCTAATAAAATCGAAGTTTATTTGTCACGTGCACACTATACAGAAGGTGTAGTGAAATGGTTACTTGCATAGTGGACTCTTTTGTTTAGACATGTAGCTAGCTAGCTATGAACCATAATCCCAACTCATAACATTACTACCCTGCATGAATCTGCAGGTAGCTAACCAACCAGGTTCAATGTTAGCTAGCTAGCTAACATTAGGCTATAACTAGCAATGCAAATGGCTCTGAGATACGAATAATATTAATCCACAGATCATACATGTAACATTAGCTAGCGAGCCAGCCAGCTAATGTTAGCTAGCTAGCTAACAGTACGCATTAACTTGAAATGAAAACGACTTTCTGAGAAAATTAGAAATGTATAATATCAAAAAATGTAGCTAGGCAGACTATCTTACCCATATACATGGATGGACACTTCTCCATCTCTGTCACGGATGCCATGGTTGCCCTTAGTTTGAAGATGTAATCCGAGACAGGTGTTTCATACAACAGCCTTCTGTGTGTTTTCTTTTCGACTCCCTCTGCATATTGGCAATCAAACACCAGAATGTTATCCATCTCCTTAGCTATCATGCTCTAATTCCAAAGGGCATGCCATTGATTTCAAGACTCGGTCCTCCAGAAAGTGGAGAGCAACACTTTTGCATTTCTACAACGTGATATCTTTCAAAAAAGCTGTGTTAGAAAGGATTACCTACACATACTGACCAGCTCATGTTATAGACAGAAGCGTGCTACATGGCAGACCAATTCGAACTAATCTCTCGGCATGTCCAGCCCATCCATTATCTCAGCCAATCATGGCTAGCGGGAAGGTTCCTGTCTTTTTCCGTGGCTAAACCAACTAGGCTCGTAATTTAACAATTGTATTTTATTTTGATAAAAACAAAAAAGTTTACGTTCAAATGCCTCTCCTGTGAAGTAGTGACGCATGACATAGGCCTAGTTTCCTGAAACTAGACACATATTAATTTTTTTATGATCTGCTAAGCCATTACAATTGTAACTGGCTGTACTTATTTCCCCACTTACCATAATGAAACCCACGTTTCAGTTATACTTACCACAACCAATGTATGTAAACTTACCATCACAAAGCACCATGATGATTGAGTGTCCATATAGCTGTACCATACTATTTGCACTTTTAAGCATACTGTAGCTGCAACTGTGTAAAGCTCCAATTGTCCTCTGATATTCCACCCACTAAATCCCCCCCCCCCCCCCCCCCCCAACACAGGTTGGTTAATTAACGGTCAATTACCGTGAGACCGTCAGTTATTAGTATGACAATCACCATCTGACAAAGGTTAAAGGTTTTTTTCCCATTCACATAGATCTGTGGACCATACTTTTTTAATGGCTAGCTCAGAATATGAGCTTTCCAAAAGTTGTTTATATATAATAATAATAATAATAATAATAATAATAATAATAATCATAGATTGGATTTATATACAACTTTTCTACCAACTGAGATACTTAAAGCACTTTACATAGTAGGGGGAAACTCACCTCATCCACCACCAATGTGTAGCACCCACCTGGGTGATACACCGCAACCATTTTTGTGCCAGAACGCTCACCACACATCAGCTATCCGGTGGAGAGGTCAGGAGTGATATATGCCAATTAGGAATGAGGGGGATGATTAGGTGGCCATGATGGAATGGTTCGGATTGGGAATTTAGCCACAACACCGGGGTTAACACCCCTACTCTTACGATAAGTGCCATGGGATTTTTTATGAACACAGAGAGTCAGGACACCCATTTAACGTCCCATCCGAAAGACATTGGGATCTCCTTAGACCAGAGGGAAGAGTGCCCCCTACTCGCCCTCCAACACTTCCAAAAGGATCTGGTCTCCCATCCAGGGACCGACCAGGACCGACGCTTCTTAGCTTCAGAGGCATGCCTGCAGTGGGATGCAGGGTAGTATGCTGCTGGAGATCAGTCCTTTCGGGAGCCCAGATAATTTATTTATAAATCCCATCATAGCTGACCTAAATTCAAAATATAGAAAAAAGGAGTTGCCTGTTATTGTGTATGTGTCTTTCAAATCTTGGAATGTTCTCAAACCATTACTGTCCACGATATTGGCATGGGTATGGATTCCACATTTGGACCATTAGGGGGATACAATAACAGACTGCCCTCCAGATCGCAAGGCATTATTGTGAAATATTGGAGTATGGGCATGCCATTTTGATTCCCAGATACATTATTTTTCCATTTTGCGCCAAATAGAAATTGTGTGAGCAATAATGGGACCGAAGTGTAGTTGACATTGTTTATGAAGGGATATATCAGTGAAGACCAGGGCTGTAGGAGACACCATATTTATCTCTATATTCAGCCAGGGGGCGGAATAATCATGTCTAAAACAATTTAGGATGGGACAGAATGCTAGTGCCTGGAAATACAATTAAAAGTTTGGTACAGATAGTCCTCCTACATTTTTCCCTCTTTGTAAGTTTGTTAATTTTATCCGGGATCGCTTACCTTGCCATATATATTTTGAAACCGCACTATGGATTTTATCCCAATAGCCAGAATGGGGAGACAAGGGAAGCACTGAACTACAGAAATTCAGCAGTGGCAACATATTCATTTTTACAATAGATATTCTGCCGGTTAAAGCAACTGGGATATTAGTCCATCTACTGAGGTTGGATTGAATTGATTTGAGCATTCTGTTAAAGTTTCTGGCAATGGTTTTATCTAAGGAAGGAAATATATCTATTTCCAAATATTTAGACTGGGAAACGATTGGGATTCCATAAGTAGAGATGGAGTCCTCAATCGGGGTCTTGAGAGGCAGTATGGCAGATTTGGTTAGACTTCTTTTATAATTTGAGATGGAGCTGAATTTGTCTATGATCTTCAAAGCATTTGGGAGGGACTGAGATACACTGTCTAGATAAAGTAAGAAATCGTTTGCGTATAATGAGATGATGTGATCCGTAGAATTGAGAGATATTGGTGTAATTTCTTTAGATTGTAGAATTGCCTGGGCCTGGGGCTCCGTAGAAAATAAAAATAGAGGAGAGATCAGATCACCTTGCCTGCTACTTCTGGTTATTCTGAACGGAACAGAGCAGGTATTGCCTGTTATTACTATGGCTGCAGGATTGGCATATAATATTTTATTCATATTAATGAAATTGGAGCCAAGTCCCATATCTTCCAAAACCGACCAAAGATAAGCTTTTTCTGCGTTGAAAGATAGAACTGCCCAAGGAGCTTTGGTTTCTGATTAAGCATGTAAGATATGTAATAGACGGTGGAATATATCTGAGGATAGTTTTTTAACAAACCCGCTTACTTTTATTTAGAATGGCGCTGGCGGGAAGGCTGCCGTTTTACGGGCTCCTAACCAACTGTGCTATTTTTGCATTGTTTGTAATTTATTTTGTACGTAATGTTGCAGCTACCGTCTCTTATGACCGAAAAGAGCTTCTGGATATCAGAACAGTGATTACTCACCTTGAACTCATCAAATATATTTTATTTAATGAGTCCGACGCGAAGGATATACTGCTTCTCCGAGACCAGACCCAAATCCCTGTCATTCGTGTGAAGAAAAGACAAAAACACAGGGGGCGGAGATCCAGGTGCCTTGTGAAAATTTGTCGGCGAGTGGGTAACGTGCCTCCACCATCCGTTCTATTGGCCAACGTGCAATAACTGGAAAATAAACTGGATGATCTCTGCTCGAGACTATCCTACCAACGGGACATTAAAAACTGTAATATCTTATGTTTCACTGAGTCATGGCTGAACGACGACACGGAAATATACAGTTGGCTGGGTTTTCCGTGCATCAGCATGACAGAACAGCTACTTCTGGTAAGACAAGGGGTGGTGGTGTGTGCCTATTTGTCAATAACAGCTGGTGCGTGATGTCTAATATTAAAGAGTTCTCAATGTATTGCTCGCCTGAGGTAGAGTACCTCATGATGAACTGTAGACCACACTATCTACCAAGAGAGTTTTAATCAGACGAGCCTACCAGACAAGCTAGATGCCTTTTATGCTCGCTACGAGACAAGCAACACTGAAGCATGCATGAGATGTTCCGGACGACTGTGTGATCACGCTCTCTGTAGCCGATGTGAGCAAGACCTTTAAACAGGTCAACATTCACAAGGCTGCGGGGCCAGACGGATTACCAGGACGTGTACTCAGAGCATGCGCGGACCAACTGGCAAGTGGCTTCACTGATATTTTCAACCTCTCCCTGACCGAGTCTGTAATACCTACATGTTTCAAGCACACCATAGTCCCTGTGCACAAGAAAGTGAAGGTAACCTGCCTAAATGACTACCGCCCCGTAGCACTAACGTCGGTAGCCATGAAGTGCTTTGAAAGGCTGGTCATGGCTCACATCAACACCATTATCCCGGAAACCTTAGACCCACTGCAATTTGCATACCGCCCCAACAGATCCACAGATGACGCAATCTCAATTGCACTCCACATTGCCCTTTCCCACCTGGACAAAAGGAATACCTATGTGAGAATGCTGTTCATTGACTACAGCTTAGCGTTCAACACCATAGTGCCCACAAAGCTCATCACTAAGCCAAGGACCCTGGGACTAAACACCTCCCTCTGCAACTGGATCCTGGACTTCCTGACGGGCCGCCCCCAGGTGGTAAGGGTAGGCAACAACACATCTGCCACGCTTATCCTCAACACAGGGGCCCCTCAGGGGTGCGTGCTTAGTCCCCTCCTGTACTCCCTGTTCACCCATGACTGCATGGCCAAACAGGACTCCAACACCATCATTAAGTTTGTTGAAGACAAAACAGTGGTAGGCCTGATCACCGACAACAATGAGACAGCCTACAGGGAGGAGGCCAGAGATCTGGCAGTGTGGTGCCAGGGCTACAACCTCTCCCTCAATGTGAGCAAGACAAAGCAGCTGATCGTTGTCTACAGGAAAAGGAGGGCTGAACACGCCCCCACTCACATTAACGGGGCTGTAGTGGAGCGGGTCGAGAGCTTCAAGTTCCTTGGTGTCCACATCACCAATAAACTATCATGGTCCAAACTCACCAAGACAGTCGTGAAGAGGGCATGACATCACCTTTTCCCCCTCAGGAGACTGAAAAGATTTGGCATTGGTCCCCAGATCCTCAAAAAGTTCTACAGCTGCACCATCGAGAGCATCCTGACCGGTTGTATCACCGCCTAGAATGCAACAGCTCAGCATCCGACCGTAAGGCGCTACAGAGGGTACTGCGTACGGCCCAGTACATCACTGGGGCCAAGCTTCCTGCCATCCAGGACCTATATACTTGGTGGTGTCAGAGGAAGGCCCCCCCCAGCTACTCGCTGTTTATTTTCTATGCATAGTCACTTTTCCCCTATCTACATGTACTAATTACCTTGACTAACCTGTACCACCACACATTGACTTGGTACCGGTACCCCCTGCATATAGCCTCGTTATTGTTATTTTATTGTGTTACTTTTTATTTTATTTTTTACTTTAGTTTTTTTAGTAAATATTTTCTTAACTCTATTATTGAACTTCATTGTTGGTTAAGGGCTTGTATTCGGCGCATGTGACAAATAACATTTGATTTGATTTTAATTGTGATTTATTCAGCCCATATGCAAATGCAGTTGCATTGTTTTTAATAAAACCTTTGATGGCGTCCCAATAAATCTGAATTTTTCATTATGAATTCACTCTCAAATTGTTCACAGAAGGTAGGATTTTGTAGTAAGGAAACATTAAAGCGCCATTTTGTGGCTCTTTTAGGGGATTCTGAAATGTGTATTTGGCAGTAATAAGCATGATGATCAAATAGGCTCATATGCTGAATTTCTATTTTCTTGATCTAAGAAAATAAAGGAGTATATAATAGTACAAAATCATTTTGGGAGAAAGTTTTGTGCCTATTTGAATAGAAAGTGTACTCTTTTTTTTCTTTAGGGTTTTTTATGAGCTCGCCAGGCATCATTGAGGTTGTAATCAGAGAGTATATGTTGGAGAGCCTTGGTTGCCTGTGTATTAACATTCAATACTCTGGCAACAGCTCTGGTGGACATTCTTGCAGTCAGCATGCCAATTGCATTGCCTGTGGCATTGTGTTGTGTGACAAAACTGCACATTTTAGAGTGGCCTTTTATTGTCCCCAGCACAAGGTGCACATGTGTAATGATAATGCTGTTTAATCAGTTTCTTGATATGGCACAGCTGTCAGGTGGATGGATTATCTTGGCAAAGGAGAAACGCTCACTAACAGTGATGTAAACAAATGTGTGCACACAATTTTAGAGAGATAAGCTTTTGTGCTTATGGATGTCTAGGATTTTTTATTTCAGCTCATGAAACATGGAACCAACAGTTTACATGTTGCGTTTATATTTTTGTTCAGTAAAATAATAAAGTCAAACTAAATAAGTAACCAATTCAACCCTTTACAATTAAGTTAGCAGACTTGATGAGTTAAGGTAGGGTATTGAAGAAAAAAGAAAGAAGATTAAAACAAAAAGAAGCTGACAGATATGCAAGCCTAATGCCTAAACAGTAAAATAAATACGATAGCTGTAGGACCAATAGCACTTAATCCATTATCTTCCTTTATTATTAGCAATATGCTTTAAATGACCTTAAACCTAAATTTGCCCTCCTTTAAGTGTTCTACAGTTGTGGACAACTACAAATACCTAGGTGTCTGGTTAGACTATAAACTCTCCTTCCAGACTCACATTAAGCATCTCCAATCCAAAGTTAAATCCAGAATCGGCTTCCTATTTCGCAACAAAGCCTCCTTCACTCATGCTGCCAAACATGCCCTCATAAAACGGACTATCCTACCGATCCTTGACATCGGCGATGTCATTTACAAAATAGCCTCCAACACTCTACTCAGCAAATTGGATGTAGTCTATCACAGTGCCATCCGTTTTGTCAACAAAGCCCCACAAACTACCCACAACTGTGACCTGTACACTCTTGTTGGCTGGTCCTCACTACATATTCGTCGCCAAACCCACTGGCTCCAGGCCATCTATAAATCACTGCTTCACCGCCTTATCTTAGCTCATTGGTCACCATAGCAACACCCACCCGTAGTATGCGCTCCAGCAGGTATATCTCACTGGTCATCCCCAAAGCCAACACCTCCTTTGGCCGCCATTCCTTCCAGTTCTCTGCTGCCAATGACTGGAACGAACTGCAAAAATATCTGAAGCTGGAGACTCTTATCTCTCTCACTAACTTTAAGCATCAGTTGTCAGAGCACCTTACCGATCACTGCACCTGTACACAGCCCACCTGAAATTAGCCCACCCAACTACCTCATCCCCATATTGTTATTTATTTTGCTAATTTGCACCCCAGTATCTCTATTTGCACATAATCTCTTGCACATCTAATTATTTTGCACTATGGCCTATTTATTGCCTTACCTCCATAACTTGCTACATTTGCACACACTGTATATATATATTCTGTTGTATTTTTGACTTTGTTTTGTTGTTGTTTTTATCGCACTGCTTTGCTTTATCTTGGCCAGGTCGCAGTTGTAAATCCGAACTTGTTCTCAACTGGCTTACCTGGTTAAATAAAGGTGAAAAATAAAAAATGAAAAAAATAAATAATAATACACAGTTTACTATGTACAAAAAAAGAAGAGGGAATGTGCAAAGTGAAGTCTATACTGTAGATCTTATACAATAATTCATTATTGCCTCTAGGCAAGTCCGCCCTGGGAGATACATTCAGTAGCCTAAACAGAGGGGGACAGGAATTAACAGGAAGAAAAACCATCTCTCCTTGCCAATAGCAATAAATAAATACAAAATTAAAGCAGTCCCAGTACATATGACACCTCAGTATATGGTCCATTGTTCATTAATGGTGTCATCACTGTGTAAATGTCCTGGATCTGTCAGATATGTGCTGATGTGGATGCGGTGGTTGAGTCAATCGCAGGACACAGAGGATAAGTCAAGACGACTTTACTAATATTTGTAAATAGACACAAAATAAACGGCCTCAAACACTGGAGGCGAACAAAACACGCGCCGTGCGTAATGCAACAACGAGAGTAGAAATACGCGTAGTGCGTAAAATGCTATACAAAGCCAAGGCACCGAACCTATCAACACACGACATGTGGAACAATAACACACAACTACAAAACATAACACAGGGAAACTTATAGGTGACATAATCATGACAGAATATGAAACAGGTGCACTAAACTAGACATGACAAAACAAACATCGAAAACATCAAACGGTGGCAGCTAGTACTCCGGGGACGACGAACGCCGAAGCCTGCCCAAACAAGGAGGAGGAGCAGCTTCGGCGGTATTCGTGACAGGATCATATGCAATATAATTATAACAAGTTCAATGCTCAGCAATATTAGTAATATTTTTCCTTGTACCCAAACATGAGAGGTATCCTCATCTTCTTATGCTGAGAGCAGCATCACAGCCATAGGCTAGGCTACGTGATTGTGCATGGATAGCATACCTGAATAATGAGCCAGTCATGGGGTTCCATCTGTCGGCTTGTCCCCTTGTGTGTTGGGTTTGAAGTGCTTCTCGAAGAATTCTTGAGCTTCCTTTGTAGTGGAAAATGTGTGTGTTGTGTTCGGGAAGGATAAGGATAAGGTAATCAGGAGAGATGTATGCATGCTTGTTATTCAAATTAGATTTGCTACTTTGCAATAATGTTGAGAGCTCATTTGCTTGCCAGAAAGCATTATGCTTTTGAACAGGCCACCTATTGGCGTATCACACTGTCACATCCTGATTAGTTCAGACAAATCCTCTAAAACAGGGGTGTCAAACGTACGGCCCGCGGGCCGGATCAGGCCCGCAAACGGGTTTAATCCGGCCCGCGAGATGATTTTGAAAAAGAAAAAAAGAAAAAAAAGAAAAAAGAAAAAAAGTATTTGTAAAGTATAAAAATGCGCTGCAATTTTTCAATAAAATCAACTGCTGTTCCAATTGCGTCCACTGGATGGCGCAATAGCAATTGTGTTAAGCAAGCAAACTGTTTATACCGGGGCAGAGCAAGTAGGTCAAGCACGTGCAGCCAATGAGCTACTTTGTTTTGCCCGCGATATTTATTACGGCTTCTACTTTTAACATTATGTGCTTTGGCACCCTCATTGCCCCAATATGTCTCTGTCAAAAAAGAGAAAAGTGGACGCAGAGTGCAGAGTGTTCCAAGAAAAATGGTCATCCTATTTAATCATGGAATTGAATGGGAAAGCTGTATGTTTTGGTGTGTTCAGAGCATGTTGCAGTGCTGAAAGAATATAACCTTCGTCGCCACTATGTGAGTCTTCATGCCGACAAATATGACAACTTTCAAGGACAGCGGAGATGAGAGAAGGTGAATGAACTGTTGGCGGGTCTGAAGAAACAGCAGTCTGTGTTTACTCACAGCCGAGACATCAGTGACGCTGCAGTGAAAGCTAGCTACCTCATTGCTAATGAAATCGCAGTGGCTTCAAAACCATTTAGTGAGGGTGAATTTGTAAAAACATGCATGATGAAGGCAGCGGAGATTGTGTGCCCTGAAAAGCGGCAGGCTTTTGCAAATATCAGCCTGACAAGAAACACAGTTGCAGACAGGATTTCCGATCTTTCAGTGGATTTGGACAGCCAGTTGAAGCAAAAAGTAAAGTCATTTATTGCGTTTTCGGTTGCAATTGATGAAAGCACGGACATTACAGATGTTGCACAACTGGCCATTTTTTCATCCACGGAGTTGATGACACATTGACCGTCACCGAGGAGTTCGTGGAGTTGGTGCCGATGACAGATACAACGACAGCAGCTGATATTTTTACCGCACTCGTCGGCGCGCTGGACAGGGTCGGAGTGGACTGGTCCCGCGCTGTCAGCCTGGCTACAGATGGTGCGCCCTCAATGATCGGGAAAAAAGCAGGCGTTGTGACAAAGTTCAGAGAGAAAGTGCAATCTGCAAATGGAGGACGTGATTTTTTGACTTTTCACTGTATTTTGCACCATGAGGCTTTGTGTTGTAAGTCATTAAAGATGGATAACGTCATGAAGGTGGTCATCCAAACTGTTAATTTCATCCGATCCAGAAGCCTGAATCACCGTCAGTTTGACAGCCTTCCCAGAGAGAAAGACCACATCTATGGCCTGCCATACCACACTGAGGTAAGATGGTTAAGCCGAGGTGCTGTGCTGAGGCGTTTCTTTGATTTACGAGAAGAAATTGAACAGTTCATGGAAGAAAAGGGCAAACCAGTGTTAGAATTTCATTCCGCAGAATGGATGCCGGACCTTGCATTTATGGTGGATGTTACAGAGCACCTGAATAACTTGAACAAACAGCTGCAAGGGCGCAACAAAGTTGTCATGCAGTATTATGACAGCATACGTTCTTTGAAGTTGAAGCTGTCATTGTGGGAGACGCAACTTGCCGGTGGTGATGCAGCTCACTTCCCCTGTCTGAAAAATGTGTGCGCGACCCAACATGTGGCAGACATGAAGCGGTTCAAAGATAAAATAACGGGACTATTACGGGAGTTTGAGCAACGCTTTCAGATTTATGTTTATATGTTTTTATGTTGATGTGCTATTGTTTTTAATTGATTTTATTTTATTTGTATATTTAACCTATTCTTGACTCTGTGGTTCTTGCACTTGTTTGGGGAACAGGATTTCATTATTTTTATCTACATTTCTGCCTGAGAAATGACACCCTGATATAGTTCTGTGATCTGTGAAACAGTTCTGTTAATCACTGAGGCATTGTGTGTTTGTGTGTTCTTTGTCCTCAGAACTTTCAAATAACTTGAGGTGTTTTATGATTAATAGTGATGTTGTGCTTTTGGACACTGTCCTCAGGCTCCAGCTTTATGTTTTTATGTTGATGTGCTATTGTTTTTAATTGATTTTATTTGTATATTTAACCTATTCTTGACTCTGTGGTTCTTGCACTTGTTTGGGGAACAGGATTTCATAATTTTTATCTACATTTCTGCCTGAGAAATGACACCCTGATATAGTTCTGTGATCTGTGAAACAGTTCTGTTAATCACTGAGGCATTGTGTGTTTGTGTGTTCTTTTTCTTTAGAATTTTCAAATAAACTTGACGTGTTTTATGATTAATAGTGATGTTGTGCTTGTACTATTTTGGACACACTTTCCTCAGGCTCCAGCTTTATGTTGTATGTTGATCGTATTAAAACAAAGAAAACAATCTGAAGTTGTTGTTTTTAAGTTATATATACCATGATTTTTCCGGTCCGGCCCACTTGGGAATAGATTTTCCTCCATGTGGCCCCTGAGCTAAAATGAGTTTGACACCCCTGCTCTAAAAGTTCTTACAACCTTTGCATATCTTTCACTATAGACTATGAATTGAGTATGGTGGTGAAGTGAGTATAAAGAGAAGTATGTGGCTATTGAGTTGCATATTGCCTTGGATACAGCCTTCTGAGCTGCTACGTTTTGCTCTCAAAATATCTGGACACTCAATGGCAGCATGGTTTAGATGGGCCATACTTCTCCATTTAGGCACTTGAGAGCTATCACCCAGCAGGAGGTTCACCAATGCTCCGTAAACTGTTAACCATTGGGCTACTGGAGAGAGTGGATAAAGCACTTCTGATTGAATACAGTGGAATTCAATGGTCCAGTTAAGTACTAGAGCAGAAGCCTGTTAGCACAGTGACCCTTTAAGGTAAAGAAAGGCTCAAGGACAGGGTTCTAGAAGGTGAGGAGGAGGCATGATCCACCTGTTTTTTGTTGTTGTTGTTGAATAAGCTTAGAAAGAGTCACTCTTTGAAGATGTATTGATATTATCCCTACCTATATGTACAGTACATATCTACCTCAATTACATCACCCCTGCACATTGACTCGGTACTGGTACCCCGTGTATATAGCCAAGTTACTGTTACTCATTGTGTATTTATTCCTTGTGTTATTATTTTTCTATTATTTCTCTTTTTTTCTCTCTGCATTGTTGGGAAGGGCCCGTAAGTATTTCACTGTTAGTATACACCTGTTGTTTACGCATTTGATTTGATTTCAATAATACACAGAGATTCATAAACCTAAATAGTAGTTGTGAGATAAAATGTATTTCCGGTTTATACCTTTTATATCATTCTATTTCTCATGCTTACTTTATAGGCCAGATTCTACCATTTAATCAGTGGTCTATGCACATAAAATATTTCCAGGTTGCAGAACAGATATTTGACAATGCTGAGCCATCTTTCACAGAGATTTTCTTAATATGAATGATGCTGGTGTTATTTACAGGGGCAGCCAGTGTCACAGCCATGGCCTTTGTTTCTATGGAGACACAAGGCCCGCTGGTTTGTGACGTCCATCACCACTCAGCAGCCTTGTATGGCGACTCGGTCAGCTACTAAGATTGATTTGTGACCTTCCGAGACTCTAAAGGCTGAGCAAATGGTGGCCTCTGTCCAAGGGAGCGGCAGATTGCCTTCCGCTGGCAGCAGCATCACCCACTCAGATGTTGTGACAGTGAAGCTGTTGTCCAGCTATTACGACACCTCAGAAAGCACTTCATGAAGAAGTATGGAGGTGATGGAGAGGGGTGCATCATGTTATAATTAAGCAATGCCTTATTGCTATTATAAACTGGTTACCAACATAAATAGAACAGTAAACAAGTATTGTTGCGTCATACCCATGGTATATTGTCTGATATACACGCGGTTGAAATGCTGTTTCAGCAAATCAGCATCCAGGACCCAAACTACCCAGTTTATAATGTGGCGTAGTCACACTGTGTCTTTGGTACGGCTTAATTTTGGGGCCACGGCAGAGCAGTGTGCTGCTTTAAGGCACTGTGGGACATCCCTCCCATTTGAAAGATACTAATACTTTTCTTAGAATTGATGAATAGACTTCTCCATACAGTGTGATAAGATACTGAATGACACAAACCATGCGCTAAAATAATGTAAAGCGAATTATGATGAAGTCTACAAGGTGTCATTTTGGTAGCTTACTTTCGATTTTAGCCACCAAGATTATGCCACTGTTTGAGTGTGTAGTGTATTGTTAAATTCACATGGAATAAAAGCCCATGAGTGTCATCCACTCCACAGACAGTTGAAATAATGACAATATAAGGTCAAGGGGTTATTTGTTTGTGCAAAGGAACCCCAATTAGCATATACAAAATATACTGTACATGCAGTACATATAGCATACCAAATACATTATTCCTCACACACGTCCTTCAGATTGAGGGAAAAATCATCAATACTGTTGAGTATAACAATATTTTCTTTGACAATATTATATTGATACTCTTACTCCAAGTCCGATTTCTTGATAGGTTGTTAATGTTAGTTATCATTAGTCGGCTGTACATGTGCCAAAACTCAGGTATTTCTCATAGCTATAGCTTTACTCAGCTTGTTCTGTCTTCTTTTTAAATGATGAGCCAACATGTTTTCAGGACTTTTATTTCCATGACTGATCAATGTCATATCGTGAATTCCCTGGCAAATCTATCCCTAAGGGTCATTGACAATAAATTCCATTCATAGTATTGCATTATAGCTTTCAGTACCGTTTTTCTCTGTGCAGGAGATGCATATCATGAATAGCAATGGTTTCATTTTTTTGTTCCAGCTAATCAACCAGGTTCAATGATAACTAGCAATGCAAATGCAAATGGCTCTGAGATACGAATAATATTACCACACTGATCATACACGTACAGTTGAAGTCGGAAGTTTACATACACCTTAGCCAAATACATTTAAACTCAGTTTTTCACAATTCCTGACATTTAATCCTAGTAAAAATTCACTGTCTTAGGTCAGTTAGGATCACCACTTTATTTTAAGAATGTGAAATGTCAGAATAATAGTAGAGAGAATGACTTATTTCAGCATTTATTTCTTTCATCACATTCTCAGTGGGTCAGAGGTTTACATACACTCAATTAGTATTTGGTAGCATTGCCTTTAAATTGTTTAACTTGGGTCAAATGTTTTGGGTAGCCTTCCACAAGCTTCCCACAATAAGTTGGGTGAATTTTGGCCCATTCCTCCTGACAGAGCTGGTGTAACTGAGTCAGGTTTGTAGGCCTCCTTGCTCGCACACGCTTTTTCAGTTCTGCCCACAAATTTTCTATAGGATTGAGGTCAGGGCTTTGTGATGGCTACTCCAATACCTTGACTTTGTCATCCTTAAGCCATTTTGCCACAACTTTGGAAGTATGCTTGGGGTCATTGTCCATTTGGAAGACCCATTTGCGACCAAGCTTTAACTTCCTGACTGATGTCTTGAGATGTTGCTTCTATATATCCACATAATTTTCCTTCCTCATGATGCCATCTATTTTGTGAAGTGCACCAGTCCCTCCTGCAGCAAAGCACCCCCACAGCATGATGCTGCCACCCCCATGCTTCACGGTTGGGATGGTGTTCTTCGGCTTGCACGACCCCCCTTTTTCCTCCAGACATAACGATGGTCATTATGGCCAGACATAACGATGGTCATTTTTCAATTCCTCATCAGTTCACGGGGATTTAACAGTTTTTACAGTCATTTTCTTAATGGGTGCATGCTTATTAGTAACTGGGATACGCAATTTCATAAATGTGTCAAGTGCAGCGTTTGGTTGCTCGCCATTACACAACACCGGACCAACAAATATTCTTCACATCAACAACATATGAATCACTACAAAACGTATTGTATGGCCTCTTATACACAATATTAGGCCCAGCCTTTGGAACTTTGGTTTTCCTAGATATGGCTATTATATTGTGATCACTACATCCGATGGATTTGGATATAGCTTTCAAACTAATTTCTGCAGCATTAGTACATGTTGATGATTTCATTCCTGTACTGTTTGTAATTACCCTGGTAGGTTGATTGATAACCTGAACCAGGTTGCAGGCACTAGTTACAGTTTGAAGCTTTCTCTTGAGTGGGCAGCCTGATGAAAGCCAGTCAATATTTAAATCACCCAGAAAGTATACCTCTCTATTGATATCACATATATTATCAAGCATTTCACACATGTTATCCAGATACTGACTGTTAGCACTTGGTGGTCGATAGCAGCTCCCCACCAGAATGGGCTTTAGGTTAGGCAGGTGAACCTGTAGCCATATTACTTCAACAGTATTTAACATGAGATCCTCTCTAAGCTTTACAGGAATGTGGTTCTGAATATAGGCCGCAACACCGTTGGCTTTTCTGTATTTTCTGTAAATGTTATAACCTTGTATTGCTACCACTGTATCATCAAAGGTATTATCTAAGTGAGTTTCAGAGATTTGCAGAATATGAATGTCATCTGGATTTCATTGTTTCTTAAGCTACATATGTTAACGTGGGCTATTTTTAACACTTTTCTAGTATGCTTGATTATTTTTCTTGTTTTACTAGGAAGCTTAGCAGAGGTAGACATATTTTTATTAGTGCAGGGTGAGCTGCACACAGTGGAATTCCTACTAAGGCACACCACCTCAGTGCTAACAATATTACTCTGGTTCATAGGCATATAATTACTGCATTCAATAGCTGTAGGATCAGCAGAGGCATTCCGGGCAGTAAGAGGGATATAAATTAGGTTATTTACATTGTGTCTTCCAACGCCCCTAGGATAATGTACATTTGCTGAAGCATTATGACAACTCAGCGACACAATGGTAGGGATTAAATGAGCTGGACTTGGGTCATTGATAAGTAATTGTCTCAACGCATAATTATAATGCTGTGAAAGGATCCAGGAACCCAAATGATTTGGGTGGATCCCATCCTCCTTATAATATGAGCTTTGTTTCCAGAAGGTATCAAAATTGTCAATAAATGTTACACCCACAAAATAATAAAGAATTCGTTTACGGAGCTTTATTGGAGTTTATACTTGACTTCATCGCACACCTGTTTGGGTATCCCTTGCTGTTTGGCCTAGTAACAGCCAGCTGTTTGACATCCCATGAGTTATTGATGACTTCCCATTAAATATGTGAATGTGTTCTTAATGCATTATCACTTAACTGTCAGGGAGGCACTGATGTGATATTTCTAGGCCGTTAGTGCTAAAGCATATTTTCTTGGCCATTGTGGTCAATACTGATACTATTATGGTATTTAGAAACAAAAAGTTTAGTTTAGGCAACTTTAATTTCCTCAATGAGGCAATTTTCTTTGCAGAATACACAATATACAGACAAAACCACCATTTAAAGCAATTTGTTATATCAAAGGCATATTTAACATTAATGAATAAGTAAATGAAAGGGATAGTTCAGCTAAATTAAACATTTATATATTTGTTAACTTACCTTGTGTCACGACTTCCTTCCGAAGCTGCCTCCTCTCCTGGTTCGGGCAGGCTTCGGCGTTCGTCGTCAACGGCCTTCTTGCCACTGCCGCTCCTCATCTCATCATTCCATTTGTTTTGTCTTGTTTATTACACACACCTGGTTCATATCCCCTCATCAGTACTTGTATAAGTGTTCCCTCTGCCCCCTTGTCCTTGTGTGTGATTGTAGCTCGGTTGAGCTCCGTGTATTTTGTATTGCCCGGGGTATTTTTCCCTGTGTGCCTGTTTGGTTCCAGTGCGCCTGTTTTGAGCACTGGACTGTTTGACGCATTTCTGCGTAACTCTGTATACCGGAATAAATTATGTATTCTGTGATTTACCCTCCTGCGCCTGACTCCTTCAAATCACCCATCACACCTTGAAAGCAGTCTATGGACAAATAGAGACTGCAATTCACGCTTTTGTTTCCTTATTAAACTAGCCACTGCCACCAACCGCTAATATTAAATCCATGTAACTCAATGTCCCCAGTTGCAGTAGTATGCTTCAATTGTCATGTCTAAATCATCTCAAAGTCACCAAGTCAGTGATCCACACAATCCCTTTTAAAGATGATTCTGACCAGAAGAATTTCCTCACATAACTGTTTACGGCATTGCGTACATAACTAGTTGGTTTATGGCTTGTAGCTTAGTATAATCTTTGTTTACACTTGATCACTGCCCTTCTAACAGTTTTTGAGTTGTCTCTCTTTCTCACCCTTGTTTTCAAAGGTAAAAAAAGTAAATCCTCCTCAGAGGGAAGACATTTTTATTAATCCACTAAAGGGTTTCAAGTCATTTCAAAAGGTAAGCATCCAGAATGACTTGAATTGAAATATCATGAATCTAATTGGACTGGCTAACCCGAATGTCCAAGCAGTCATATTCCTAAAGTCAAACACACATTGGATGTGAACTTTCAGAAATAGAAGGGTACAATTCAATTTATTCCCAGGGACTTGTCCGTGGGAAAACTAGTGAGGAGGAAACTCTGGGGACAATCTGTGAGAAAATCATATCAACAGAGCGATTTATACAATCACTCAGCAAAGATGGAGCATAGACCTTATCTCACAGGGTGATTTATATGTATGAGCCCGTATGAAGTGCTCAGATTTCCCCCTAACTAAATACAAGATAAATATGTGGTCATTATCATAAATATACATGAGCAGTATTTTACATCAGATATCAATCAGAATTTTGTGTAACTAAATACTAAATTCTTTCAGTTGTACCCTTTTGACAATACAACATCCCCACCCCCCGCCACAGCTGTACCTTTACCCCCAAAGAAAGCTCATGAGTAATTCAATCCAACTTATCTAGGGAAATTTCCTTGAAACCAGTTTAATTATGACTATTGGACAGTTTTTGAAAGTACAAAACTGTGTTCTGAAAAATGCTTGAAAGGAATTAGGCTACGCCTCAAGATATGCAAAACACTTTTCTGGTATATATTCCAGCCTGGTGTCCAGTTATGGTGCTTTTGAAGTTTGGAAAGCCTTTGCCTCTATCCATCTGGATGTCGTTTTCTCTCAGAGAACTATAGACCCACAATTCATCCCCTCAAAAGCTATCTCACAAAGTGACCGTTTTTGATTCACAGTGCCATTGACTTTGAGGTTATTTCATGTTGGTTGGGTTCTGGGCTACTGGCTCTACCATGTAGCTGTTCCATTTGCAACAAACTATCATTTTCATGACACATTGCTCAAGGACAACCAGGATTTCAGTTAGTCTCTTTTTCAATCACTTCTCAATGCGGTTTTTGAATAAATCTGTATGGAAATTGAACTTTTTGATAAATAAATGCCATGGACATTTGTCATTGTCTGTGTCTTATCATATGACCTCTTATTATGATTAATTATCGGAGAGTCAGAATGAGGCGTATGTGTTTTTTGCACTAGATGTCATTTTTAATTCAAGGTTACTTTATTTTGATTTGTGCTGACAGGTTTGACATTAAATTGTAAACAACCTGCTGAAAATACGTCTGCCACACTGGCTAGGTTTGTTCATGCATTTTAGGGCGTCTGGTTTCTCTTAATCTCTGGCTGGGTTCTTGTCATTTTTCTTGTATCCGGCCTTTTGCACTTTCAACAATCCTCATTATATGTTCCTACCAAGATTCACCAAAAGCCATTGATCATTTCCACTAGCTAGGTCTTTTGGGAGGGAGGACTCAGGTTTCAGGGTTTGAACTTGTGTGTGGACTGTAAATGAGTCGTTGATGAAGTGAACCCTGACCCTTGGGTGTGTCTATTGAAAGAGAACTTCATATGGGCCTTCTACCACTCGCATGTTCTATCTCCTGGAAGTAACATGGTTCAAAACCAGGTCACTCTGTCAAACCTCCGCCTGTCAAGGTAGTGGGGTGAAAGTTTTGTTATTTTCAGTTCATACAGATAAGAAAGGGGCTTTTTGGTTCACCCAATAAAATACTACTTGAATTCTACTTGAGTAAAAGTCTAAGAGTATTTGGTTTTAAATAAACTTAAGTATAGAAAGTCAATTTAATTGCTAAAATATACTTAAAAGTAAAAGTATAAATAATTTCAAATTCCTTATATTAAGCAAATCAGACGGCACAATTTTCTTGTTTTTTAAATTTACGGATAGCCAGGGACACTCTCCAACACAGACAAACGAAGCATTTGTTTAGTGAGTCCGCCAGATCAGAGGCAGTAGGGATGACCAGGGATGTTCTCTTGATAAGTGCGTGAATTGGACCATTTTCCTGTCCTGCTAAGCATTCAAAATGTAACAAGTACTTTTGGGTGTCAGGGAAAATGTATGGAGTAAAAAGTACATTATTTTCTTTAAGAATGTAGTGAAGTAAATGTACAAGTTATCTAAAATATAAATAGGAAAGTAAAGTACAGATACCCAAAAAAAGTATTTTAAAGTATTTTCACTTAATAATTTACACCACTGTTGAGAGGTAAGAACTACATCCATAGATAAAATAATCACATTTTCTAATCAAATGACAGGGCTAAACCTTTCTCAATCTTTACTTGACTTAAGCCCTTGGCTCGGATGCCCTCCATCTCATTTGGTTTGTGGCAAGTTCTTCTAGGTCGCACCAGTTATCTCCATCTTGGCCCATACAGTATGTAAAATATAAATATCCAAATAAACAAAAACAGTCCTCTTGGGTAATATTTATTTAAATACAGCTTTTAGCCACATATCCCTAGATATTGAATGTAAGCTGTCATGAATGAGACAATCCTTTTTGGTGGATATACTGAAAACCAGCAAGTGATTTTAGCAAAGGCATGCTTTAGAATCCGGATTTTCTCTGATGTATCAATTACTTAATGGCATCCTATTTAATACCAGATTTTGAGTGTGAATTAAGCTTTCATTACGATGGAATTACCCACATCCATCAACATGTTCTAGAAAATCTACATACCCGCCACAGCTAGTTCTGAATGCACCGCTGATCTTTTGGGTAGCCAGCAGGCGTGTCTTTTTTTCCCTTCAGGAGAAGTGTCGGTGTGAGTGTGTGTCCCTGCCATCTTAAACAGTTTACTTGCCAGAAGACAGCAATTGCACTTTCCTAACCCTTTTCAGCATCGATCCTTGCATTTTCTACAAACTTACTCCACTTTTGACAGGTTTCAGCTTCATCACTCTGCCTTTGAGTCATGTACTATCTCACTTTTATGTATTTCCAGTCGATATCCAGACAGATGATCCGCTGCATTGCCTCTCGGCTCTGCTCTATCAACTACTGTGAGAATTTATGCAGAGGCACGACTAGCATATTGAACTGGGTGATAAGTAAACTTGGTGAACAGAATGTACTATAGTATGCATTATTCCACCACTAAGAGAGTTCCAAAGCAATTACTAATTTTGATTAGTAAAATACGAGAGATTTCTTTATTATGACAATTTCTTTGCCTACATCTGACTACTCTTTTAGAAGCAAATGGTTTAGGAAAGGGCTCTTAATAGAGACAGAGTCATTAGATCATTTATTGAGGTACTGTCCATATGTAGTTTGTTTTTGGTCACAGGTCCAGGAATGGCTGAACAATTGCAACATTTACCTGGAGCTAACTCTGCAGATAGCACTACTGGGTGATTTGAAAAGTCGATCAATAATAAAATAATACTTTTAGCAAAACTGTTTATCTTTAATTTACAATCTGTAGAAACAATGAGAATAGAAAGGTTCAGACCTTTTGTGAAACATCACAGCACATTAGAAAAAAATATGGCAAATAGAAATCCAATGTGGATGGTGTTAAGAGATAGATGGGAGTGGTTGAATGGAGCTGAAGGGTGGTATACTTTGTCCGTAAAATGTACAGTGCATTCGGAAAGTATTCAGACCCCTTGAATTTTTCCACATTTTGTTGGCTTACTCTAAAATGGATAAAATAAAAATTCCTCAGCAATCTACACACAATAACCCATAATGACAAAGCGAAAACAGGTTTTTAATAATGACAAAGAGAAAACAGGTTTTTAGAAATTTTTGTACATTTATTAAAAATAAAAAACAGATACCTTATTTACATAAGTATTCAGACCCTTTGCTATAAGACTCGAAATTGAGCTCAGGTGCATCCTGTTTCTATTGATCATCCTTGAGATGATTCTACAACTTGATTGGAGTCCACCTGTGGTACATTTAATTGATTGGACATGATTTGGAAAGGCACACACCTGTCTATATAAGGTCCCACAGTTGACAGTGCATGTCAGAGCAAAAACCAAGCCATGAGGTCGAAAGAAATGTCCGTAGAGCTCCGAGACAGGATTGTGTTGAAGCACAGATCTGGAGAAGGGTACCAAAATATTTCTGCAGTATTCAAGGTCCCCAAGAACATAGTGGCCTCCATCATTCTTAAATGGAAGAAGTTTGGAACCACCAAGACTCTTCCTAGAGCTGGCCGCCCGGCCAAACTGATCAATCGGGGGAGAAGGGTCTTGGTCAGGGAGGGACCAAGAACCCGATGGTCACTCTGACAGAGCTCTAGAGTTCCTCTGTGGAGATGGGAGAACCTTCTAGAAGGATAACCATCTCTGCATCACTCCACCAATCAGGCCTTTATGGTAGAGTGACCAGACGGAAGCCATTCCTCAGTAAAAGGCACATGACAGCCTGCTTGGAGTTTGCCAAAAGGCACCTAAAGACTCTCAGACCATGAGAAACAAGATTCTCTGGACTGATGAAACCATGATTGAACTCTTTGGCCTGAATGCCAAGGGTCACGTCTGGAGGAAACCTGGCACCATCCCTATGGTGAAGCATGGTTGTGGCAGCATCATGCTGTGGGGATGTTTTTCAGTGGCAGGGACTGGGAGACTAGTCAGGCTCGAGGCAAAGATGAACGGAGCAAAGTACAGAGAGATCTTTGATGAAAACCTGCTCCAGAGTACTCAGGACCTCAGACTGGGGTGAAGGTTCACCTTCCAACAGGACAATGACCCTAAGCACACAGCCAAGACAACACAGGAGTGGCTTCAGGACAAGTCTCTGAATGTTCTTGAGTGGCCCAGCCAGAGCCCGGACTTGAACCCGATCTAACATCTCTGGAGAGACCTGAAAATAGCTGTGCAGCAACGCTCCCCATCCAACATGACAAAGCTTGAGAGGATCTGCAGAGAAGAATGGGAAAAACTCCCCAAATACAGGTGTGCCAAGCTTGTAGCGTCATACCCAAGAAGTCTCGAGGCTGTAATCGCTGCCAAAGGTGCTTCAACAAAGTACTGAGTAAAGGATCTGAATACTTATGCAAATGTAATATTTCAGGTTTTTATTTTAAATAAATTAGCAAAAATGTCTAAAAACATGTTTTTGCTTGTCATTATGGTGTATTGTGTGTAGATTGATCATGAAAAAAAAACTGGATGGACATCAGAAAAAGATGAGAGAGGTTGAGGGTAGAGGAAAGACAGGACTAAAAACAAACAAAATATAACTATTGTAAAAAAAAAAAAATGTAAATAGTATGTATATGTCACGACTTCCTCCGAAGCTGCCACCTCTCCTTGTTCAGGCAGGCTTCGGCGTTCGTCGTCACTGGCGTTCTAGCCACTGCCGCTCCTCATCTCATCATTCCATTTGTTTTGTCTTGTTAATTACACACACCTGGTTCATATCCCCTAATCATAAGTGTTCTCTCTGCCCCCTTGTCTTTGTGTGTGATTGTTTATTGTGGAGGATAGAGAATCTCGGTGGAGCTCTGTGTATTTTGTATTGCCGGGATATTTCCCTGTGTGTATTTTCCAGTGTGCCTGTTTTGCGCACTGGAGTGTGTTGACGTATTACTGCGTAACTCTGTGTTTTCATAATAAATACTGTTATTCTGTGAAATACCCTCCTGCGCCTGACTCCTTCGAAATCACCTCATCACAGAATCTACCACCTCATCGGGTGGGGGATTGCGCGATAAACCTCCGGGTAGACACTGTGCCACCTAGGAGTCATGTGTATCCCCTGTCGCAGGCTGAAAGGAGGCGATGGAGACATACGTCTCCGAGTCCCTGCGCCAGGGGTTCATACGTCCCTCCACTTCACCCGCCTCCTCAAGTTTCTTTTTTGTGAAGAAGAAAGACGGAGGTCTGCGCCCTTTCATTGATTACCGAGCACTGAACAAGGGGACAATACGTTATAGTTATCCTCTACCCCTCATTCCATCTGTGATCGTGTCAATGCATGGGGCGCGCTTCTTCACAAAATTAGATCTCCGGAGTGCCGAGAGGGGGATGAGTGGAAGACAGCATTCAGCACAACCACGGGGCATTACGAATACTTGGTGATGCCGTATGGTAGGTAGGGATAGGCGCTGTCCTATCTCAACGCTCGGGCACGCCACCCAAGCTCCACCCCTGTACCTTCTTCTCCAAGAAGCTCAGCCCGGCGGAGTAGAACTACGACGTTGGTGATCGGGAGCTGTTGGCTCTTGTCCGAGCCCTGACCGTGTGGAGGCACTAACTTGAGGGGGCGAAACACCCTTTCCTCGTCTGGATGGGCCACCGTAACCTGGAGTACATCTGGGCAGCGAGGAGGCTGAACCCTCGCTAGGCCAGGTGGGTCCTAATCTTCACCCGGTTTGATTTTACACTATCTTACATCCCGGGTACGAAGAACGTGAAGGCAAACACACTGTCACGGCTGTACGACACAGAGGAGAGGCCCATAGACAACATCCCCGGCCTCCTGCATTGTGGCACCGGTAGTGTGGGCGATGGACGCGGACATAGAGCGGGCGTTACGCACAGAGCCATCTCCACCTCAGTGTCCAGCTGTACGTGCCGTCTCTTGTCCGTGACCATCTGATCAATTGGGCACACACGTCCCCCTCCTCTGGTCACCCAGGTATCGGTCGTACAGTGCGCTGCCTGACTGAAAAGTACTGGTGGCCTACCTTGGCTAAGGACGTGAGGGTGTATGTCTCCTCCTGCTCGGTGTGCTGCCAGAGTAAGGCACCTAGGCACCTCCCAGCAGGTAAGTTACAGCCTTTACCAGTTCCACAACGGCCATGGTCCCACCTGTGTATTGACTTTCTCACTGATCTTCCCCTCTCTTAGGGTAACACCACCATCTTGGTCGTTGTGGATCGCTTTTCAAAAGCCTGCCGCCTCCTTCCTCTCCCCTGTCTCCCCACGGCCCTGCAGACTGCGGAGGCCCTGTTTACTCACGTCTTCCGTCACTACGGGGTGCCAGAGAACATAGTGTCTGACCGGAGTCCCCAGTTTAAATCCAGGGTCTGGAAGGCATTCATGGAACGTCTGTGGGTCTCGGTCAGCCTGACCTCTGGGTTTCACCCCGAGAGTAATGGGCAGGTGGAATGGGTGAATCAGGATGTGGGTAGGTTCCTGCGGTCCTACTGCCAGGACCGGCCGAGGGAGTGGTCGGTGTTCTTGCCATGGGCAGAATATGCCCAGAACTCTCTCCGCCACTCCTCCACTAACCTATCGCCCTTTCAATGTGTTTTAGGTTATCAGCCGGTTCTGGCACCGTGGCATCAGAACCAGACCGAAGCTCCTGGTTTCGGCGTGCGGAGGAGACGTGGAACACTGCTCACTTCCATCTCCAGCGTGCCGTGCGTCGCTAGAAGGCCAACGCTGACCGCCACCGCAGTGAGGCCCCAGTCTTGGTACCGGGTGATCGGGTCTGGCTCTCGACCCGGAATCTGCCCCTTCGCCTGCCCTGCCGGAAGCTGAGCCCGCGGAATGTGGTGCCATTCAAAGTCCTGAGGAGGTTAAACGAAGTTACGTATAGGTTACTACTCCCTCCAGATTACCGTATTAACCCCTCATTTCCATGCCTGTTTTAACCACTGGAGTGTGTTGACGCATTACTGTGTAACTCTGTGTTTTCAGAATAAATCATTTTATTCTGTGATTTACCCTCCTGCGCCTGACTCCTTCGAAATCCCCTCATCACAGTAGAAGCTGGAAGTAGAAGCCTAAGTGTTGTTGTTCATTAGTTTACTCCAATTAGGGGAGGGTGGTAGGGTTAGTGGAAAATAATAAAGGAAAATATATTTTAAAAAGATATGTATGTGTATGTACAGTTGAAGTCGGAAGTTTACATACACAGGTTGGAGTCATTAAAACTCGTTTTTAAACTACTCCACAAATGTCTTGTTAACAAACTATAGTCGGTTAGGATATCTACTTTGTGCATGACACAAGTAACTTTTCCAACAATTGTTTACAGACAGATTATTTCACTTATATTTCACTGAATCACAATTCCAGTGGGTCAGTAGTTTACATACACTAAGTTGACTGTGCCTTTAAACAGCTTGGAAAATTTCAGAAAATGATGTCATGGCTTTAGAAGCTTCTGATAGGCTAATTGACATCATTTGAGTCAATTGGAGGAGTACCTGTGGATGTATTTCAAGGCCTACCTTCAAACTCAGTGCGTCTTTGCTTGATATCATGGGAAAATCAAAAGAAATCAGCCAAGACCTCAGAAAAAAAGATTGTAGTCTGGTTAATCCTTGCGAGCAATTTCCAAACGCCTGAAGGTACCACATTCTTCTGTACAAACAATAGTACGCAAGTGTAAACACCAAGGGACCATGCAGCTGTCATACCGCTCAGGAAGGAGACGCATTCTGTCTCCTAGAGATGAACGTACTTTGGTGCGAAAAGTGCAACTCAATCCCAGAACAACAGCAAAGGACCTTGTGAAGATGCTGGAGGAAACAGGTACAAAAGTATCTATATCCACAGTAAAACAAGTCCTATATCGACATAACCTGAAAGGCCGATCAGCAAGGAAGAAGCCACTGCTCCAAAACCGCCATAAAAAAGCCAGACTACGTTTTGCAACTGCACATGGGGACAAAGATCGTACTTTTTGGAGAAATGTCCTCTGGTCTGACGAAACAAAAATAGAACTGTTTGGCCATAATGACTATCGTTATGTTTTGAGGAAAAAGGGGGTTGCTTGCAAGCCGAAGAACACCATCCCAACTGTGAAGCACTGGGATGGCAGCATCATGCTGTGGGGGTGCTTTGCTGCAGGAGGGACTGGTGCACTTCACAAAATAGATGGCATCATGAGGAAGGAAAATTATGTGGATATATTGAAGCAACATCTCAAGACATCAGTCAGGAAGTTAATGCTTGGTCGCAAATGGGTCTTCCAAATGGACAATGACCCCAAGTATACTTTCAAAGTTGTGGCAAAATGACTTAAGGACAACAAAGTCAAGGTATTGGAGTGGCCATCACAAAGCCCTGACCTCAATCCTATAGAAAATGTGTGGGCAGAACTGAAAAAGCGTGTGCAAGCAAGAAGGCCTACAAACCTGACTCAGTTACACCAGCTCTGTCAGGAGGAATGGGCCAAAATTCACCCAACTTATTGTGGGAAGCTTGTGGAAGGCTACCCGAAACGTTTGACCCAAGTTAAACAATTTAAAGGCAATGCTACCAAATACAAATTGAGTGTATGTAAACTTCTGACCCACTGGGAATGTGATGAAATAAATAAAAGCTGAAAGAAATCATTCTCTTTACTATTATTCTGACATTTCACATTCTTAAAATAAAGTGGTGATCCTAACTGACCTAAGACAGGGAATTACTACGATTAAATGTCAGGAATTGTGAAAAACTGAGTTTAAATGTATTTGGCTAAGGTGTATGTAAACTTCAGACTTCAACTGTATATGTACAGTACAAGCCCTTAACCAACAATGCATTTTTTAAAGATTTTAATTTTTGTAAGTGTTAAGTAAAAAAAATAAAAGCAAATAACTAAAGAGCAGCAGTAAAATAAAATAACAGTAGGGAGGCTATATACAGGGGGGTACCGGTGCAGAGTCAATGTGCGGGGGCACCGGCTAGTCGAGGTAATTGAGGTAATATGTGCATGTGGGTAGAGTTAAAGTGACTATGCATAAATAATTAACAGAGTAGCAGCAGCGTAAAAGAGGGGGGTGGGGGTGGGGGGGCAGTGCAAATAGTAACAATGATTAGCTGTTTAGGAGTCTTATGGCTTGGGGGTAGAAGCTGTTGAGAAGCCTTTTGGTCCTAGACTTGGCGCTCCGGTACCGCTTACTGTGCGGTAGCAGAAAGAACAGTCTATGACTAGGGTGGCTGGAGTCTTTGACAATTTTGAGGCCTTCCTCTGACCCTGCCTGGTATAGAGGTCCTGGATGGCAGGAAGCTTGGCCCCAGTGATGTACTGGGCTGTACGCACTACCCTCTGTAGTGCCTTGCGGTCGGAGGCCGAGCAGTTGTCATACCAGGCGGTGATGCAACCAGTCAGGATGCTCTCGATGGTGCAGCTGTATAACTTTTTGAGGATCCGAGGACCCATGCCAAATCTTTTCAGTCTCCTGAGGGGGAATAGGCTTTGTCGTGCCCTCTTCACGACTGTCTTGGTGTGTTTGGACCATGATAGTTTGTTGGTGATGTGCACAGCAAGGAACTTGAAGCTCTCAACCTGTTCCACTGATCATAAGTAATGTGAATAAATTATGGTTGATCATGGGACTTTTTATTAATTGTTTTATTTTGTTACAGGATTCAACCCACATAATGCATAGTGCATTTAATGTAAAAATGTTTTATCGAAACTGAAATTGAAAACCAAACCGACCTCAAAAAGCACTAATTGCTCAGCACTACTAAGCGAAGCGTTCTTGTTGAGCGGCAAGAAAGTCTGATACTGTAAATCTTCAACTACAAAAAAATACTTACAATCGCCACCTGTCATATTCAATCGTTATTAGTTATTAAACAGACCCTTTGGCTCAACAATATGAGACTTGAATTGGAACACTAGTGAAATGGTCCACCCACACAGACAGGAGGCTGAAGAAATTCGGCTTGGCCCCTAAGACCCTCACAAACATTTACAGATGCACAATTGAGAGCATCCTTTCGGGCTGCATCACCGCTTGGTACGGCAACTGCACCGATCGCAACCGCAGTGCTCTCCAGAGGGTGGTGCGGTCTGCCCATATGCATCACCGGGGGCACACAGCCTGCCCTCCTGGACACCTATAGCACCAGATGTCACAGGAAGGCCAAAAATATCATCAAGGACATCAACCACCCGAGCCACTGCCTGTTCACCCCGCTATCATCCAGAAGGCAAGGTCAGTACAGGTGCATCAAAGCTGGAACAGAGAGACTGAAAAACAGCTTCTATCTCAAGGCCATCAGACTGTTAAATAGCCATCACTAGCCGGCTACCACCCGGTTACTCAACCCTGCACCTTAGAGGCTGCTGCCCTATTTACATTTACATTTTATAGACATGGAATCACTGGTCACTTTAATAATCGAACACTAGTCACTTTAATAATATTTACATACTGCGTTACTCATTTAATTTGTACATATTGTATTCTACTGTATTTTAGTCAATGCCACTCCAACATTGCTCGTCCTAATATTTATACATTTCTTAATTACATTCTTTTAATTTTAGATTTGTTTGTATTGTTGTGAATTGTAAGATACTACTGCACTGTTGGAGCTAGGAACACAAACTTCTCACAACACCCGCAATAACATCTGCGAAATATGTGTATGTGACCAATAACATTTGATTTGATTTAGTGGACCCATGCTGACTATCTATTAAGCTCTCAAACAATATGTTTAGCTACACTACACTACGCTACACTACAATACACTACAGTTTTTGTAGATACTAGTAAACTAGTCTTTAGCGAGATAGTCGTTGAAACAAATGGGTGATTTTCTACCCTAATTTGCACCTTCTCCATCGCTATCAGGTTAAAAAAAACATTTAGAAAAGAAAGGGCATTTAGCTGTTGAAATGAGTTCAGTTACTTGGGACATCTCGAGGATTGAAAAGGACACAAAGCTAAACACTGTAACCAATATTCACAATTTTCAACATCAGCTGGAGAAAAATAAATCTCTCAAATGAAATATTCCAGCAACAATGAGAGGGTAAGAAGCCACTGGGAAGCCAAAGAAGTGCTAGAAGTGTGTCTGTGGCGATTTGGAAATTAAATCAGTCTTCAGCATGCCGACTGGCACACAACCTGCATTTCAAATTCAACTTTGGGTTATTTCCATGCTGAGGTGCCTTTTGATATTTATTTCACTGTTGTTCCCTGGAGCCCTACCATCAGTCACACAGTAAACAGGTCTGTCCAACAACAGTTGGTGGCCTGATTATTATCTTTTTCAGATAATGAGAATTCAGATGACAGTAATCCTCTCGCTCTCATCACCAAGCCCTCTTGTAGCAGGTTTTTAGCTCTGAACCATCTCATTGTCCACAGAGGTTTAGGCCTGTATATCATTCCCAACCTTAGCATTGCACTGATAATGTGGGCCTGTATGGCAAAATAGTTCACTGAAGAATGCGAAACCCTGCCATGTCCCACTCATTATAGTGGCAGGTTTATGGTAGAGGCCAGGGTCATGATGAGTTCACGACCGGTAAATCTCAAGGAGCTGTATTATTAACAATGACCCTATATGCCCTCCCGCTGTGACAGTACAATATCCTGCAGTATAATGTTACCATGGTTACACATGTCATGAGGTCAAGGTCTTTGAGAGGGTCAGATTTGTTTTTTAATTTGCAGTCAGAGACGTGAAGCTTCCTGATTTTCATTAGACCTTAAAGTCAAAGTCATATTCAATATGTTTTTAACTAAAACGAGGCGATCTGCTCCATTTAATCCTCTTGCTGATTATGTCAGCTTTGCTGTAACATAGCTATCAGGTATGCCTTGTATCCAGTAAGCCAATTCAAATAATTTCTGTAAGTCATTCATGTGTAAATAGAACTGATGTTCACCCGAAACATTTGAGTGGCACAGTTTCCAGGGACTTTCAGAGTAGCCTACATGCCAATTCAATCTGAAAAGCTTATCATTGTAATCCTTTTAATCCTTTGAAATCCAAGCAGACAGTGCAAGTTACAGCCTTGTTTCCAAAATGAAAATGTTCTGTTAATTCTGCGAATTAATTACAATTAATTGTAATGGCATTGGGCCTTTATTTTCAATGAGGATTTGTTCAAGTGGTGAGTTGACCAAGACTGTGAAGGCCGGGCCCATCTTTCCCTGCGCAGGGTATCACAGCAGCTAGGCAAGGACAGACCTCTTCGGTATAGATTTTTCTGTCATTTATGATTTCCTCAGGGTCTCTCAAGCATTAGATGGGAATCTCCAAATCCACTGGCTCCTGTCGACCAGAAACCATTCATCCTCACAGGCCATAGTCCACAACACTTTCACACTCATTTTTTTTTAAAGTACGCCTTTGACTAGACATCTCTTTCTCGCTGTCATCTTAAATCGACATTGGCCAGGTCAGTTTTTAGTTCTCTGTATAGTTTGTTTTCAAATTCACAGAGATTGTGTGTTTTGGATAACCAGACAAACTACTGTCAAGAGCTTAAACATGGCTTATATGGCTTGAATCTAAAAACGTTCAGTTCCTATCTTGAACATCACATGGACAATTGCCAGTGGGGAATTTTCATGAGACACATGGTTCAATCAATGAAAGGATTTGAGTGGGAGCTTACATTCTCTATTTGTTTCTGCAATTTTCTGTTTACGCAAAGCAACAGATGCAGTTGACAGGGAAATATTTTTCTTTGGCAAGAACATGACATGACAACAAGATATTACACAGAGATAAGGGGTTATTGGAGGAACATTTAGTAGGCTAACCATTTCTAATTTGATGAGCTCATAATAAAACATTGTAAGGGCCCTTTGGTTATAACCGGTAATCTTTTTTAAATACCACCTGTGGACTGGATTTAAAGCAAGCTGTCAGCAATTTATCATGCAATATTACTGGGCAGCTCATAGATTAATCAAATAAATAAAGCATTGCAGACAATACATTTTTGTGTGTCAGTGTCCCAAGTGGATAAACGTAATTAATGGGTTGTTTCACCCAGCATATCAAATTTATGTAGCCTGGCGAAAGTAAACCCAGCACAGGACACAAACTAATTTGGGGTTGTTTATTCTGTCGAAGCTTACATTTAAAATAGTTCAGTCTAAATCAAGATCAAGTGAAATAAATCTGTTAGTAAAGTGCATAAAAACAATCTGAGTAATAATAATATGCCATTTAGCAGACGCTTTTATCCAAAGCGACTTACAGTCATGTGTGCATACATTTTTACGTATGGGTGGTCCCGGGGATCGAACGCACTACCCTGGCGTTACAAGCGCCATGCTCTACCAATTGAGCTACAGAGGACCATAAGTACAAAGTACAATAAGTACAAAGTGAAATGCATAAACAGTAGTGGCTCTGCTTTAAACACACTGTCCACGTGATACCCTAACCCCACATGGAACAGTAGCTCCTCATCTCACCCATACAGCAGCTTCAAATAATTTTATAAACTCCACAACATGGTTCTGAGAGCACTGGTGTTCAGCTAGCAAGAAGCTAACATCCTCATGTCAATCCATCTAAAGTAACGTTGGACCCATGATTACAACAGCTCTCCAGTGTAATTGCTTGCTCTCACTCTTACACACTTACACACACAGGCGCAATGCCATAGCCGCTTGCACACATTATTTAAGGATCTCTTAAACGGACAGTGCCATCTAGTGGATATAAAGTCATACAGCTATGTGTTTTTATCACCTGGCTACACTCTCCCATGCTACAAAGTCAACGTTCTCTGTGATTTAGCACAAGTTTCTAACTTCTCTTACAGCTTCTCTGAAGAATACAGTACCAAGACTGGTTATAACCGGAGACAACACTTCGGGACTGAGTGAAGCTGCATTATTACAAGCTGATTTAGGAACGTTATACAGGTTTGAGTGTACCCCAGCGTTTTCTCTGGTACTTCTGTGCTGAGCAGTAACTGCATGAACTGGCTCAGAAACATCTTGTTCCTCAGTAACATCTTCATGTTCCTCTCTACCGGAAAAATAACTGTCACTATCAGCATTACCCACAGGTTCTGTGTTTTCCTCTCGAGTTACCTTTGGATAGGAGACTTCCTCTAACACAGGGTTGCCCAATTCCTGGAGAGCTACCCTCCTGTAGGTTTTCGCTCCAACCCCAGGTGATACTAACCTGATTCATCTTATCAACCTGCTAATTATTAGAATCAGGTGTGCTAGATTAGGGTTGGAGCAAAAACCTACAGGATGGTAGCTCTCCAGGAACAGGGTTGGGCAGTCCTGCTCTAACACTACAAACTCAAGAGCAGAAGGCTCTGGCAGACTTAACAGGAGGGGTGGTGGGTGTTACTGGTGCACTGTTCTTCACTTACCTAGGAGTAGGGACAGGATGGTCTCACACACATGGCCTTAGATTAACCCTATGAACCCTTTTTACAGACCCACCCTCTCACGGCTCGACTGCATGTGTAGTACCCTGTACCTCGATCACTCTGTACACAGTAGGACCCCAAGCATCCTGAATCTTGTTCCTACCCGTAGGTCTGTGGCATAAGTAAACCAGCTGGCCTACATCAATGGGTGGACAGTACACTTTGTCTTTGTGAAGTTCAACTCTCTCTGCTGCTTTATGTTCTGTGTACTCTCTTGCTCTTGCATGTGCCTCGTTCAAACGCTCCTGGTGAACAACCAACCAGTCATGTTTGTTGTCGAGCACCAGCACTTGACCTAACAAAGCATCAACAGGAAGGTGTGGATGGACCCTGAAAAGCAGGTAGTACGGTGAGTACACAGTGGTGGAATGGGGCGTCACATTGTAGGCACACACCAACTCTGGTAACTGCACAGGCCAACGGCACTTCTTTTCTGGAGGCAGTGTGCGTAGGAGATCATGGAGCATTCTATTAAACCACTCGCACTGAGTGTTCCCCTTAGGGTATTTGTATTTGTATTTATTATGGATCCCCATTAGCTGCTGCCAAGGCAGCAGCTACTCTTCCTGGGGTCCAGCAGAATTAAGGCAGTTTATACAATTTTAAAAACATTATAATACATTCACAGATGTGTACGTGTGTGTATAGTGCGTATGTGATGGGGGGTCGTGCAGGTTTTCTTGACTCCATAAAGCTTACACAACTCGGCGATGACTTCATTCTCAAAATGTCTCCCTCAGTCAGAGAGCAATCTCTCAGGTACCCCATACTTCATGAACCACTCCTTGAGAAGGACCTTGGCTGTAGTATCCACTTTCTGGTCACGAGTAGGGACCACCTGAGTGAACTTAGTGAAAACATCCATTACCACTAACACATTCTCATGACCATCATACATACCAACCCAGTAGGTTCTGTGTGTGATCTATCCCCTGGTGTCCCATGCGATCATGTACACTTTCAAGTACTGGTTCCTTCAAGCAAGCTGACAACAGGAGCTGGTGACATTCACCTACATGGGTGTCCTCAATCACACGGTACAACAACCCATCTTGATCTTTTACTCGATGCCACTGCTTCAGCATGGACATAACTGGCTTAGTCAATCCTGACCTCCCCTTGTGAGTAATTTTTTTCTGTCTGTCCCAAAACTTCCTGAACCCACTGAGTGTAGGGTCTGTGTCCTGAAACTTGAGTAACTCATCTTTAGAGTAACCAGGAAGTGTTGGTGTGTTACCCTGAGACTCATTACTATCAGTAGCCACGCTGGCTTCCTCAGAAGCCAGCGTGGATCTGTCTGATCTTACAGCACTTGTCTCCTGCTGTCAATAAGTCTGGTTCCAAAGCTATCCCCTTTTGGATGACATTGCAAATGGCCACACAATCATCATACTCGGCATCATCATTACCAGGCTCAGGCTCCCCTGCAAGCGGCTGCCTAGAGAGGGCATCTGCAGCTGCGTTGCAGCGTCCCGGGCGGTGCTTGACCTCAAAGTCAAACACTGCTAACTGAGCCACCCAACTTTGCTCGATTGCACCTAACTTGGCTGTGGAAAGGGGGGTTGTTGTCTGTTATCACGGTGAACTTAGAGCCCAAAAGATAACCTCTGAATTTCTCTGAAACAGCCCACTTGAGGGCGAGGAGCTGAAGTTTCATACTGCTATAGTTCATGTCATTATTTTCAGCATTACAGAGGCTCCTGCTGGCTTACGCTATTACTCTCTTCCTATCTCCTTGCTGCTAGTAGAGAACAGCACCTAATCGTAGGCCACTTGCATCTGTCTCTACAATGAAAGTAAGAGTAAAATCAGCATAACCTAACACAGGAGCAGTGGTAAGTTTCTCTTCAGCTCGAAAGCAGCTTGGTACTCAGATGTCCATGAACCTTCAAACAATCGTTTCGCTTTTGCAGGGTTATCTTCTCTGAGGCACGCATTGACTAGGTCATGGAAAGGGCCAGCCAGTTTGGAAAAACCCTCAATGTACCTCCTGTAGTAGCTACAGAAGCCAAGAAATGACCTCAGATCTTTGAGTGTACTGGGGACTTGCCACTGTTTTACGGAGGTGATCTTCTCTGGGTCTGTCCCAATACCCTCTGCTGAAATCTGATGCCCAAGGAAACCTACTTCTTCCTGGAGGAAATGGCACTTCTCAGCAAACTTCGGTTTGGCTCTAGGTTTCCCACCTGTGTCATTGCCAGTCTTCTCCTTGTTCAGAGCAATACCCCGGACTGCGTTTGTTAGCTCCCTAATGGCTTTACTCTGCTAGGCCACCACTTTAAGAACATATTTCCAAAGGGACAGCTGGTTTCTCCTGTACATCAATGGCAGAACACTGATAATCCTTCCCTGTCGGATAACACACCACTTTCCTACACTTCACAACCTTAGTATTACAGGGCTGGTCCTCCAGTGACCAGGTGATGGCTTCCTCACGTACATCAAACAGAGTAGACTGAGGCCTTTTCCTGACTAACTTCCACAACTCTCTCTTGAGAGCAGGATCTATGACGCCCTCAATTAACTGATTTCTGACAGATTCATCAACTTTATTCTCGGGAAAGACGTCTTGTTCTTGTTTCAGTACAGAGCTAAGTATCTGCGAGACTGCATGTGAATAATCACGAAAATCCTCTCCCTGTTACGAGAACAGGTCACTGGGCTGCTTTGACTCCTCACCCATGCGTAACCGTACTTCCTCTAAGGCTGACCCCCTCAACAGAGACAGTATGACATCTACCTTTTCATCAGTACTCTGATCTCTGGCTCGAATTACACATTCAACCTCCTCAATGAACTTGTCAACTGGTAGAGCATGGCGTTTGCAACGCCAGGGTTGTGGGTTCGATTCCCACGGGGGGCCAGTATGAAAAATAAAAAAATAATGTATGCACTCACTAACTGTAAGTCGCTCTGGATAAGAGTGTCTGCTAAATGACTAAAATGTAAATGTAATGACAAAGCAAAAACAGGTTTGTAGAAATATTTGCAAATGTATTCAAAATAAAAAACGGAAATAACACATTTACATAAGTATTCAGACCCTTTACTCAGTACTTTGTTGAAGCATTTTTGGCAGCGATTACAGCCTCGAGTCTTCTTGGGTATGACGCAACAAGCTTGGCCACCTGTATTTGGGGAGTTTCTCCCATTCTTCTCTGCAGATCCTCTCAAGCTCTGTCAGATTGGATGGGGAGTGTCGCTCCACAGCTATTTTCAGGTCTCTCCAGAGATGTTCGATCTGGGCCACTCAAGGACATTCAGAGACTTGTCCCGAAGCCACTCCTGCATTGTCTTGGCTGTGTGCTTAGGGTCGTTGTCCTGTTGGAAGGTGAACCTTTGCCCCAGTCTGAGGTACTGAACGCTCTGGAGTAGGTTTTCTTCAAGGATCACTCTGTACTTTCCTACGTTCATCTTTCCCTCCATCCTGATTAGTCTCTTAGTCCCTGCCACTGAAAAACATGCCCACAGCATGATGCTGCCACCACCATGCTTCACCGTAGGGATAGTGGCTGGTTTCCTCCAGACGTGACGCTTTGCATTCAGGCCATTGAGTTCAATCTTGGTTTCATCAGACCAGAGAATCTTGTTTCTCATGGTCTGAGAGTCCTTTAGCTGCCTTTTGGCAAACACCAAGTGGGCTGTCATGTGCCTTTTACTGAGGAGTGGCTTATGTCTGGCCACTCTACCATAAAGGCCTGATTGGTGGAGTGCTGCAGAGATGGTTGTCCTTCCCTCATCTCCACAGAGGAACTCTGGAGCTCTGTCAGAGTGACCATCGGGTTCTTGGTCACCTCCCTGACCAAGGCCCTTCTCCCCCAGTTTGGCCGGGCGGCCAGCTCTAGGAAGAGTCTTGGTGGTTCCAAACTTCTTCCATTTAAGAATGATGGAGGCAACTGTGTTTTTGGGGACCTTCAATGCTGCAGAAATTTGTTGGTACCCTTCCCCAGATCTGTGCCTCGACACAATCCTGTCTCTAAGCTCTACGGACAATTCCTTCGACCTCATGGCTTGGTTGGTAACAGATGTTAATCGTACTCTCCTTGTGTTGTGTTTAGTTGAAAGAAATCACCCCAGCCAGTGGTCCCAGTTGATCGTTATTTATTATCTGTGATTAAATAGGAAACAGCACGTTAGTTGTGCAGGGCTTAATGATGTTGATGGCTGTCGATGGTAAAATCTGTAGCATGAAAACAACGGTGTTAGCAGTGAGCTTATTTGACTGTCACGGATTCAGCCGAGGCTGCTCCTCCTCCCTGCTCGGGCAGGCTTCGGCGTTCGTCGTCCCCGGACTACTAGCTGCCACCGATCTATGTTTCGGTGTTTGACTTGTTGTGTCTGATTGTGTACACCTGTTCCCCATTATGTTGTATTGTATTCCCTATTTAACCCTCTGTCGTGCATTGTGTGTTGTGTGTTATTGTTTTGTGTCATCGACAGTGTTCAGGTTGTTGGTTTTCTCCGTTGTTTGGAGACTGTTTATTTCACTGGCGACTTTTATTAAAGTACGGTTTCCAGTAGCTCCGTGTCCTGCGTGTGACTTCGCCTACCGCATTTCACTGTTGCCGTTTCTGACAGAATAACACACCACCATGGAGTCAGCAGGATCCGTTGTGCCTAGGGGATCACTGGAGGAGCGCATAATCCTCCAAGAGGCCAGGATCCAGCACCTGGGTGCCACAATGCATGAAGTAATGGACACTTTGAGGCGATGGGAGAGGGAAGGTTTGCCCACACCTCCTCCTACGATGCAACCACCATCAGCCATACCCATTCGTCCATCTCCGGAGTCCAGTGGGATTCGGCTCTCGCTCCCGAGGGCTTATGATGGCACCGCGGCCGGGTGTCAGGGGTTCCTACTCCAGGTGGAACTCTACCTCGCCACCATTCACCCGGCGCCCTCGGGATACGAGAGCGTGTCCACCCTCATCTCCTGTCTGTCCGGCAAGGCGCTGGAGTGGGCCAACGCCGAATGGGGTGGGATAGACGCAGCTACGGTCAGCAATGCAGAGTTCACCCGCCGCTTCCGGGCAGTATTCGATCATCCCCCAGAGGGTAAAGCGGCGGGTGAGCGTCTATTCCACTTTAGACAGGGGAGGAGGAGCGCGCAGGAGTTCGCGCTGGACTTCCGGACGCTAGCCGCCAACACGGGATGGAATGAGAGGGCCCTCATCGACCACTTCAGATGCAGCCTGAGGGAGGACGTGCGTCGGGAATTAGCCTGCAGGGACACCAACCTCAGCTTTGACCAACTGGTGGACATGTCGATTCGCCTGGATACCCTGTTGGCTACCCGCGGACGTCCGGATTCGGGGCCGTCCATTCCATCCCCCAGCACTTCCAAGCCGACCCCTATGGAGCTTGGGGGTGCTGGTGCTAGGGAGACTAGTAGGGAGACCAGGAGGGAGGCTGTCCCCTGCACCAACTGTGGCCGCAGAGGACACACTGCTGGTCGGTTGCTGGGGAAGGTCTCCTAGGAATTGAGGCAGTGGGCGACGCACTGATGAGTCTTTCCCGGTGAGTAGGCACCCAACTCACCCAGAGCTCTCTGCTGATCATATGTGTATTAAAGTGGTGTTTCCCGAGGTTTCTCCTCACTCCCAGCATAAGGCGCTAGTAGATTCAGGCGCAGCTGGGAATTTCATTGATCGTCAGTTCACCTATAAGTTAGGGATTCCTATCGTGCCTGTGGATGTGCCCTTCCCCATTCATGCCCTAGATAGCCGCCCGTTGGGGTCTGGGTTGATCAGGGAGGTCATGGCGCCTCTCCGGATGAGAACGCAGGAGTGTCATGAGGAGATAGTACGGTTGTATTTGATTGATTCTCCTGCGTTTCCCGTGGTGTTGGGGCTTCCCTGGTTAACCGCTCATGACCCCAACATTTCATGGCAGCAGAGAGCTCTCCAGGGATGGTCTGATCAGTGTACTGGGCGGTGTTTAGGCGTTTCCGTAGGGGCAACGACGTGGAAAGCCCGAACCAAGTTCCCGCCTTGCATATTCCACCTGAGTATGCCGATTTGGCTCTCGCCTTCAGTAAGAGGAAGGCGACTCAATTACCACCTCATCGACAGGGGGATTGTGCGATAGACCTCCAGGTAGGCGCTGCGCTTCCACGTAGTCACGTGTATCCTCTATCTCAGGAGGAGACGGCCGCTATGGAAACCTACGTCACCGAATCTTTGAGACAGGGTTACATACGGCCGTCTACTTCCCCTGCTTCCTCGAGTTTCTTTTTTGTGAAGAAGAAGGATGGGGGTTTACGCCCGTGTATTGATTACCGTGGTTTAAATCAGATCACCATCAAATACAGCTATCCTCTTCCTCTGATTGCTAGCATGACGGAGTCATTACACGGGGCGCGATTCTTCACAAAATTAGATCTCAGGAGCGCGTACAATCTGGTGCGCATTAGGGAGGGAGATGAGTGGAAGACAGCATTCAGTACCACCTCGGGTCACTATGAGTACCTCGTCATGCCATACGGGTTAATGAATGCTCCTTCAGTCTTCCAATCATTTGTGGACGAGATTTTTCGGGACTTGCATGGACAGGGTGTTGTGGTATATATTGATGACATCCTAATATATTCCGCTACACGAGCCGAGCATGTGTCCCTGGTGCGTCGAGTGCTTGGTAGACTGTTGGAACATGACCTGTATGCGAAGGCGGAGAAATGTCTGTTCTTCCAGGAGTCCATCTCCTTCCTGGGACATCGGTTGTCCGCGTCAGGGGTAGAGATGGAGGTTGACCGCGTTTCTGCCGTGCGTAATTGGCAGACCCCGACCACGGTAAAGGAAGTGCAGCGCTTCTTGGGTTTTGCCAATTACTACCGGAGGTTTATCCGGGGCTTTGGACAGGTAGCGGCTCCCATTACCTCTCTGCTAAAGGGTGGTCCGGTGCGCCTGCAGTGGTCAGCTGAGGCTGATATGGCGTTTAAACGCTTGAAGGACCTGTTTACCTCGGCTCCGGTGCTGGCGCATTCCGGATCCCTCTTTGGCATTCCAGGAGGAGATGGACGCTTCCGAGGCTGGGATCGGCGCTGTGCTGTCTCAGCGCTCGGGTACGCCACCTAAACTCCGCCCCTGTGCTTTCTATTCTAAGAAGCTCAGTCCGGCGGAGCGCAATTATGACGTGGGGGATAGGGAGCTGCTGGCTGTGGTTCAGGCCCTGAAGGTGTGGAGACATTGGCTTGAGGGGGCTAAACACCCTTTTCTCATTCTGACTGACCATCATAACCTGGAGTACATCCAGGCAGCGAGGAGGTTGAATCCTCGCCAAGCAAGGTGGTCGATGTTCCTTTCCTGCTTTGTATTTAAGCTCACATATATACCAGGGTCCCAGAACGCTAAGGCAGATGCCCTGTCCCGACTATATGACACAGAGGAGAGGTCCATTGAGCCCACTCCCATACTCCCGGAGTCGTGTTTAGTGGCACCGGTGGTTTGGGAGGTGGATGCGGAAATCGAGCGGGCGTTACGTTCCGACCCTACTCCTCCACAGTGTCCAGAGGGTCGGAGGTACGTGCCGCTCGAGGTTCGCGACCGGTTGATATACTGGGCTCACACGTCACCCTCCTCTGGTCATCCAGGTATTGGTTGGACAGTGCACTGCCTTAGTGAGAAGTACTGGTGGCCAACCTTAGCCAAGGACGTGAGGGTTTATGTTTCCTCCTGCTCGGTGTGCGCCCAGTGTAAGGCACCTAGACACCTGCCCAGGGGGAAGTTACAACCCCTACCCGTTCCACAACGGCCGTGGTCTCACCTATCGGTGGATTTTGTGACGGACCTTCCCCACTCTCAGGAAACACTACGATATTGGTCGTTGTGGATCGGTTTTCTAAAGCCTGCCGCCTCATTCCCCTGCCAGGTCTCCCTACTGCCCTACAAACTGCTGAGGCCCTGTTTACACACGTCTTCCGGCACTATGGGGTGCCTGAGGATATAGTGTCTGATCGGGGTCCCCAGATCACCTCTAGGGTCTGGAGGGCATTTATGGAACGTCTGGGGGTCTCGATTAGCCTTACCTCAGGTTTTCACCCCGAAAGTAATGGGCAGGTGGAGAGAGTTAACCAGGATGGGGGTAGGTTTCTGAGGTCATATTGCCAGGACCGGCAGGGGGAGTGGTCGGAATATATTCCCTGGGCAGAGATAGCCCAGAACTCCCTCCGTCATTCATCTACTAACCTGACACCTTTCCAGTGTGTGTTAGGTTACCAGCCGGTTCTGGCACCTTGGCATCAGAGCCAGATCGAGGCCCCTGCGGTGGACGAGTGGTTTCGGCGCTCGGAGGAGACGTGGAATGCTGCGCACGTCCATTTGCAGCTTGCCATCAGGCGGCAAAAGGCGAGCGCCGATCGCCACCGCAGTGAGGCTCCGGTGTATGCACCAGGAGACCGGGTCTGGCTCTCGACCCGAAACCTGCCCCTTCGCCTACCCTGCCGGAAGCTGGGTCGGCGGTTTGTGGGGCCCTTTAAAGTCCTGAGGAGATTGAACGAGGTATGTTACAGGTTACAACTGCCCAGTTATTATCGCATTAACCCCTCGTTCCATGTGTCTCTCCTCAGGCCGGTGGTGGCTGGTCCACTCCAGGAGAATGAGGTACGAGAGGCTCCTCCGCCCCCGCTGGACATCGAGGGGGCTCCGGCGTACTCAGTCCGGTCCATCTTGGAATCGAGGCGTCGGACGGGGGGCCTGCAGTATCTCGTGGAGTGGGAGGGGTACGGTCCGGAGGAACGGTGCTGGGTCCCCAGGAGGGACATTCTAGATCCTTCCTTGTTGAGGGACTTCCACCGGAGTCATCCGACTCGCCCTGCTCCGCGTCCTCCTGGCCGTCCCCGAGGCCGGGGTCGGCGCACGGCTGGAGCCGCTTGTCAAGGGGGGGGTACTGTCACGGATTCAGCCGAGGCTGCTGCTCCTCCCTGCTCGGGCAGGCTTCGGCGTTCGTCGTCCCCGGAGTACTAGCTGCCACCGATCTATGTTTCGGTGTTTGACTTGTTGTGTCTGATTGTGTACACCTGTTCCCCATTATGTTGTATTGTATTCCCTATTTAACCCTCTGTCGTGCATTGTGTGTTGTGTGTTATTGTTTTGTGTCATCGACAGTGTTCAGGTTGTTGGTTTTCTCCGTTGTTTGGAGACTGTTTATTTCACTGGCGACTTTTATTAAAGTACGGTTTCCAGTAGCTCCGTGTCCTGCGTGTGACTTCGCCTACCGCATTTCACTGTCGCCGTTTCTGACAGTGACCATTACATCGGTGCATGCTAGCTAACACACTTATATACAGCAATCATATACCAAAGCCCCTCAATCCCTAACAGGTACCATATACCCAGGAATGTACAGCAAACTTGTACACATTGTAAAATTGTCACACCCTGACTCAGGGGACTCTTATATGTTGAGTCAGGGTGTAAATATTCTATGTTAGTAGTTCTATGTTTTCTCTCTAGGATTGTATGTCTATGTTTGGCCGGGTGTGATTCCCAATCAGAGACAGCTGTCGCTCATTGTCTCTGATTGGGGATCATACTTAGGCAGCCTATTGGCACTCGTTAGTTGTGGGATCTTGTTCCGTGTTGAGGCTTGTTTAGTGTTCAGCCTAAGGACTTCACGTTTCGTTTGGTTTGTTTGTTTTGTCGTGTGTTTATCATTGTAATAAACATGTACGCATTTCACGCTGCGCCTTGGTCTGACCCGTCCTTAAACGAACGTGACAAAAATATAAAAATATAATACAATATTCAGAACGTGACCTACCCCTTGCATCACATTTTCATACTGGGGAGACCTAACATTCACGATCTCCCCCTAGCTGCAAGTGGGGCCAATAACAACACGCCTTATTGTCATCGGAATTGAACCAACCAATAAGAGTGCTTGAACACTAAATACACATTTCTTTAGAGGCAAGTGGAAACATAACCAACCCTGTTACACATGCAATGTCAACTGTGGGACCTTGTATAGACAGGTGTGTGCCTTTCCAAATCATGTCCAATCAATTGAATCTACCACAGGTGGACTCCAATCAAGTTGTAGAAACATCTCAAAGACTCCATTTCGAGTCTCATAGCAAAGGGTCTGAATACTGTTTTTGCTTTGTCATTATGGGGTATTGTGTGTAGATTGATGAGGAAAAACATTTATGTAATCCATTTTAGAATAAGGCTGTAACGTAACAAAATGTGGAAAAAGTCAAGGGGTCTGAATACTTTCTGAATGCACCGTATACAGCACCAACTACATGAATATCTGATAAAGTTCATTATCTGCTACCTGGACTTTAATAAGCTTGTTTTCCTTTTTTAGAATACCGTTCAACTATCATTCAATATAATTCATTAATATTTGTAAAGGACCAGATAGACAATTGTGGAACTTAAAAAAGCAAGCCTGAATATCTCTACCTCATCATCCGATGTTCTTGCACAATCTAAGCTGAATCTATTGAGAATTGGATGGTAGGCCTACATAGATGCCTGCACAGTGCACACAGAATTCACATGCAAGTGATTTTGAATAACCACAACTAAACTAGAGCCCTATTCACATGGGACTAGCAAGCAGAACTAAAAAAGGTCATTATTCTATTCATTACCTCTGCATGTCCGATGGGATTCACATGGACTCGTTTCACCAAAATCCCTGCAATGCAACATTCTTTCTTATTTTATGTTCTAAGAAACCCATTGAGCACAGACATCAGTTCAACGTCTAGTTTTGATTTACATTTGGTTGAGTTGTCAACTAATTAGAATTCATCATGAAATCAACAACAAAAATGTTAGGTTAAAAGTTAGGTAAAAAAATATACAAAATTCCCTTACGTTAATGACTTTTTTCAAATCCAATCAGTTTTCCACATTGATTCAACGTCATCACATTGAATTCTTTGGTTGAAATTATGTGTAAACAACATTGATTCAACCAGTTTTTGCTCAGTGGGAAGGCACTGGTAGTGTCGGTTTTGGATGTCAGTTCAGAGCGAGTTAAAATAATGAATACAGTGCAATATAGGAGAATTAAAACAGATGCCGATGTAGAGTGGTACAATGACCCGGGTCAAATCTCACTGGGACAGTTTAGTTTGACACATAGGTTGGATGAAGGCGTCAACTTCAATCAGCGTTCTGGTTTATGTTCAGTGGAGAATGCTGTAGCAAAAGGTTTTGAAACGTATGTATAATACACAATTGACCAAAGCATAGATCATATTAAGAAGGAGTAGTCTATCATCCCAAAGTTCTTGAAATAGATTTTGTAGCTTAATTCATTTACTAAAATATTATTTGGATATGAAATGAAATATTGTCTTTATTGATGCTAAAACGTTTGGAGACAGTGGCCAGGTAAACAAAACCAAAGCATGGATTGCAATCTTACCTGGTCTATACACTGAGTGAACAAAACATTAGGAACACCTGCTCTTTCCATGACATAGACTGACCAGGTGAATCCAGGTGAAAGCTATGATCCCCTTATTGATGTCACCTGTTAAATCCACTTCAATCAGTATAGATGAAGGCGAGGAGAAAGGTTAAAGAAGGATTTTTAAGCCTTGAGACAATTGCGACATGGATTGTGTATGTCTGCTATTCAGAGGGTGAATGGGCAAGACAAAATATTTAAGTGCCTTTGAACAGGGTATGGTAGTAGGTGCCAGGCGCAACGGTTTGAGTGTGTTAAGAACTACAACACTGCTGGGTTATTCACGCTCAACATTTTCCCATCTGTATCAAAAATGGTCCACCACCCAAAGGACATCCAGCCAACTTGACACAACTGTGGGAAGCATTGGAGTCAACATGGGCCAGCACCTTGTAGAGTCCATGCCACGATGAATTGAGGCTGTTCTGAGGGCAAAAGGGGTTCAACTAAATATTAGGAAGGTGTTCATAATGTGTTGTACACTCAGTGTAGACTGCTAATCTCTCGTGGACAGACTATGTAACATAAATGGTATTGTAACATCTGTCAAAAGACTGTCCAATGCGACAACTAGCGACCTATTGCCCACCTTCCGTTTCTCATTCTGTAATTTCTCATTAATCTCCTCCCAGTGTCACGACTTCCTCCGAAGCTGCCTCCTCTCCTTGTTCGGGCAGGCCTCGGCTTTCGTCGTCACCGGCCTTCTAGCCACTGCCGCTCCTCTTTTCATCATTCCATTTGTTTTGTCTTATTTTTCACACACATCTGGTTCATATCCCCTCATCAGTCTCTGTATAAGTATTCCCTCTGCCCCCCATGTCTTTGTGTGTTATTGTTTCCATGTGGAGGTGTCGCTAGCTTGGTTGAGCATTATGTACTTTTATCGCTGGGATATTCACCCGTGTGTTTTTGTTTTCCCAGTACGCATTGAAGGCGCACTGTATTTGGTTTACGCATTGCTGCTAACTGCTGTATTGGATAAATAAACCATATTCTGTGATTCACACCTCCTGCGCCTGACTCCGTCCAAATCACCCGCTACAGAATAACACACCCAACAGAATGGAGTCAGCAGGAGTGGGAAATATGCCTGGAATCTTTGAGCGGTTCCGGGAGCATTCCAATATATTAGCCAGCTTGGGCAAAGCGATGGATTGGGTTCTCCAGGCCAACCAGCGCCTGGAGAGGAGAGGACCCGACCCTGCGGAACCAGCTGAGTGACCGGATCCAGCCACCCACATACCAGCACCCAGTGGTATTCACCTGTCTTGACCGAGGGAATACGACGGGACAGCTGCCCGCTGCCAGGGTTTCCTCCTGCAGCTGGACCTCTATTTCAGCACCATAAGCCCTGCTCCATCGGATCAGGAGAAGGTGTCCACCCTCGTCTCCTGGGAAAGCCCTGGAGTGGACATGGCCATCCGGTTGGACAACTTGCTAGCTTCGAGAGGACGTCCTGGAAGGGGCCTGCCCGTTCCACCCCCCCTCACCCCGGAAAAAGTTCCAATGGAGCTGGGTGGTGCAGCGGGCCAGAAGAACGGAGGATGACAGATCCAGTGTCACTCTTGTAGCAGAAGAGGACATTCTGCTGCACGATGTCGTCAGAGTTCTTTTGGTTCTGGAGGCGGCAGGCAGGGCGCTCTCGCGTCACCCCAGGGTAGGTCCCCAGTGTAAGGCGCTAGTAGATTCAGGCGCAGCTGGAAACTTTATGGACAGGTCTTTAGCTCTTAGTCTACGTATTACATTGGTTCCCCTGTCCATTCCATTGCCCATCAAAGCACTTGACAGTCGACCATTAGGGTCAGGTTTTGTTAGGGAGGTTACAGCACCAGTCACTATGATAACGCAGGAGACCCATAAGGAGCAAATCACCTTTCATATTCTTGAGTCCTCTGATTTCCCTGTTGTGTTGGGCCTTCCCTGGCTAGCACTACACAACCCCACCTTTTCATGGCCGCAGAGGGTTCACACGGGGTGGTCGCGAGAGTGTCAGGGTTGGTGTCTAGCTGTTTCCGTTGGTGCGACCACGGTGGAAAGTCCAGACAATGCCTCCACCGTGTGCATTCCCCCCGAATACCTCTATTTGGCACACACTTTTTCCAAAACAGTTTGAAGAGTGCATGTGGTTCCTCACAATTTCACTTTCAACTAAGCATCTATTGTTGTGCAGGTTAGTGGAATGTTGTTCCCTCCGAGTGAAATGAAACGGGTTCATGGCAGTCCTACCTCAAGATGAGTCATCCTAGTTAATTAAGAAACTTCAAATTACCCCCTCTTTGGATACATCTATTAAGATCAGCTAATTAAAAGAAGGATTGGCAATCCAAAGGTTACTACAAGATGATTGATTGTAAAACCTTAGAGAGTCTCCAAGAGGATCATAGGTAGTCTGCAAGAGATGAAGAGTTTTATTTGTGTCATTTGCATGGCTCTGTACAGTGGCCCTAAGGGGCAAAATAGTTTCCCCTGACTCAAGTTATGCTGAGTTGACAATCATCATTCCACGTCATTAGTTGCCATCTTTTAAGGTAGAATCAGCAGTATGACATCCTTATAGACAGCAGGATGACTTCCTGCCAAACCAACAAATCCATTTGAAACATTAATAGCTGGTGGAAAGAGTGATGGATAAAGTAAACACAGTGAGGATTACGAAATGTTTTGATTTTGTGTACTTCTGAGAAGCAGAAAGAGCTTGTGTTGCGTTGTACTCGATTCGAGAAGATTGCCCTGTCGTGCGTAGCTCTTCGGACCAGAGCACCCCTCAAGGGGGTAATATCTGGTGTTTCGTGGGAAGTTGAGATAGAAAAAATATAAAATATCCCTGGAGTGATCGATGCGCGTCGGATGAATCAAGTAGTTAATGGAGAGAAAGTGAAGTCTCTGTGATTTTGATTTTTGAAGCGGAGTCCCTCCCTGCCAAGGTGAAGTTGGGGTATATGAATTACTGTGTAAGAGTGTTTGTCCCAAGATTGCTACAGAGGGATCGCTGTAGGACACGTGGAAAGTGTCTGTAGAAGAAAGAAGCCAAGGTGTGAAAGTTGTGGAGAAGATCATATAGAGTGTAGTTTGCGTTTTGATCGTGTGAAATGCTTCAATTGTGGTGGGAACCATGTTGCTTCATCTTTGGAATGCCCGACGAGGATGAAGGAAAATGAGGTGGCTAAAGTCAAGGCCAACCAGAACATATCATATGCAGCGGCTGTCAAGAGGGTTGAGGGAGCGAATGGTCCTAAAGGGCTCATGGTGGTGGATAGGTATTCACTGCAGGTGGCAGGGTTGCCTCTCATCAGCAGGATCCAGATATTCTACAAGTTAAGTAGGGGGACATCATGGTGGATGCGGCGGAGTGGTTTCTGGGATTGGAGGACTTCTCGGCGAAAGAGTTACATGAAAGGGTGTCATGAGCCGTACTACCCTCAGGCCCCAGAGCCTGAGTGGGGAGATGTGGAGTTTTGAAGGAAGGAAGAAGTGGGAGTATTTTGTTTTGTCAACTATTTTAGTTGTGAGGAGTAAGTTAGTTTTCCCCATCAAGTATGTTTTTATTTTTTTATTTGAATCCAGTAGTGGGCGGTAATACAAGTTTTGGGATGTAGTCCACCCTATACCAACACCGAAAATGGAGCGCATCCGTGGCGCTGGAGTACAAGATGCAAGATGTTGGTCCAAACTACAAAGGTCTGAGCTGCGGAGCTCTGGTTGGATCTAGTTCGTAGTGGCGTCCGTCCTAAACATAGTTCGCCCTGTGTTAAGGGTTGTCGGCTATTGCTTGTTGTTTTGTAGTTCTTGCTCCAAGTGACAGTACATGATTTGAAGTCCTAGGTATTTACTATTGGCTGAGTAGCGTGCAAGCCACCATCCGGGTATGTATTGATTGATGATTGTTGTGATACTGGCTTGAAGAAAGAAGATTTCCAGTTGTTTTTTAACCTGTAACTGAACAAACATTATTGTAATAAAATGTTATATCTTTGATAAAGTTCTGCCTGGTCCATTGTATTGGTCATGACCCAATCTAATAGATGGCATGTCACAAAAGTGTGTGTTTTATACTGGTTGAGGTGTTCCCCCCTCATTAAACAGGAACTGGCGTAGTCTGGTAGTTGAGCAATTTTAGTCACAGCCCCTCTTGGCCAGGGTGTGACACTTACACTAAAAGGCCCTTATTATCATTTCACAGTATTATTCCAACCTCATAGTGTGGAAATACAGTATATGTAAAACACAGGAAAATCACTTTTTTGACTGCACTGGGCCTTTAGCTATTTAGATTGTGCTTGAAAAAGAAATGTACTTTATCATACTGAACTTATTTTAATTTACTAGAAGACTTTGGAACTCAGATTAAAGCACTGCAGGGCACTTTAATTCAAAACCTGAATGAAGTTATTAAAAAAGATAAATACTGAATACATTATGATACAATATAACTTTATTATCCCTCATGAGGGAATTACCTCAGACGACAAAAGAAAAACAAATGGAACATTTCATAAGTTGAAGTAATTTGCACAGTAGGCCTACATATTTTATCTATCATGGCATACTATCCCAACTAATAGGAAGCCTTGCTTCTTATTATGCACTGTAGACAGCACTACTTTGAAATGTTACGTTAATGACAACGATAAAATGTCATGTAAAATCAAAAGTACTACGCAGTAAAATAAAATTATAAAACATGAAACCGAGCGTGTTGCTCAATCGGGGATTGCTGTTCAGTAGTGCGAGAACAGTGAGATGGGAATAACAAGGCATACTCATACCAACCAATTAGAGAGGGAGACTCACATTTCCTCTTTAAAGAAAAGTCAATAGACTGCATTGTATGGTGATGATATTAAACTTCATCAGTAGGACTCTGGAGTGTATTGTATTATGCTTAATTGAAAATATTTGAAAAAGATGAGCTGTGAATCTTAAGCATGCCCACTGTGGCTACTCTCTGATCAAGTTAATCAATTGATATGAATTAAACACAGATCCCGCCCTAATGGCATTAAAATGATGGCGACCACTGTTTTCATATTCTACCTTTTCACCTTGTGCTTTATGGCATTGCAGATTCAGCTGTGCAGTTTGAACACACTGATGGTGAAATAGACTGATAAAATCATTTCTGAACCATCTATTCTGTGCTTGTACTGAACAGCCGTCCTACAAACAGACCTGAGTGTTTCATTGAGACGCAGGGTAAATTGGTCATGGTCTGCATACAAGCCATGGGTATAATACCTTGATTGCATGTTGCAACATCTTATTTTCTATAGAAGTTATTTGCTTTCCTCCCATCACAAAATGATAGCATTTGTAAGAGATTTGGTGGTTGTTTTGTTCAAGAGGAGCTCATTAGGGAGGTTGCAATTTGTTCCACAGTGACAGTTGAAACTATTCATCCCCCTACAGTGTCTGTCACAAGTTCTCCTGAAATGTATAATACAGAGATCCAGCGCTGTGTAACCTAGGCTATATACTTTTTTATAGTCTTGTTGTTTTGACAGGGCATATAATATATATAATATACAGTACATGGCATTTAGCTGATGCTTTTATCCAAAGCGACTTAGTCATGCATGCGTTATTTATTTGTCTCATATGGGTGGCCCCAGCGGGAATCGAAACCACAATCCTTGCAAGTGCAATGCTCTACTAACTGAGCCACAGAGGACCACAAGATAATGATGAAAATGAGAGAAATAACATTTTAATCAATACTGACTGGATTTTCACAATTTAATTTCTGCAGTTAGAACACACACAGACGAGGAGACGTTTTCTTTTGACATTGTTATTATACAATTGTCAAAGCAATTGTCAGAAAGTTAACCACAGTGTTTGGCAACTTTGTTTTTGTTGTAATTTTTTTTGCCACTCAGAGGGATATTGATCATGTGGAATTGCAACCAATATTATATAAGGGACTTTGCAAAGGGTGCCATGAAGGTAGTTGACAAACCTCTGTTCATGATGACAAGTCCCTTATATAATATGACAAGGTTGGTGCATTCAATCCAGCATTTCTCTTTAGGGACTACTTTCTCTCACTGTGGCCTTGATATCGGCCTAGTGAAACCAAGTCCCTAGCATAAAGCATGACATCGGAGATGTTCGTAAACATCGCCCCAGGAGGGGTCGGGAAGGTTCCCGTCAGACTCTATGATGGTATACCGTCCCGGATGCTGTAATGGTTCACAGGCCACAGGCTATAGAGAGTCAACAGAGACAATGATGAGAAAAGGGCAGTAGAGAGGATACTCCAAGGCCGTATTGTATTTAATTGATTTACTATTAACCATGGGTCTCCACATGCCTGGCATTGGGAATAACTGTTTCAATTATGGTTTTTGTCCCAGTTGTCTTGGGTAAAATGTGGCGCAACACTTAATAAATAGTAAATAAGCGTACGTTAAATACACTTGGTGCTCGTGGAGATACCTCAGTCAATAAATAGATCAACCACCAATCACTTGAGCTGATTTAAGTACTGTAGCTTACCGGTATTCATCTGAAGATGTAAACTTGGGGTTTCCCCCGACCCCGGATCATCATTTTTAACCGTTATCTATCACCATTGCATATCTCTGGGGTTCACCTTTCGAAACATATGGGCACTTTTAGGCTCTTAAACCCATTGTAATGATGTACGCTACTGTGATACCGTCAGCCCTACCTCTGCACCAGATGGATCTTTAAAGGCCCAGTGCAGTCCAAAAAATAATTATTCTACTGAAACTAATCCTGTAAAAGTTTGGAAACATTTCTCAAGCAAGAATTTTGCTAGGACTGTCTGCGAGTGGTCCGAGTGGGGAGGGGAAAACTTAAAAATAGCTGTTATTGGCAGCGAGGTTTGGAACTCTTTCTTATTGGTCTATTAACTACACTGAACAAAAATATAAACGCAACATGTAAAGTGTTGGCACCATGTTTCATGAGCTGAAATAGAAAATCCCAGACATTTTCCATACGCACAAAAATATTATTTCTCTCAAAATGTTCACAAAAATTTGTTTACATCCCTGTTATTGAGCATTTCTCCTTTGCCAAAAGAATCCATCCATCTGACAGGTGTGGCATATCAAGAAGCTGATTAAACAGCATGTTCATTACACAGGTGCACCTTGTGCTGGGGACAAAAAAAGGACACATTAAATGCAGTTTTGTCACACAACACAATGCCACAGATGTCTCAAGTTTTGAGGGAGCGTTCAATTGGCACGCTGACTGCAGGAATGTCCACCAGAGCTGTTGCCAGAGAATTGAATGTTCATTGCTCTACCATAAACTGCCTCCAACGTCGTTTTAGAGAATTTGGCAGTACGTCCACCCGGCCTCACAACCACAGACTACGTGTAACCACGCCTCCCCAGGACCTCCACATCCGGCTTCTTCACCTGCGGGATCGTCTGAGGGGGGGTGGGGGTGCTGAGGAGTATTTCTGTCTGTAATAAAGCCCTTTTGTAGGGAAAAATTCATTCTGATTGGCTGTGCCTGGCTCCCCAGTGGGTGGGCCTGGCTGGCAAGTGGGTGGGCCTATGCTCTCCAAGGCCTACCCATGGCTGCATCCATGCCCAGTCAAGTGAAATCAGTAGATTAGGGCCTAATGAATTTATTTCAATTGACTGATTTCCTAATGTGAACTGTAACTCAGTAAAATCTTTGAAATTGTTGCATGTTGCATTTATATTTTTGTTCAGTATAATTTACTGCATGGTGATGTCACAATGGAAGGACAAAACTCCATCCCAACAAAACAGGTTGACATTTCTGGCGTTCTTTTCAAACAGCTCTTACACTAAAAGGGCATTATCATCATTTTCACAATTTCACATCACATTCCAACCTCAGTATGGAAATATATATAAAGCACAGGAAAATCACATTTTTGACTGCACTGATGATTTGATATGGATATAAAAACAGCTGTATTGGGCCTTTAACACACAACACTTACTATGTCCCTAAGATTTATCTCAGCTAAGGTACTTTCTCGTCCCTATGAAATGAATACTCAAGTTATTAGGTGCAGTAATAAATTGCTTAGGCTGAGAGATCCTCTGTAATGGAAGGCCTGGTCCAAATGTGCTTAATGGTTTACAGATGTAAAATGTTGGTCTTTAAAGCCCTAAGATGGACTTGGAGGGGAAAAAATAGTTGAGTGCACTTTTGGAGCCAACGTTGCCAAGTCTCACAGCTTATATTATTGAATTGCTCCCTTCCTCACTTATTTCATTCTGTCCCTCTCTAACTTTCAACACTAAAACGGCTGGCTGTCAACTATACATTTCTTGTTAGGTCTCCCGAGTGGCGCAGCGGTCTAAGGCACTGCATCTCAGTGCTTGAGGCATCACTACAGACCCCCTGGTTCGATTCCAGGCTGTATCACAACCGGCCGTGATTGGGAGTCCCATAGGGCGGCGCACAATTGGCCCAGCATTGTCCGGGTTTGGCCGGTGTAAATAAGAATTTATTCTTAACTGACTTGCCTAGTTAAATAAAGGTTAAATTAAAAAAATAAAGGTCTTAACCCCTGTAAGATAATAAAACATTTAAAAATAATAATGTATGGCACAAAGTAATGCAACTAAGACATTCAATTCCAACACAACCTCCATCTCTCCGCCTCTTTAATTAATTCTAAAAAGTAATATCAAACAAACAGTTCATATGTAATTTCCAAAGTGAATAACAATGATGTGATTTCAGAATTACTCTGATATGGAAAGTCGGAAAGTAAAACTTTGACTCCAGACTTGGAGTAATTCAAAATTAGTGTTTGCTGGATAACAATGCAAGCCTTTGGATCTGAGACAGCTGTTGATAGCTCTCCCAGAAGCCACTGACAATGGCTGACATATTCTGTGCCCTTTTCCACAAAGTCTATGAAAGCAGTAACATACAGCAAGTCCTGTATTTGAGCAATGGTTCCACTTATCGAGGGGAAAGAAAGAATTTCTACTAGTGAGCCCACTGAGGTGTCTATATATCAGTGCCAATATACAGTAGTGACAATGCTGGAGAGGAAGAAAACAACATCCACTCAATGGAACGAGACACTAGATCATGGAGGACTTGGCCCATGATCCAAGTCGGTCCCCCCAAAAAAATCTCAAAAGCCATATCTGCATTGAAAACAGATTGGATATGGATGCAAATTATTTTGATCCACTGCGGATGAGTTCGTGAAAGGCCTGCTTATGTTGAATCCCCAAAGAGTTCCACAGACAGTGAATGATAACGGACTTAATTTTGAATATGTCTCACTTAGGAACATTTATTAGAAATAAACAGCAAGAGGGACGGATTATGAGGCCCAACGCAACAACGTCAACAACAATGGACCCAAACAGAATAAATCTAACTTTTCTCTCGGTCCGTAATTACTGTCAAATTACCTGTTGATCGCTAAAGTGTGGTGCGCGGCTGCCCAAAATAATTCAAAATGTACTTAATTTCCCAGGGTGCTCGTGGGAAGTCGCTGTGATTGTCATTCGAGTGAGCCGCACACATTGCTTTCAGTCTTTCAGTACGGCGTCTGGGACCTGTACTTGACGTTTGCCCTGGATGCAAACTTGCCCAACTGTTTCTGAGCTCTATAAGTGACAGGGGGATAAGGCAAGAGTTGCTGACACAATGAGCCACTTCTGGATGTCAATGACCCTGGCTGGCCTCAGATTGACAGAGTACCTGTCTCTTCCTTTCTCTCTCTGTCTTTTTTTTCTTTCTCTCTCACACTCTCGGCTCTCTCTCCTGCTTGATTTACCCTCCTCCCCTCTCTGTCTCTCTCCCCCCTCTCAAAATATATTTCCCCTCTTCCTCCCTCTCTCTCGCTGTCCCAGTCTCTCCGTCTGGTCTTGTTTCTCTCCTGTCCCTCTGTCCTCCCCTCAACCACTCTCCCTCCTCTCCTCCTCACTGTCCTCCTCCCTCACCCCTCTCCCAGTCCTTCTCCCTCCACCCCTCCTCCCAGTCCTTCTCCCTCTCCCTGGCCATGTCACAGCGGCCAAGGCCCATCTGTGTAATGGAGTGAGCTGCTGCTGCACTCCAGTCACCTCCCCTTAATCCCAGCTTCACACCACAATCCAGGGGCTCACTGTCACAGCCAATCTCCTCTGCCAGCAATGACTCCCTTCCAACCCCCATCCTCCCGCTTCTGACTCCTGCACAGCAGCTAGCACCTGGTTTATTCCATCTCACCCTTATTATTTGTCACATACTGTATACTGCGACAGAATCCTCTGTCTATAGACATCGCTGTATCGCTCACACCTACAGTAACAACGTCACACTAACTGACACACACACATGCACACAGAAACATACACACATGCACCCCATACTGCTATACAATTACACTATTCCTCAGCCTCACACACACCATTCTCAATCACACACACACACACCGTTCCCGTCCACCCCACCTACACCGTGATACAAACGTATCCACTTCCCAACCTTCCTCTTTGTGTGTTTCATCACACCTCCCTCCCCCCACCCACCCTGCCTCACAGAGTACCAGCGAGTGAGCGGGATGATTACTGTGACTTGCCAAACATGTCACCGGCTGGGACTGCAGGGACTGTGCAGTAAATATGGTGACAGACAGAACATAGGCCTTGTGTCTTGTCACATCCCCGGAAAGCTCGGAGCTAGGATGAGGAGGAGAGGAGTAGGAAGGGGGCAGGACTACAAGGCAGAGAGGGAAATAACTGGACGTGAAGCCATTTCCCCAGGAGGGCGTGTGTGCTGAGCCTGTGGTGGTCTCCTACAGCCTGTGCAGCATGTACCACCACTGGTAGTTTTTCAATTGATATGATATCTAATGCATTATGAAAACGCTCAGCAGAACCGCTCACCTTTCTCATGAGGACGCCACTGTAATATGGATTATGGTAAACGCATTTGCCTTTATTGATGGAACAGGAAAGACGGCAACTCTTTCTGATTTGTGCTGACGTGCACTGACAGAAAGGAAGGGGAGAAAAGACAGAACTCAGCATGAGGGGCTGCCCACTCTCTCCTTAAACTCTGATTGGGGGAGGCTGTAAACAGAGGACTTTGGGAAAGTGATGGACTATAAAGTATGTCCATGCAGAGCCCAGTTGCCTAATTTTGGAATGGCATTTTGGCAGTGATCCCAGTGGATAAGCTATATTTGCGATTTTGTTTCCCATAACAGAAAGTAGTTAGTCACATGGCTAATGTGACTGATAATGGTGCAAGAGCATCTCAAAAAGGGCATTTTCAGTCAGTATACTTAGCCAGGGTTAGAATGGGAAAATAGTCCTTCAAATTGGTAGCCTGAGAGGGGAGATACACCAGACTAGCCGTGGCTGATCCACTGTACACTCAACCAATACCACAACACTGGCGAGGCCAAGACCTAGGCCATGAATGTACTTATGTGGCAATAACTATAATTTTATCGTCCTAAACCATTTACCATGCAATGTGAGCTTTCACGTCATTGGGGGAAAATGCTCAGAGAGGAATGTCGGTAGGAAACAGTAGTAAATGTACACATTGTCAACAAAAACATAAACAGGTGGAGGGAAACTGGACTAAAGGCAGGGTCAAAGGTCGAAATAGGAAATGGAAGGGGCAGTGCAGTACAGTTGATATAGTGTATTTTACAGAACGCATGGTATAGTCTCTAGTATCCAGTCAACTGTTCTTATTCAAGGCAGAGGTGAAATAACTTTGAAGTGGTAACTGTGAGTGCAGCGTATACAACATGGAGGACCAAATAAGAAGAGCTTTGGGCTTGGCTTAGCTTAATATGATCAATTACGTTTCAGCAGCCCAGGCCTAAATATGATATAGCTTGTGATATACAGCAGCATCTTTCTGTATGAATGAGGCATAGGGGTTGAGAGGGCTGAGCATTTGGATCTGTCCGTGGTATTTCCATGCCCCTTGGCACCGCACATATGGCAGGCAGCATTCAGAGCTTCCCGGTAAACACAATCCTCTGTTTGATATGCCAGGCTCACTGCAACTCATCAATATTCTCCAGTGATCAGTACAGCATAGCCCCCATCTGTATCCACACGCTCCCAGCCTCCCAGCTACAGCACGGTCCAAGTCCAATTCACCTTTGTTGCATTGCATTATTTGGGAAGCATTATTTAGAAAGTAAAGGGAGAGAAAGCATTGGGTAGGCGCTATGTGTTTTAATGCATATTTATAGCCATTGCCTCGCTTATTTTCCGCTTCTTTAGCTCGGCACTTTAAATCTGTACGTTGCACATCTGCCACCTCTCGTCAGCTTGGGCCCTTCCATGCATACCAAAGCCTATGATTAACAAAAACCAAGAGACTTGGATGTGATCCAAGCCACTCTGTGCCAACAATGCACTAAAGTCATTGTAGTAATTTTCCTCCCTCTCAGATTGAAATAGGTTTGTTTTGATTGGCTTTTCATCATGGGCTACCTTTTTGCTGATTTATTTTCAATGTGTATCCATTTGAAACAACAGCATAAAAACCTTGAGATTTAACCGCATGAGGTTGTTCACAGTTGTACGCCAGGTTGCATCAATAATACATTTGGAAAACAACCTGAAACGTTTTTGTAATGCAATAAACATATAAGAGGAGGAATTCCTTATATAACGGCAAAATGAATGACCAAGTCGGCACTACCTGGAGAGAACATGCCTCATGAGGATGTGATGATGAAAGAGCAAAGCAAACCCGCACATTTCTCTCTTGGCCCCCAGGCTTACCTACCTAGTGTGTGTAGAAAGATTAAGTGCACCTCTAAACAAAGCATTAAGGTAGTATTTTTCTCAGTATAGGGAGAAAAAGCAATTCATGCTAGCCTGATCCATCATAACCCTGTTAGTAGGAGTCGGGAAGTTTACTTTGATTTGTGTCCGAGAAAACTAAAAGTGCCTAATTCAGATTGCTCAGCAACACCGCCCACTCGTAGTTAGGAAGTCCAGTGTTTTACATTTCCAATTTACACACATATACTTGAGTAGAGCTTGTTTAACAGAGGATCTCCAGAGTCACTTTGTTTTGCAGAAGGGCTACATGAACAAGCATGGAATAACACCTTCATGAATGCTCCCTGAACCGTTAAGAAGCTTTATGAAGGACTGAGCACTTAAACATCACTCTTAAGAATGTATTTTCTATTGCATATGAATGTGTTTCATAGTTCTTCTGTTGGCTCTGAGGCATCGCCTGTTATCCTATTAAGCATGTTTGTTCTGTTCGACTCAAAAAGAGAACATTTTGGACTGGAGCACTGGCCTTGATGTCCAAACGATGAAAAACTGCATGGCAGGAACAAAAGCCATTGAGAACAGTGACTAAGGTTCAGGGCAGGGTACTGGGCAGAGGCTGGCTAGGGGTGACTGTTTAACAGTCTGATGGCCTGGAGATAGAAGCTGTTTCTCAGTCTCTCAGTCCCAGCTTTGATTCACCTGTACTGTCTCTGCCTTCTAGATGGTAGCAGGGTGAATAGGCCGTGGCTCAGGTGTCTGAGGTCCTTGGTGATCTTCTTGGCCTTCCTGTGACACCGGGTGCTGTAGATGTCCTGGGGGGCAGGCAGTGTGCCCCCAGTGATGCGTTTGGTTGACTAAACCACCCTCTAAAGATTCAGACGGTGCAATTGCCATACCAGGCGGTGATGCAGCCCGACAGGATGCTGTCAATGGTGCATCTGTAGAAGTTGTGAGGGTCTTAGGGGTAGGGCTGTGGCGGTCATGAATTTTGTCAGCCGATTATTGTCATGCAAAAGCCTGCAGGTCTCATGGTAATTGCCGTTAATTAACATAAACACGTTTAGCATCTCCAGGCCTCCATGCATACAGCAAGCATACAAGCCGTTGATGCGCACCTTTGGAACATCTACATAAAAAAATTAAAGTATAATAAATCAATTTAATATACACCATCACAATAAATCCATTATTTAATTTAGGCAGGTCTAAAGATACATGATATGAAGAAAATGTATTTCAGAAGAACAGAATATGAGTTGGCCTACTGGCTATGCGCCATGCCATAAATGTGGTAGAGGACTCCTGATATCTCCCGGAGTCATAAGTATAATATTTTTTGTCTTTATCTGTTTATTTTTATTTTATTTATTTCACCTTTATTTAACCAGGTAAGCCAGTTGAGAACAAGTTGTCATTTACAACTGCGACTTGGCCAAGATAAAGCAAAACAGTGCGGAAAAAACAACAACAACACATATAGTTGTTATATATGGAATAAACAAAACGTACAGTCAATAACACAATAGAAAATCTATATACAGTGTGTGCAAATGCAGTAAGTTATGGAGGTAAGGCAATAAATAGGCCATAGTGCAAAATAATTACAATTATAATTTAGTATTAACACTGGAGTGATAGATGTGCAGAAGATGATGTGCAAATAGAGATACTGGGGTGCAAATGAGCAAAATAAATAACAATGTAAATAACATTATGGGGATGAGGTAGTTGGGTGGGCTAATTACAGATTGGCTGTGTACAGGTGCAGTGATCGGTAAGCTGCTCTGACAACTGATGCTTAAAGATAGTGAGGGAGATAAGTGTCTCCAGCTTCAGAGATTTTTGCAGTTCGTTCCAGTCATTTGCAGCAGAGAACTGGAAGGAATGGCGACCAAAGGAGGTGTTGACTTTGGGGATGACCAGTGAGATATACCTGCTGGAACGCATACTACAGGTGGGTGTTGCTATTACATTTTTACATTTAAGTCATTTAGCAGACGCTCTTATCCAGAGCGACTTACAGTTAGTGAGTGCATACATTGTTATTATATATATTTATTTTTTTCATACTGGCCCCCCATGGGAATCGAACCCACAACCCTGGCATTGCAAACGCCATCCCTGCCGGCCATTCCCTCCCTTCTGGAGGACCTATCATCCTTTCACTGCCTCCTCTCTACCTTCTCTTCCTCTGTATCCGCTGCTAAAGCCACTTTCTACCACTCTAACCCTAGGAAACTATTTTCCACCTTCTCCTCCCTCCACCCCCTTCCCCTCCCTCCTCCCTCTCTGCGGATGACTTTGTCAGCCACTTTGAAAAAAGGTTGATGACATCCACTACACATTCACTCAGCCTATTGAGTGCACTGGTCTCACTCACACAGAACTACCCTACGCCTTGACCTCTTTCTCCACTCTCTCTCCAGATGACATCCTGCGACTAGTGAGGTCTGGCCGCCCGACAACCTGCCCACTCGACCCCATCCCCTCCTCCCTTCTCCAGACAATCTCTGGAGACCTTCTCCCATTCCTCACTTCCCTCATCAACTCATCCCTGACCACCAGCTGTGTCCCCTCTGACTTCAAAATGGCCCGAGTTACTCCCCTCCTCAAGAAACCAACACTTGATTCATCTGACTTCAAAAACTATAGACCTGTATCCCTTTCTTTTTATTCTAAAACACTTGAGCGTGCTGTCTCTGATCAACTTTCTAGTTATCTCTCTCAGAACCCTAACCAGTCAGGCTTCAAGACGGGTCACTCAACCGAGACTGCTCTTCTCTGTGTCACAGAGGCTCTCCGCACTGCCAAAGCTGACTCTCTCCTCTGTTCTCATTCTCCTAGATCTATCCGCTGCCTTTGACACAGTGAACCATCAGATCCTCCTCTCCACCCTCTCAGGGCTGGGCGTCTCAGGCTATGCACACTCTTGGATTGCATCCTACCTGGCAAGCCGCTCCTACCAGGTGACATGGAGAGGATCTGTGTCTGCACCACGTACTCTCACTACTGGTGTCCCCCAGGGCTCGGTTCTAGGCCCTCTCCACTTCTCTCTATACACCAAGTCACTCAGCTCCGTCATATCCTCACATGGTCTCTCTTGTCATTGCTATGCTGATCACACTCAACTACTTTTCTCCTTCCTTTTGACACCCAGGTGACGACACACATCTCTGCGTGCCTGGCAAATATCTCAACTTGGATGTCAGCCCACCACCTCAAGCTCAACCTCGACAAGACGTAACTGCTTTTCTTCCCGGGGAAGGCCTGCCCACTCAAAGACCTCTCCATCACGGTTGACAACTCCACAGTGTCACCCTCCCAGAGTGCAAAGAACATTGGCGTGACCCTGGACAATACCCTTCGTTCTCTGCAAACATCAAAGCAGTGACCCGCTCCTGCAGGTTCATGCTCTACAACATCCACAGAGTACGACCCTACCTCACACAGGAAGTGGCGCAGGTCCTAATCCAGGCACTTGTCCTCTCCCATCTGGACTACTGCAACTCACTGCTGGATGGGCTCCCTGCTTGTGCCATCACACCCCTGCAACTTATCCAGAACGCAGCAGCCTGCCTGGTTTTCAACCTTCCCAAGTTCTCTCATGTCACCCCGCTCCTCCGCACACTCCACTGGCTTCCAGTTGAAGCTTGCATCCACTACAAGACCATGGTGCTTACCTACGGAACAGCAAGAGGAACTGCCCCTCCCTACATTCAGGCTATGCTCAAACCCTACACCCCAACCCGAGCACTCTGTTCTGCCACCTCAGGTCTCTTGGCCCTCCCACCCCTACAGGAGGGCAGCTCCCGCTTAGCCCAGTCAAAGCTATTCTCTGTCCTGGCACCACAATGGTGGAACCAGCTTCCCCCTGAAGCTAGGACAGCAGAGTCCCTGCCCATGTTCCGAAAACATCTGAAACCCTACCTCTTCAAACACTATCTTAAATAATCCTCCTTCTCACCTCGACCCCCCCCCCCCCTCCAATTAAAATAATAAAATATTAATAATACACTTAACATGCACTTGAACCCCCCCTTCTAGCTCTGACTCTACTGACAGCTACGTTATTGAGGAGAAATGTACTTTCAATGCCTGTGATATATGGTTGTCCCACCTAGCTATCTTAAGATGAATGCACTAACTGTAAGTCGCTCTGGATAAGAGTATCTGATAAATGACTAAAATGTAAATGTGCCATAGGCTGTAGGCTTGCTCATTTAGCAGACAAGGTATGCTTATACAGTGGGGAAAAAAAGTATTTAGTCAGCCACCAATTGTGCAAGTTCTCCCACTTAAAAAGATGAGAGAGGCCTGTAATTTTCATCATAGGTACACGTCAACTATGACAGACAAATTGAGAATTTTTTTCTCCAGAAAATCACATTGTAGGATTTTTTATGAATTTATTTGCAAATTATGGTGGAAAATAAGTATTTGGTCACCTACAAACAAGCAAGATTTCTGGCTCTCACAGACCTGTAACTTCTTCTTTAAGAGGCTCCTCTGTCATCCACTCGTTACCTGTATTAATGGCACCTGTTTGAACTTGTTATCAGTATAAAAGACACCTGTCCACAACCTCAAACAGTCACACTCCAAACTCCACTATGGCCAAGACCAAAGAGCTGTCAAAGGACACCAGAAACAAAATTGTAGACCTGCACCAGGCTGGGAAGACTGAATCTGCAATAGGTAAGCAGCTTGGTTTGAAGAAATCAACTGTGGGAGCGATTATTAGGAAATGGAAGACATACAAGACCACTGATAATCTCCCTCGATCTGGGGCTCCACACAAGCTCTCACCCCGTGGGGTCAAAATGATCACAAGAACGGTGAGCAAAAAACCCAGAACCACACAGGGGCACCTAGTGAATGATCTGCAGAGAGCTGGGACCAAAGTAACAAAGCCTACCATCAGTAACACACTACGCCGCCAGGGACTCAAATCCTGCAGTGCCAGACGTGTCCCCCTGCTTAAGCCAGTACATGTCCAGGCCCGTCTGAAGTTTGCTAGAGTGCATTTGGATGATCCAGAAGAGGATTGGGAGAATGTCATATGGTCAGATGAAACCAAAATAGAACTTTTTGGTAAAAACTCAACTCGTCGTGTTTGGAGGACAAAGAATGCTGAGTTGCATCCTAAGAACACCATACCTAATGTGAAGCATGGGGGTGTAAACATCATGCTTTGGGGCTGTTTTTCTGCAAAGGGACCAGGACGACTGATCCGTGTAAAGGAAAGAATGAATGGGGCCATGTATCGTGAGATTTTGAGTGAAAACCTCCTTCCATCAGCAAGGGCATTGAAGATGAAACGTGGCTGGGTCTTTTAGGATGACAATGATCCCAAACACACCGCCCGGGCAACGAAGGAGTGGCTTCGTAAGAAGCATTTCAAGGTCCTGGAGTGGCCTAGCCAGTCTCCAGATCTCAACCCCATAGAAAATCTTTGGAGGGAGTTGAAAGTCTGTGTTGCCCAGCGACAGCCCCAAAACATCACTGCTCTAGAGGAGATCTGCATGGAGGAATGGGCCAAAATACCAGCAACAGTGTGTGAAAACCTTGTGAAGACTTACAGAAAACGTTTGACCTGTGTCATTGCCAACAAAGGGTATATAACAAAGTTTTGAGAAACTTTTGTTATTGACCAAATACTTATTTTCCACCATAATTTGCAAATAAATTCATTAAAAATCCTACAATGTGATTTTCTGGAATTTTTTTTCTCATTTTGTCTGTCATAGTTGACGTGTACCTATGATGAAAATGACAGGCCTCTCTCATCTTTTTAAGTGGGAGAACTTGCACAATTGGTGGCTGACTAAATACTTTTTTCCCCCACTGTATGTCCTGTGCCATTATTTTATATTATATGATTTTATGGTAAGAATAATATAATTCAATTTAGCTGAATAAAATAGAAAGGTTATTTTTCCCATTCCAGAGCGAGTGCACATATATAGTGGCTATGTTGAGCGTAAAAGTGATCATTTGAAACATGTCCTATATGCTAGATTTACAGTTATTTGGCAGCTTTAGTTGTGAATGATACAAACCTTAGAATGTCTTAGAAATCAAAACATACAGTACCAGTCAGAAGTTTGGACACACCTACTCATTCAAGGGTTTATCTTTATTTTTACTATTTTCTACATTGTAGAATAATAGTGAAGACATCAAAACTATGAAATAACACATATGGAATCATGTACTAACCAAAAAAGTGTTAAACAAATCAAAATATATTTGAGATTTTTCGAAGTAGCCACCCTTTACCTTGATGACAGCTTTGCACACTCTTGGCATTCTCTCAACCAGCTTCATGAGGAATGCTTTTCCAACAGTCTTGAAGGAGTTCCCACATGTGCTTAACCAGCATGGTTAAGCACTTGTTGGCTGCTTTTCCTTCACTCTGCGGTCCAACTCATCCCAAACCATCTCAACTGGGTTGAGGTCAGGTGATTGTGGAGGCCAGGTCATCTGATGCAGCACTCCATCCCTCTCCTTCTTTGTCAAATAGCCCTTACACAGCCTGGAGGTGTGTTTTGGGTCATTGTCCTGTTGAAAAACAAATGATAGTCCCACTAAGCGCAAACCAGATGGGATGGTGTATCGGTGCAGAATGCTGTGGTAGCCATGCTGGTTAAGTGTGCCTTGAACTCTAAATAAATCACTGACTGTGTCACCAGCAAAGCACCCCCACACCATCACACCACCTCCTCCATGCTTCACGGTGGGAACCACACATGCGGAAATCATCCGTTCACCTACTCTACTCACAAAGACACAGAGGTTGGAACCCAAAATCTCAAATTTGGACTCATCAGACCAAAGGACAGATTTCTACTGGTCTAATATCCATTGCTTATGTTTCTTGGCCCAAGCATGTCTCTTCTTCTTATTGGTGTCCTTTAGTAGTGGTTTCTTTGCAGCAATTCAACCATGAAGGCCTAATTCACGCAGTCTCCTCTGAACAGTTGATGTTGAGATGTGTCTGTTACTTGAACTCTGTGAAGCATTTATTTGGGCTGCAATCTGAGGTGCGGTTAACTCTAATTAACTTATCCTCTGCAGCAGAGGTAACTCTGGGTCTTCCTTTCCTGTGGCGGTCCTCATGAGAGCCAGTTTCATCATAGCACTTGATGGTTTTTGCAACTGCACTTGAAGAAACTTTCAAAGTTCTTGACATTTTTCTGTATTGACTGACCTTCATCTCTTAAAGTAATGATGGACTGTCGTTTCTCTTTGCTTATTTGAGCGGTTCTTGCCATAATATGGACTTGGTCTTTTGCCAAATAGGGTTATCTTCTGTATACCACCCCTACCCTGTCACAACACAACAGATTAAGAAGGAAAGAAATTGCACAAATTAACTTTTAAGAAGACACACCTGTTAATTGAAATGCATTACAGGTGATTACCTCATGAAGCTGGTTGAGAGAATGCCAAGAGTGTGCAAAGCTGTCATCAAGGCAAAGGGTGGCTACTTTGAAGTATCTCAAATATAAAATATATTTTGATTTGTTTAACACTTTTGTGGTTACTACATGATTACATATGTGCTATTTCATAGTTTTGATGTCGTCACTATTATTCTACAATGTAGAAAATAGTAAAAATAGAGAAAAACGCTAGAATGATTAGGTGTGTCCAAACTTTTGACTGGTACTGTATATGGGCTGCATGATGAGACTATAGGCTAATGATGATTTGAGAAAGTCGCAAAAAAAGCTTGCACTCTGTTCCTTGCCTCAGGCTGCACAAGCTGTTCTCACCATATCTTCTCAATTTAATCTTGTCTTTACTAATATGTAAAATGAGAAACAAGAAACGACTCGTGAAGTCCACGGTATCAATGACCGAACACGGAACAAAAACTCACAAACACAAAGGGAAAACAGACAGTTTAAATATGGCTCCCAATCAGAGACAACCAGCCAACAGCTGACACTCGTTGCCTCTGATTGGGAGTCACTCAGGCAAACATAGAATACAACAAACTAGAATGAACACCACAGAATGAACACACCCTGGCTCAACATATAGAGTCCCAGAGCCAGGGTGTGACAGTTAGGCTTTGAGACAACATCCACAACCGAGCCTAAAATCCCAGAGAGCAAGCAATGCAGATATAGAGGCATGGTGGCTAGGAAAAACTCCCTAGAAAGGCAGGAACCTAGGAAGAAACCTAAAGAGGAACCAGGCTCTGAGGGATGGCTAATAATAATATGGTAATATGGTCACTGCAACAGCCCTACTTCCTGAATTACCTGAGGTTGAAGAGGAGCTGTTGTGCCTTCACCACACTGTCTGTGTGAAGGGACCATTTCAGGTTGTCAGTGATGTGCACGACGAGGAACTTGAAGCTTTTGACCCTCTTCACTGCAGCCCTGTCAATGTGGATGGAGGCGTGCTCTCTCTGCTGTCTCCTGTAGTCCACTATCAGCTCCTTCGTTTTGTTGACATTGCGGGAGTGGTTAATAATGGTTAATAAACAACTCTGAAAGTTGTACATTTTCCCCAGTTATGTTTTCTCTGTTGTATTTTTCCTGGTTTTAGATTTTATTAGTTTTTCACTCTCAAAATTACAATTGTTCATAGAGAAACAACGAAATTGGATGTTCTGAGTCCATGTCAATGGTTAAATCACATCAGAAGAAAACAAACACATGTATTTTTAAGTGTAATTGCCCTTTCATTCTGCATCTGACCCTTTAATTGCACATCTAGCAAATGAGGAATGTGCCATCTAATGTGCCAGTCTAGTGATGGTTCTGTACTGCTGCTGCTCATTTCATGGCAAAGTTAGCAAATAATAGATACAAATGATATACTGTACTTACTCATGATATACTTCTGCCAGGTAAGCCTACTTTGCAGTTAACATTTAATTGAGAAGGTTTTGGGGAAAGTATTTCTGTCAACCCACAAAACTGGCTAGACACGGAGTGATAGAAAAACGTGCACACCACATAGACAGGCAGGGGCAATATTGCTGGAAATTCATTGGCAGATATTGTGTTAGGTTTGTCTTTTTAAGCCAATAGTGGCTAACCAGGTGTGGTGGGATAATGTCAATGTTGTGTTGATTAGATATTAGCTGGGAGCTTGCGGTGTCGGATGCTTGTGAGATTTGTTTATGACAGTTTGCGATGGAACACGTGAAAATTGCATATACTTTCAGAATTGTTTGGCGAGCTACTCATAGGTGGACTGCAAGCTACTGGTAGCTCGTGATCGACCTGTTGGAGACCCCTGCTGTAGGCTGTCTTATCGTTGTTGGTAATCAGGCATACCACTGTTGTGTCGTCAGCAAACTTGATGATTGAGTTGGACACGTGCATGTCCACGTAGTCATGGGTGAACAGGGAGTACAGGAGGGGGCTGCACACGCACCCCCGTGGGGCCCCCGTGTTGAGGATCAGCGTGGCGGAGGTGTTGTTGCCTACCTTCACTACCTGGGGTTGGCACATCAGGAAGTCCAGGACCTAGTTGCACAGGGAGGGGTTCAGACCCAGGGCCCTGAGCTTAGTGATGAGCTTGGAGGGCACTATGGTGTTGAAGGCTGAGCTGTCGATGAACAGCATTCTTACATAGGTATTTCTCTTGTCTAGGTGGGATGGGGCAGTGTGCAGTGCAATGGCGATTGCATCATCTGTGGATCTGTTGGGGCAATATGCAAATTGTAGTGGGTTTAGGGTGTTGGGTAAGGTGGAGGTGACAAGGCCCGTAACTATCCTTTCAAAGCACTTCATGAAGCTGGTGAAGAAGGTGTTTAGCTCATCCGGGAGCGAGGCATCAGTGTCTGTGACATAGCTGGCTTTCACTTTATAATTATAGATTATCTGGAGCCCCTGCCACATACGTCTCGTGTCTGAGCCGTTGAATTGCGACTCCACTTTGTCCCTGTACTGTCATTTTGCCTTTTTGATTGCCTTATGGAGGTCGTAACTGGTCTGTTTGTACATGTCCATGTTCTCAGTCACCTTGTCATGGATAAATGCGGTTGTTTGCGCTTTTATTTTTGATCAAATGCTGCCATTTTTGGTTCCGATAACTTCTAATCGTCACAGTGGGAACAACATCCTCTTTGCGATTCCTGATGATCGCAGTCACCAGTCAGTGTATACGTCGATACTATTCTCCGAAGTGACCAGGAACATTTCTCAGTCCGTCTGATCAAAACAATCTTGAAGCATAGATTCCGATTGGTCAGACCAACGTTGAATAGTCCTTACCACAGGAGCTTCCTGTTTAAGTGGGGAGGAGCAGAATGGAGGCGTGATCTGATTTGCCGAAGGGAGGGTGGGTATACACAGCAGTGACTGAAGAAAATTCTCTCAGGAGGTAATGCGGTCGGCATTTGTAGGTGAAGTATTTCAGATCGGAATAACAAAAGGACTTGAGTTCCTGTACATTCCCACAATCCCACCCTGAGTTGTTAATCATGAAACAAACCCCTCCGCCTTTCTTTTTCCCAGAGAGTTCTTTCTTCCTGGCCGTGCGATGGATGGAAAACCACGCTGGCTGAATGGACTGGGACAATATATCCGGAGAGAGCCATGATTCCGTAAAAAATAGTATGTTACAGTCCCTAATGTCTCTCTATGACTCTCTCCTGCTGAGAGAATCTTTACAAACCCCTTTTCTCAGTCAGTCCCCCTCTTATATATTCTTTCATAGCTTTCTTGAGTTGAAAGGCTCCTAAAGAGTATAATTTTCCACTCAGCACTAGTCTTCTTTCCTCTACCTTCCGCTTTAGTTGAAAAGAGTCCAAGAGGTGATGACTGCCGGGGTGCCACAACCCTGACCGCACTTATACCCGTTTCGCACATGTTATACCTGTTTGAGCTGAACCAATCTGTACTGATTAAGGCATCTACCATCAATATGGTCTCATTTGAATATGTCAAAAATAGTGACATTTAACTATTGTAGTTATTTGTCACCTATTTGTCACCTAATCTGTATATTTGTATTGAGATACAGTGGGGGAAAAAAGTATTTAGTCAGCCACCAATTGTGCAAGTTCTCCCACTTAAAAAGATGAGAGAGGCCTGTACTTTTCATCATAGGTACACGTCAACTATGACAGACAAATTGAGAAAAAAAAATCCAGAAAATCACATTGTAGGATTTTTTATGAATTTATTTGCAAATTATGGTGGAAAATAAGTATTTGGTCACCTACAAACAAGCAAGATTTCTTGCTCTCACAGACCTGTAACTTCTTCTTTAAGAGGCTCCTCTGTCATCCACTCGTTACCTGTATTAATGGCACCTGTTTGAACTTGTTATCAGTATAAAAGACACCTGTCCACAACCTCAGTCACACTCCAAACTCCACTATGGCCAAGACCAAAGAGCTGTCAAAGGACACCAGAAACAAAATTGTAGACCTGCACCAGGCTGGGAAGACTGAATCTGCAATAGGTAAGCAGCTTGGTTTGAAGAAATCAACTGTGGGAGCGATTATTAGGAAATGGAAGACATACAAGACCACTGATAATCTCCCTCGATCTGGGGCTCCACACAAGATCGCACCCACTTTTTGGTAAAAACTCAACTCGTCGTGTTTGGAGGACAAAGAATGCTGAGTTGCATCCAAAGAACACCATACCTACTGTGAAGCATGGGGGTGGAAACATCATGCTTTGGGGCTGTTTTTCTGCAAAGGGACCAGGACGACTGATCCGTGTAAAGGAAAAAATGAATGGGGCCATGTATCGTGAGATTTTGAGTGAAAACCTCCTTCCATCAGCAAGGGCATTGAAGATGAAACGTGGCTGGGTCTTTCAGCATGACAATGATCCCAAACACACCGCCCGGGCAATGAAGGACTGGCTTCGTAAGAAGCATTTCAAGGTCCTGGAGTGGCCTAGCCAGTCTCCAGATCTCAACCCCATAGAAAATCTTTGGAGAGAGTTGAAAGTCCGTGTTGCCCAGCGACAGCCCCAAAACAACACTGCTCTAGAGGAGATCTGCATGGAGGAATGGGCCAAAATACCAGCAACAGTGTGTGAAAACCTTGTGAAGACTTACAGAAAACGTTTGACCTGTGTCAGTGCCAACAAAGGGTATATAACAAAGTATTGAGAAACTTTTGTTATTGACCAAATACTTATTTTCCACCATAATCTGCAAATAAATTCATAAAAAATCCCCACTGTATGCCTGCCACCATAGTTGCTGGAACTGTGCTAGAAAGGACAATGTGCAAAGAAAAATATCTAGCCCAGCACAGTATGGTTCATGTCGGCACGATAGTGTGAAAAGGGTATTGTACCATCACACCTACAGTAGGTAGAGCAGCTAGTGTTTGAGCTGCCTTTTAGTAACACAAGGCTCAGCATTTGGGCTGGTCTCAGTCATTTCCTTTGGTAACAGAAATATCAGGGCTGATATGTGGTAGCCAGAAGTGCTGTGGTTAGTTAGCTTTATTGATAGCGTTAAATGGCATGTCCTAAATTTCGCCTCATTCCAACAACTATAGCGATAAATTATATGTCCTTAATTAGGCATACGCCCCATTCCAACAACTTTTCTTCAGTTAGAGGGAGTCATGTAGATCACACACACCCTCAGTATTCACATAAAACTCACAACTTTGTACGAGTAAATACATTTTTGTAATTGCTATGCAGTTTTTACGGTGTGGTTGAGTTTGAGATGGACAGGGCTCAAATCAAAGGTGGTTTGTGGATTGCATTGCTGTCAAGGTGATCAACCACTGTGAGTCAAAAAATATTTTTATGTGTTCATTTCTAACCACCACTCGGTGTTAGACTGCACATTCCCTGGTTAGAATGTGTTCTTCATAAGGAGAGTGTCTTCTTCCCACAAAAACAGACTTCCCAACGGAGGTTTGGACATTTTGGCATGAAAGATGGCAGCCAAAACCACATTTTGGAGCTGTCTGTTTTAAAAGTAAATTCAGTTGGCTGTTTTAGTGCTAATGATAGTCTTTGCCTTGTGTGCAGAGTGCCATTACACTCCAAACAGTGTTGTTTGTCCTTGGTTGAGCGTAATACATTGTGAAATGTTGAACGCTTAATACTGTCCCCAGAGTGACAGATTGTGTTTTCTCTTCATCAACGATGGCCATTCAGAGCTCGTCCTAATTTTGGAGTTAATAGTGACGGGTGTTGTTTTGTATGGGAAAAAAACATTTGGCACACAAAAACAAACCCAGACATACTCTGGTGCCAGCCAAAAACAGAACTGTGTTCAAATCGCTTTGCCTTTTCATCTCTTTCCATCTTAGCTATGCATCTCTCGTATGGAGAAACACCAGGAAATTCTAAATTATTTATAAATTGCCTTTACCTTATCAGATCAAATCCATTGCCTTTTATAATTTGCAATTCATTTATAATGGCATCAGGAAGATAGGTTAAGGTCCATTCCTGGGCATTCCAAGGAGCAGAAGGCCAAAAGACAATCTAGAAAGCCCTGTCATATCTGCATAATCAGAGGTTTGGAGTTTCTAATTGAATGTTATTGAGGCTTTATTATTTATTGCTCATAGTGACTCATGCTTGACCTATCAGTGTTTGCTGAGGGCATTAGTCTTAGTCCCTTTGCACTTCAGATCGTCAGTCTGGCTGGCTCTAGCAGATTAATGGGACTATGATGGTGTTGGATCAGGCCAATGTGCAGGAAAGGAGAATTTTTCCCCAAGTCATTTCCAGCTCCGCTGTTATAGCATAGTGATCATCCCCAGCAAATATTTACTGTGATTTAGGAGTTTTCCCCTCCTCGGATGATTTAGGAAATCAACACCTAGTAGTGGAAAGTTAAAAATGTCTTTCAGGTGTCTGAAAGTCACACACAATGGATTCCTGAATATTTTTTCAGGCACATTAAGTGTACTGCCCATTAATCTCAACTGCCCAAATTGTTAACATTCTTATATTTCTTAACTTTCTGAGATTAATAGCCCCCAGCGGAAATAGTTGGGACTGGAGTATAAATATAGTCCACTCTCTGGTCACAAGGTATTATTACATTTCATTAAGGATATGGCTACATTTATGTCTAATTACTTACATAAGGTGGGGTCAGAATCTCTAGGAATGGTCATTACTGCAATATGAGACAGGATGTTTGAATTAAAGGGGTAGTTAAAGAAATAAATTATAATCTTAATCTCTTACTATCCTGGTCCGGTTTTGATTGAGTATGGTCCATTGGTCCTCCTGATAACAGTATAGCACAGAGACCTAATCCCGTATGATGACGGCGAAGTGTTCTTGGAACCACAAGAGACAAATCAATTATCACATTGATGTGCCTCGTGCACTTATGGAACTCCAGAGATGTAAGTCTTTGCTGCCTTTTGCCTTTGTTATAAATGCCTCTTTTCATGTGCCATTGAAGTGCTGGCTATGGTAATTGTGTTCTTAATTAGCTGTTTAGACGATGCACTGAAATCAGTCAATTTTAATACTCTTACATGGTTATCAGTTTCAGTTATCAAAACCTTTAAGTGGATTTATGAATTCACTCGGAACAATCAACAAGGCTTTCACTCATAAATACTCTTCAATAATATGCTTGTGTTGGTGTGTGTTTGTGTGTCGTGTGGGTGTGTGTGGAGTATTCTCAACATATTTCACTACACTTCACTACTATCTTCTACACATTATACACTGCTCAAAAAAATAAAGGGAACACTAAAATAACACATCCTAGATCTGAATGAATTAAATAATCTTATTAAATACTTTTTTCTTTACATAGTTGAATGTGCTGACAACAAAATCACACAAAAATTATCAATGGAAATCAAATGTATCAACCCATGGAGGTCTGGATTTGGAGTCACCTTCAAAATTAAAGTGGAAAACCACACTACAGGCTGATCCAACATTGATGTAATGTCCTGAAAACAAGTTAAAATGAGGCTCAGTAGTGTGTGTGGCCTCCACGTGCCTTTATGACCTCCCTACAACGCCTGGGCATGCTCCTGATGAGGTGGCGGATGGTCTCCTGAGGAATCTCCTCCCAGACCTGGACTAAAGCATCCGCCAACTCCTGGACAGTCTGTGGTGCAACGTGGCGTTAGTGGATGGAGCGAAACATGATGTCCCAGATGTGCTCAATTGGATTCAGGTCTGGGGAACGGGCGGTCCATAGCATCAATGCCTTCCTCTTGCAGGAACTGCTGACACACTCCAGCCACATGAGGTCTAGCATTGTCTTGCATTAGGAGGAACCCAGGGCCAACCGCACCAGCATATGGTCTCACAAGGGGTCTGAGGATCTCATCTCGGTACCTAATGGCAGTCAGGCTACCTCTGGCGAGCACATGGAGGGCTGTGCGGCCCCCCAAAGAAATGCCACCCCACACCATGACTGACCCACCGCCAAACCGGTCATGCTGGAGGATGTTGCAGGCAGCAGAACGTTCTCCACGGCGTCTCCAGACTCTGTCACGTCTGTCACATGTGCTCAGTGTGAACCTGCTTTCATCTGTGAAGAGCACAGGGCGCCAGTGGCGAATTTGCCAATCTTGGTGTTCTCTGGCAAATGCCAAACGTCCTGCACGGTGTTGGGCTGTAAGCACAACCCCCACCTGTGGACGTCGGGCCCTCATACCACCCTCATGGAGTCTGTTTCTGACCGTTTGAGCAGACACATGCACATTTGTGGCCTGCTGGAGGTCATTTTGCAGGGCTCTGGCAGTGCTCCACCTGCTCCTCCTTGCACAAAGGCAGAGGTAGCAGTCCTGCTGCTGGGTTGTTGCCCTCCTACGGCCTCCTCCACGTCTCCTGATGTACTGGCCTGTCTCCTGGTAGCGCCTCCATGCTCTGGACACTACGCTGACAGACACAGCAAACCTTCTTGCCACAGCTCGCATTGATGTGCCATCCTGGATGAGCTGCACTACCTGAGCCACTTGTGTGGGTTGTAGACTCCGTCTCATGCTACCACTAGAGTGAAAGCACCGGCAGCATTCAAAAGTGACCAAAACATCAGCCAGGAAGCATAGGAATTGAGAAGTGGTCTGTGGTCACCACCTGCAAAACCAGTCCTTTATTGGGGGTGTCTTGCTAATTGCCTATAATTTCCACCTGTTGTCTATTCCATTTGCACAACAGCATGTGAAATTTATTGTCAATCAGTGTTGCTTCCTAAGTGGACAGTTTGATTTCACAGAAGTGTGATTGACTTGGAGTTACATTGTGTTGTTTAAGTGTTCCCTTTATTTTTTTGAGCAGTGTACATACACATCATACACTGGGCAGCTTGCCTGACCAACAGAGAGAAAATAGCTTTTCCAATTTCCATAATCCTATACCCCCCAGTACAAAAGTCTCCTGAATTGTACATTGAGAATACAAAAATGGAATTCATGAGACCTTGATGGCCGCAACAAATTTGATGTGCACACTGCAATCATTCAAAGTCACAGACAAATGTCCAGTGGCATTCACTTCAAATCTAATGAAGCTACAAATCAGAAATTATGCCTTAGTTCATCGTTAATAACAGCTGTTGTCATTCTAACCTAATTGCATCACTTGTCAATCATGCAGCATGGCAACTGCACCCACATATTTACAGGTTTACAGGGTAATGTTTTTGACTCATTGAATCAGCTGCAAACACGAAAATTACTACCATTGCGCAAACCAAGGTTTATTTTAGGAAGGGGCATATCTATCTTTTTGTGTGTTGTAGGTCATAATTTTGCCCGTTACAGAAATGGACAGCAAAAACATCTCCTTCTGCAGCCAGATAAATGCATTTAAGGAGCTGTTTCAGACGGTTGCCTCTGATATTTCCAGATATCAGATAAAAATGTTCCCTATAAAGGATAAGGAGCCTGATATTATGATATGAAATACCTGTAAGCCCACTGCATGCTTGGGGACACTGTCCAACTAATACATAATTCAAATACTGAACATGTCATATCTTATGCTATACAGACTTCCAGAAAATAATATGCTAATGTAGGCCGCTGCTTGGCTTTGATTTATGGTAAGGGAAAAATTGTACCACCACACATTATCATTCAGACATTACAGTCAACACCTTAATATTCTCTCAACAGCTAACCCCTACAACAGCCAACCTGGCTATACTATTAACAGTGTGAAATAACTTCTGCTTGCTAATGTTCAATGAGTAGGGAATTGCTATTAGTTTGACAAGTCTTTGCCGGGTCTTACTCCCATTAGCAATCAACCAATGGTTAGCTGAATGCAAGGGGGAGATGGAGATACAGTCCCTGACAATATACAGTGAGCACCATAATTCATTGGACAGTGACAATTTTTTTGTTATTTTGGTTCTGTACTCTAGCACTTTGAGTTTGAAAGGATATAATGACAATGAGGGTGAAGTGCAGACTGTCAGCTTTAATTTTAGGGTATTTTCATACATATCGGATGAACCGTTTAGAAATGACAGCACCTTTCGTACATGGTCCTCCCATTTTAAGGTACTACAAGTATTTGTTAAATTGGCTTCACAGATGTGTGTCGTTAGGCAGGTGTATTCATTTGTGTCGTTAGTGAATGCAGGAGAGCTGTTGATGAATAGTATTGATTCTAGACTTTGCTATTGCCTTTGGAGGTTGTTGTTGGGGTGTGACAACATGAGGAAGACAGCAGTGTCGATGCAAATGAAGCTGGCCGTCATAAGGCTCAGAAATGAAAATCAATCAATCAGGAACATTGCAAAAACCCTGGCCATGCCCAAGTCAACAGTTTGGTTCATCATTAACAAGAAAAAAACAACTGGTGAACTCAATTATGTCAAAAGACCCGCTAGACCGAGGAAGACCACTGTAGTGGATGACCGGAGAATACTCTCTATGGTGAAGAAAACCCACCTGACAACAGCCCAACAGATCAAAAACACTCTCCTGGATGCAGGTGTAGATGTGTCAAAGTCTACCATACGTAGAAGACTACACCAGCAGGACTACAGAGGGTACAATACAAGATGCAAACCACTGATAAGCCTGAAGAACAGAAAGGCGAGATTACAGTTTGCTAAAAAGCACCTAAAAGAGCCCCAAGAGTTCTGGAAAAAAGTATTGTGGATAGATGAGACAAAGATTAACATGTACCAGAGTGATGGAAAGAGGAAAGTGTGGAGAAAAAAAAGAAATGCACATGATCCAAAGCATACCACCTCATCCGTGAAACATGGTGGAGGGGGTGTTATGGCTTGGGCCTGTATGGCTGCCAGTGGAACAGGCTCACTTGTCTTCATCGATGATGTGACTGCAGACAGAAGTAGAACAATTAATTCTGAAGTCTACAGAAATATTCTATCTGCTCAGATAAAACCAAATGCCTCCAAACTCATTGGACGGCACTTCATCATGCAACAAGACAATGACCCTAAACATACTGCTAGAGCAACAAAGGGGTTTTTGACTGGCCGAGTCAATCACCAGATCTGAATCCAATTGAATATACATTTTACATGCTGAAGAGGAGACTGACGGCAATAAGTCCCCGAAACAAGCAGGAACTGAAGAGGGCTGCAGTACAGGCCTGGCATACCCAGCGTCTGGTGATGTCGATGCATCGGAGACTTCAAGCAGTGATTGCATGCAAAGGATATGCGACCAAATATTAACAATGATTACTTATTCTACATTATGTTAAACTGTCCAATGTTTTTTGATGCCCGAAAATGGGGGGGGACCATGTACAAAAGCTTCTATAATTTCAAAACGGTTCATCCGATATGTATGAAAATACCCTCAAATTAAAGCTGACAGTCTGCACTTCACCCTCATTGTATCCTTTCAAACTCAATGTGCTAGAGTACAGAACCAAAAAAACTAAAAAATGGTCACTGTCCAATGAATTATGGTGCTCACTGTATATTGGGGTACAGAGATGAGGTAGTCATTCAAAAAGCATGTTAAACACTAGTATTGCATAAAGTGTGAGTCCTTACAACTTATTATGTGACTTCTTAAGCACATTTTTACTGCTGAATTTAGGCTTGTCATAACAAAGTACTTATTGACTCAAGACATTACAGCTTTTTATTTTTTATGAATTTGTAAACATTTTGAAAAAAATAATTCCACTTTGACATTATGGGGTATTGTGTGTAGGCCAGTGACAAACAATCTCAATTTAATCAATTTTAAATTCAGGCTGTAACACAACAAAATGTGGAAAAACTCAAGGGGTGTGATGACTCAAAGTTGCATGGACTCACTCTGTGTGCAATAATATTGTTAACATGATTTTTTAATGACTACCTCGTCTCTGTACCCCACAGGTACAATTATCTGTAAGGTCCCTCAGTCGAACAGTGAATTTCAAACACAGATTCAACCACAAAGACCAGGGAGGTTTTCCAATGCCTCGCAAAGAAGGGCACCTATTGGTAGATGGGTAAAATAAAAAAAGCAGGCATTGAATATCCCTTTGAGCATGGTGAAGTTATTAATTACACTTTGGATGGTGTATCAATACACCCAGTCACTACAAAGATACAAACGTCCTTCCTAACTCAGTTGCCGGAGAGGAAGGAAACCAGTGTGGCTCAGTTTGTAGCGCATGGCACTTGCAACGACAGGGTTGTGGGTTCGATTCCCACGGGGGACCAGTATGAACAAATATGAAAATATATGCACTCACTACTGTAAAAGGCTCTACATGCTGCATTGGTCGTGCAGGGGAGGGAATGGCCGGCAGGGATGTAGCTCAGTTGGTAGAGCATGGCATTTGCAACGCCAGGGTTGTGGGTTTGATTCCCACAGGGGGCCAGTATAAAAAAATGAATACAAAAATAAATAAATGTATGCACTCACTAACTGTAAGTCGCTCTGGATAAGAGCGTCTGCTAAATGACAAAAATTTGAAATGAATGACTAGCACTTACTTCCGTCATCATGAAGTGCTTTGAGAGGCTAGTCAAAGACCACATAACCTCCTCCCTCCCCGACACATTCACAAACCTCTACAATTTGCCTACAGACCCAACAGATCCACGGAAGACGCAATCGCCATTGCACTGCACACTGCCCTCACCCACCTGGACAAAAGGGATGCATACAGTTGAAGTTGGAAGTTTACATACACTTAGGTTGGAGTCATTAAAACTCGTTTTTCAACCACTCCACAACTTTCTTGTTAAGAAACTATAGTTTTGGCAAGTCAGTACTTTGTTCATGACACAAGTAATTTTTCAAACAATTGTTTACAGACAGACTATTTCACTTATAATTCACTGTATCACAATTCCAGTGGGTCAGAAGTTTACATACACGAAGTTGACTGTGCCTTTAAACAGCTTGGAAAATTCAGAAAATGATGTAATGGCTTTAGAAGCTTCTGATAGGCTAATTGACATTGGAGGTGTACCTGTGGATGTATTTCAAGGCCTACCTTCAAACTCAGTGCCTCTTTGCTTGACATCATGGGAAAATCAAAAGAAATCAGCCAAGACCTCAGAAAAAAAATTGTAGACCTCCACAAATCTGGTTCATCCTTGGGAGCAATTTCCAAATGCCTGAAGGTACCATGTTCATCTGTACAAACAATAGGCGCAAGTATAAACACCATGGGACCACGCAGCGTCATACCGCTCAGGAAGGAGACGCGTTCTGTCTCCTAGAGATGAACGTACTTTGGTGCGAAAAGTGAAAATCAATCCCAGAACAACAGCAAAGGACCTTGTGAAGATGCTGGAGGGAACAGGTACAAAAGTATCTATATCCACAGTAAAACAAGTCCTCGACATAACCTGAAAGGCCGCTCAGCAAGGAAGAAGCCACTGCTCCAAAACTGCCATAAAAAAGCCAGACTACGGTTTGCAACTGCACATGGGGACAAAGATCGTACTTTTTGGAGAAATGTCCTCTGGTCTGATGAAACAAAAATAGAACTGTTTGGCCATAATGACCATCGTTATGTTTGGAGGAAAAAGGGGGTGCTTGCAAGCCGAAGAACACCATCCCAACCGTGATGCACGGGGGTGACAGCATCATGCTGTGGGGGTGCTTTGCTGCAGGAGGGACTGGTGCACTTCACAAAATAGATGACATCATGAGGAAGGAAAACTATGTAGATATATTGAAGCAACATCTCAAGACATCAGTCAGGAAGTTAAAGCTTGGTCGCAAATGGGTCTTCCATATGGACAATGACCCCAAGCATACTTCCAAAGTTGTGGCAAAATGGCTTAAGGACAACAAAGTCAAGGTATTGGAGTGGCCATCACAAAGCCCTGACCTCAATCCTCTAGAAAATTTGTGGGCAGAACTGAAAAAGCGTGTGTGAGCAAGGAGGCCTACAAACCTGATTCAGTTACACCAGCTCTGTCAGGAGGAATGGGCCAAAATTCACCCAACTTATTGTGGGAAGCTTGTGGAAGGCTACCCGAAACGTTTCACCCAATTTAAACAATTTAAAGGCAATGCTACCAAATACTAATTGAGTGTATGTAAACTTCTGACCCACTGGGAATGTGATGAAATAAATAAAAGCTGAAATAAGTCATTCTCTCTACTATTATTCTGACATTTCACATTCTTAAAATAAAGTGGTGATCCTAACTGACCTAAGACAGGGAATTTTTACTAGGATTAAATGTCAGGAATTGTGAAAAACTGAGTTTAAATGTATTTGGCTAAGGTGTATGTAAACTTTAGACTTCAACTGTATGTGAGGATGCTGTTCATCGACTACAACTCAGCCTTCAATACCATAGTGCAATCTAAGCTCACCACAAAGCTCACGGCCCTGGGACTGAACTCCTCCCTATGCAACTGGGTCCTGGACTTCCTGACTGGCCGCCCCCCAGGTGGTGAAGATAGGCAACATTACCTCCTCCACACTGATCCTCAGCACGGGGGCCCCACAAGGGTGCGTCCTCAGTCCCCTCCTGTAACCCGTGTATACCCACGACTGCGTGGCCTCACACAGGTCCAACTCCATCAAGTTCGCTGACGACACGACAGCGGTAGGCCTGATTACCAGCAACGACAAGATGGCCTACATGGAGGAGGTAGGCACTCTGACGGTATTGTGCCAGGTAAACAACCTCTCCCTCAACGTCAGCAAAACAAAGGAGCTGATTGTGGACTTCAGAAGGAACCAGGCTGTGCACGCCCCCCTCCTCATCAACGGGGCCGTCGTGGATATTGTCAAAAACGTCAAGTTCCTCTGTGTACACATCTCCGAGGAGCTGAAATGGTCAAACCACACGGACACCGTGGTGAAAAATGCACGACAGCAACTCTTCAACCTCAGGAGGCTGAAGAAATTGTCCAACACTGTACTAGCTTGAAAAAGTGCTTTAGTATCTTCAAAGTATGCTGCTTCTACTAGCTAGACATCTCACTTCTAAGTTGTTACTATACAGTATGTTTCTTGGCCCTTCATTAGACTTTCACAACGCTTCAATATTTCCCGACACTCGTTTAATACCTTTGTTTAAGGAAAAGCAGAGATTCTGGTTCGGCCCCCATTGCTATCCAACACCATAATGAACCTGGCGGTAATATTAAGGGGTGGAGGAAGGAGATTAATCATTAATGAATTACTCCCCAATGATGATGGCTTCCTGAAGACTTGTCATTAAATACTTTAATGGTGACTTTGGCCATTGATGTCATCTAGATACTGCAGCGTGGCAGGTTTTAGCATAGCTTCAATTAAAAACCAGGCCCTTTGCTCCACTAAGAGCTAAAATGAATAGTTAAAGTAGTCAAATTAAAAGCGTTGGTTGAAATTTGAAAGTCCCTTAGGGGACCCCTAAGGGACTCACAACCTGAGACATCTGGAAGGGAAGGAAAAGGATATGTGTGAGGGGAGGGTGTTTTGGAGGGAGAGGTGGTGTGTATGAGTGTAACAGACTCCCACTTGGCCTCCCTGACAGCCCATTGACAAGTTGCAGCTGCTGGGTAGACTCTCCCACTGCTCTGGGGGCTACTGTTGCGCACGTGCCTGGAGTCAAGAGTCCTCCGAGTTCCATCACTTCCTGGCCCGCCAAGATTCCCTGCATTCCACTTTCTCTCCATTCATGGCTTTTTGGCAGACTTTGTTCCCAAAATGCCCTGCTTTGTTGAAGTGAGGAAGTTTCGACCAACTGCTAAAGTTAGCACTTAACAGCACTGAATGTATATTGTACTTGACTTTTTTGTTGGATCCATAATGTTTGCTGTTTTACTTCCTGAAGAAACACGTTAACTATCTGGTGTACAAAACATGTTAATGACCTGGTTTAAACATATTGAAGGGTAATAATAGGGGTTAAACTTGCTTTATGCGTCTCCTCTCAGACCCATACAACTCAAACAAACACACGAGGTGGTGCCTCCTATTTCACTTTATGGAACTTGAAATGACATCCCACTAACAGTGCTCGATTTTATCCTTCGTTCAAGTAGTCGAGCCATCTGTCAGATGCCTCTCACTTTAATTTCCTTCTTAGTAAGAGCAGTGCACTGGAGAGTCGCTAGAACCAGTGGCCCAGAGTTCATTTATGTATTATGCAAAATGATCAATTTCCCTCTCTGTGCCACAGTTCCTGCATGTCACATTTGATTCATTCTTCGTCTCCGTCCTAGGTCTGTGCAGTGCCATTCCTCCTGTGTGCTTGGCAGCCTTCGACATCCATCTTACTTGTGCGGGTATTAATCACCTTAGCCCATGGTTGTAAATCAGCAGACTGGGGTTGAAGTAAAGTGGGCACCATTTCAATGGAATAGGGCCACATCCACTCATCTCCATGCTAGTTAGTTTATTGTTTGTTCGTTCATTCTGAGTTTATTTTTGGAATGCGGAACAACCCAATGCGTGGTGTGTGTATAGTTGTACCATATAGTCTTTTTCTCTAGGGTTATTCTTGACATTACTACATTTTCACATGTAATCAAAGGCATTCAAGAGGGGTTACGGATATACACCATTGCAGTCTCCGATTTTACATTACCAAGGTTTTTTCTACTAGTGTTAAATGATATTCTCCTGCTACACTACTAGCTGTATCACTCTGTAAATGTGAATATCATTTATGCCCAATACCAGGGCCGCCCTATCGTACCCTGCCCGTCCAAATTAAATATTGAAATGTTGATATTTATTTGACCGAAACGAGAGCCGCCAGAAAGACACATCTATCTCAGATAAAGCATCCGAGTGAGCGAAACAGTGCCCCACCGTCTCAGTATGTGTAGACCATGTATCTGATGCTGTCTGGACAAAAACAATATGGCATGTAATACTATTTTTGGCCAGACAGCATCAGATACATGGGCTACATACAGAAAGACAGACGGGGTGCTGTTTTGCTCGCTCAGATGCATTCTCCAGTGAGATAGTTTCAGCAGAGAGGAAGAGGCGAAGCAAGAGGGCTCACTCTCGCCAAAATCTGTCCAGAATAAGCCCAATGCGTTTCTATGGGCTTAATATGCCGACCTGAGCTTGTCGCCTTCCTTCCCGCCTTTGGGACAACGACTCCCATTGTTAGGGCGGAGACATGAGCATCTTGTCATTATATAAAGATCTCTGGTATCAGCCACTTGCAAACTGGAAAGGATAGTTGGCGGGTGCACAGTGCACTGTTCGGATGCTGGTTTCCCCTAAAGTAAATTCGATTTTTTGCCAAAATTATTAAATGACTCCTGTCTAAATAAAATCATTGAAAATACTTCACCAGAGAGCATGACTTAGCCACAGAGGATCATTAGCTTCTTTAAACAAATAGCTGTGGATTGTTTCAAATCACAAATGCTTAGGTCTATGCCTAATTGAGAAGCCCGTAATTTGGGCAGAGCACGTGGCAATAGGCCTAGCTGATTATTTGTCACGATCGTCGTAGTAAGGAGTGGACCAAGGCGCAGCGTGAGAAACAAACATGACTTTAATTAGTTAAAGTATCCAAATTACAAAACAAGAAACGACTCGTGAAGTCCACGGTGACAATGACCGAACACGGAACAAAAACCCACAAACACAAAGTGAAACACAGACAGTTAAATATGGCTCCCAATCAGAGACAACCAGCACACAGCTGACACTCGTTGCCTCTGATTGGGAGTCATTCCGTCAAACATAGAAATAACCAACCTAGAACACCCAACAAAGAAACAGAACACATAGAATGAACACACCCTGGCTCAACATATAGAGTCCCAGAGCCAGGGTGTGACATTATTGAGTTGCAGCTGTCAGGGAAAAGCATCTAAAATATGTGTTAAGATAATGTGTCTTGAGTATAATTTAAAATGTTGGGACAAGAAGAAGGGGAGGGGTATGTGACGAAGATATGGCATATCTCTCTCCAGAATGCATGCACTCAGCTCTCCAGAATGCGCACAGCTGTCTCTCGCCAATTCTTCCATGAATTGTTTACTCTTTGATTGTTCGTTTTTTGGCCTGGGGCCCTAAGCGACCGCTTACAGTATGTCGCTTATGCCTGGAGCCGGCCCTCGGGCCCTGCCTCACAGTATTAGACAAATCTTTCCAACACTCTCCTGGCCTTGATAATCACCAAGCCTCTGTGTGAATGAGCAAAATATAATGATCTGATGATCCCATAAATCCAGTGGAAACGTCTTTCCCAAGCTAGCGCAAAAACAGCTGTATGTCCCGAGCTCACTGGCGCGGGAAACTCTGAGGGCCCGGAATAGGCTAGTTGATACAAAGTTTGCTAGTGACAGCTTCGGGCCGTATCCATTTGATTGATTTGATACAATGTTGCACTTCACTAGCGATAGCTCAAGTCAAGATTGATAGAAAGGGAGACAGACAGGCGGAGAAGAGAGATGAATGCGATTGAAAGAACCTGCATTTTCATCAGGATATTTTCTACAGTTTTTATTTGTCGGCTCTAGGCCTACTATGTATTAGACTTAGTTGACGATGGAAGTTATAGGCCTGCTGCTACATTGGCTATCTCTGAGTTCCATGTGCTCATTTCTCTAGCCGCCAATGGATCACGGTGTATCAATGTGTCCATATGGCAGAGGCTGGTGCTCTCGCATTAGTTTAATGGTCTTTACTATAACACCCATGAAAAATAATATGTGCACACGCAAGTTGATTTGTTCTGGCGCGGCCCTGCTCAATGCTCATACAAAATAGTAATTTACAGTACTGCTGTATTGTTGTCAGAGAGCGGACAATCCGGCCATTACTACTGTCATTGATAATTGCAATTTCACAGTCTTCTGTGCACAGACAAGCAGGGTCGGTCCAGGGTCGGTCCTTGGATAGGAGATCAGATGCTGCTGGAAGTGGTGTAGGAGGGCCAGTAGGGGGCACTTTTCGCTCTGGTCTAAGGAGATCCCAATGCTCCAGGGCAGTGAAGGGGACATTGCCCTGTGTAAGTTGCCATCTTTTGGAAGGGATGTTACACAGGTGTCCTGACTCTCTGTGGTCACTAAAAATCCCATGCCACCTAAACATCCCCCTCATTACTAATAGGCATATATCACTCCTCACCGCTCCACCTCAAAGCTGATGTGTGGTGAGCGTTCTGGCACAAATTGGTCGCCTTGCATCACCCAAGTGGGTGCTACACATTGGTGGTGGATGAGGTGAGCTTCTCCATTACTATGTAAAGCGCTTTGGGTGTCTAGAAAAGTGCTATATAAATCCAATCAATTATTATTATTATTATTATTATTATTATTATTATAATGAAGTCTGTGTATGACCTCACGTGATATGGAGAGCACTGCTGAAGAGAGACAGGCCTTAACATTCCAACAATTACCTGCACAATTAAATACAGCTTTCAAGCAACATTAAATCCACTCGCCACACTTCCCGCTTGGGTTGAGCTCTCGTTTTTTATCAATTTACCCTGACACCCCATCTAATTTACTTTCGGGGATGGAACAATTACTATTTAAATGTGTCCCGAACTTAATAAACTGTTGTAAAACATGGGTTAGAGGAGCTCTTGTGCATGTTGGCTTTGTATTAACTGCAGGGCCTAAACTGACAACACTGCTGCACTGCACATTTTGTGGGGGAGCTCAAGAACATTTCCGATAAATGATACTACCTACAGTATATAATGTTTAAATTTTTTACAAGTCAGGAAGTGGTTTCAAGCAAAATATGAGTTTTGTTCAAATGCTGTTCTTCAACCTTGAGGGCATGTCCCTCACAAACTCAAAAGATTTCCCAATACTTGAACTATTATAATAGTATAGGGTGTCCATATTAGAACAGCCTCAGTACCTGGAGATAAGTTTAGATTTCACATGCTGTCTTGAATCATTTAGTGGATATTACACAGTTGTAGGCCTATGCACTAAAGTAGTGACAGACAACTGTTACTTTGCCAGAACTTTAACAGGCACCCAGAAGCAGTCCACTGGTTCGATAACTCCTGGGAGATTCACATGATCCAAGCTACTGTAGCGACTCATCTGGAAGCACTTCCCCATTTTCCCTGGTGGATTTGCAGACCCCAGTCATGGCAGGTCATGTGCGAACATATGTGAATGCTTCCCAGTTTCAGCAGCGGCCATCAGACTTCCATCTCTGACAGCCGACCCATTTGGTCCTGAAGTGTGGTAAAAACAGATCTAGAGAGATGGGGGAGGTAAGAGAGAGACAAAGAAGCAGGGAGGGAGGGAGGGAGGGAGGGAAAAAGAGAGTGAGGGGGAAGCAGTTTGTTGATGAATTGACAAAAACACACAGAAGCTGTCTGTTTGTGTCCATATCCTAGTGAGCGAAAGGCCTTCAGTCCAAATCGAAAATTCTCCTTGGGCTTCGCACCTGTCTCCCAGGTTTAGAGACTACCCTACTGGATGGGGAGTGGAAGGGAGGTGGGGGTGGAGGAGGTGGAGGTGGAGGGTTGTAGGAGTGGTGAACTTCAATAGAGTGTGCGTGATGAGGATATTTTATTTTAGGGGGGCATGAGGCACATGTGAAAGGATAGACAAGACGTGTTAGAAGGGAAGGGGAGGGATCTCCCAGAGGGAGGGAATGCTGTCAGATGGTTCTGATTTCACAACCCAGTGAGCAGCCTCTCCGCAAACACACAGAGCCAGATCTGTTGTGAGGCAAGGCGGAGAGAAATAACAGGCCCTCCATAATTCATTCTAATTACCTCCGCTGTCAGACCTGGTTACTTATCAGTACAGTGAAAGCTTATTATTCCCCACCTTTTACTTTTATCCCTGGTTCCCAGCAGTGTGTTGATAGTCACTTTTAACGCTCCTTATACCACTTTTCAACAGTGTGACGCTCATTCCCCCTCATTCCTCATGCCGAACGCTAGTTCAGTTTGACAGTTAATTAGTATTTAGAATGGTTAATTTGAGCAATGTGTTGTTACATTCCCCCCCCCCCCCCCTAAAATGTGTTTAAAATGGAAATGTTGTCAATTTAGCATTGTGGGAAAAGTAATTACTAATTTAAAATATGTTAGTTACGGAACTTAACGCGGAGCATGCAGGTGGATCAAGGATTGTTGTTTGACTGAATGATATGAAAGATTTACTGTTTGAAATCTGACGTTTATTTTGAGAAATTGTAATAGGGGATAGGATTCGCCCATAGTGCGTAAATTAGCAACAATGTTTGACCACATTACCTTACAGCTCGATTTAGTCATTAGCACAGCCAGGATACCTGCTCTGTGGACAGAAAACCGCAGCTAAGCACACTCAATATCATCTACCTGTTGCCATATACTGCAGCATTAATGAGAGCATAAAGTGTAAACTGCAGGTAAATACTGAATGAAAATAAATACCTTAATCAGGACCGTTGAATATGTGGATACAATTCAATTACAGTAGCTAACTGGCCCGTTAACAACACTCAGTTTTAAGATGCTGACTAGACCATTCTATTTTGAAAACGCATAAACTATTTCAAGCGTTTTAATGCAATATGAATGGGGAGCACCTGATGGAGTGAGATAAGACAGCTGTGCCATCCACCCTCTCAGTTCTGCCATGCACAGGTGTTGCACAGTCCGTGACTCCGACTCTGTCTGAGGGGCAAACTACAAGGATACACAATTCTGGAGTCTCATCAAGTGTTGTTACCCACACAGCACTCTGGGAGATGGAGTGTATCCACAGAGCTGTGGCTGCCACTGCCACTCCTAGGCTCTGTCACACATCTTCATTATTGTCAATTAACCTCGATTAGCAGCTTTGGAATGTGTGGGGAGGCTGGAATCAGTTGGGCTTTCAAAATCAGTGGAGGTTCAAAAAACAATATTTCTCACTGAATGAGACAAGACTGTATTCTGTCTCTTTGAGTTGAGTGCATGTCTGATGAATTGGTGAAGCTGTGTGACAGGTCTGTTTCGATCCAAACTAAGGCCCTCATTGTGGGATAACCACTTGGGCCATTTCCAAAGCAGTGCACCAGAATCATTGGATGTTTAAGACAACTTGTGCCCTCAAACATTTAAGATGTAGCTGAAACAAGCAATTGTGCAATTTTTTCTTCATCCCAGTGAGTATGCCAATTCAATAAAGGTATTCAACTTGTTGAGAAATTTGAAGAGTGCCTTGGAATGTTTCCAAATATGAGGTCTTCAAAACAAGTATGAGGTTTTAAAACATGTTGATGTAGTATCCAAAGATGCAGCTGGGGAAATTGTGAAAAGGATGCGCAGGTGCAGACCCTGGACCTTTAGCCTCAACCCAAGCTGGAGCGTCAATAAATTATTCTCATGGCTCTCTGAGAGACTGGACCCTATACCACTTGAGTGAAATTAATACCAGATAAAAAATAAGCCTTGTGGTTATGGTAAAACACAACAATATGGAATAACTTTGGTTGCTGAAAGATTGACACCCACCATCTCAGATTGTTCTAAAATCATATCACATTACACATTTAGTAATGACAGAATGCATTTTAACTTCACGTACAGTAACACTTTTGTATGATTTAATACAATTATTTTATCGATAGGAGTGAGAAAAAAGGTGCTTCTGGTTGTGCATTGATAAGCACACCAAGGGACACCAAAGTCGGAATTAAGTAATAAAACAAAGACGGCACTTTATATTAAAAGCCTATTTCACACCATAGCCTGCTGTATTTGCAAGATAACTTTGATTTCATTTTGATTTCGGCACAAATGAAAATGTGGCACTGACCCCACCATGGATTGATGTTTCAGCATTGTCTCAATGAAGAGTTCAGCGTTCGACTAGCCATGTGCGACATGCATACGCAGTTACAAGCCTGTTAGAGTCAGTTGCAGGTGGACGAGCAATATCCACCGTCGTTGTATGGATGAAGCCTGAGCTGGAATGTGACGCTAGCTGAATCTGGTTAGCTTTAGAAAACCCTAAAAGGTTAGCATTTGAAACAGTGGCAAGGTAAACAAACCAAAGCATGGGTTTCTGTCATACCTGGTCCATAGACAGCTTACAGGGTAAGAACACCAATATGCAAGTGTGAAACAATGGGGGGGAGGGGGTGGATTCTTTAGCATGAACAACACCATCTAGTGGTCAGAACCTGGTCATTTCAAGATGTAGGATTGGACATAAACCCAACAACTTCAATGACTAATGTATCTGAACAGGGGGAAAGAAACATCACCAAATTCACTGAGAATACATTACATAGGATGAATAAGCAATACTCCGAATCGCAGCTCCATGCTATTTGTCAAACATGGAGAACTGATACCATATACTCGTTGTTGGGGTGGGATTGTCATGGGATGTGGGGTCCGTGGATAGCTTTTAACAACTTATTTGGTTTCCTCATGTCTTATTCATTGTTAGAAAAAAGTTTGGTCCAAATTGGATGTTAGGTACTATAATTATTGAATATAAATTGTATATTATATTAAAATTGCCAATTTGGGTACAATCGATTAGCTTAATTTCTCAGAGATCAAATTATTTTTCAACAAAATAATGCTTCCGGAATGCTTATCTTATCTGTTTCTAACTACATAAATGATTTCAGAACAATCTGAGATGGTGGGTGTCATGGCTTGCTGAAATGACATGGAAGGAACAACCCATGTTCTATTTTGCCAGGGGACAGATTTGCAGTGTCTGATGTCTCAATGAGAAAACCCAATTTACGACGATTGAGGGGGTTTCAGAAAATACATCTCTCCAAGTCTCCAAAGAGTGTTATTAGTCTTCCGTCCTTTATGATTTTACAAGATAATGTCGCCGTCATTTTTGTGCTTTCAAAAAGGAAGAGAAAATCAGAAGATAATGTGCAAAGGTTCAAAGTCCTGCAACTCAAAGTAAAAAACACTGTGATGTTTTTGTATCTAACAGAAGGCTCTTAAAACCCTTTTATGCGGTGACTCCAGAAGCTAGGTACTTTTCCAGTAATCTATTGTGTCCCCTAGGTGTGCACTGATTGCAGAAAATAATTTTAGCAGATGTGGCATGTCACGGACAAAAACGTTTTCAGCTCCTGGAAACTGCTTGATCAGGTCTTTATCAGGAAATGGGAGATGGAATTGTTCGAGGCTCGTGTTTCGTAACAAAGGATATGCATCTTTTGGACAGGGACATACTTACAGACATTGTTCTGTGAAAAAACAAACATTGAGTGACACAAATAATACAAAGAAGAAGAAAAAGCTCTGTAACGTGATTATTTTCTACAAAGTCACCTCCATAGCAGACAAATGTTCCCTGGCACATGATGGCAATCTGGATTCCAAGTCCATGACCTCTTTGGCTGGAACACAGAGGAGGCTGGCACTAGGGGTGATGTTACGTGTAGAGGGTGTCAGTCAGCCGAAGCCTTTGATGGTGTCTCTCCCCCTGCCGGCACCAGCCCTTTACTCTCCAGAGCAAGGTTATCATAGTAAACAAAAACAAAAACAAATAATGGAAAAACTATTTAGTAAACTGAAATAAAATGATTAACAAACCCATTTGAAAAACTAAAACTATAATGAAACTATTATATTTGACTCCAAAACTAAATACAATTTATAAAAACATTCATGAATTATGTTCAGTTTTAGTTTTTTTCCCTAAACTTTAGGCAACAATCCAAGCAGGTCAATGGTGGTTTCAAGCTATTTGGGAGTTTTCAAGCTACTGAATCTGACGGGTAAATGCTGCCAGGAGATGGCGACATTTAAAATAGGCCTAGTTTGTGCATCACTATCACTAGCTATCACTAGCTAACATGGAAAAAATTGGCTAGGTAGCTAACGTGATTCTTCTTACTACTAAAGTTAAAAAGCATTGGATTGGTGTAAACATTGACGAGAGAGTTTCCTTTCACCACATTTTTCGAACCAGTTTAACACTATTCCTTTTAAATCCAAGTCGCATTGAGATTAGCTCAGTTGGTAGAGCATGGCGTTTGCAACGCCAGGGTTGTGGGTTTCGATTCCCACGGGGGGCCAGTATGAAAAAATAAAAATAATAATGTATGCACTCAATAACTGTAAGTCGCTCTGGATAAGAGTGTCTGCTAAAATGTAAATGTAAATAATTTAAACATAACCTATGACCTGACCCATCACCTTATGTATTACTGCCCCCCAGTGGCAAGAAGTGACATCCCAAAAAACACACCAAAAAACTATACAACACAAATGGCTCCTAGCCTCCCACGCATGCTTTCTGTCCCTAACACTAACACTAAAACAGAAACTAAATGATATAAAAACAAAATATAAATATTTTTCTATAACTAAAAATAAATAGAAGTGAGCAAAACAGATCTGAAAACTAACTGAAACTAAACTGAATTTCAAATAAACATCAAAAAACTAATAGAAATAAAAACAAATATAAAAAAACAAAAGTATAATAACCTTGCTCCAGAGCTATGCAGAACATTTGAATAGGGCAGTGCAGTTAAAAAACGTAATTTTCCTGTTTTTGTAATGATATTTCTACACTATGAGGTCGAAATAACGCTCTGAATTTGTGAAGATTATGATAATGCCCTTTTTGTGTAAGTGCTGTTTGAAAATAATTCCTGGAATTTCAGACTGTCCAAGTGGGATGGAGATTTTGGCCCAGATCATGACGTCACAATCTGATCTGATTATAATAGACCAATGACAGTTTATCTTTCATTTGCATATATACTCCTAGTCGATAGTCATGTACTAATAAGGAATTTCCCTTGACCACATCCACAAATTGGGGAAAACAAACATTCTTTCCCATTGACCCCAAGTGTAAAAGTGCCAACTTCGTAGTCTCGCCCTGCGAGTAGTGCCCTATGGCTTCAGGCTATTCGGCGTGGGAGAGTGGGAAATTGTTTGGACCCAGTGTCCAAGTAGGCTACACATAGCTATGTGTGTGGAAAACATTTAATCACAGGTAAGACATTTACATTTACATTACATTTACATTTACACTTATCCAGAGCGACTTACAAATTGGTGCATTCACCTTATGATAGCCAGTGGGACAACCACTTTACAATATATCAACAACAAAAAATGTTGAGGGGGGGTGGGGTAGGGGGAGGGTAGAAGGATTATGTTTATCCTATCCCAGGTATTCCTTAAAAAGGTGGGGTTTCAAGTGTCTCCGGAAGGTGGTGATTGACTCCGCCGTCCTGGCGTCGTGAGGGAGCTTGTTCCACCAATTGGGGTGCCAGAGCAGCGAGCAGTTTTGACTGGGCTGAGCGGGAACTGTGTTTCCGCAGAGGTAGGGGGGCCAGCAGGCCAGAGGTGGATGAACGCAATGCCCTCGTTTGGGTGTAGGGACTGATCAGAGCCTGAAGGTACGGAGGTGCCGTTCCCCTCACAGCTCCGTAGGCAAGCACCATGGTCTTGTAGCAGATGCGGGCTTCAACTGGAAGCCAGTGGAGTGTGCGGAGGAGCGGGGTGACGTGAGAGAACTTGGAAAGGTTGAACACCAGACGGGCTGCAGCGTTCTGGATGAGTTGTAGGGGTTTAATGGCACAGGCAGGGAGCCCAGCCAACAGCGAGTTGCAATAATCCAGATGGGAGATGACAAGTGCCTGGATTAGGACCTGTGCCGCTTCCTGTGTAAGGTAGGGTCGTACTCTGCGAATGTTGTAGAGCATGAACCTACAGGATCGGGTCAACGCTTTGATGTTAGCGGAGAAAGACAGGGTGTTGTCCAGGGTCACGTCAAGGTTCTTTACACTCTGGGAGGAGGACACAACGGAGTTGTCAACCGTGATGGCGAGATCATGGAGCGGGCAGTCCTTCCCCGGGAGGAAGAGCAGCTCCGTCTTGCCGAGGTTCAGCTTGAGGTGGTGATCCGTCATCCACACTGATATGTCTGCCAGACATGCAGAGATGCGATTCGCCACCTGGTTATCAGAAGGGGGAAAGGAGAAGATGTATTGTGTGTTGTCTGCGTAGCAATGATAGGAGAGACCATGTGAGGATATGACAGAGCCAAGTGACTTGGTGTATAGAGAGAATAGGAGAGGGCCTAGAACTGAGCCCTGGGGGACACCAGTGGTGAGAGCACGTGGTGCGGAGACAGATTCTCGCCACGCCACCTGGTAGGAGCGACCTGTGAGGTAGGACGCAATCCAAGAGTGAGCGGCGCCGGAGATGCCCAACTCAGAGAGGGTGGAGAGGAGGATCTGATGGTTCATAGTATCAAAGGCAGCAGATAGGTCTAGAAGGATGAGAGCAGAGGAGAGAGAGTTAGCTTTAGCAGTGCGGAGAGCCTCCGTGACACAGAGAAGAGCAGTCTCAGTTGAATGACCAGTCTTGAAACCTGACTGGTTTGGATCAAGAAGGTCATTCTGAGAGAGATAGCAAGAGAGTTGGCTAAAGACGGCACGCTCAATAGTTTTGGAGAGAAAAGAAAGAAGGGATACTGGTCTGTAGTTGTTGACATTAGAGGGATCGAGTGTTGGTTTTTTGAGAAGGGGTGCAACTCTCGCTCTCTTGAAGACGGAAGGGACATAGCCAGTGGTCAAGGATGAGTTGATGAGCGAGGTGAGGTAAGGGAGAAGGTCTCCGGAAATGGTCTGGAGAAGAGAGGAGGGGATAGGGTGAACCAGGCAGGTTGTTGAGCGGCCGGCCATCACAAGTCGCAAGATTTCATCTGGAGAGAGAGGGGAGAAAGAAGTCAAAGCATAGGGTAGGGCAGTGTGAGCAGGACCAGCGGTGTCATTTGACTTAATAAATGAGGATCGGATGTCGTCAACCTTCTTTTCAAAATGGTTGACGAAGTCATCCACAGAGAGAGAGGAGGGAGGGGGAGGAGGAGGAGGATTCAGCAGGGAGGAGAAGGAGGCAAAGAGCTTGCTAGGGTTAGAGGCAGAGGCTTGAAATTTAGAGTGGTAGAAAGTGGCTTTAGCAGCAGAAACAGAGGAAGAAAATGTAGAGAGGGAGTGAAAAGATGACAGGTGGGCAGGGAGTCTAGTCATCCTCCATTTCTGCCCGGAGCCCTGTTCTGTGAGCTCGCAATGAGTCGTCAAGCCACGAAGCAGGAGTGGAGGACCGAGCCAGCCGGGAGGATAGGGGACATAGAGAGTCAAAAGATGCAGAAAGGGAGGAGAGGAGGGTTGAGGAGGCAGAATCAGGAGATCGGAGGGAGAAGGATTTAGCAGAGGGAAGAGATGATAGGATGGAAGAGGAGAGTGTAGCGGGAGAGAGAGAGCGAAGGTCACGACAGTGCATTACCATCTGAGTAGGGGCAGAGTGAGTAGTGTTGGAGGAGAGTGAGAGAGAAAAGGATACAAAGTAGTGGTCGGAGACTTGGAGGGGAGTTGTAGTGAGATTAGTAGAAGAACAGCATCTAGTAAAGATGAGGTCAAGCGTATTGCCTGCCTTGTGAGTAGGGGGAGACGGTGGGAGGGTGAGGTCAAAAGAGGAGAGGAGTGGAAAGAAGGAGGCAGAGAGAAATGAGTCAAAGGTAGACGTAGGGAGGCTACAGTCACCTAGAACTGTGAGGGGTGAGCCATCCTCAGGAAAGGAACATATCAAGGCGTCAAGCTCATTGATGAACTCTACAAGGGAACCTGGAGGGCGATAAATGATAAGGATGTTAAGCTTGAATGGGCTAGTGACTGTGACAGCATGGAATTCAAATGAGGAGATAGACAGATAGGTCAGGGGAGAAAGAGAGAATGTCCACTTGGGAGAGATGAGGATTCCTGTGCCGCTGCCCCGCTGACCAGATGCTCTCGGGGTATGCGAGAACACATGGTCAGACGAGGAGAGAGCAGTAGGAGTAGCAGTGTTTTCTGTGGTAATCCATGTTTCCGTCAGCGCCAAGAAGTCGAGGGACTGGAGGGTAGCATAGGCTGAAATGAACTCTGCCTTGTTGGCCGCAGAACGGCAGTTCCAGAGGCTGCTGGAGACCTGGAACTCCACGTGGGTCGTGTGTGCAGGGACCACCAGGTTAGAGAGGCAGCAGCCACGCGGTGTGAGGTGCTTGTATGGCCTGTGCGGAGAGAAGAGAACAGGGATAGACAGACACATAGTTGACAGGCTACAGAAAGGGCTACACTAATGCAAAGGAGATCGGAATGAAATGAACTAAACTAAAATCTGGGGAAGCGAGGCCTCCCTCACTAACCTTTCACTGAAATGCTCAAATACAACTCTTCCAACTTCCACTTTAGAAATTATAATTGCTGTAATCTACAGTAGTTCAATGTTTCCAGGAATAGACTAACTTAGTTTATTCAGCTAGCTAACTTGGTACAGTATTCTTCTGTGAAAACCGCCCAGGGCACTGTATCCTATGACGCCATAGCTAACTAGCATGCTAGCATCCAATAAGACACGGTTTAGCACCAATACTTGGTTACAACAAACTACCAATGGATCATTCATGTCCGTGTCTAGTTCCTTTCATAACGCAGAAGTAATTAAACGTTGGCTAGCTAGCACAAAGTCAGTCATGCTAGCTTCACAAGTGGACTACACATCTCGAATGTTCAGAAAGTGAAGCTTACGTTGCAAAATTCTCATTGACTAAAATGATACAGTACTGCTAGCTGGTAATGTTGGCTAGCTAGCAGTGGCTGCGGTGTTGACTGTTTGAAAATGTAGCTGGCTAGCTAACCTCAATATTTTCTCTATACTACACCTTTGTCTTTGATACCAAGACAACTATGTAGCTAGCTAACTTTACACTAATCAAATTGTTCCGTTGAAATGTATTTAGTTGCTACAGTACTGCTAGCTGGTATAGTTGGCCAGCTAGCAGTGGCTGTGGTGTTGCTACCCGCTAGCTAGCTAGCTTTAATGGTCCAGGGAGTGGGTTAGCTAGCTAGCCTCGTGCTCAGCCGAATACACTACAATACTTACCTACAATAACTACCTACAATAACTACCTGGATAAACTACCTACAATCTAAATGCATGGTTTAAGCTTTACTCGACACATATAAAGAAGAAGCCAAGCTTACCTCCACGCTTAGAGGAACACAACCTCACCCCATCGCTCCTCACACCACTATACTCGTTTAGTATAGTCTGTTTGTAACTCCACTCACTACTTGCATCTGTATAATGTGTTGTTGGTCTTGGCAAGCTTAATATTTCGGTCGGTAGCTAGCTAGCACTCACTCACGTGGCTGCTAGCACCGTCATGAAAAAGGGCATGAGGGAAGCCCTACAATATTACGTTTTTCTAAGTAGAGTAGTGAGAATGCTTGGGAGCAGGCGATGGTGAAAATTAATCTTTAGACATGATGTACTTTTCTTAAATGTCGTTTTGTAATTGACTTAAACAAGCAGAGAACAAGAAAATAGAGTTTGAAAAAGGTGAAGTTTTTGCGTGCATATTTATTCACCCCCTTTGCTATGAAGCCCCTAAATAAGATCTGGTGCAACCAATTACCTTCAGAAGTCACATAATTAGTTAAATAATAAATAATAATAAATAAATTGGTCATTTAGCAGACGCTTTTATCCAGAGCGACTTACAGGAGCAATTAGGGTTAAGTGCCTTGCTCAAGGGCACAGACAGATTTTTCACCTAGTCGGCTCGGGGATTAGAACCAGCGACCTTTCGGTTACTGGCACAACGCTCTTAACCACTAAGCTACCTGCCGCCCCATAATAAAGTCCACCTGTGCGCAATCTAAGTGTCACATGATCTCAGTATATATACACCTGTTCTGAAAGGCCCCAGAGCCTGCAACACCACTAAGCAAGGGGCACCATGAAGACCAAGCAGCTCTCCAAACAGGTCAGGGACAAAGTTGTGGAGAAGTACAGATCAGGGTTGGGTTATAAAAAAATATCCAAAACTTTGAACATCCCACGGAGCACCATTTAAATCCATTATAAAAAAAATTGAAAGAATATGGCACCACAACAAACCTGCCAAGAGAGGTCCGCCCACCAAAGCTCACGGACCAGGCAAGGAGGGCATTAATCAGAGGCAACAGAGACCAAAGATAACCCTGAAGGAGCTGCAAAGCTCCACAGCGGAGATTGGAGTATCTGTCCATAGGACCACTTTAAGCCGTACACTCCACAGAGCTTTTGCTTAAAGAAAAAAATAAGCAAACACGTTTGGTGTTCACCAAAAGCCATGTGGGAGACTCCCCAAACATATGGAAGAAGGTACTCTGGTCAGATGAGACTAAAATTGAGCTTTTTGGCCATCAAGGAAAACGTTATGTCTGACACAAACCCAACACCTCTCATCACCCCGAGAACACCACCCCCACAGTGAAGCATGGTGGTGGCAGCATCATGCTGTGGGGATGTTTTTCATTGGCAGGGACTGGGAAACTGGTCAGAATTGAAGGAATGATGGATGGTGCTAAATACAGGGAAATTCTTGAGGGAAACCTGTTTCAGTCTTCCAGAGATTTGAGACTGGGATGGAGGTTCACCTTCCAGCAGGACAATGACCCTAAGCATACTGCTAAAGCAACACTTGAGTGGTTTAAGAGGAAACATTTAAATGTCTTGGAATGGCCTAGTCAAAGCCCAGACCTCAATCCAATTGAGAATCTGTGGTATGACTTAAAGTATGCTGTACACCAGCGGAACCCATCCAACTTAAAGGAGCTGGAGCAGTTTTGCCTTGAAGAATGGGCAAAAATCCCAGTGGCTAGATGTGCCAAGCTTATAGAGACATACCCCAAGAGACTTGCAGCTGTAATTGCTGCAAAAGGTGGCTCTACAAAGTATTGACTTTGGGGGGGGGGGGGGTGAATAGTTATGCACGCTCAAGTTTTCAGTTTTTTTGTCTTGTTTCTTGTTTGTTTCACAATAAAAAATATTTTGCATCTTCAAAGTGGTAGGCATGTTGTGTAAATCAAATGATACAAACCCCCCAAAAATCAATTTTAATTCCAGATTGTAAGGCAACAAATTAGGAACAATGCCAAGGGGGGTAAATAGTTTTGCAAGCCACTGTACCTGTAGTTAGCTACATAAAAAGTAATGTCAGAATCATAAAGGGGAAATGCCTTGGGCCTAGGCAGACGTTGCCTCCCACAATGTAAACAATGTACCCACATAGACAGCTACACTTTCAGCTAGTTAACGTTCGCTAGTATGCAGCTAGCTAGCTTCGACTGCAATAAAGTAGGATACTGAGGTGACATTTAGCTACATTTCCGATTCTGACATTGCTTTATTATGTACAGGTAGCTACCTAGGTAAATGTATGTCATGTCAGTATCCTAATTGCTGTTGAAGCTAACTACATAGCTACCTTGCTAGCTAACTGGATCCACCAACCTAGGGAAAGTGTAGGCTGGAAGTTTTATGCTGCAAAGTTTACATTGTGGGAGGCAACCCGACTGCCACGGCACGTTTCCCAAAGGGTTCACCTGATTTGAAAAATGGGGTCGTAAGAGAAGCTCTGAATAAAATAAAAATGTGTTCGTAGAACTGCGGTTATGTGCGTAACCTCCGATGTTCCCTACATGTGGTTGTGATAAACAGAGTGCTCTCTGTTTTTCTCCTGCGGTGTGGCTCTAGCTTTTGAGCAGTTGGAGCTATAAGCTATTATGACCGCATTCCTGAAAGCTAAGATTCTCAGGAACACAAATCTGTTTCCCTTTTATGATGCAACTTTGGCTGTTGATTGGGTTACCAATAACTATTTTTATGTCACCACATTCAATAATCAAAAGGTAAGGTGTAAGAGGTCAGTGAATATTCAGTTTCAATTTGTAAGAGGTCAGTGAATATTCAGTTTCAATTTGTAAGAGGGCAATGAATATTCAGTTTCAATTTGGGAAATTATGGTATGGATTGCAGCTCATATTTTGTTCATCTGTCCATTTCTTCATGCAGACAAGCTCCCAAACCCATCCAGGATGGGTTCCCTGGGCATCCCGGGAACTCCTGGTGGATGCGATGGACTATGCAGGCTGCAGCACCACTCTGTTCTATATATTGGAGCTCCACCCACAGAGGGGCTCTGCTCCTAGTGGTTTACCCCGCTACCTAGGTAGCCAATAGCTGAAAAGAATTCAGTACACGCTCCCCAGCCAATGGGAGCACACTAGCTCTAGATAATGGGGCTAAACCCTAGAATCAGCCTCCCTTTATCTTCAACTCGACTGATCGATAGCAGAACTACACGCAAGACACAAGACTATTCCCGCCACCGCTGAATCATCTCTTCACGGCGTCGTCTAAATGAGCAAGTTACTTCATCCTCCGAAGCCCTTTTAATGGCAGTGCCACTGCGCTTCCGTCTCGTTCTCTTTGGACTACCCCTAGTGTCCTACCTGTGCCCTACTGCCGTTAAAGGAAAGTCGGTGTTGTCCACATGGACGACCTACCGCCACTGACCCAAGGACCCGGCCCCTCCTCCCCCTCCAGGGAGCATGTGTATGGCCAGGGGAACCCTCCTTCAGATGACGACGAGCGCTCGAGCCTCTCTGCGTTCCTAGTTTCCCGGGATCATTGAGAGCTTCTAGGCGTCAGCAACAGCCCGGGCTCAGTCTAACGGCGCCATGCTGTCCACAGTGGGTCAGCCAAAGATAGCAGTAATGTTGGATTGAGCAAAACTGGCGCACCCTGGCCCAGTCAGCAGATTGTCTACATGGGATTACCATGACTATGACGGCCCGGATTTCAGACCCACGAATCAGCCCTAAGTCGGTTTCACCTGACGCGCACTGTGATGGTGCTCTCCATCATGTCCCTATTGGGCTTCATGTCGGCGGCTAACACTGTGGTCCCGCTGGGACTTTTACACATGCGCCGGCTTCAGCGGTGGTTCGCCCGCCTACGGCTAGACCCTCTGCGTCATCGCCAGCTGGTGATACCCTGCTCGCTCAGAGCAGATCTGGACCATTTTCAAACTGCTGGCACAGGTTAGAGCGGAGAGGATGTCTGTCTTTCTGATAGCTCTCGACTACCCGTGTGCTCCATGGTTCACGGAGATGGTTCAGTCTCAACTCCTTGGTCAATTCCACATCGCCAGTATGCTCCGTCTCAGGCTGGCGGTACCATAGGGCTGTGGCCCATACTCAGTGGCCAGCCTCTGAGGGTTTGGTCCCTGAGAGGGACAGGCTACTGCGCCTGTCGCTTATCATCTGCCGTTATCGGCAAGATACAGGAAGCGCAGACTAGCTCCACGTCCAAAGGGGGAGAGAGATGAGCGACTACATCGCCTGTGCCCTGTGCATGCTATGTGGAACGCACAGCAGCGTTTAGGTCATCGCCTCAGCTACTGGTGTGCTAAGGCGCTGCGGTGCTAGGTAAGCCACTCTCCAAGCAGCGGTTGTCTCACTGACTTTGCGATGGCATCAAGTTAGCCTACAAGACGACGAGCGTCCCTTCCCTGTTGGCATCAGGGCTCATTCCTCCCATGGAATGGTGGCCTCCTCTGCCCTTTACTGTTGAGCGTGAAAAACCCAGCAGCGTTGCAGTTCTTGACACACTCAAACTAGTGTGCCTGGCACCTACTACCATACCCCATTCAATGGCACTTAAATCTTTCGTCTTGCCCATTCACCCTCTGAACAGCACACATACACAATCCATGTCTCAATTGTCTCAAGGCTTAAAAATCATTATTTAACCTGTCTCCTCCCCTTCATCTACACTGATTGAAGTGGATTTAACAGGTGACATCAATAAGGGATCATAGCGTTCAACTGGATTCACCTGGTCAGTCTACGTCATGGAAAGAGCAGGTGTTCCTAATGTTTTGTACACTCAGTGTATTATGGAGTTATATAAATAAATAAAACACACTCAGTGAGTTAAAGTGATGATTTAAACATTATATTAAAAAGACTGCATGGGGGCTTTAAGAGCAGAACCTGACACTATGTAACGCTAAAAGATAAAGCACTCTCAACTGACAGTCCCTTAACTTATTAATACCGCCAAGACAGGCTAGGCTGTCTGAGACTGCGGCTAAATAAAAAGTGAGCACTATCGGGAGGCTGGATATAACGTAAATGATGGAGGGAGGAAGAGAGAGCTTTGTAAGGATATCCGTCCCTATCACAAAGACACAGCTCTTTTAGGGATTCACAATGCACCGCCAATGTGTCTGAATGGCAACTAGCCAGATGTCGTGCCTAAGTCCAGATGCCACAACAGACACCTTTGTAACTCTCAAAGTGTCTGGCGAGGAGACATTGGGTACAACATTTATGTGCTACAAGCTGAAATGTTGGGATTTTTTATTGTATTCTTTGGTCAAGAGCAGTCCAGTTTATGAGTGTGGGAATATAGTCCTAACAGCCAGACAGTCACCTTCTATCCCCAGTGGCCCAGAACGTTCCCTGGTAATACTTGACAATAGCAGAGAACATGCCAGATGCAAGCCATATAATTAGTTTTCTTTGTTGTTTACAATAAAAAACATATAGGCCTAGAAGTCTAACATGTTTCCAGTCCTAATATACTACAGAAAATGAAAAGGTTTATTTCAAAAGTAGGAGGTGTGGTGGGGGGATATGACAAGGGAATCAAATACAATCACTCTAGCTCTCAAAAATAGTAATCTCAGTGCTGTATACCTCATGCCATAGCACAAAACTCTTTTTTTTAAACAATATGTTCCCCCTTTTTATTAAATGTGCGTTTCTTGCTGCTCTGCTGACAGTCAGGGTTTTCTATTTAAAGAGCTGAGAGTTAGTGTGTGGGACAAAATCAAAGCTCTTTTTCTCCAACTGTAATCCAGCTTTCGGAGCTAGCAGTTTATATGATGACTGCCCCAGCTGCCAATGTTACATCATGTTATTGAGATCGTAAAAGATCTGTACCATGCTAAACAACAGTAAAACACCTTCTGCACAGACCTCTTCCTCATTCCCAAACCTTTTATTGGGCTCTATGTGAGACAAAATACTTTTAAAGATGCAATATGCAGAAATCGCTCCGCCATTTCCTGGTTGCAAAAATTCTAATAGTTCGCCTAATTTCAGTTTGTGACAAAACTATCAGCCATTGTCTATAGAATCATTGTGCCATCTATTTTCCATAACCAAAAATATTGTATTTTCAGCTGTTTGAAGCTGGTGTACAAAACCGAAAGTCAAAAACTAAACTTAAGAATGGGAAGCACAGAAATGGAATACATAGAACAGATAGATCTAGTGCTTCTTAAACTTGCTTTCAATGAGAATGACAGATCTGTAACACACATTTCTATGTGAATTTGGAAGGGTCGCCCAAAAAGTAACATATTGTAGCTTTAAATGAGAATCACTAATGTGTTTTTTTAATGCAAGATTTCACTGTACTTTTTGTGAAAACCATAACCCTGTTTGGATTTTGTTTTAACTTAATTCAACCCTTGACTGTAAAAGTGAATAACTATGCTATGTATGAAAGCTCTGTGGGCTCCATGGAGTTCAAGCAGGCAGAGAAGGGAGTGAAAATAACCTCTTCAAAGCAAACAGCCTTATTTGGATAATAACTTAACGAGGTCCAGATTGGCCAAAGGGGATCCATTTTAAGTGTCAAGGCAAATTCATCAATCTCTCTCTGTCTCTTGGTAGCCAGGCCCATAGGTGTCACGTTGTCAGCACAGTGTTGACAAGCAATGCATTAACATTGTTTTCCAAGCAAAGTAATTGGCCTGATCTGTATCTTACTGCTCGTTGGCCACGTTTGTTTTAGGAACATGTCAGGTTTTTTCGGAGGATCGGGTCAAGCCGTTCGTCTTGTACCGAGAAGTAGAAGGGCACGTGTCGATGTGTGGGAGTTGAACCAACCTAAAGACTTTCATTTAAATTAGTTTATTCTTTCTTTAAACATTCCGTAAGGGAGGATTGAACAGTGCACTTTATTATTTGTGTTGATCCTCTGGGCCCAGTTTTTAAAAGGTTATCTGTTCGGATTTCGGCAATCTGATAGGATTAAATGCATAGAAATAGAATGAATAGAACATGGCATCATTGACTTGAATGGGGACGCCCATCCTATTCATTCAATTTTTTGGCATTTAATCCTATCCGATTGCTGAAATCCGATCAGATAACTGTTGAAAAACGCTTACAATATTGTAGCCAATCCAACTCCACATACAGATTATGACAGTAAGGTCTGTGGGTTGAATAAAACCAGTGCCTCTGTACACAAGCATATGAGTTCTCAGCATTATTGTTTTTTTAGGAATCAGTCAAAGACCTTGATATTCTGAACATGTCATTCTATCAAATAGGAAATCCTTATTCGATCCGTAAGGAAGCAGATTCTTTATTCAGCTTTGTTTGTTTTATATGTCCATGGATCAGGAGCGCTATATATAGATGGTCACTGGTAAATTGTCACTTTAATTTATCTCTGTAATGGAAAGTTATGTTCTCTTGAATTGATGTGACAACTGTGGTTGTGTTATATCTAAATGTGTATTGTGTCGTTTCATTTCTACAGTATGACATCACCAGATGTTGTCAACCAAAATAATTTGTTTTGACATTCATAAGAGGCTTGAGAAAATGTCTCATTGGCAAACTATACATTCACACTAGATCTGTTTTGACCAGATTCAGAGGCATTACATGCCATTATGAATCATGCTTCCATACTATAACAGCCTAAAAGGGAGTTTGAGCAGCTGGCTTATCGGCGGCATTGTGAGTTACATATTTTCATATGTCTCCTTTGACCTGCTGTTGCACTCCTCACCTCCATCTGCCCACAATGAAGGCCGTTGACCCCTCAACCATTAGTAATATTACACAATAGACAAAGGCCCATTTGTTTTGAACCGAGCAACACTTCAGTAAATTTCACTCTTTGCACAAATTACGTGAATACACTAGCTACAGTTACGTGTGAAGGCGTCCACAATTCCACAAGTAATTTACCACTAACTTTTACTAGGGGCTTGTTGCTAATCATATGTATTTTCCAAAGGAATACCACAATATGTATCCCATGCATTTCTCACCTTTACAATATCTGGCATTAACAAACTGGAAAATCAATGAGGAACAGAGTAAACATGAAAGTGAGAAGGCGAATGGAGTGGAATCAAAGCGAGCTTCCATGTACATGCTGGGATGAAAGCGGGGAGGGTGCGGAAATATTCCTATCTATCGGGATAGACTCTCTAGTGTGTAGCAGAACAAGAGGAAACTTTGGGTGCACAGTAACAAAGAGTGCTCGTCAGCTTCAGTATAGAACATACTGTATGTTGCTACTGTAGATTACATGGAGAAGAGGAGCAAGCAAAATAGTGTGGCCCAGTGATATGGAAGGAGGCCATTGTTCATTAACCGCTCCTCATCGGCTCACCCCGGCTGGCTTTGTGCCGACAAATTTCCCCTTGCTAAGTTGCTGAATCGGGCATATGCAAAGCCTTTGTTTTCCTGTTGGGATTGGGGGGATAAGCCTGACTGAAAATGGCAACCATGAACTTTTGCCACAACCAGGATTCTGGTGAAAGCAGGCTAGCTGAGGGAGCATTGGGTTTCTGTGGTGGATTTCATAGAAGACAGGCCACGAGAGGCCGTTTGACACAACACGTGACCTCTACAGCAGGGGAAATGAACAAATGTATTTCCCCTTTGGAAGAGAGTTGTACTGTATTGTTGAATGGGCTGTATGCTACCATGAGGTGAAGACAGCCCTGGTCTTATTGCTTAAGCTTCAGGTCACTGCTCTGAGTGAATGTGGAGCGAAGTGGGGGTGGATGTGTCAGCAAAAAAGGCTTGCCCATTATTAGTATCTGCCACGTTCAAATGGTTCCCCCAAGTTTTGCATTTTTATTGAGGCATCCCTTCACTGTGAAAATGAAGTGTCTTTTCAGCATCATAAATACGTTCACGGGTGTCTATCAATCAGAATTACATTTTTGTTCATTTCAGAAACAGAGGGTAAAAAAAATACGTTTTAGTAGGTCTAGATTCTTGAGTTCATGACTTTGGTTGAGAGAGTTTGGCTTTGAGGGCACAGTGGTCTTGGTTCAAACCTAAATTGCTCTAAAGTAGAGCTAAAGGTCAACTACCCCTTAGAACCAACTTCTCTAAACACCCTATGTGGCATCAATATAAGTCAGAAACATTAATTATAGTGCCAAAATTGACTACAACGTGTAAATAGGATAATTTTGTTAATAAAGTCAGTCTCATCCAAAATTGAGTTTTGTAAATGAGTTTGTCACGACTTACTGGAGGGGATGGATATGGATTACTTACATGCCCACTTTTGCCAATGATGCCCAATTGCCCAGAGACAACACGTTGTGGTCCGTCCCCAGCTGCCATGTGGACATTTGTCGTCAAGTTTGCATATGGGTGCAACGCACGCACATTTCGCTCGACAAATAGAAGTGAAAATGGGCTTCCATAATGGTCACTTCTGCTGCCAGTCACCGTTAAACTACTGGTGTTGATGAGTACATTAACTAAGTAGATAGCTGGTACTAGCTAGTTAGTAGCTACTTAAGGAATAAGGCCCGAGGGGATGTGGTATATGGCTAATATACCACGGCTAAGGGCTGTTCTTACGCACAACGCAACGCGGAGTGCCTGGATACAGCCCTTAGCCATGGTATATTGGCAATATATCACAAACCCCTGAGGTGCCTTATTGCTATTATAAACTGGTTACCAACATAATTAGAGCAGTCAAAATAAATGTTGTGTCATACCCGTGGTATACGGTCTGATATACCATGGCTTTCAGGGCTCGAACCACCGAGTTTATAATTTTGGTTATACAACCTTATTTGATAATTCTAGCGAGCCAGGCTAGCTATGATGCCACAGATGAAAGGGAAATTATACTGTAGCTAGCTAGCTAAATACATCAAGCTAATGTGTAATGTCATGTAGCATGTCAGAGGAAGATGTGCATAGCTAGCCATCTTGCTTACAACAGCTAACTGTAGCCCATTGCCATTTGGGGTCAATACAGGGCAGGCACTTGGATACTAGCTCACTAGCTCAAATCAAATTTTATTAATCACATGCTTTATAAACAACAGGTGTAGACTAATAGTGAAATGCTTACTTACAGACCCTTCCTAACAATGCAGAGAGAAAGAAAATAGCCGTACAATAATGTTTAAACTCGAACTGGCTAGCTAACATTAGCTATCTAGCCAACTAATTTCAACTCGGAAAAAGATATGCACCTGTCCATAACCTGTAATACACTACATAGATGTAAGGGACTTAATCACCCACTGAAAACTTGAAGACAGAACCTCACCAAGAGAGCTGTGCATGTCAGTTTGTGGTTAGACAGCCAAATAGACTAATAGAATGCCATTCTAGTTTACATTTACGTCATTTAGCAGACGCTCTTATCCAGAGCGACTTACAAATTGGTGCATTCACCTTATAGCCAGTGGGATAATCACTTTACAATATGTTTTTTTTTTGGGGGGGGGGGGGGGGTGGAGTAAGGGATTACTTTATCCTATCCCAGGTATTCCTTAAAGAGGTGGGGTTTCAAGTGTCTCCGGAAGGTGGTGAGTGACTCCGCCGTCCTGGCGTCGTGAGGGAGCTTGTTCCACCATTGGGGTGCCAGAGCAGCGAACAGTTTTGACTGGGCTGAGCGGGAACTGTGCTTCCGCAGAGGTAGGGGGGCCAGCAGGCCAGAGGTGGATGAACGCAATGCCCTCGTTTGGGTGTAGGGACTGATCAAAGCCTGAAGGTACGGAGGTGCCGTTCAACTCACAGCTCCGTAGGCAAGCACCATGGTCTTGTAGCAGATGCGAGCTTCAACTGGAAGTCAGTGGAGTGTGCGGAGGAGCGGGGTGACGTGAGAGAACTTGGGAAGGTTGAACACCAGATGGGCTGCGGCATTCTGGATGAGTTGTAGGGGTTTAATGGCACAGGCAGGGAGCCCAGCCAACAACGAGTTGCAGTAATCCAGATGGGAGATGACAAGTGCCTGGATTAGGACCTGTGCCGCTTCCTGTGTAAGGCAGGGTCATACTCTCCGAATGTTGTAGAGCATGGACCTACAGGATCGGGTCACCGCCTTAATGTTAGCGGAGAACGACAGGGTGTTGCCCAGGGTCACGCCAAGGCTTTTTGCACACTGGGAGGAGGACACAACGGAGTTGTCAACCGTGATGGCGAGATCATGGAATGGGCAGTCCTTCCCCGGGAGGAAGAGCAGCTCCGTCTTGCCGAGGTTCAGCTTGAGGTGGTGATCCGTCATCCACACTGATATGTCTGCCAGACATGCAGAGATGCGATTCGCCACCTGGTTATCAGAAGGGAGAAAGGAAAAGATTAGTTGTGTGTCATCTGCGTAGCAATGATAGGAGAGGCCATGTGAGGATATGACAGAGCCAAGTGACTTGTTGTATAGCGAGAATAGGAGAGGGCCTAGAACTGAGCACTGGGGGACACCAGTGGTGAGAGCACGTGGTGCGGAGACAGATTCTCGCCACGCCACTTGGTAGGAGCGACCTGTGAGGTAGGACGCAATCCAAGAGTGAGCCAGGCCGGAGATGCCCAACTCGGAGAGGGTGGAGAGGAGGATCTGATGGTTCACAGTATCAAAGGCAGCAGACAGGTCTAGAAGGACAAGAGCAGAGGAGAGAGAGTTAGCTTTAGTTCTCTCCATAACAAAGCTAGCTTAGCTTACCTCGTTGTACTCACTACTGCCCTTGTTTGTTGTGATTGAATGGCAAAGACACACCCAAGAAACACCAACATTAAACCACACTCCCAAGACAACTCTTATTTACCTTCAGTCAAGGCCGCTAGCATTTGTTAATGAGCATTGATGAAAAACAAGGCCAAATCAGGAAGTGCAGTCACCCTTTAATAGCCTGCAGTTAGCCCTGTCCTTCCCCGCAGTGACTCTCTCAAGTGTTCCTACTTGCAGGTATGATTTATTCATATATTTTTGTGTTTGGAGCTCTTACTGCTTGTCCCAATGAAAAATAAAGTGGTTTAGGGATAACAACGATAATTCTGTCCTGCCAGGTTTGTATGTGGGGGCAGCTTAATGGTCACAGTGCACAAACACATTGCCAATCTACAGGTAACTGCCAAAATATGGGAAGCAACAACCTAAAATGTCTTACTAGGGCATTGGGCCACCACGAGCCAGAACAGCTTCAATGCAACTTGGCATAGATTCTACAAATGTCTGGAACTCTATTTGAGGGATGCGACACAATTCCTCCATGAGAAATTCCATAATTTGGTGTTTCATTGGTGGTGGAGGAAAATGCTGTCTCAGGCGCCACTCTAGATTCTCCCATAATTGTTCAATTGGGTTGAGATCTGGTGACTGAGATGGCCATGGCATATGGTTTACATCATTTTCATATTTGAGTGAATGCTCTAACAATGGAAATACATGTCCTCAGAGATGGAAGGCAGGTTAGATGAGACGAGATCAGGATGGACCATTCTAGCCAATAAGAGGGCAGATAACGTGTGTGAACAACAGGACAGAGATAGATAGAGGAATCATCTTTGTATCTGTGCCATCATGGGCAGTGCCATTGAGGCTATCTGCATTTTAAATTAGAACATTTTCTTCTTCTTTACTGGCTGATTGCTCCCAACTCATAGGAATCCCCACCCACTTGACTAATTTAAAATGGTGGAAGCCCTCAATGGCATTGTCCATGCTAAAACGGGTTATATCAGGTTGTATGAAAAAAAATGTATGCACTTACTAACTGTAAGTAGCTCTGGATAAGAGCATCTGCTAAATGACTAAAAATTTTAAAAATGTAAAAATACAATTGATGAGTCCTCTATCTCTATGACAACAGGTACAACTCCTAAATAAAGTTGTTTTTTTCAAAGTTGCCGAATTGCAACGTGCGTCCACCTATCAGTGCATTCGTAACAACCCAACCATTATGAAACTTCTATTAGATCAAATAAGCCTCACATAGCAAATTAGCAATTACATGTGACCAAATTCAACACTCTCTCATTGACCTCCATCCAAAAATTCCTCACTTCATGGACTTATTTTCGTGGACAGATTTTTGGCGGAGAAAAACCTCTAACTTCACCTCTTCCTCTCTGGGCATAGCCATGGTAGCCAAAATAATTGCCTGCCAGCATTTTTATACATGACCCTCAGCATGATGGGATGTTAATTACTTAATTAACTCTGGAATCACACCTGTGTGGAAGCACCTGCTTTCAATATATTTTGTGTCCCTCATTTACTCAAGTGTTTGCATTATTTTGGCAGTTACCTGTACTAGTTCATACACTGGTACTGTGGCATATTCCAGGGCTGCCTTGCTCTTGTTGAGACCACAGGAATGTCAATAAATACTCAACATACAACTCTTTGTAGATATCTCTTGATAACGTGCCTCATGTCCTGTGTTTTTTGCACCTGGTAGTTATCAGGTAGGCCAGCTACTCACTTATACATGCACCTATATATCTATATGAAGAGCATACTCTACTGCATACTCTTTGTGCTAGCTTTTATGCATTGATCAGTTCATACAATGGTTTGAGAACTGTCTGACTGTCTGTAGCCTGTCATGCCGGTGGAAAATGCAGTGCTCTCAATCAAATGAATGAAAATCTCCTCTCAGTGCAGCGCAAGTTTAACAATCTCATTTTGGCGGTTGTCATCCAATTACCTTGACAACTTATTGAGGGCTGCAGACATAAACAGGATAATTTCAACTGCAGCCGTGAGCTATCCATAAAGGGGGACTGCGATATGATTATCTAGAGCCTCCCATACAAATTATTGGCATGGCAACAAATGGATTCTCCTTCGTTAATATAGATTTATTTGTGTAGCCCATGCCCTTATCAAAGGTGATGTTAAATGCCCACAATGAAATGGCCGCTTATGCAATCAAGCAATGTAACTACCGAGGTCATAGCTTTATCTGCTGAAATGGAAAGAGACAATGTGTCTGGATGAGCTGTATGGGAAATTCCACTGGTTCAGATTCTACGAGACCAAACTTTCTGTTTCTAAGGCCCTCGGTGTAAAAACATACTCAGACATACAGTGGGGAAAAAAAGTATTTAGTCAACCACCAATTGTGCAAGTTCTCCCACTTAAAAAGATGAGAGAGGCCTGTAATTTTCATCATAGGTACACGTTAACTATGACAGACAAATAGAGAAAAACAATTCCAGAAAATCACATTGTAGGATTTTTTATGAATTTATTTGCAAATTATGGTGGAAAATAAGTATTTGGTCACCTACAAACAAGCAAGATTTCTGGCTCTCACAGACCTGTAACTTCTTCTTTAAGAGGCTCCTCTGTCCTCCACTCGTTACCTGTATTAATGGCACCTGTTTGAACTTGTTATCAGTATAAAAGACACCTGTCCACAACCTCAAACAGTCACACTCCAAACTCCACTATGGCCAAGACCAAAGAGCTGTCAAAGGACACCAGAAACAAAATTGTAGACCTGCACCAGGCTGGGAAAACTGAATCTGCAATAGGTAAGCAGCTTGGTTTGAAGAAATCAACTGTGGGAGCAATTATTAGGAAATGGAAGACATACAAGACCACTGATAATCTCCCTCGATCTGGGGCTCCACGCAAGATCTCACCCCGTGGGGTCAAAATGATCACAAAAAAATCCCAGAACCACACGGGGGGACCTAGTGAATGACCTTCAGAGAGCTGGGACCAAAGCCTACCATCAGTAACACACTACGCCGCCAGGGACTCAAATCTTGCAGTGCCAGACGTGTCCCCCTGCTTAAGCCAGTACATGTCCAGGCCCGTCTGAAGTTTGCTAGAGTGCATTTGGATGATCCGGAAGAGGATTGGGAGAATGTCATATGGTCAGATGAAACCAAAATATAACTTTTTGGTAAAAACTCAACTCGTCGTGTTTGGAGGACAAAGAATGCTGAGTTGCATCCAAAGAACACCATACCTACTGTGAAGCATGGGGGTGGAAACATCATGCTTTGGTGCTGTTTTTCTGCAAAGGGACCAGGACGACTGATCCGTGTAAAGGAAAGAATTAATGGGGCCATGTATCGTGAGATTTGAATGAAAACCTCCTTCCATCAGCAAGGGCATTGAAGATGAAACGTGGCTGGGTCTTTCAGCATGACAATGATCCCAAACACACCGCCCGGGCAACGAAGGAGTGGCTTCGTAAGAAGCATTTCAAGGTCCTGGAGTGGCCTAGCCAGTCTCCAGATCTCAACTCCATAGAAAATCTTTGGAGGGAGTTGAAAGTCCGTGTTGCCCAGCGACAGCCCCAAAACATCACTGCTCTAGAGGAGATCTGCATGGAGGAATGGGCCAAAATACCAGCAACAGTGTGTGAAAACCTTGTGAAGACTTACAGAAAACGTTTGACCTGTGTCATTGCCAACAAAGGGTATATAACAAAGTATTGAGAAACTTTTGTTATTGACCAAATACTTATTTTCCACCTTAATTTGCAAATAAATTCATTAAAAATCCTACAATGTGATTTTCTGGATTTTTTTTCTCATTTTGTCTGTCATAGTTGACGTGTACCTATGATGAAAATTACAGGCCTCTCTCATCTTTTTAAGTGGGAGAACTTGCACAATTGGTGGCTGACTAAATACTTTTTTTCCCCCACTGTAATTGTCCTAGCCTAGTTGAACTCCTTTCCTCTCCCTTTGCGAGAGAGTGAATCAAGATGGTAATGTCATCAGAAAAATATTCTGCTTCTAATTGTAAATAATTCAATGATTCAATTAAGGCATGCTCTGTCACTGACACTCTGCCCACAGCATAATGATGTCTCTCGGTTGTCATTAGCATGATTTTTTAAAAATCTGTCATGAATATTACATTGGTGTTTACTTTTCATAATTGTATTTTTTTAAACAAGAAATTAAAAGGAATGAGAAAGTATGAGAGGAATGCTAACTACAATCTCTAACATGGAAATAGTTAAATGACAGAGGAGGAGCAAAGCTGGGTTCAAATACTATTTAGGGTATTTCAATTACTTTCAAAGACATTTGAAAGTATAAAGAAATGTTTTATTTGGAAAGACAAGTAGTTGACTATTGGAATGTATACTCCCCTATGTATTTATTTGGACAGTGAAGCTAAACATTTTATTTTGGCTCTATACTCCAGCATTTTGGATTTGAGAAAATGTTTTATACGAGGCGACAGTACAGAATGTCACCTTCTATTTGAGGGTATGTTCATACATATCTGTTTTACCGTTTAGAAATGAAAGCACTTCTGTATCTAGTCCCCCCATTTTGAAGGTGTTATAAGTATTTGGACAAACTGAAGATCTCGTACAACACTGTGTACTACTCCCTTCACAGAACAGCGCAAACTCGCTCTAACCAGAATAGAAAGAGGAGTGGGAGGCCCCGGTAAACAACTGAGCAAGAGGACAAATACATTAGTGTCTAGTTTGAGAAACAGGCGCCTCACAGGTCCTCAACTGGCAGCTTCATTAAATAGTACCCGCAAAACAAAAGTCTCGACGTCAACAGTGAAGAGGCGACTCCGGGATGCTGACCTTCTAGTCAGAGTTGCAAAGAAAAAGCCATTTCTCAAACTGCCCATTTTAATACTTTATTTTTATTGGCTAAGGTGTACGTAAACCTCCGACTTCAACTGTGTATATAGAGTTGAAGTCGGAAGTTTACATACACCTTAGCCAAATACATTTAAACTCAGTTATTCACAATTCCTGACATTTAATCCTTGTAACAATTCCCTGTCTTAGGTCAGTGAGGATCACCACTTTATTTTAAGAATGTGAAATGTCAGAATAATAGTAGAGAGAATGATTTATTTCAGCTTTTATTTCTTTCATCACATTCCCAGTGGTTCAGAAGTTTACATACACTCAATTAGTATTTGGTAGCATTGCCTTTAAATTGTTTAACTTGGGTCAAACGTTTCAGGTAGCCTTCCACAAGCTTCCCACAATAAGTTGGGTGAATTTTTGCCCATTCCTCCTGACAGAGCTGGTGTAACGGAGTCAGGTTTGTAGGCCTCCTTGCTCGCACACGCTTTTTCAGTTCTGTCCACAAATGTTTTATAGGATTGAGGTCAGGGCTTTGTGATGGCCACTTCCTGACTGATGTCTTGAGATGTTGCTTCAATATATACACATATTTTCCTTCCTCGTGATGCCATCTACTTTGGGAAGTACACCAGTCCCTCCTGCAGCAAAGCATCCCCACAGCATGATGCTGCCACCCCCGTGCTTCACGGTTGGGATGGTGTTCTTCGGCTTGAAAGTAACCCCCTTTTTCCTCCAAACATAACGATGGTCATTATGGCCAAACAGTTTCTCCAAAAAGTACGATCTTTGTCCCCATGTGCAGTTGCAAACTGTAGTCTGGCTTTTTTATGGTGGTTTTGGAGCAGTGGCTTCTTCCTTGCTGAGCGGCATTTCAGGTTATGTCAATACAGGACTCGTTTTTACTGTGGATATAGATACTTTTGTACCTGTTTCCTCCAGCATCTTCACAAGGTCCTTTGCTGTTGTTCTGGGATTGATTTGCACTTTTCACACCAAAGTACGTTCATCTCTAGGAGACAGAACGCGTCTCCTTCCTGAGCGGTTTGACGGCTGCGTGGTCCCATGGTGTTTATGCTTGTGTACTACTGTTTGTACAGATGAACATGGTACCTTCAGGCATTTGGAAATTGCTCCCAAGGATGAAACAAGACTTGTGGAGGTCTACGATTTTTTTCTGAGGTCTTGGCTGATTTCTTTTGATTTTCCCATGATGTCAAGCAAAGAGGCACTGAGTTTGAAGGTATGCCTTGAAATACATCCACAGGTACACCTCCAATTGACTCAAATGATGTCAATTAGCCTATCAGACGCTTCTATAGCCATGACATCATTTTCTGGAATTTTCCAAGCTGTTTAAAGGCACAGTCAACTTAGTGTATGTAAACTTCTGACCCACTGGATTTGTGATACAGTGAATTATAAGTGAAATAATCTGTCTGTAAACAATTGTTGGAAAAATTACTTGTGTCATGCACAAAGTAGATGTCCTAACCGACTTGCCAAAACTATAGTTTGTTAACAAGAAATTTGTGGAGTGGTTGAAAAACGAGTTTTATTGATTCCAACCGAAGTGTATGTAAACTTCTGACTTCAACTATATATATATATATATATATATATATATATATATATATATATATATATATATATATATACACATACACTACAGGTCAAAAGTTTTAGAACACATACTCATTCAAAGTTTATTTATATTTTTACTATTTTCTCAATTGTAGAATAATAGTGAAGACATCAAAACTATGAAGTAGTAACCAATAAAGTGTTAAACAAATCCAAATATATTTTATATTTGAGATTCTTTAAATAGTCACCATTTGCCTTGATGACAGCATTGCACTCTCTTGGCATTCTCTCAACCAGCTTCATGAGGTATTCACCTGGAATGCATTTCAATTACAGGTGTGCCTTCTTAAAAGTTAATTTGTGGAATTTCTTTCCTTCTTAATGCGTTTGGCCCAATCAGTTGTGTTGTGTCAAGGTAGGGGGGGAATACAGAAGATAGCCCTATTTGGTAAAAGACCAAGTCCATATTATGGCAAGAACAGCTCAAATAAGCAAAGAGAAACGACAGTCCATCATTACTTTAAGACATAAAGGTCAGTCAATAAGAAAGATGTGCAGTCGCAAAAACCATTAAGCGCTATGATAAAACTGGCTCTCATGAGGACGGCCACAGGAACGGAAGACCCAGAGTTACCTCTGCTGCAGAGGATAAGTTCATTAGAGTTACCAGCCTCAGAAATTGCAGCCCAAATAAATGCTTCACAGAGTTCAAGTAACAGACACATCTCAACATCAACTGTTCAGAGGGGACTGTGTGAATCAGGCCTTCATGGTTGATTTGCTGCGAAGAAACCAATACTAAAAGGACACCAATAAGAAGAAGAGACATGCTTGGGCCATGAAACACGAGCAATGGACATTAGACCGGTGGAAATTTGTCCTTTGGTCTGGAGTACAAATTGTATTTCCCACCGTAAAGCATGGAGGAGGAGGTGTTATGGTGTGGGGGTGCTTTGCTGGTGACACTGTCATTGATTTATTTAGAATTTAACCAGCATGGCTACCACAGCATTGTGCAGCGATACGCCATCCCATCTGGTTTGGGCTTAGTGCGACAATCATTTATTTTTCAACAGGACAATGACCCAGCACACCTCCAGGCTGTGTAAGGGCTATTTTACCAAGAAGGAGAGTGATGGAGTGCTGCATCAGATGACCTGGCCTCCACAATCCCCTGACCTCAACTCAATTGAGATGGTTTGGGATGAGTCGGACCGCAGAGTGAAGGAAAAGCAGCCAACAATTGCTCAGCATATGTGGGAACTCATTCAAGACTGTTGGAAAAGCATTCCAGGTGAAGCTGGTTGAGAGAATGCCAAGAGTGTGCAAAACTGTCGTCAAGGCAAAGGGTTGCTATTTTGAAGAATCTCAAATATATATATTTTTTACTGCATGATTCCATATGTGTTATTTCATAGTTTTGATGTCTTCACTATTATTCTACAATGTAAAAAATTGTAAAAATAAAGAAAACCCCTTGAATGAGTAGGTGTGTCCAAACTTATGACTGTTAGTGTATATACAGAAATTGTTTCTCTTTTGCATGTTATTTTGGCATTAAAACGTGTCACATATCAGTTTGCTAAAAATAAAAAAATCAGATAGTTAATAAAGACGCATCCAAAGAGGTGTGAATGAAGGAGTCAGGTGCAGGATCCCTCCAGGGGCTGGGGTGTAGGTGGCTGGATCCGGTTGACCAGCTGGTCTCGATAGATCGGATCCTCTCCTCTCCAGGCGTTCTACCACCTGAAGAACCAAATCCATCGCTTCCCCCAAGCTGGCCAACATCGAGGAATGCTCCTGGACCCTTGCCACAACTCCAGGCATGCGGTCTTCTCCTGCTGACTTCATATCAGATCAGGTGAGTGATTCTGTGACGAGGTGTGAATGAAGGAGTCAGGCGCAGGAGGTAAAATACCGAAGTCCAGAGTTTAATCCGTTTACATAAATCAAACGCCCCAAGCGTCAAACGAAACTATACAAGGGAAAACATCCACCTTGGCAATAACACAGTGAAAGGTAGCTCAACCAAGCTACACGCTCTCACAACAAACAATCACTCACAAAGACAAGGGGAACAGAGGGAACACTTATACACATACTAATTAGGGGAATGAGCACCAGGTGTGTGTGATTGACAAGATATGACAAGTGGAGTGATGAGAATGGGATCGGCAGTAGCTAGTACTCCGCTGACGACGAACGCCGAAGCCTGCCTGAACCAGGAGGGGGGGTAGTCTTGGCGGAAGTCGTGACACATGGTCTCTTGTTTGCTGTATATCTTTTTTTTTTTGCTTAACCTCTTCATCCCTAAGTTCCCCATATCCGGGGTACTCCTCCCGCAATCTCAAACAATGACGTAGTACGGTTTTTAAACGTGTTACCTTTATTTTGCTACCAAGAGTATGTTTATAGCCCTTGTCGGTTTGGAGATATCCTCTATTCAATTTGGCCATGCATTTTCGAGGCAGGCACTTTAGCCAGGTGCCTAGTGATGAAGAGGTTAACAGCTGGGGCTCAAAACATGTACCCTGAATGAAGGGTCCCCACTGACTGTGGTCTACATGTTAATGCATAAGTAAGCCTATTGCCCTTTTTCAATCTGTTAGTAATGATAGCAGCATTGATAAAATTGATATCACTTGTGTGAATATGAGATTGTCTGCTCATGACAGATAGCTGTAAAGATGGCATAAAATGGTGTTAAATGTAGGGTGTGTTCGTAAATTCAATCTGGAGTGCTAGAGTGCGCTCAGATTGCATAAATTCAGAGCGTTGTCAGATTGACCATTCATAAATTCAGAGCGTTTGGCTCATGGAGCTAGTGTTGCCAACTTAGCGACTTTGTCGACACATTTTCAAAAAAGCGACTAGCGACTTATTCTGGTGTTATTGGAGACTTTTGGAGACTCTGATGTGAAAGCACGTAGTGTTCTTACTCTTCTCAACGAGCAGCGGGTGCTTTGTTACCCCCGTCCCGAAGCACTCACAGGCAGCCCAGTCCTCACGCAGCAGTCCCTCCCAGCTGCAGTCAGAGCAGGAGATGTTCACCCCTCCGCGTCCAGACTGCAAATGAATCGCGCATGCGGGAAGCCGCCGCTGGCTGATCCCACCCTGGCTTACATCCAGGGCTGGATGTAAATGTAGGGTGTTTTTTACTAACTTTTTATCTCTCCCACGACGTTATTCCTCTCTCCTACAGCGTCCATCACAATTACATGCACATGGACAATTGTGCAAATTAGGTGATGACGTCGTTTAGCGACTTCTAGCGACTTTTAGGACAGCCAATAGCTACTTTCCTTACTGAGGAGTTGGCAACACTGCTTGGAGCTTTCAGAGCGCACACTGGACGCGTAGGAGTAGGGTTGAGCCGAGTGTTCTGACCTCACAACGGCAGTCAAGCATCCAAGCTAACTGGCTAACGTTGGATAGCATGCTAGCTACTTCCAGACACAAATGAGAGAACACCTCACTCTGACCAGAGCAGGTTAGGCTGTTTTCATGTTATCCAGAGCGTTGGTTACTGTAAATGTGCTGCTGGCAACAATTTAAATATGTTTTTTTGCCGACCTTTACCGACTCCGGCCATATTCAACGGGTGTTGAGCGTTCGTAAATTCATCAGTTATTCTGCGCTCTGGCACACTCAGACAAGAGTGCTCTGAAAAGGAGTAGATAGCCAAAGCGAATTTACGAACGCACCCGTAGCCAGTGTAAAATGCTGAGTAGCTTATTAAAAATGGCCATAGAAATGCAACTCTCGATTTTCTATGGACATCATCATGTTGTTGCACCTGCTATAATGATTTATTTGCTCTAGTCACCCTGGAAACATACAATTAAATGTGGTTTGTAGACTCAGCATAAAGGGAGACACACAACTTGAGGGATGATGAGTCTGTTTTGTCCATTCCTGCTTATACGGAAATACAAAACTATACACATATAGTTAGAGGGGACTTTGGTGATGCAGTGAAGAGGATGTCCTATTTCTCGGGAAGCATCTTATTAATTAGAGCGCTGGCCGAGTGTAGTTGTCATGACCATATGGTGAGACTGAACACAAAATATGGACTGGTTTAACAATTCATACCATTTATGGACGCTCCTTTCTACATCTTTAGACTATATTGATAGAAAGATATATACTAAATGCTGTCGAAGGAGGAGGTCGTCGGGTAAGCTTGGCTTTATACTTAGCTTGCGCTTTGTCGAGTAAGGCTTAAACTATGTATTTAGATTGTAGTTAGGTATTGTAGGTAGGTATCGTGGGTTGTTGTATGTAATTATTGTAGGTTAGTATTGTATTCGGCTGTGCCGGGTGTAGCACGAAGCTAGCTAGCTAGCTAACTCACCACCTGGACTAGCTGGCGAGTAGCTATTAGCAACGGTATAGTTGTTTCACGCCTGAGAGTGCCTGTAATTACGCCAGCTGGCTGCCTACAATAATTACATATAATAATTGCCTACCATTCAGCTGTTTTCTAATCTCATTGTCTGAACCGTTAACGTTAGGTAGCAAGTGGCTACTGTGCTTGAAATTTAGCTAGCTTGTTGCTACCTGGATAGCTACTAGTAAACAATAGCTGGAACGACAGAGCGAACAGACGCGAACTGGCTGAGTCAATTCAGTGGCTAGCTTTGCACTTGGCTAGCTAACAGTAGCTGCTAGGGGTAAGTCATAACCTACACTTGTGTTTTGTTTTTTACATATTGATAGCCCGAGTCGTTCAAGGAATTCGGGACATGGGTGACTAGTTAACGTTAGTTTGGCTCTCTCTGTGTGTTCGTGCCGTGAAAGGAGGGGTTCTTCTTTGTCTGAAAGCAATGGCTAGCTAGTTTGCTAACTATTCTAGCTAACTAACTGGCTGAATAAGTTGACGACGGACTCGCTCAAGCTGTCGGGACTAACCCACAACGTTAGACACGGACACGAACGATCTGCTTGCGTGTTGATACACTGGTGGTTTGTTGTGGCTGAGTATTGGCGCTAAACCGTGTTGTTGGAGACCGGCATGCTAGCTGGCTGTGGCGTCTTATGACGAGGTGCCCGGACGTTTTTCACGGAATAATACTGCACCTAGTTAGCTAGCTGAATAAACTAAGTTAGTCTATTCCTAGAAAACATTGAACCGCTGTAGTTTACAACAATTATAGTTTCTGAGGTGGAAGTTGGGAGAGTTATATTTGGGAGTTGTGGTGAGGGAGGCCCCGCTCTCTCCTTTCCCAGATGTTTAGTTCATTTCATTCCGATCTCCTCTGCATTATTGTAGCCATCTGCTGCAGCCTGTCAACTATGCCTCTGCCTATCCCTGTTCTCTCCTCTCCGCACAGGCTACACAAACGCCTCACACCGCGTGGCTGCTGCCTCTCTAACCTGGTGGTCCCTGCATGCACGACCCATGTGGAGCTCCAGGTCTCAGGCAGCCTCTGGAACTGCCGTTCTGCTGCCAACAAGGCAGAGTTCATCTCAGCCTATGCTACCCTCCAGTCCCTCGACTTCTTGGCGCTGACGGAAACATGGATTACCACTGAAAACACTGCTACTCCTGCTGCTCTCTCCTCGTCTGACCATGTGTTCTCGCATACCCCGAGAGCATCTGGTCAGCGGGGTGGTGGCACAGGAATCCTCATCTCTCCCAAGTGGACATTCTCAATTTTTCCCCTGACCCATCTGTCTATCTCCTCATTTGAATTCCATGCTGTCACAGTCACTAGCCCATTTAAGCTTAATATCCTTGTCATCTATCGCCCTCCAGGTTCCCTTGGAGAGTTCATCAATGAGCCTTGATAAGTTCCTTTCCTGAGGATGGCTCACCCCTCACAGTTCTGGGGGATTTCAACCTCCCTACGTCTACATTTTCTGGGGGATTTCAACCTCCCTACGTCTACATTTGACTCATTTCTCTCTGCCTCCTTCTTTCCACTCCTCTCCTCTTTTGACCTCACCCTCTCACCGTCCCCCCCTACTCACAAGGCAGGCAATACGCTTGACCTCATCTTTACTAGATGCTGTTCTTCTACTAATCTCACTGCAACACCCTCAATGTCTCCGACCACTACTTTGTATCCTTTTCTCTCTCCCTCTCCTCCAACACTACTCCCTCTGCCCCTACACAGATGGTAATGCGCCGTCGCAACCTTCGCTCTCTCTCTCCCGCTACTCTCTCCTCTTCCATCCTATCATCTCTTCCCTCTGCTCAATCCTTCTCCCTCCAATCTCCTGATTCTGCCTCCTCAACCCTCCTCTCCTCCCTTTCTGCATCCTTTGACTCTCTATGTCCCCTATCCTCCCGGCCGGCTCGGTCCTCCCCTCCAGCTCCGTGGCTTGATGACTCATTGCGAGCTCACAGAACAGAGCTCCGGGCAGCTGAGCGGAAATGGAAGAAAACTAGACTCCCTGCGGACCTGGCATCTTTTCACTGCCTCCTCTCTACCTTTTCTTCATCTGTTTCTGCTGCTAAGGCCACTTTCTACCACTCTAAATTCCAAGCATCTGCCTCTAACCCTAGGAAGCTCTTTGCCACATTCTCCTCCCTGCTGAATCCCCCCCCCCCCTCCCTCTCTGTGGATGACTTCGTCAACCATTTTGAAAAGAAGGTTGACGACATCCGATCCTCGTTTGTTAAGTCAAATGACACTGCTGGTCCTGCTCACACTGCCCTACCCTATGCTTTGACTTCTTTCTCCCCTCTCTCTCCAGATAAAATCTTGCGACTTGTGACGGCAGGCCGCCCAACAACCTGCCCGCTTGACCCTATCCCCTCCTCTCTTCTCCAGACCATCTCCGGTGACCTTCTCCCTTACCTCACCTCGCTGATCAACTCATCCTTGACCGCTGGCTATGTCCCTTCCGTCTTCAAGAGAGCGAGAGTTGCACCCCTTCTCAAAAAACCAACACTCGATCCCTCTGATGTCAACAACTACAGACCAGTATCCCTTCTTTCTTTTCTCTCCAAAACTATTGAGCTGCCGTCTTTAGCCAACTCTCTTGCTATCTCTCTCAGAATGACCTTCTTGATCCAAACCAGTCAGGTTTCAAGACTGGTCATTCAACTGAGACTGCTCTTCTCTGTGTCACGGAGGCTCTCCGCACTGCTAAAGCTAACTCTCTCTCCTCTGCTCTTGTCCTTCTAGACCTGTCTGCTGCCTTTGATACTGTGAACCATCAGATCCTCCTCTCCACCCTCTCCGAGCTGGGCATCTCCGGCGCGGCTCACTCTTGGATTGTGTCCTACCTGACCGGTCGCTCCTACCAAGTGGCGTGGCGAGAAGCTGTCTCCGCACCACGTGCTCTCACCACTGGTGTCCCCCAGGGCTCAGTTCTAGGCCCTCTCCTATTCTCGCTATACACCAAGTCACTTGGCTCTGTCATATCCTCACATGGCCTCTCCTATCATTGCTACTCTGACGACACACAACTAATCTTCTCCTTTCCCCCTTCTGATAACCAGGTGGCGAATCGCATCTCTGCATGTCTGGCAGACATATCAGTGTGGATGACGGATCACCACCTCAAGCTGAACCTTGGCAAGACGGAGCTGCTCTTCCTCCCGGGGAAGGACTGCCTGTTCCATGATCTTGCCATCACGGTTGACAACTCCGTTGTGTCCTCCTCCCAGAGTGCGAAGAGCCTTGGCGTGACCCTGGACAACACCCTGTCGTTCTCCGCTAACATCAAGGCGGTGACCCGATCCTGTAGGTTCATGCTCTACAACATTCGGAGAGGACGACCCTGCCTTACACAGGAAGCGGCACAGGTCCTAATCCAGGCACTTGTCATCTCCCGTCTGGATTACTGCAACTCGCTGTTGGCTGGGCTCCCTGCCTGTGCCATTAAACCCCTACAACTCATCCAGAATGCCGCAGCCCGTCTGGTGTTCAACCTTCCCAAGTTCTCTCACGTCACCCCGCTCCTCCGCACACTCCACTGGCTTCCAGTTGAAGCTCGCATCTGCTACAAGACCATGGTGCTTGCCTACGGAGCTGTGAGGGGAACGGCACCTCCGTACCTTCAGGCTCTGATCAGTCCCTACACCCAAACGAGGGCACTGCGTTCATCCACCTCTGGCCTGCTGGCTCCCCTACCACTGCGGAAGCATAGTTCCCGCTCAGCCCAGTCAAAACTGTTCGCTGCTCTGGCACCCCAATGGTGGAACAAGCTCCCTCACGACGCCAGGTCAGCGGAGTCACTCACCACCTTCCGGAGACATTTGAAACCCCACCTCTTTAAGGAATACCTGGGATAGGATAAAGTAATCATTCTACCCCCCCCCCCAAAAAAAAACAAACAACAACAACATTGTAAAGTGGTTATCCCACTGGCTATAAGGTGAATGCACCTATTTGTAAGTCGCTCTGGATAAGAGCGTCTGCTAAATGACGTAAATGTAATGGACTAAAGCAGGTACCACAGTGCGTTTTAACTGGGTGTAGGCTAAATGCAAAACGTGGGAACCAACCAACAAGCTGCTTTAGGAATGCATCCATGCATTATCATCATGAGAAAGGAGAATGAGTAATACATAATAGGTAGACTATGCGCAATTACGCACAATTGCACATTGCACATCTCCACAGCTGCTGCAGATGTAGCCTTCAATATTTTGAATGGTTGAAAATAACCGGGCAAAATATTGTTGGTTAAATATCTTCTCAAAATACACTTCTACTTTGTACGGATCAATAGAGGTTTCGTGAGATTACTAATCCGAATTACTCCCAGTGGAGAGCGACTAGTTGAGCGCACTAGTTTGTGCCTGCATCCATTGCCCTCCTTGAGTGTGTGAGCGCGAACGTTTTGCCCAGGCGGATTAATTCGTGTTGTGTGTGCTACGGCTGCTTCTAGTCACTCATTCTGCGAGCAACTCGCGTGCGTACCCGAGTAGCTGTAAGGACCAATTCGAATATTGCTATCAGAATACAGTAGTTGGAAAACATATTTCTTCAGAACACAGAAATCGTTTAGCAAGCCTGTCCATCTATTCTTCAAGGAGAATATCTTTGTGAGATATTGCAATGCTTCAAATAAGGTATCTCATCTGGGCATTGCTCTTCTTTGGCTATGCAGGTAAGATTGTTTTTCGAAATTGTTTTTTCTAGAAATTATTGTATATGGCCAACTCATACATGTTACAATGCAAGTTCTTTAAATTCTGAAAGTGCTGGTGTTTTGTTCACAGTATAGCAGCGTCCGTATGTATCCCATCCGTGCTAACTGCGTCTCATATGTGTCTCAACGAATGGACGGTTAGTTCTATCATATTTGAGCTGTCGCCTTGGAATATAAACAGGCTATGGAAACCTGAGTTTCTCATAGATAAGAGACGAACGGGATAGTATGGCTCTTCTCTCAGTAATGGCTGTTGTAACATGAAGGGAAATTAACGACATTTTAACCTTATTTCATAGTTGTATAGACTAAATCACAAGTAGCCTACTGTCCGTAGTTTACGGTTTAGGCTAATTCTCTACGTAATAAGATAATATCACTTGTCCGATAATTGAGTAGCTGCATTCACTCATGGTTTGGGCTGTCTGGAATAGACATGGTTTGATAGGAGCAGTTGGACAAACTGTTTTTCCTAACCTTGAGCTTTGTTGTTGCTGAGGAGTGGGTATAGCGCCAAGGAGGAGATGGATGCGTTCGGTCTTCGGAGGAGAGTCAGTGAAACAAGCATTGCCTTGGTGGTCCTTTGTGTCAGCAAAATCACCCAACAGTTCATGTGTTTGAATTATTGTCCGTCACATTTAATTCATGAGGAACCAATAGGCTTACCATTTACAATAGGCTATTCAAAAGAGTTTGGTCGTTTTTTATGCTTTATATACTGTATATATTGTATATATATTTGGAGGGCCACACATATTGTGCTCTCAGCTTTGGTTCCCAATGGGGATGCTTTGTTTCGGTCCTCAACCCTAGCACCTGCAATTTTTTTTTTGGAACGCCTTAAGTACGACACTTTTTGGTGGTCTTGGTTAAACGTGAAAGCCTAATGTTTTATTTTGTTTTCAATGAAACTTGTTTGCCAGCTCTTTATAAATTAATGCGTAAATGTGAATATCCCGAGGCTGATTTTCAGTTGCAAAGTTGCAGCCTTAAATAGGCTACATTGTATTTGATGCATGGAGCCTACTCATTGCAGACTGTGCATGCTTGTAATGTGAGCCACATAGGAGCGTAGTTAGCTACATCAATACATTTTACATGAATACATACAGACCTAGCCCTTCTAGACAGGGTTATATATGCGACTAAGATTTTTTTCTTCCCCGAATTGAATAGGCCTATAGATCTTTGGAGAGATAACAGAAAACAGACATTACTTTTTCTGTCAATTGAGAATATGCTACTATTATCTATGCAAAGATCTAAATAAATGGGTCAGTAGTCATTATAAATCCCATGGTAAACAATGCTATCCAATCAGAGATCGCGTCCTCAGGCAGGAGGACCGTTATATTGGATCAGTCTGTATATTACCCCCCTCCCCGCTCTCTGACACACATGCACACGCAGATACACGCTACAAACACAATAATTAAAACAATTTTTTTTGAATAAGTATGTTTTTGCATAAAGATGACTATGTGTAAAACAAATGTATTGCCAAACAAACACAAAACACCCCTTTGTCTTTGGTTGAACTAGGGGGGTGACATTGATCTGCAGGGAGGTTTAGGACAAGGGAAGCTCCAGTGAGAATGTGGGGCAAAAAGTTGTCATGAGGACTAAGCAACAGTAGGGGGAATATTAAGAGCACCTCAAAATCAGCAGCCTACTCCAGTGTTCACTAGAAATACCCAGAGACTGCTTCAGTTCTTTTTTGAGGAGGGAAAGTGCAATGGACTAGAGAGAGATAATTGAATGATTGTGAATAACTAAGTCCTAACCCATTGCAAGGGAGTTAAAATAAGAAATTGATCACATTATTTGATTGGCCTGGGAGGTATTAAGTGAGAATTGACATTAATATGCTGTTAGAAAGCAGTTTTTTTTCTCCCAGGAACAATGTAGTTAAATAAATTCATTTCCAGTTCGCTGATAATAAAATGTCGATGCCAGTGGCTAACAACTCAGAAGGAACCATGGCCACTGTCCAATAAAATGCCCAATCACCGCTAGAGTATTTGTTGGATGAAATTCAATATAATTGTTTGAGAGAGAAACTTACTGAATACGAAAAGTGGCTGATATTGTACTGCCTTGACAAAAAGGCAGTGAGACAAAGTCTTTGGCTGGTTGGGGTAGTATTAACAGTAACTGGTTCTATGGAATGGAGGAGCATCATCACATCTGTTGCCATCAGTCTGAAGCCAGAGAGCACATGGGGGATCCAACCAGACAGACTGGGAGCTGTTGCTGGTTACATTCCATTCTCTGACTCAGTCAAGTACAGATCTTAATTTGATCACTATTTTGTTGCTGAGAATGTTCCTGCACAGCAGGAAATGTAAAGGTGTAGTGTATTTGAGTTTTAAAAAGGCTTCTAAAGTTTGTAATTTCCACTTTGACATTTCAGACTTGATTTGCCCTAACAAAATTTTTTATTAACCCTTACAGAAATGTCCATTAATTATAATCCACATAATAATTCACATTTCCTGTTGCTGCAGGATTATTTTCCTGCTATAGCAAACTGGCTCCAATTAAGATCATACATATGTAAAAAGCACATTTGAGAACCACCTCCATTCTTTCTTCCCTCCTCATTTTTATACATCACTTTTGTCCGTCAGAGCTGTTTTAAGGAGCTTGTGTAGTTGACTCCTGTCACGGTTTGAACATATATTGCATTGGGGTGATGAGATTTGTGACAAGGGGTAATGGTGCAGAAACTGTGCCCGTGCGATTGTCTGGTGTTGACATGTTAATGTTAGCATGCAGCTGCTCCTGCAGCGCCCCTTACCATTAAGTGCATGTGTGACTGCCAGCCAAACGATGGCCCCCGCCACACATTCCCATCACATTGGCGACATTCTCTGGGAAGCCCCTGGCCCTGGTGCTTTTTGCCAGGTTCAGGTCACAATCAACATCAAAGAAGAAGTAAATCCAGGAGAGAACACGCTTCAGGGAGTTCTTTAAAGTCAAGCAAATAAAGAAAAGGGGGTGCAAAGACTTTCCAAAAAGTGTGTTAGTCGTAGAGTTCACCTCAAGAAGTGGGCGAAGTTTAAGATTAGTCAACAGTTGGGGAGAAAATAAACAATTCCAAGATGGTTAACATCTCTGGGACTTCAACTTCTGTGGCAAGTTCAAAGCCACTATGAAAATAGGATTGCCTATTTTTGAGAGGAGGAAACTGTAAAAAGCAGCCTAACAAGGGAAAATTATAAGGCTTTCGGTCTGTTGCTTGGAATGGGATATGAATAAAACATCCAGCTGTATACTTCAAACCCCGTCCCATTCCAGTTGTGTGAGAGGCATAGCGTTTAAAGGGATGCACACAGTTTCAGACTTCTCTGTTGCCATAACTCTGCAATAATGTTGCATTGTAAATATTACGGCCCTTGTTCCAGATTGCTATTGTTAGCACCTCCACTTTATGGCATAACTTAACTGTGTGTATCCACATGGAGGATGACCTTATCCCACCCAGATTGGAGGTAAATTATACTTCAAATTTGGCATAACATTGATATTCTTCAATTTAACACTACTGTTGTTTGTAATGATCTGTGCTTATGAAATATAGGTAATTCCTCCTGTACATAATGGCACATCTGCCCTTGATCTCCCAGTGTGGGCCCAACGAGGAGTTAATAGCAACCTCTTTTAAAGTTTATCATTCCATCTGGCAGCCCTCCCATAGCAGATTTTGCGGTCAATGCTGATTGTGTTCGCCAACATGTAGCAGAACCACTGTGTGTCTAGGATTGTTCAAAAGACTGAATGTGGAGATTGGCGGCAATTCAATTTAGTGAGGTGAAATGTGTTCATAGCCACATTTTGAATAATTGATTTCATCCCAAGGATGAGTGTTCATGGAACATAAACCTAAGAGAGGCCCTTTGAACCAATCCAGTCAAAAATTATAAGTTCCCCTATATTTAATTATTGAGTAAGACAGCAAGAGCAATAATAGACTGAAAGTGAAAAGGCTTAAATGATTTGCTCAACTGGCAGGCTAAAAGGTAATATGATTAACCACGAAACAGAATCTCATCGGTGAATCATTTATTGCATCGCCACTTCTTCCATTTGCTGAAGCCTGATGAGGAGATTGCAGATGTTATCCTACACTCTTAGAAAAAAGGGTTCCAAAATGGTTCTTGGGCTGTCCCCATAGGATCCCCCTTTTTTGGTTACACGTAGAACCCTTTTGGGTTCCATGTAGAACCCTTTCTGGTTCTACCTAGGCTTGGGGGGGTATACCGTATATATCGTATACTGGGGTATTTGGAAAAAGCCACGGGATAGTTTTTCAATACCGTCAATACCAGCAAAACTATTTATTTTAAATTTTTCAATACATTTGAGTATTTGTACACTCTTAGAAAAAAAGGTGTTATCTAGAACCTTAAACGGTTCTTCGGCTATCCCCATAGGAGATTCCTTTGAAGAACCCTTTTTGGTTCTAGGTAGAACCCTTTTGGTTCCAGGTAGGACCCTTTTGGGTTCAATGTAGAACCCTTTCCACAGAGGGTTTTACATGGAACCCAAAAGAGTTCTACCTGGAACCAAAAAGGGTTCTCCTATGGGGACAGCCAAAGAAACCTTTTGGAACCCTTTTTTCTAAGGGTGTAGCTACTTTTTAAGTTATTACCTGCAGTCAACGTGTGCAGTTTCTTAGGAGATAAAGCAGATTGTGTTCTTCACTTCACCTGTCACATTATTTTTAATTATGAAGCTTACCGTAGTTCCCCAGAACAGTTGAGCCAGTCACGTGTTTGTTTGTAAATACAAACATTTAGCCACAAGATATCTTATAATGGCTTTAAGAGTTTTGGATGAGTTATCTGTACAGCTGCCATTTTTTCCCTGTGCTTCCTACTAGCGTTTTTTTTCTCCTCCGTTCTTCTCCCATCTGCTCCATCTACACATTCCTTCAGAAAATCATGCATCACAACGTTTATTTGCACAGTTTCTCTCGTTCACTTTCACTTTTATGTCCACACTCACCTAAAATGACATTTGGTAGCTACTAGCTATGCGTGTATAACTTTATGAGCTGTATTTGAGCAGTTTTTGCAATTAGTTTATTTTTGTTTTTGCTCGTTAGCATTTAGCTAACAGCGTGTATGTGATTTCGCTATTAGTTTGTGCTAATCTTGTTAGCATTCTGGTAATAGAGACTCAATGAGCTTTTCTTGCGTTTGTAGCGCCCCCTTGTGTGCTATGCCATATGCCGGTAATACCGTAAATCCCGGTATGAGAGAAGGACGGTATGACAATATGAAACCAAAAGGGTTCTACCTGGAATCAAAAAGGGTAGGTTCTAGATAGCACCTATTTTTCCAAGAGTGTAAAGACTCTTCGCTATGTGTTCAAGTCAATGATATTTCTGTGGCTCTAGTGCAGTTGAAGGCCTGCATGGTTTTACTGTCTCATATTAAGATCAGTATGTTGGAATAATTGTCAGAAACTGGGAAGTTATCATCAAAACCAAATGGTTTCATATTTCACTTCTTGAATGAAAGAGCAAATGGATGAAACATTTGAAATTACTCCATTGGCAGCTTGTGTTGTTTTTTTCCATTGCTGACTGTTTGATAAGGATGGGCCGTCTTTGCATATTAATTAAACCATGAATAGGGACCCAGACTGATTTGCATTGTGTAAGCTCTGAAGGTGTCCTATGGAGAGTATTGGAGGGGAAAAAAGAAAGAGAAATGGGTTTGGGTGGTTTGTCATACTGAAAAGCAACCCAGCCCCCCCCCCCAGTCTCTGAAAGGATATTTTTCTTAATTGAAGTGGAAAGGCTTTCGAAAGTCGAGAGGCGACCATCTATGGGACCCTGGATGTGCACACACACACACACACACACACACACATGGCTGTTAGTGAGGGACACATGGAGGACAGGGGGCATGTGCTGTATTGTCCCCCAAACCCAGGGAAGGACTCATTACTCTGATGTATTGGCACCTAGCAATGGCACTTAGCTCATCCTGTGGGTTAGATGCACGCCTGCTGATTGGCTAGGTTGGTTTTATAGGTCCTATGGATAATGCTGCAGCATCTTTGTGTGAAGCAAAGAAAACATGGGCTCCACTGGGAGAGAAGAACATGACAGGATGTGTGCTAGTCTCTAGAATTGTTTATTCCTTAGTAAAATTGTGCTGCTATCTCCACACCTTAAGCACAGGCAATGTCAGTGTCTCAATGTTGATGCAGGACTATTCTTAGGTCATCAGAAAATAACTGCTTGTTATGATCCATGATAGATTACTAATTACTATCAACAAGCGTTTACTAGGGCCGGGACGATACCAGTATCGCGATAACGGGGCAAGGAAACAAAACACGAAGGGGATTTTACTTCTTTAGGAAAACATCCATAATGTTGGAAACAAACATCATTATGTTGTCCAGAGTCACAATATTTTACATACAGCAGGTTTATAACCCTTTAGAACCCATAACTGCCTTCAACGGCCTTTCTTTAAATTACTATAGCGGCTGAGAACGACCTTGTTTTTCTAACAATAATATCTGTGTCAATATCACAAAATTAACTTGCTAAAAGCTTGTTGTTATGAACCAGAAACCAGAAACAGGGTATGCTGTCATTTTACTTTTAAAATAAAAAATGACTTAATTACTCAAAATGACAGCGCCAAAGCGGCAATGACTTTTCACTGTGGAAGAGGCTGTATCTATGTTGGTTGGTGATATGGACTCAAACATGTCCTTGCACTGTGGCAGCCCAGGGGAGTCAGAGGTGAAACTCACAATAACATAAGACAGCGGGAGACCATTTTGCGGTGCTCAAACAAAAGTTGTTCTTTAGTAAAGGTTGGGGGGATCGGGGAGGGGAGAAATATAACTGAAAGGCCTCTCAGGTAACCTTCTGGTGGTCCTCTGTAGCTCAGCTGGTAGAGCACGGCGCTTGTAATGCCAAGGTAGTGGGTTCGATCCCCGGGACCACCCATACACAAAAATGTATGCACGCATGACTGTAAGTCGCTTTGGATAAAAGCGTCTGCTAAATGGCATATTAAGGTAACGGGTGAGTCACTCTGTGTCCGGCGTGGCGGCTCCTCTGACTTTGAAAGAGAGCGATGAGTCCGGGGTTTCAATACTTGCTCTCAACTTGCGCCGGGTGGTGAAAGCCTGGTCCGCCTCTTTTGTCCAAGTGACGTGGTGGGGCAATCGTTTGTCTGGTCATGTCATGGAGAGGGCAGCAGTTGTGGCAAACTGGGGAATAAACCGTTGATAATAACCCACCAACCTGCTTCTTTGTGGTGGGCTTAGGCCAGGTTTAAATAGCCTCCACTTTTTGCTACTGAGGTTTGACGCTCCCCCGGCCAATCGTGTAGCCCAGATATTCAGCCTCCTCTAGGTCCAGCCTGCATTCTCTGGGGTTGGCCGTCAGGCCGGCCTCTTGTAGGGCCCTCAAGACTGTGTCCAGCCGTGCTAGATGGGTGGTCCATTCTGAACTATGAAGGACTATGTCATCCAGGTAGGCTGCTGCATACTCACGGTGGGGTCGCAGGATCTGTCCATCATGCGTTGGAAGGTGGCCGGAGCTCCGTGCACCCAAACCGAAGGACCAGATAGTGGAATAGTCCCTCTGGAGTGGAGAAGGCCGTCTTTTCTTTGGCGGCTTCCGTCAGGGGTACCTGCTAGTATCCCTTGGTCAAATCTAATGTGGAGATAAAGCGGGCAGGCCCTAACCTCTCGATTAGTTTGTCTACTCTGGGCATAGAGTAAGCATCAACATTTCAAATCTCATTTAACTTCCGGAAGTCATTATAGAACCGAGTGCTACCATTGGGCAATAGTACAATGGGGCTAGCCCAAGAACTGTGGGATTCTTCAATGATGTCTAGTTCTAACATCTTCTTCACCTCCTCTCGGATGATATCTCTCTTAGCCTCTGGGATGTGGTATGGCCTTAATCTCACCGTCTTTCCAGGTTCCGTGACGATGTTGCTTTACTTTGTAGTTCACCGCATTCACTTGTTCTACTATCTCATACTGGACCTGCCACTTGGCCAGGAATTTGCAGTCGGAGGTGGGGATGAGTACTAAGACCAGTTCTCCTGGAGTGCATTTGCGGAGTCGGGCCCCCCTGTTGTAGACCCAGGCGTGGGCCTGCTGAGCTTGGAGCATGTGTTCCTGCATCGACTCTCGCCATGCAGTGGCGCATCTCCTCCACGCATTCAATAACTGAATGGTGAGGGGAGGGTTGTTGCTCCCAGGCCTCCTTTGCCAGGTCCAGCAAGCCCCGGGGCCGTCTGCCATACTGGAGTTCGAAGGGTGAGAATCCTGTTGATGCCTTTGGGATCTCTCTGATGGAGAACAGAACAAAGGGTATTAGCTGGTCCCAATTTTTTCCTTCTGCGTCAATGGCTCTCCTTAACATTTGCTTCAGGGTTTTGTTAAATCGTTCCACAAGCCCATCGGTTTGGGGATGGTACACAGAAGCACGAATTTGGCTCACCTTTAACATCCTGCACATTTCTTTCATTACCCGGGACATGAAGCACTGTCCTTGATCAGTCAGGACTTTTTCTGCAATCCCCACACGACTGAAGAGAAGGAACAGTTCCCGTGCCACGGCACGGGCGCTGGCGGCACGTAGTGGGATGGCCTCAGGGTAGCGGGTGGCGTAGTCCATGATTACCAAGATGTACATATGTCCTCGATTGGACTTGGGCAGAGGTCCCACTACGTTCATGGCTATCCTCTAAAAAGGGGTCTCGATTATTAGTAAAGGGATTAAGGGATTTTGATAGGTTACCTTCGGGGATTGTTTTCTGGCATTCCTCGCACTGCCAGCAGTAATCCTGGACAGCCCTCTTCACTCCGGGCCAGTAGAACCAAGCCAGGATCCGATCATATGTTTGCTCCACTCCTAGGTGTGCTCCAAGCAAATGTGAGTGTGCTAGGTTTAGGACTTTGGAAATGTAACATTTGGGCACTAAGAGTTGTTCTACCATTTAATCTCCCACTTTCACAACCCAATAAAATAGATTATTTTTGAACGCAAAATGTGGAAAGGAACGATCACTCACCCCCTCTACTGATTTTCCACCGACAGCTCCCACACTTGTCCTTGCCTGCTCCAGGTTGGGATCGTGCCGAACTGTCCCAGGGAGGTTCCCTTTCCTCCGCAAAGGGAAACTCTGAAAACATTTCACCAGGGGAGTTCTCCTCCCAGGGGTTCTCTTCATCTCGGTCGGTGCCGGGGGGAGCTGAGGGGGGATTGGCTGGGGCCTCCACAGAGTCTGAGGAGGTGGGCAGGGAATCGGCAGCACAGCCTGGTATGACGCTTCTACGTCGGGGAACCGTTCAAGTTTTCCCTAAAGCTGTTCTCCTAGGGGCTGTTGCCCCTCTGCTCCAGAATCTCTGGAAAATCGGGTAGTCCGGCCCACTAGGACATCTACTAGCATTTCTCTACTACCCTGGCTACAATCACAAAGCTACCTTAAGGGGTTTGCAATTCCACGCAGCAGGTGGGGTAACTTTTCGTATCTGCAGGTATACAAGCCACTGTTATGGGTGGCCCTAAGGGGTTGGCGGCAAACTGAGGCTTGATGAGAGTGACCATACTACCTGTGTCCTACAAGGCGGCTGCGTCCTGATTGCCGAATTTGACGGGGATCTGGGGGGCTGCAGTTGCTTCGTGGGCGCAGCAGGTTGTGAGGTAGTCGCACCTTCTGGTGGTCTTCTCTGCGGGACTGGCCGTTGGCATGGACTCATCGTTTCCCGGGCAGCTCCAGGCCAGGTGTCCCTCCTGGCCACAGGTGTAACACCATCTCTGGTCCCCGTTAACTAGCTGCCGCCACCTCGGGGGTGATCTGGGTTCAGTAATAGGAGGCTGCCTTGAAGTGGGGTTCAAATAGGCGTCTCCCTTTCTACCACGTATTGGTTCAGCCTTGACTTCAGGTCTACTGGGCCTATTGGGCTACTGGGCTCTGGCCTACTGCTTTGCAACATCTCTACAGTAATCTGCTGATTTTGAATAAAGCGACCAGGGCGTCAACTGAGGGGGCAGCATGGCACTTTGTGTCGGTGGGGAGGCCCCGGATACATACAGTTGAAGTCGGAAGTTTACATACACCTTAGCCAAAGTAATCCTGTTTTAGGTCAGTTAGGATCACCACTTTATTTTAAGAATGTGAAATGAGAATGATTTATTTCAGATTTTATTTATTTCATCACATTCCCAGAGGGTCAGAAGTTTACATACACTCAATTAGTATTTGGTATCATTGACTTTAAATTTTTAACTTGGGTCAAACGTTTCGGGTAGCCTTCCACAAGCTTCCCACAATAAGTTGGGTGAATTTTGGCCCATTCCTCCTGACAGAGCTGGTGTAACTGAGTCAGGTTTGTAGGCCTTCTTGCTCACACACGCTTTTTCAGTTTTGCCCACAAATGTTCTATAGGATTGAGGTCAGGGCTTTGTGATGGCCACTCCAATACCTTGACTTTGTTGTCCTTAAGCCATTTTGCCACAACTTTGGAAGTATGCTTGGGGTCATTGTCCATTTGGAAGACCCATTTGCGACCAAGCTTTAACTTCCTGACTGATGTCTTGAGATGTTGCTTCAATATATCCACATAATTTTCCTTCCTCATGATGCCATCTATTTTGTGAAGTGCACCAGTCCCTCCTGCAGCAAAGCACCCCCACAGCATGATGCTGCCACCCCCGTGCTTCACGGTTGGAATGGTGTTTTTCGGGTTGCAAGAACCCCCTTTTTCCTCCAAACATAACGATGGTCATTATGGCCAAACAGTTATATTTTTGTTTCATCAGACCAGAGGACATTTCTCCAAAAAGTACGATATTTGTCCCCATGTGCAGTTGCAAACTGTAGTATGGCTTATTTATAGCGGTTTTGGAGCAGTGGCTTCTTCCTTGGTGAGTGGCCTTTCAGGTTATGTCGATATAGGACTTGTTTTACTGTGGATATAGATACTTTTGTACCTGTTTCCTCCAACATCTTCACAAGGTCCTTTGCTGTTGTTCTGGGATTGATTTGCACTTTTCGCACCAAAGTACGTTAATCTCTAGGAGACAGAACGTGTCTCCTTCCTGAACGGTTTGACGGCTGCGTGGTCCCATGGTGTTTATACTTGTGTACTATTGTTTGTACAGATGAACGTGGTACCTTCAGGCGTTTGGAAATTGCTCCCAAGGATGAACCAGACTTGTGGAGGTCTACAATTGTTTTTCTGAGGTCTTGGCTGATTTCTTTTGATTTTCCCATGATGTCAAGCAAAGAGGCACTGAGTACACCTCCAATTGACTCAAATGATGTCAATTAGCCTATCAGAAGCTTCTAAAGCTATGACATCATTTTCTGGAATTTTCCAAGCTGTTTAAAGGCACAGTCAACTTAGTGTATGTAAACGTCTGACCCACTGGATTTGTGATACAGTGAATTATAAGTGAAATAATATGTCTGTAAACAATTGTTGGAAAAATTACTTGTGTCATGCACAAAGTAGATGTCCTAACCGACTTTTAATGACTCCAACCTAAGTATATGTAAACTTCTGACTTCAACTGTATGTTCATTGCCAGTCGATCTATTGCTGATGGCCTGTCCCCCGTGGTAAGCCAACTTCTAGATAGTCTAACCATCTCATCTATTTGAGGTCTTACCAGAGCATGGCCATCATAGGCCCAGGAGTGGAACCGTTGGGCCCGGTTTGGTAGGTTGTGCACATAATGGGCCAAGATGGCAGTTTTCTGAACAGCATAGTTGTCAAGGTCCACCAGTGCCAAGTCCCAACAGGCCCTCTGGGCTTCTCCAGTCATAAACGGGGCCACTTTGCCAGCCCTCCCTCTGAGTTGCGCTCAAATACCTCTAGTTAAGTTTCAATGTCATCTTCAGCAGTTAACTTGGAGGACCTTGCCTGGTTCCGTCATTCGTTCCGGCTGGACCATGGCTTGGCTAAGCTGTGTGATGGCCTCCTGAAGGGCAAGGAGGCTTTTGCCTTGCTGCATTTGGGCTTGCACCAGCTGAGTTACAGTGTCTTCCATGATGACCACCGGCTCCTTATTTTATTGTGAGTTCAGAGCATGGGAGGGTTATGCCCACATTCTCCACCAACTCTGGCAGCCCAGGGGAGTCAGAGGTGAAACTCAAAATACAATAAGACAGCGAGAGACCGTTTTGCGGTACTCAAACAAAAGTTGTTCTTTAATAAAGGTTGGGGGGAACGGGGAGGGTAGAAATACAACTGAAAGGCCTCTCAGGTAATGGGCGTGGCGGCTCCTCGGATCGCCTGTGTTAATAATCAAAAAAAGATAGAGAGCAATGAGTCCGGGGTTTCAATACTTGCTCTCAACTTGTGCCGGGTAGCGTGCTTCCCGGAAATGGGTCCTCTTCTCCGGTTCTTCTGAGGTCTAGGCATACCCTCTGCCTGTCTGCCCAAGCGCCCGAGTGACTGCACCTCTACTTATACCAATTTGGGGTAACAAGGGACAGGTGGGACCAATTCCAGGTGCCAATTGGTTGCAGCACCTGGACTGGGTAGTATTGGTGTTGAATCACCAGCCCCAATTGGTGCCTGTTGAGCTGTCCATGGTGCTGACTCACCTTGGCCTCTCTAGCCCTCGGGAGCTGATCAAGGTCCTGCTCCTTCCTTTGTAGCTCCCTGCTGGCCCCTGGGTTGCCACAGCACTTTGAAAGCAATGATGTTGAGTTGAGTGAAATAAGTAAATGGCAGATATATGTTTGGTGTTGTTGATGTTTGATGCTGTGAAACTTGGGGAATAGCTCTCTGAGAAGCAAATCCTGTCATGATCACTTGGTAGGTACAGGCGAACAAATCAGTGGTAGTGGTGGAGCAGGAGCTCGATGACTGCTCTCTGTCTCATGGAAATAGTTGCAGTGTTTAGCTGTATATAGTCAGCTAACTAGTTGGTTGTTTTGTCTTGTTTCTACCGATGTAATTAAATGGAAACAGCCCAAGCAGCTTGCTATAGCTAGCTAGCTAGCTAGTCTGTCAGTCAAGAAAAGTTGTGTGTGGCGGTAAATTTGGGCTGTGCTTGCGAAGCGTCAACCTCAGCTGTCACTTTCACTAGCTAGCCATACAAACAACCAACTAACTAACCACCAAAATGAAGGCTAGAGTAATTTGTGTTTATCTGTTGGGCTTAGGTCATGGTTTGTCATGTTTGCTACGTACAGATATTCATAAGCAATACATTGCCTCGTTTTCCTATTATTTGACAGCTTAGCTGTCGTGTTAGGGTAGATGCCCACGCAGTGGAGCTCAGATGATATTGAATTGTGGTGATATTTGTTTACATAGCCTGCTAATAAGTTGCTTGTTTTGTCCTGTTTCTACCGTTGCAATTCATTTGGAAACTGTCCTAGCTTCGTAACTAATCAGCTAACATTGGGGAACTCTGTAATTGTTCTGTCAGGCAAGAAAATGAGAGTTGGAGGCAACATTGTGCTTCGCTTGCAACGCTGCAACGATCGTCTCACTCTCTCCCTACAAAGACAACCAGCTAACTATGCCCATCGAAATAGATGAAGAATTATTCTAAACCTGTTTGGCTAAATTGCACATAATGTTATCTTTGTAATCTTTTACTTTCAGCATCCTAAATAAATAATAGTTGATGTGTTGAATCTGTAAACCGTTGTGCCACATACAGTTGAAGTCGGAAGTTTACATACAATTAGGTTGGAGTCATTAAAACTCGTTTTTCAACCACTCCACACATTTCTTGTTAACAAACTATAGTTTTGGCATCTACTTTGTGCATGACACAATTCATTTTTCCAACAATTGTTTACAGACAGATTATTTCACTTATAATTCACTGTATCACAATTCCAGTGGGTCAGAAGTTTACATACACTAAGTTGACTGTGCCTTTAAACAGCTTGGAAAATTCCAGAAAATAATGTCATGGCTTTAGAAGCTTCTGATAGGCTAATTTACATCATTTGAGTCAATTGGAGGTGTACCTGTGGATTTATTTCAAGGCCTACCTTCAAACTCAGTGCCTCTTTGCTTGACATCATGGGAAAATCAAAAGAAATCAGCCAAAAACAATTGTAGACCTCCACAAGTCTGGTTCATACTTGGGAGCAATTTCTAAACGCCTGACGGTACCACGTTCATCTGTAGAAACAATAGTATGCAAGTATAAACACCATGGGACCACGCAGCCGTCATACCGCTCAGGAAGGAGATGCATTCTGTCTCCTAGAGATGAATGTACTTTGGTGCGAAAAGTGCAAATCAATCCCAGAACAACAGCAAAGGACCTTGTGAAGATGCTGGAGGAAACAGGTACAAAAGTATCTATATCCACAGTAAAACAAGTCCTATATCGACATAACCTGAAAGGCCGCTTAGCAAGGAAGAAGCCACTGCTCCAAAACCGCCATAAAAAAGCCAGACTACGGTTTGCAACTGCACATGGGGACAAAGATCGTACTTTTTGGAGAAATGTCCTCTGGTGTGATGAAACAAAAATAGAACCGTTTGGCCATAATGACCATCGTTATGTTTGGAGAAAAAAGGTGGTGCTTGCAAGCCGGAGAACACCATCCCAACCGTGATGCACGGGGGTGGCAGCATCATGCTGTGGGGGTGCTTTGCTGCAGGAGGGACTGGTGCACTTCACAAAATAGATGTCATCATGAGGAAGGAAAATTATGTGTATATATTGAAGCAAAATCTCAAGACATCAGTCAGGAAGTTAAAGCTTGGTCGCAAATGTATTTATTTATTTTTTATTTATTTCACCTTTATTTAACCAGGTAAGCCAGTTGAGAACAAGTTCTCATTTACAACTGCGACCTGGCCAAGATAAAGCAAAGCAGTGTGATAAAAACAACAACAATACACAGTTACATATGGAATAAACAAAAACAAAACGTACAGTCAATAATACAATAGAAAATCTATATACAGTGTGTGCAAATGTAGTAAGTTATGGAGGTAAGGCAATAAATAAGCCATAGTGCAAAATAATTACAATTTAGTATTAACACTGGAGTGATAGATGTGCAGAAGATGATGTGCAAATAGAGATACTGCGTTGCAAATTAGCAAAATAAATAACAATGTAAATAACAATATGGGGATGAGGTAGTTGGGTGGGCTAATTACAAATGGGCTGTGTGCAGGTGCAGTGATCGGTAAGCTGCTCTGACAACTGATGCTTAAAGTTAGTGAGGGAGATAAGTGTCTCCAGCTTCAGAGATTTTTGCAGTTCGTTCCAGTCATTTGCAGCAGAGAACTGGAAGGATTAGCGGCCAAAGAAGGTGTTGGCTTTGGGGGTGACCAGTGAGATATACATTAACATTTTAGTCATTTAGCAGACGCTCTTATCCAGAGCGACTTACAGTTAGTGAGTGCATACATTTTTCATACTTTTTTTTTCGTACATATACCTGCTGGAACGCATACTACGGATGGGTGTTGCTATGGTGACCAATGATCTAAGATAAGGATAAGGGATTTGCCTAGAAGTGATTTATAGATGATCTGTGGTGATCCTAACTGACCTAAAACAGGATTACTAGGATTAAATGTCAGGAATTGTGAAAAACTGAGTTTAAATCTATTTGGCTAAGGTGTATGTAAACTTCCGACTATAAGAAGCTATGCCTTTTTTTTGCGACTTTTTAGAATCATAGTCGCACAACCCATAGGCCCAGCCCATAGGCCATAGGTTTATTAACAAGAAATGTGTGGAGTGGTTGAAAAACAAGTTTTAATGACTCCAACCTAAGTGTATGTAAACTTCCGACTTCAACTGTATATATATACTGGCAGCTTCATTAAATAGTACCCGTAAAACACCAGTCTCAACGTCAACAGTGAAGAGGCGACTCCGGGATGCTGACTTTCTAGGCAGAGTTGCAAAGAAAAAGCCATATCTCAGACTGCCCATCTTAATCTTTTCTTTTTATTGGCCAGTCTGAGATATGGCTTTTTCTTTGCAACTCTGCATAGAAGGTCAGCATCCCGGACTCGCCTCTTCACTGTTGACGTTGAGACTGGTGTTTTGCGGGTACTATTTAATGAAGCTGCCAGTTGAGGACCTGTAGGGCATCTGTTTCTCAAACTAGACACGCTAATGTATTTGTCCTCTTGCTCAGTTGTGCACCGGGGCCTCCCACTCCTCTTTCTATTCTGGTTAGAGCCAGTTTGCGCTGTTCTGTGAAGGGAGTAGTACACAGCGTTGTACGAGATCTTCAGTTTCTTGGCAATTTCTCGCATGGAATAGCCTTCATTTCTCAGAACAAGAATACACTGACGAGTTTCAGGCCATTTTGAGCCTGTAATCGAACCCACAATTGCTGATGCTCAAGATACTCAACTAGTCTCAAGAAGGCCAGTTGTATTGCTTCTTTAATCAGCACAACAGTTTTCAGCTGTGCTAACATAATTGCAAAAGGGTTTTCTAATGATCAATTAGCCTTTTAAAATTATAAACTTGGATTAGCAAACACAACGTGCCATTGTAACACAGAACTGATGGTTGCTGAAAATGGGCCTCTGTACGCCTATGTAAATATTCCATTATAAATCAGCTGTTTCCAGCGACAATAGGCATTTACAACATTAACATTGTCTACACTGTACACTGTTATTTTAATGGACAAAAAATTGCTTTTCTTTCGAAAAAAATGACATTTCTAAGTGACCCCAAACTTTTGAACGGTAGTGTATATGGAAACTTTTTAGTGCAGGGGTGTCAAACTCATTTTAGCTCAGGGGCCACATGGAGGAAAATCTATTCCCAAGTGGGCCGGACCGGAAAAATCATGGTATATATAACTTAAAAACAACAACTTCAGATTGTTTTCTTTGTTTTAATACGATCAACATACAACATAAAGCTGGAGCCTGAGGACAGTGTGTCCAAAATAGTACAAGCACAACATCACTATTAATCATAAAACACCTGAAGTTTATTTGAAAATTCTAAAGAAAAAAAACACACAAACACACAATGCCTCAGTGATTAACAGAACTATATCAGGGTGTCATTTCTCAGGCAGAAATGTAGATAAAAATAATGAAATCCTGTTCCCCAAACAAGTGCAAGAACCACAGAGTCAAGAATAGGTTAAATATACAAATAAAATAAAAACAATTAAAAACAATAGCACATCAACATAAAAACATATAAACATAAATCTGAAAGCGTTGCTCAAACTCCCATAACAGTCCAGTTATTTTATCTTTGAACCGCTTCATGTCTGCCACATGTTGGGTCGCGCACACATTTTTCAGACAGGGGAAGTGAGCTGCATCACCACCGGCAAGTTGCGTCTCCCACAATGACAGCTTCAACTTGAAAGAACGTATGCTGTCATAATACTGCGTGACAACTTTGTTGCGCCCTTGCAGCTGTTTGTTCAAGTTATTCAGGTGCTCTGTAACATCCACCATAAATGCAAGGTCCGGCATCCATTCTGCGGAATGAAATTCTAACACTGGTTTGCCCTTTTCTTCCATGAACTGTTCAATTTCTTCTCGTAAATCAAAGAAACGCCTCAGCACAGCACCTCGGCTTAACCATCTTACCTCAGTGTGGTATGGCAGGCCATAGATGTGGTCTTTCTCTCTGAGAAGGCTGTCAAACTGACGGTGATTCAGGCTTCTGGATCGGATGAAATTAACAGTTTGGATGACCACCTTCATGACGTTATCCATCTTTAATGACTTGCAACACAAAGCCTCCTGGTGCAAAATACAGTGAAAAGTCAAAAAATCACGTCCTCCATTTGCAGATTGCACTTTCTCTCTGAACTTTGTCACAACGCCTGCTTTTTTCCCGATCATTGAGGGCGCACCATCTGTAGCCAGGCTGACAGCGCGGGACCAGTCCACTCCGACCCTGTCCAGCGCGCCGACGAGTGCGGTAAAAATATCAGCTGCTGTCGTTGTATCTGTCATCGGCACCAACTCCACGAACTCCTCGGTGACGGTCAATGTGTCATCAACTCCGCGGATGAAAAAATGGCCAGTTGTGCAACATCTGTAATGTCCGTGCTTTCATCAATTGCAACCGAAAACGCAATAAATGACTTTACTTTTTGCTTCAACTGGCTGTCCAAATCCACTGAAAGATCGGAAATCCTGTCTGCAACTGTGTTTCTTGTCAGGCTGATATTTGCAAAAGCCTGCCGCTTTTCAGGGCACACAATCTCCGCTGCCTTCATCATGCATGTTTTTACAAATTCACCCTCACTAAATGGTTTTGAAGCCACTGCGATTTCATTAGCAATGAGGTAGCTAGCTTTCACTGCAGCGTCACTGATGTCTCGGCTGTGAGTAAACACAGACTGCTGTTTCTTCAGACCCGCCAACAGTTAATTCACCTTCTCTCATCTCCGCTGTCCTTGAAAGTTGTCATATTTGTCGGCATGAAGACTCACATAGTGGCGACGAAGGTTATATTCTTTCAGGACTGCAACATGCTCTGAACACACCAAACATACAGCTTTCCCATTCAATTCCGTGATTAAATAGGATGACCATTTTTCTTGGAACACTCTGCACTCTGCGTCCACTTTTCTATTTTTTGACAGAGACATATTGGGGCAATGAGGGTGCCAAAGCACATAATGTTAAAAGTAGAAGCCGTAATAAATATCGCGGGCAAAACAAAGTAGCTCATTGGCTGCACGTGCTTGACCTACTTGCTCTGCCCCGGTATAAACAGTTTGCTTGCTTAACACAATTGCTATTGCGCCATCCAGTGGACGCAATTGGAACAGCAGTTTATTTTATTGAAAAATTGCAGCGCATTTTTATACTTTAAAAAAAATAAAAAATATTATTATTATTATTTTTTTTTTTTAAATCATCTCGCGGGCCGGATTAAACCCGTTTGCGGGCCTGATCCGGCCCGCGGGCCGTACGTTTGACACCCCTGGTTTAGTGCCAAAAATAAGGGGTTAAATACATGTACAAAAAATAAAAAATAATATTTCCTGATCTTTTTTATTTCTCTCAGATATAGGACAGACACTTCAGAACAAACTTCCTTTAGATTTTTTTGGGGAACTATCTGTTGTTCCATGTAGTGAATCTGTTATTAAATGGGTTTGCATGGGCTAATAGCAGCAAGGCAAAACACTAGTTTTCATTAAAAAAAAAAAAATCATAATTTTGGGGGATACTTCAAGGGGTCTTACATTTCAAATCATGATGATTTCAAAAGCAAAATGATCCTTGGTATGACCTTAAAACGATTCCATATAGCATAGTAGAACCCCGCTCCCTGGCTTAGACAGGGCTTAGACTGTAATGGGTTAAAACTAAGTTAACTTGGAATTGTCATTTGTTCTTTGTTTTTGAGCAATGTCTGTTTTTTAAAAAATGTGTGATAAAATTAGCTTTATCTTGAAAATTCTCAGTAATCTACAGCAGCATTTTAGAATTCTATTGGGGTCTAAAGGGTTAAAGGACCGAATAGTTTTGTCTGCTTCATGTTTTCATTTTTGCCATGGAAAAAGTATTGTGTTTACTATTCCCAATAGTTTTCCAATGTAGTTCTTTTTTTAACCTTTTCTGAGGACATTCTACTATGTTCTGCTATGTACATTCTGCGTATTCTTAAAGCCCAGTTATTATCCGCACCTATAGTCAGTGTTTAACTTGGACTGAAATAGGTTCCGGTACTCATTTTTGGTGCTGGTACTGTTTATGTTTAGGTGCAGGAGCTCCACAATACCTTTGAGCTAATATTCTATAAGAGGAACAGGAGCTCAAGAAGTAGAACATTTTAGGTGTTGAATAAGAAATAAACAGCTAACCCAAAAGTAATTATTGAGGCAACTAGAACAGAGAAATATTAATGAGGTCTTCCATTTGATGACGTAAATATTGTCTATTAAAGCTTAATGAAATGGATATTGAGTTTGTCTACATGCAACGATTTGGATCGCCTGATAATATCTCTCTTTCGCCTGGATATATTCACTACAAAATGTGAAACCATTTAAATTAATTTAAGATGGAAGAGATAATGCTGCCATAGCCTCCCTTTTATTTACTTTTGCTGCAGCGTGGAACATTAGCAGAAGGCTTGGCAAGGTTACTAAATCCATGCCTAGTTATACCCATACCGTTTATGCCCCTTAAACAGGCTGTGAAATACATTTTAAAAAGCATTATCTACAATTAGACACATTTGCTGGCATTGCTGTGATGTTCAATCCAAGCATCGCTGTATCAATGTTCTGTGCAAGCCAAGATCATGTTAGTAGACGCCAAACAATAGATTTACAGTGGTGGTGGTGATGGGTTGCTGAGGCACTGCTGCTGTCAATAAGGACATTTGGGCACCTTAATCAACTCTGATTGGCTGAGACGAATGGTGGTGTTGTGTTCGGGGGTAGCAGGTGGTTAGTGGACTGATGTGTTTGATTTCCTGAGAGAGATTGGTAATGTCCCTCCTGTCCCAATAAATTGGCCTTGAACCACACACATTTCAACCAAAGTCTGGGAAGAGTCATATTTTCTACATTCTAAGATCTTGTGACCAATTTTTTTACAACGTGTGTCTTTGCGGACAACTTGCAGATAAATTGTACAAACTAAAATAATAAATAAAACAACATGTTACTACCCAACCAATCTGAGATCACATTCCATCATATTATGTGTTTCCCTCATTTGACCCCTTCCAAAGACCCTGAAGAAGGGCTTCTCATTATGTTGTTTATGGTCAAGCCGCTCGGCTTCACAAGAATAGGGGAGCCTGTGATTTATTAGGGTTATGGACTAAAAACAATATCAAAGAAGATCTCTTAAAGAAAAACCTGGTGCCCCTGTATGCACCCAGTGAGAGAAAAGAGAGGCAAATGCAAACAAAGGTAGAGGGGCGAGGTGGGGGGAAGGGGCGGAAGAAGAGAAAGAGCGAGGACACAATGGAGAGTGTCATAAGGGAGGGGCTGCTGGGTTGTCGAGTGAGCGTGCAGCTGAATTGATTGTTGTCCGTTGCTGTGTTACAGCCCATCATCTGTAATATGCCTCACTCAAAGGGTTGTTAAGGCTTTTTTCTCCTTACAACCACAAATCCCTTTATATAATCCTGGACCATGACCAATCTCAGGCCTATTAAGATGCTTACTCTTTCATATTTCCTATATTAACTTGACCACATTTACACATGGGCAATTCCACAGTAACAGAGTGACACTGAGCCCCATATTTTTCACTTTAAAATGTATGTCAAACAAAAACACAATGATTGCAAAGTTATACAAACCATACAACTCTGTGCACAAGGACCACGTTTAACAATTTCCACAGCAAATTTGACAAAAACAAATGTATTTGAAGAACACCGCAGAATATACATTTGGTAACAGAATGAGCACAAACTGTCATTCTGTTACCAAACTTTGCATCTGCACTGTTCTTCAAGTAAATGTGCTTTTGTAAAATGTTGTATGGTTTGTTTAACTTTGCAATCATTAGTTTTTGTTTGACATGGGCCTACGTTTTAAAGTGAAACATCTGAGTCTTAGTGTCACTCTGTTACCATGGAATTGCCCACATCAGAATAAAATAAATGGTATAATGAACAGAAATTGTAAATGGCCACCAAAAATAGTGCAGCCGAGAAACTCAGACATCGAATCTAAACCACCAAACTCACTTGGCTGGAACATAAGGATTGATTATCTTCTCTAACTCGCTGCTCTTAAGCCAGTGTATCATGTTCTGATTACACCACAGCAAGTGTAGAACTACTCAGATGACTGACAGCGGTCTCGTTTCATCTGCGGTGGCTGCTGTGCAAGTGGTGCTTTGCTGTTCAGTTAGCCATTGGAGCAAGTTTCTGCATCTGCACACAGAATTAGTCTAGTAAGTGGGCTGAAAATATTGTATTTTCTTAAATAGTATGTTTAGCTCCAAGAAAACTACACCAATGTATTAGTGTTCCTAAACATGTACTGTAAGAGATATATTACACTACAAAAGTATATGGACACCTGCTCGTCGAACATCTCATTCCATAATCATGGGCATTAATATGGAGTTGGTCCCCCCTTTGCTGCTATAACAGCCTCCACTCTTCTGGGAAGACTAGATGTTGGAACATTTCTGGAGGGCCTTCCCCAAACTGTTGCCACAAAGTTGGAAGCACAGAATCGTCTAGAATGTCATTGTATGCTGTAGCATTAAGATTTCCCTTCACTGGAACTAAGGGGCCTAGCCCGAACCATGAAAAACAGACCCCAGACCATTATTCCTCCATAGTGCCAATGAAAACCCATTGGCACTATGCGTTGGGGCAGGTAGCGTTCTCCTGGCATCCGCCAAACCCAGATTCGTCCGTCAGACTGGCAGATAGTGAAGCGTGATTCATCACTCCAGAGAACACGTTTCCACTGCTCCCGGGTCCAATGGCGGTGAGCTTTACACCACTCCAGCCGATGCTTGGCATTGCGCATGGTGATCTTAGGCTTGTGTGCGGCTGCTCTGCCATGGAAACCCATTTCATGAAGCTGTATGTAGCAACAGTATGTTCATTACATCATCTATCTAGGTGCTGAAGTCATTAAGGTATCATATTGACACCATGGGTTTATATCAGTCAGAGTTTGATCGTAGAATTCATTATCTTTTCGCACTAGATATAACACTGATTTTGATTAATATGCTTATGCAATAAATATGCAATTGTAAGAGCACAGGTGAGAAACACTGGAAACACTAGTGATCTTCCCTTCAGGACATCATAGCATAATAGTCTATAATTTACTGTTGAACACAAGCATCAATATGCACAAAGCATTGTGCTTAAGTGACAAATACACTCCCTAAATTCCTCCCCTTCTCTTAGCCCCTGTAAGAACATCTGAGAAGAGTTTGATATCACTTCACTATAAATATACTGACCCGAGTTGTCTGAAGGCCCTGCAAGAACCCGTTTAGATTTTAATTTAATGACAGTATTAATTTCTTTCATGCCAAGGGGACTTACCGGCGTTGAGACAGACCTGACATTTCCCACTTGCTTCAAATGGGAATGAAGGTCTAAGCAGCACAGAGAACATTGCTATTCTGGCTTTTCATAATTCCCCACCACAGGGAATCAGCAACAATCAATCCACCTCTTCAGCAGACCTGCAATTTAGAGTCACAAGCTCATGGCACACATCTGATTGTACCTGCCCCTTTGATTGCTTCTGGTGTCTATACATGTCTGAACCCTTCTTCATCAGAAAGCAGTTCACTCTACCTATTCTACATTACATTTGGCTGGCAGCATGTTATTTGGCTGTCCTGCCAGAGTTTGCCAAAAAAACTTTGAGTCATTGCAGCCAACCAAGTTCATCTTCAATAGGGCGCTTCAAGCTCTCAGTTCTGGCTCCAACGTTAGCCTCTAGTTAGTGGTTGACTAGGGACAGAGGCTGAGCGAGATCTGGGCAGATTAAAAGGTGATGACCTCGATACGAATTGCCAAATTGTCGTAATATTTGGGGCATTAATCTAGCCGCTAGCTGGAAACAAGTAGGCTGTTTTATTTCCCACATCTCCATCTCTCACACAATTCTCTTGACTAGCAATGAGATGAGATGACCGTGAAGGCGGGTGCAGATGTGCTGCTTCCTCAGAGAGTGGAGGATACCTCCAAGAGCTGCTGGCTCTCAAGGAGTGTAACAAATTAGAGTGATTAGCAGCAAAAATAGTCTGCACCACCTTGTCTGTGAAAAGTGCTGCAGTGCACTGACCGAACCGAGCTGAAAAATAGATTTGGCTAAATTCACCATAGATGCCAAGTTGATGTCTCTTGGCATCTATGGACAGGAATAGATTAGTGGATTCTAGTCAGATAGTTTTTTTTACTCAAGCAAAGCCCTCATTCCTCTACATAACTTGCGACAGACTGGTTGTAGAGAGAATATCAATGGAGATCATTCGGTCGGAGCCCCTGAGGAAAGACATCTCTTTATATTGGAGGAACAAAGGGGGATGTCAGGTTACATATTATTGATAATATGGACAGCTAGTTGGGCTGCACTCTGTGAATTCAATGGGCGGGGGGCGGGGGTTACCCTTTTAACAAAGCCAAGAAGGTCTGCTTCAGTTACTCAGTTGATAGGCCCAGGCCCAAAGATTTCAGATGTTTTTGACATGGCTCATTGGCTTTCTTGCCTCATTGACGTTGTAGTGAATCTGCACATCAACGAGATTGGCTCGTGATCCATAACCTGATCCATATGGTATATATAGAGTCTTGCTCTGCAGTGTGGTCTTCTAATGATTTGTCAGATGTTTCATATTAATCATTCTTATTATTGATATCTTCATGGTGTTGATTGTTTTCAATCCATGCATACATACCCTATCTACCCTAAGCATGTCCAACTGGGGCCAATGACGCACAGTAAATCTCCCTTGAAGATAAGTGTTTGTTCAATGATACAGCAATTGAATGTTAATAAGACACCGTTGAACATCAGATCTAGTATACCTCTCCTGAGGTAGTGTAAACGGTGGAGAGGGGATGGGAAGCAACAAAGCAATAATTTGTGCAAGGTACCATGGTAAGTGTGTCCGTTACAGGACATGAAAAGGCATCAATTAGCAGAAAGCGTGTCTCGAGTGTTTAGACCTAATCGCTCCGCCATTTCCTGGTTGCAAAAATTCTAATAGTTTGCCTAATTTCTGTTTATGTGACAAAACAAGCAAGTATAGTGAAGAGAATCATTGTACCATCTAAACCGCTTTGTAATATATCTTCCATAACCAAAAATAATGTGTTTTCAGCTGTTTGAAGGGGGTGTAAAAACCGAAAGTAAAAGATGCTAAAACGAAACTTAAGCACGGGAAGCATAGAAATAGCGCACATAGAACAGATCTACCACTTCTTAGACTGGCTTTCAACGCGAATGACAGATCTATCGCACACATTTCTATGTGAATTTGATCGGGTCTCCCAAAAAGTTACATATAGCAGCTTTAAATGCCTTCTGCAATAGCTTCGGTTTGAAAGGCAATAAAATAATCGTAGTTCACGCTTTAAACATATATCAACTCTATGAAAATGGGAATCTGGACACGGGTGTCATTGACAGCTGTTTAAAGCTAAACCAATGTTTCTCTTTATGGTGGTGGATGCTCCTCATTTGTAAATCTATCTTGCGAGAGGACAGATGGTGGGTTGTGGGCGATATGTGGTGTGTGTCAAAAGACGAATCACTGGGATTGTTTTGTGTTAGTCACCCTCCCTTTGCGGCAGAATGTCCAACTTTGAAACCTCTGTCACACACTCTCATATCTTTTCACCTGGCTTTGAAAGCATTATCGCGTTATGCACATTCCTCAAATTTTCATACAAATTATCGGTTCTATTACAGGAACGCAATACCTATGATCTTGCACTCTTATCATCACATTATCACTGCTACCATTTTTCCTCATTTATAGGGCTGTCAATAGGCGTTGATAGCTCACTTATCAGCTTTTGACCTATTGTCAATTTAAAGACCAACTTGAAATGCCACATAAGAGGAATTTTCTACCATTTAATTCACTGAAACAATTTCTTCCCCTTTTTACGACAGCTTTAGGAAGCATACCATACTCTGTGAAGGCCAAGCAACACACTCAAAGTATTGATTCAGACTCCATTGTTTTGTCAGCACCAATGCACTTTAATTGCATAGTGCATCACTTGGATACCATACCAGACACCATGTTCCATAGAAACCTCTGGGACTGTTGACTCCCAGGTTCTTGGCTCATTCTTTAGAAATGGGGACCAGGAAAGGCACAGTCCTCATTAATCATTGTGTCAGATTTATCCTGGGCCAATTATAACCAGAATCATCCCCAAAGTGTCAGGTGGTAAAAAGGATGGTGTACATTGGAAATAGACTACCAGTAAATGAGAGATGGAGAGAGAAAAAGAGGGAGAGAGAGAGAGTTGCTGGGGCTGCAAATGAGGCCGGATTTCTCTCTGGTGAGAATGGGCTGGTTGTTAGCTGTGCTGTGTGCAGGAGACTGGGGAAGATGCAATAGGCAGACATGGCCAGGTTCCCAAGGACAGGGCCTTTTTGGAAGCTCTCCTCATCATTAGAGGAACAGCTCCTATTGTTTATGGACCTTAATTGGCTTCGCCGCAACCAGGGAGAAAAAGAAAGAGGAGTGAAGCGGAAAACACAGACATCGCCATCGTTCAGAATATAACATGATTACTCTTCCAGAGAGGAGAGAGCTCCAAATGTCACCTCTTCCCCCCTCCTTTTGTGTCGACGCAGACCGGCACCTCACGGGTCTGAAGGCTTCTCTCTCTCTCTCTCTCTCTCTCTCTCTCTCTCTCTCTCTCTCTCTCTCTCTCTCTCTCTCTCTCTCTCTCTCTCTCTCTCTCTCTCTCTCTCTCTCTCTCTCTCTCTCTCTCTCTCTCGCTCCCTCTCTCTCTCGCTCCCTCTCTCTCTCTCTCTCTTGCTCCCTCTCTCTCTCTCTCTCTCCTTCGCTCGCTCCCTCTCTCTCTCTCTCTCTCTCGCTTCCTCTCTCTCTCTCTCTCTCCTTCGCTCCCTCTCTCTCTCTCTCCTTCGCTCTCTCTCTCTCTCTCCTTCGCTCCCTTTCTCCATCTCACACAATCTCTCTCTCTCACCTTCGCTACCTTTCTCCATCTCACACAATCTCTCTCTCTCACCTTCGCTACCTTTCTCCATCTCACACAATCTCTCTAGTTTGTTCTTTCTCATTATCGTTATTGGGGAAGACAGTCTCAGGGTACCATTTTGCCTAGGAAATTTAAGAGCCTTAATTAGTTAATTCCCCAATATGGTGGTTCTTACTAGTTCAATGGTTTTTAATGCCTCCGGAGTACCTTAAATGTCAAATTCCCTCTCACAGACAGAACCCTTAAACACAAAAATTATAATGTACATCTCAAGTTAATATGGAGGCACCCTCGCAAATGGTAATGTTCAGTCTGCGGCTTGCATTTATTTATAACATCTGTGCTCTTTTCCTTCGACAGATTCAGTTCAATGCGTGGTGCGCACAGATTTATGTCTCTTAACACTAGTAGGGACAGAGAAAGAAAAATACAGCAATTAACGTGGCAATGTATATTGAAGGGAGGTAGGGGAGTCTGCGGTGGGATCTGCATGAATACCCCAGGGGCTCTTCCTTTGCACAAGATTTATCGCTGTGATCTTCGTTCTTGATTTGCAGTATTCAAAACACTGGATACATGCGGGAGGCTTGTAGGAGGGGGGATCAAATGTTGAGAATGGGGGATACAGAGAGCAGGGTTAAAAGGTAATGAAAGAAGTTCCTAGATGAGACAACTGTTTACAGTGGCTTGCGAAAGTATTCACCCCCCTTGGCATTTTTCCTATTTTGTTGCCTTACAACCTGGAATTAAAATGGATTTTTGGGGGGTTTGTATCATTTGATTTACACAACATGCCTACCACTTTGAAGATGCAAACTATTTTTTCTTGTAAAACAAACAAGAAATAAGACAAAAAAACAGAAAACTTGAGCGTGCATAACTATTCACCCCCCACCCCCCCCCCCAAGTCAATACTGTGTAGAGGCACCTTTTGCAGCAATTACAGCTGCAAGTCTCTTGGGGTATGTCTCTATAAGCTTGGCACATCTAGCCACTGGGATTTTTGTCCATTCTTCAAGGCAAAACTGCTCCAGCTTCTTCAAGTTGGATGGGTTCCACTGGAGTACAGCAATCTTTAAGTCATACCACAGACTCTTTTTAGGTCTGGGCTTTGACTAGGCCATTCCAAGACATTTAAATGTTTCCCCTTAAACCCCTCAAGTGTTGCTTTAGCGGTATGCTTAGGGTCATTGTCCTGCTGGAAGGTGAACCTCCGTCCCAGTCTCAAATCTCTGGAAGACTGAAACAGGTTTCCCTCAAGAATTTCCCTGTATGTAGCGCCATCCATCATTCCTTCAATTCTGACCAGTTTCCCAGTCCCTGCCGATGAAAAACATCCCCACAGCATGATGCTGCCACCACCATGCGTCACTGTGGGGATGGTGTTCTTGGGGTGATGAGAGGTGTTGGGTTTGCGCCAGACATAGCGTTTTCCTTGATGGCCAAAAAGCTAAATTTTAGTCTCATCTGACCAGAGTACCTTCTTCCATATGTTTGGGGAGTCTCCCACATGGCTTTTGGCAAACACCAAACGTGTTTGCTTATTGTTTTCTTTAAGCAATGGCTTTTTTTCTGGCCACTCTTCCGTAAAGCCCAGCTCTGTGGAGTGTACGGCTTAAAGTGGTCCTATGGACAGATACTCCAATCTCCGCTGTGGAGCTTTGCAGCTCCTTCAGGGTTATCTTTGGTCTCTTTGTTGCCTCTCTGATTAATACCCTCCTAGATTGCACACAGGTGGACTTTATTTAACTAATTATGTGACTTCTGAAGGTAATTGGTTGCACCAGATCTTATTTAGGGTCTTCATAGCAAAGGGGGTGAATAAATATGCACAAACCACTTTTCCGTTATTTATTTTTGGGAATCTTTTGAAACAAGTTATTTTTTTCACTTCACCAATTTGGACTATTTTGTGTATGTCCATTACATGAAATCCAAATAAAAATCCATTTAAATTACAGGTTGTAATGCAACAAAATAGAAAAAACGGCAAGGGGGATGAATACTTTTGCAAGGCACTGTATATTCCTTTTTTTGTTTGTTGCCGCAGACAAACTGGACCGAAAACTTTGGACATGGTACAATTAGCATGGGTTGTTGCAACTGGGATGAAAGCCCTGTGTCAGTGGGAGCCTGGGCCGGGCCTATCGATGCAGCTGTGTTTGAATAGCCAGATTACACTTCGATCACAGGCCCCAGGGACCCCGTTTGTGATACAGTCTGAAGTAAAGCAAGAACTTTATAAGTTTCCCTTCTTGAGTATTTCAAGAGTGAGGGAGTTGGCATAGCAATAATTATCTTCAGAGAGTCAAGGGCAACAGGGAAGTCTGAATGAATGACAATTAGACCAGAGGGGCTGGTGTAAACCCTGTCTCTGAGAGATGAGAAAAGGCTGCAGATAAAGAATGTACGGTGCTTTGACTTTAAAATGTAGGGGCCAGCCGAGCAAGGACCCAATCTAGGAAATGCTCACTGTCTTTTTGTTTATCGATATCTCTCACCACCCTTACTTTGGATATGCGCTATTTGGATGGTCCAGGAGAGATTTTGAGCCTAACAGCAGCAGCATGACGAAACAGTAGCTCACTGCAGGCATAACCTCATTAATCACTGATCTTTATTTAAATTCAAATCAAATCAAATTTTATTTGTCACATGCGCCGAATACAACAGGTATTACAGTGAAATGCTTACTTACAAGCCCTTAACCAACAATGCAGTTTTAAGAAAATAGAGTTAAGAAAATATTTACTAAATAAAAAAATATCTAAAAAAGTTACACAATAAAATAACAATAAAGAGGCTATATACGGGGGGTACCGGTACCGAGTCAATGTGCGGGGGAACAGTTTAGTTCATGGCTGTCGTGGTGGTGGTGGTGGTGTGATGGGATGGGGGTGGGGTGTGGGGGACAGGATTTTGGGGTGGGTGGTCGTCTGTACCGGGGTGTTCTGGGTGAATGGGTCATAGAGAGTTTGTGCCCCAAGCTCTAATGCCTGCCCTTCATTTGACATGCCATTAGGCACATTTCCGCTGTGCCTCCTCATCAGTATCAGAACGAGGTGCCATTATCTGCATGGCACTTACGCCACATCAGCTACCATTTTGCCTGTGGCAAAAGGGTGTGTGCAGCAGGGGTCTGTCTACTTCTGAGTGACTCTCTATCCTAGTAGCCACAGGGGACATTTTGTGTATTATACAGTAGGCCAAATACTGCAAGTATGGCCTGCACAGTAACAGTTTTCTTTCGAACCCTAGACAGCTGTCAAGTCACTAGTCAAGCGCATCAGTCATCGCTGTGTAAAGATGTTTTATAATGGCACAGTATGAAAAAATAAATACAAATGTATGCACTCACTCTGGATAAGAACGTCTGCTAAATGACTCAAATGTAAAAAATTATAGGTCAACTACTGTATTTTCCCCCCAACAAAATCCAAAGTCCCTACTGTGATAATTACTTGAGTGTGTAACAGTATTCCCATTCAGAGACAAGACTTTTGAAAAGGGTTTGTGATTATGTGATTATGGTTATTGAAAAGTATGAATGGGCACCACAGCATGGAATAGAGCTTGTGATTGCATACAGTTCAACTGTGAATTGTCTCATTCATAACCATCCACCATTTTCAGAAAATGTACACCAACCACACACCGATTTCTCCTAATTCTTTAAGGCTGAGGTCAACCAAATTCTTTGGTTTGTGAGAGGTTTAAACCTATGTCGCATCTTAGTGTCTCAGATAAGACCTTGTGGACACTTTATTTTTATTTATTTTGGCACATTTACCGTTCACAAATAATATTATATGCTTTTGTATGTTGAGATCGATTACATTTAAGAGCAAAATTGGTTTGACATGTCAGCTTGAAGACATGTTCAGAAGTGGGTAAACAGATGAGTTACACATGCTAATAATCAGTTGTGAATTATCGGAGAAGACAATAAACAAAACCAAATTATATATAAAAAAAATATTCCCAGTGGGCTTTTGAACGGTGGCGCCATCTATCCCGCTGAGATGCAAGGCGGTGGGAGTGTCGACAACTGTGTGATAAATAATAAATACAGAACCCGGTATCCCCTGTGCTGATTGTGGCATTTAGTCTGGCTGGGGCTATGGAGGCCTCCATTGGCCCTTCTGCAGAGACTGCCAGTGCCAGAGTGGCGCCAAGCTGGGAGGCAGGGTGTGGCCACCATGGGGGTGGCTGGTTCCCCCTAGTAAGGTGAGGGTGGCAGATGGCGAGGAGCCAGGCTGGCGTGCGACGATCTCCCAGGAGCACGCTGTAGCCCCCCTGTGGTGAGCAAAGTGGGAGAGGGGGCCCCACCACAGACAGACTGCCTGTGCCAAGCTAAGGGGCTCCCAGGAGCAGCCATCTTCTGCTTGAGACACTAAGCCAGCCTGGCAGATTCATGCCGAAAGGGGACTGGAGGTGACACTGAGCCATGAGACAAAAACAATGTGAACAAAGGACCACACACACAGACACACACACACCCAAGCACACACACTCTCTTGAGCCAGCACTCATCAACATCCACTCATTCTCTCTCTCTCTTTCTCTCTCTGTCTCTCTGTCTCTGCCTCTCTGTCTCTGCCTCTTTCTCTCTCTTTCTCTCTCTCTCTCTCTCTCTCTCTCTCTCTCTCTCTCTCTCTCTCTCTCTCTCTCTCTCTCTCTCTCTCTCTCTCTCCCTCGCACACACACGCTCTGGCCCTGGTCTGTCATTATTTTTACATGCCTCGTTTTGTTCATTAGGGGGGATATGAGCAATTCCAGGAAACAAAATGAAATATATCTACCAGCTAAACCTCCGTACCCCCTGCTGTAGTACTGAGTCAGAGTGAAAAGATGTTCCTGTCATCAGAGTAAAGCGGCAGCTCGCTGCTAAGAAGCACTAATGCAGGAGCTAGTCGTGAATCAACCTTGCTGACTGAACGAAGAGGTGTTTCACTGGGACCGTCCGTCCTCTCGAGGCTGTGCTTGTTAGCTGTGTCTGCCGCCCTTCCTCTCTAATGTCAGGTTCTGTCTCCTCTACTGGAGCACTGTTTGCTGCTGCTGGTCTTCATCCAGAGTCCAGCATGTGAAAGATTACCCAGGCTTCTGTAGGCTACGGTGTAAAGACAATTCCTAGGGAGGTACTATGATCGCAAAGGGATGTGATCCTAGCCAAAAGCTTCCAATGCCAAACCTGACCCCTACTACTAGCAAAATTGGTGATGACTTATGCACAATTACTTAATGTATTAATCATTTGCTTGGCAGCAGCATGATATTCTGTAAGTTTAAGGTCAGTTAGGGGTAGGGCAGTGGTTGTGGCTTTAAAGCGGCAATCAGCGGTTGAAACAATAACAAAGCATACTCCCCACCACTGTTTCAGTAAAAAGCAGGGGGATGGGGGCTGCGCTATGGATGCAAGAATTGACCATCCATGATATCAAAATGATAGTTTTAACCATGTTTTATAGGTTATATAGTGTTTGTTTGCATGTACTCTGTTTACAAACATTGGAGTAAAACAAGCTTATAGTTTGGGTTCTGATGGGGTAAGACAGTTGAACTAAGCGCATATATAAGTTATATTTTTCAAGAATCAATGGATATATATCATTAATATATAAGTCCAAAAATGGATGTAGCAACTAAAGATTCTAGCTGTAACCCGTGGGTAGGTTTGATATCCCAAGCTTACAATCAATACATTGTTTCTGTTCATCTTGTTCTGAGATCAATCATCTCATCTGATATGTTATTTGGGGACTTACGGTAAGGAGAAATAAGAAGGCCCATCTTACGATCCATCTCGCTGTTAAAGCAAGACAATAAGCTCGATAAGATCAGGCTTGGCTCTCAATCCCACAGAGGACTCCGTGCACCAGCTCCCCCACCTCCTGAATATCCCAAAATAGCGCCAAGGAGAGAACCCAGAAATGTGTCAAGGTTAGAGAGTGGAATCGGCTGATCCCACCGAGATTAATTTACGTGACTACTTTTTTTTCCAGGGTGATGTGATAAATCATAAGAGAGGGAAATATGGTGCCCGGGATATTTGCGTGGGCTGCAATGCAGTTAGTCTCCCCTTTACTCTAATGAAAGTGTGAGTCATCACAGTTTATTGTGTTGGGAAGAGGGCATTATGACAATTGCAAGAGTGCTTGTTTAAAGTCATAATATTAATCTTCACGCATGATAGGCTGTGCTCTTTCTCTATTTTCCCAATTTAGACCATTGCCTCGACTTTAGTTAGCCAGTTTGAGAATATTAATAATGATAGTAGTAGTAGTAGAAATACAATAGTACTAATCATATCATTTGTTTCTCAAATGACTGCCTCGCCTGGTTCACCAACTACTTCTCAGATAGAGTTCAATGTGTCAAATCGGAGGGCCTGTTGTCTGGACCTCTGGCAGTCTCTATGGGGGTGCCACAGGGTTCAATTCTCGGGCCGACTCTATTCTCTGTGTATATCAATGATGTTGCTCTTGCTGCTGGTGACTCTCAGATCCACCTCTACGCAGACGACACCATTTTGTATACATCTGGCCCTTCACTGGATACTGTGTTAACAAACCTCCAAACGAGCTTCAATGCCATACAGCACTCCTTCCGTAGCCTCCAACTGCTCTTAAATGCTAGTAAAACTAAATGCATGCTCTTCAATCGAACGCTGCTTGCACCCACCCGCCCGACTAGAATCACTATTCTCGGCGGGTCTGACTTAGAATGTGTGGACAACTACAAATACCGAGGTGTCTGGTTAGACCGTAAACTCTCCTTCCAGACTCACATTAAGCATCTCCAATCCAAAGTTACATCTAGAATCGGCTTCCTATTTCGCAACAAAGCCGCCTTCACTCATGCTGCCAAACATGCCCTCGTAAAACTGACTATCCTACCGATCCTTGACTTTGGCGATGTCATTTACAAAATAGCCTCCAACACTCTACTCAGCAAATTGGATGTAGTCTATCACAGTGTCATCCGTTTTGTCACCAAAGCCCCATATACTACCCACCAATGTGACCTGTACGCTCTCGTTGGCTGGCCCTCACTACATATTCGTCGCCAAACCCACTGGCTCCAGGTCATCTATAAATCACTGCTAGGCAAATCCCTGCCTTATCTTGCAGTGAGGGAAAAAAGTATTTGATCCCCTGCTGATTTTGTACGTTTGCCCACTGACAAAGAAATGATCAGTCTATAATTTTAATGGTAGGGTTATTTGAACAGTGAGAGACAGAATAACAACAACAAAAAATCCAGAAAAACTTATGTCAAAAATGTTATAAATTGATTTGCATTTTAATGAGGGAAATATGTATTTGACCCCCTCTCAATCAGAAAGATTTCTGGCTCCCAGGAGTCTTTTATACAGGTAACGAGCTGAGATTAGGAGCACACTCTTAAAGGGAGTGCTCCTAATCTCAGTTTGTTACCTGTATAAAAGACACCTGTCCACAGAAGCAATCAATCAATCAGATTCCAAACTCTCCACCATGACCAAGACCAAAAAGCTCTCCAAGGATGTCAGGGACAAGATTGTAGACCTACACAAGGCTGGAATGGGCTACAAGACCATCGCCAAGCAGCTTGGTGAGAAGGTGACAACAGTTGGTGCGATTATTCGCAAATGGAAGAAACACAAAATAACTGTCAATCTCCCTCAGCCTGGGGCTCCATGCAAGATCTTACCTCGTGGAGTTGCAATGATCATGAGAACGGTGAGGAATCAGCCCAGAACTACACAGGAGGATCTTGTCAATGATCTCAAGGCAGCTGGGACCATAGTCACCAAGAAAACAATTGGTAACACACTACGCCGTGAAGGACTGAAATCCTGCAGCGCCCGCAAGGTCCCCCTGCTCAAGAAAGCACATATACATGCCCGTCTGAAGTTTGCCAATGAACATCTGAATGATTCAGAGGAGAACTGGGTGAAAGTGTTGTGGTCAGATGAGACCAAAATCGAGCTCTTTGGCACCAACTCAACTCGCTGTGTTTGGAGGAGGAGGAATGCTGCCTATGACCCCAAGAACACCATCCCCACCGACAAACATGGAGGTGGAAACATTATGCTTTGGGGTTGTTTTTCTGCTAAGGGGACAGGACAACTTCACCGCATCAAAGGGACGATGGACGGGGCCATGTACCGTCAAATCTTGGGTGAGAACCTCCTTCCCTCAGCATGACAATGACCCAAAACACACGGCCAAGGCAACAAAGGAGTGGCTCAAGAAGAAGCACATGAAGGTCCTGGAGTGGCCTAGCCAGTCTCCAGACCTTAATCCCATAAAAAATCTGTGGAGGGAGCTGAAGGTTCGAGTTGCCAAACGTCAGCCTCGAAACCTTAATGACTTGGAGAAGATCTGCAAAGAGGAGTGGGACAAAATCCCTCCTGAGATGTGTGCAAACCTGGAGGCCAACTACAAGAACCGTCTGACATCTGTGATTGCCAACAAGGGTTTTTCCACCAAGTACTAAGTCGTGTTGCAGAGGAGTCAAATACTTATTTCCCTCATTAAAATGCAAATCAATTTATAACATTTTTTACATGCGTTTTTCTGGATTATTTTGTTGTTATTCTGTCTCTCACTGTTCAAATAAACCTACCATTAAAATTATAGACTGATCATGTATTTTTCAGTGGGCAAACGTACAAAATCAGCAGGGGATCAAATACTTTTTTCCCTCACTGTAGCTTATTGGTCACCATAGCAACACCCACCCGTAGTATGCGCTCCAGCAGGTATATCTCACTGGTCATCCGGCCGTCAATCCCTCCAGTTCTCTGCTGCCAATGACTGGAACGAACTGCAAAAATCTCTGAAGCTGGAGACTCTTATCTCCCTCACTAACTTTAAGCATCAGTTGTCAGAGCAGCTTACCGATCACTGCACCTGTACACAGCCCATCTGTAATTAGCCCACCCAACTACCACATCCCCATATTGTTATTTATTTTGCTAATTTGCACCCCAGTATCTCTATTTGCACATCATCTTCTGCACATATATCATTCCAGTGTTAATACTAAATTGTAATTATTTTGCGCTATGGCCTATTTATTGCCTTACCTCCATAACTTACTACATTTGCACACACTGTATATAGATTTTCTATTGTGTTATTGACTGTATGTTTTGTTTACCCCATATGTAACTCTGTGATGTTGTGTTTTTATCGCACTGCTTTGGTTTATCTTGGCCAGGTCGCAGTTGTAAATGAGAACTTGTTCTCAACTGGCTTACCTGGTTAAATAAAGGTGAAATAAAAAATAAATAAAATAAAAAGACGCTTATCTCTCAGAAATATATTCCAATTCATATCCACATCATGATCTGACTCGGTTATGACTGAAATGCACATGGTAGGCTCATTATCTTGAGTCAAGTCTCTAGATTCCTGGCAGCCTTCAACCTTGTGTGTGTGTGTGTGTGTGTGTGTGTGCATGAGGTGACTGATTCCTGGATACACCGCACAGTTGTTTTTACAGTTTACCCGCCGGGCTCCAGGGGTACATATGTCATTTTGGCATTTGTGTAAAAGTAGCAGCTGTATAGTGGATTTATTTTCACTCCAGCCCCAGATTGAGATAATTCAGTAGTATGTTCTATCAAGGGACAATTAGACTGTAGAGTGAGAAACAGTAATTGGATCAGTTATTTTACATGAATTTTTTATCTTTTGCTCTTTTATCTTTTTCTGAAACACTGTTGGAACACATTATATCCAGTTAGGGCCTGCTTATCCGTATTCAAATGACAATAGACCAAAAAAATGGATTCTCGCCGAACTTGCTCCAACCCTTTGAATAACAGACCAGATAGAGAGCGAACTCTCTTCTCTCGTATTCCCTGTGCTGGTAGCCTTTTTTTACAGCCCTCATGTTACTTTGCACTTCTGACACCAATCTTCAACTCCAAATTGCTACTGACATTACAGTGAAGCCCTGCTGGGTTGCCTCTAACCGGTATACCCCTAATGATATCTTCATGCCTGTTGTTCTTTTTATGGCCAGATGTATTTGGAGTTTCCGGTGCATTGGGATTTTGAGTCTTCCAGCAGTTGAAGAGAATAAAGTAGCCCCCATTGTCCTCAGCTGAAAGGAATGCTACTATTTAGCTTTTCACGCTCACCAAGCAGAAATAATGCAGAACATTATTTATTTACTTTTCGGTGGATGGAATTAACCCTTCCCAACCTTCCTCCCCATCCACCTCAAACGGTTTTAAACATTTAGAATGCCCAGACAGTGGCACTGTGTGTTGCTGTCACACTGGCTTAAAGTAATTGCTTTTTCTCCAGCAGCACCCTGTACTGCATAGAGCCGATCCCTGGGTATAAATCGCCTGAACTGGTGACACAGTCTATCTAGCTGGGAAGGATAACAGCTAGTCCTATTCCATTAAAGATGCATGGGGAAAACCCCTTGTCCCTACAAAGAGAAGAACGAAAACAGCGGTGCACACTACATGTGACTTTACTGAGTGAAACATTGTGAATGTGGTTGAATTTGCCCATGAACCCTGTGGGCGTTGAAAAGGCGAGAGTGCGAAAGCTTGTTTGTCTAAGACCTGCATAAGCACACAGAATTGATATTGAAAAATGTCACTTAGGAAAGTTTGCCTGCAACGTTTCCACAACTGTCAGGGGTCGTAATTGGAGATGAGAGTTGCAGTTGGTGGTCCTCACCATAGAAATTCCTAAATGAGGGGCATGCGTGGAGATCTCAGAGAGTTAATGTTGGGGAAGTGGGTTTGTGGGTGCAGAAGTTACATTTCTCAGTGGAATGCACCATTGGTATATTTATGCTGTACTTCTGGCAAATGAGATGATGTGTAGCCACATTTTTTGTTGACTCTTCATGCAGCGAGTTAAGACGTTTGTTTCTTTTGTTTAGTGTCTTTTAATGCTTATAGACAGATTTTTTGTTGTGTCAGGGCTTTTAGCATTTACATAATTTAGCAGACGCTCTTATCCAGAGTGACTTACAAATTGGTGCATTCAACTTATGATAGCCAGTGGGACAACCACCTTTTTCTTTATTTTTTATTTTTTTTAATGGGGGGTGGGGGAAGAAGGATTACTTTATACTATTCCAGGTATTCCTTAAAGAGGTAGGGTTTCAAGTGTCTCCGGAAGGTGGTCAGTGACTCCGCTGTCCTGGCGTCGTGGGGGAGCTTGTTCCACCATTGGGGTGCCAGAGCAGCGAATAGCTTTGACTGGGCTGAGCGGGAACTGTGCTTCCGTAGAGGTAGGGGAGCTAGCAAGCCAGAGGTGGATGAACGTAGTGCCCTCGTTTGGGTGTAGGGTCTGATCAGAGCCTGAAGGTAAGGAGGTGCCGTTCCCCTCACAGCTCCGTAGGCAAGCACCATGATCTTGTAGTAAATGCGAGCCTCAACTGAAAGCCAGTGGAGTGTGCGGAGGAACGGGGTGACATGAGAGAACTTGGGAAGGTTGAACACCAGACGGGCTGCAGCGTTCTGGATAATTTGTAGGGGTTTAATGGCACAGGCAGGGAGCCCAGCCAACAGCGTGTTGCAGTAATCCAGACGGGAGATGACAAGTGCCTGGATTAGGACCTGTGCCGCTTTCTGTGTAAGGTAGGGTCGTATATGGTAGCATACGGTGTTGAAATCAGTCTACACATTGTCGCCCAAGACACTATCCGAGTGTGTGTCTTTTAAGAGTCTTTGGCTAAAGGAAGTGCTATGAGATTTCACAAAAACATGTCCATATGCATGGTCTCATCTTAGACTATGTTTCTTGGGTAGAGTCCCAAAACAAACTCTCAGAGGGCTGCCTGAAAATGAAAAGCCCCGCAGCCCCACACTTTGAGCTAGTGATGGTGAAGATCTTTGACGTCTCGCAAAGAATGCTAATGGAAATCCGATTGAACGCTGAAGGGCAGATTGTACAAGGTACAATAGCTGCTCTCATGCTGCTTTTGAAAGCAGGCCAGTCTTTCTTTGGGGATTCTCCTCCGCTCACTGCTCATGTTATTTGCAGTAACTTATAGATGGGTAGTAGGCCCCCCTTATCTGTGTGTTTCAGCATTTACAGTAGTAGTGTTGAAGACAAATGGCATAAGGATGCCTTTGAGATGCAGGACAACAAAGGCACCATTGAGAAGTTGTCGGAAGCCCTACCAAGCCAGAGCAATGGACAGTCTCTGTGCAGCTGTTATGGAAACTACTGATGGTTACCAGTTGGAGAGTTGGACTCTGGACCGTCTTGGACATGTTTCCTTCAATGTTCACATTTTTGTTTGTCAATAGCTGTTCATGTCTGGTCTGTGAAAGTGGTTGCCTCAACACTGTCAGACTTTGTCCTTAATGCCAACACTTGCAGACAAAGAGAGCACCTATGGTTTCCAAAGAATACAACAGTCGAGCAGACACTGAATGCTCGTTCTTGTTCCTTGTTTGTTACTGCGAATTGGAGCGCAGCTAGTTCCAATTTGGATTGATTCCCTAAATTTAGGCCCTGCCAACAATAATCATTCATGCATAAAGTGAAATGTCTCCAATTTGACGACCAGAGAAATAGTGTGTTCTGTTGACTGCTCTATTCCGGCTGCATTTATGAATATTTCCATTTGTAGCCTTCAATGTCTGATTTCTATATCCGCTGAATGCTCAGAATAGGAGAATCGTCAGCACACAGCCCAAGTAATGATCGGCATAAACAATTAAATGTTTAATTCTCTTCAGACATGTTGGCCTTTTAATCAACACTGCCACAGTGGTTGCATTTTGCATTTAGAAAAGCCTGCCTGTGTGTTCTGTAATTGGGACATGCATTCACCTGTCAAACAGGCTTGTTTCAAAATGGAGGACAAACCATAATACATTGCACTCCAGTTGCATCATTCTTACAGTGATCAATCTTTAGTGTCTTACAGGGAATACTTTCCCCCCTGTATCTGAGGAGAAAAACAGAAAGACAGATTCTGTACATTTAAATTATTCCAACTGCCAAGATGATAATAATGATAATTTATGGTTGAGGAGGACCACTGATGTTCTGTTTCTAGAAGCAACACTTTTGAAAGAATCCCATCATCCTTAGCTTCACAAATGCCGGAACTTTCTGGGCAGGAGGAAGAGAGCGGATGCAGCCCATTATTTTCTGAAACCATAATACATGTATATAGCAATGCATTATTGAATAGTTTGTTTCAAATATTCATACAGGAGAAAATAATTTGTCATAAAGAAGATGTACGAGCAGCCTCAATAAGAGAAAATAACACATTTCAAGCATAAATGATTCCAACGCACCATGATATGTGAGGGGAAAACTTGACTATCAGCATCATCAAACTGTTATTTCAAAGCATGATGGATGTTGGCCATTTTGTGACTCACCATCTTTCATAGGTGAATCGTGGAGTGGAATTGGAGGTCTTCTGATGGTTGCCTGCTGCGTACGGCTACTCCGTTAGCTTCATCCTCACTTCAGCCCGCTAAGTGCGATTGATGTGATCTTTCTGCCTGACCTGTGTGCTGTCTGCTCTGCAGCAAGGCAAGGATTCGGGGGAGGAGGGATGCGAGGGCGAAGGGGAGAAACAGCCCACCTGAACGTTCTTAGAGTCACTGCAAATCAGTTTGCACCCCAGGAAGCATTCAGAGTGAACTGCTCACCCTTTGGTCCGGTGCCCACCGGGGCTCTGAGAGCCTGTGAAGGCTGGGGGGTCGGGGACTGTCTGGGGACCCCGCTCTCCACAGGAAGTCACAGAGTCAGAGAGGCGCTGGATAACAGCGGGGGCGTTCTTTGTGTGTGCAAGCCCATACACCCACCAACACTCAGACTCGCCTCCTACTGGCTGGACTCACCTCTGAGGCAGGATAGTCATTGAGAGCCTCAGCTATGATCATAAGCAGTTAAAAGTTCAGTGATCAGTGGTCAGACCCATTGTAATTACCCAGAAACCATGCCCGCCTCCACTCAAGTAGGCAACCTAAGCTGAGTGACCTCTCAGAGCCGCCCACCTCCCCAACCTTTCTGTAAACACTGGGGGAATGTGGGGGAACGCTCCTTCCCTGACCCCTCTCTGTGAGGGACCAGAGGGACACCTCCACAGCATGTCAGCGCCTCCACAAAATCCATTAACTTTGCAATGGTACCACAGGCTGACTTCGTATTTATGACATTTGAAATTGAACTATGCATCTAGACGTATTTTGAGCCTGCACCCTCTTGGTAGTGAGTGTAATTTGCTCCCAGCAGTCGTTATGATGCAGCACAGAGAGGCCCAGTAGTAAAGTTTGTCATTCAGGCCAGGTTGTTGATAAGGGGGGCACAACTTATTGGCCTTGTTCGAAGATTGTGTTCAATTTCAGTACGCTCAGCACAAGTCGTTCACTCTTAACAGCAAGTAATAGCAAGCACTTTTCAAGGTCCTGATCTGTATAGATCTGAGGAGTAATTCTTGTCTGTGGGGATGAAAAGAGTCAACGAGTGTTATTGGACTGCAGTTTTTTGGGGAGTTCATTTCTGATGATTAGAATGCAGTCAGGCAAATCACTGAAGCTGCGATTGTGGACTGGCACAATGATTACTGAACATGTGGAGATTGAGAAGACACATACACCGACCGATCTTGGTAGTTTGATCCAAAGCCTTTGCAGTTAACAGCGTAACCCTGACCACGTGTTATAGGAAGTGAGTTTCCCAGAAACATTGTACGTCAGAGCTGATCACATTCACATTACAATGTCCTGTGTAACTGTCAACATTGGTGTACTGTAGATCTCCAATCCTGTTTGGTTTGATGTTACGCTGTGTGTACGTGTCACGGGTGAGGTAGAAATCCCCCTGGGTGGGAGATGAGATGGGAGAGGGCAGGGGTGAGAACTCACTGTCATGTTGTCTCCTGAGTGGCGCAGTGGTCTAAGGCACTGCATCGCAGTGCTAACTGTGCCACTAGAGATCCTGGTTCGAATCCAGGCTCTGTCGCAGCCGGCCGCGACCGGGAGACTCATGGGCGGCGCACAATTGGCCCAGCGTCGTCCAGGGTAGGGGAGGGAATGGCCGGCAGGGATGTAGCTCAGTTGATAGAGCATGGTGTTTGCAACGCTAGGGTTGTGGGTTCGATTCCCACGGGGGGCCAGTATAAAAAAAAAAAAATGCTAGACCACCGTATTCACTAACTGTAAGTCGCTCTGGATAAGAGCGTCTGCTAAATGACTAAAATGTAAATGTAAAATGTAAATGTTGACCAAGTCAGCATACATTTTGCTTGGTCAAGCTGCTGGTGGGTTATAGGACAGCTAAGCTCTCGATTTTTCCATCTTCTGTGGCTCTAATTAATCAGGGCAGGACTCTACTGTGGGGCTTAACAGTTCTCTCGTCAATTTGCAGCTCTCGCCCTGCGCACCCAATGCATTTAGTCTAGTCCTAGTTATCATCCACTATGGATTTCAGCCTCTCAGATCCCATTTGAGACATGTTGACCAATAAAGGTGTCCAAATACTGTTGTGGATGCAATTAAATGCTATGTTTAATTTGACGATCCATAATAGAAAGAAAACAAACACAGACACACACACAAATGCGAACAGTGCTTTTGTAACTCGCGGTCCCAGGCCCTTTGTATGTGAGGGAGCTCCCAAAGGACATATACAAAATGTAAGCTCACTTATCTCGGAAGAGGAGTTGCTTCAACTGAGTGCTCAATTTGTAAAGCCTAATGTGGGAATGCGTTAACTCAAGCCACTTAAAGGGTCCGTCAGACTCATTAATAGCCATGTTTTCAGGAGGGCTTGAAGCTAGTGCTAATCAACTGGTAGCTATGCCCCACTTCCTTTATCTTTTAATGAACTGCACTGTCACGGTCAGCTCGGGTTAAAATGGAGGCCCGTTGTTGTTATTGGTCAACTGCTAGTCATAGCGATGCCACAGACTACATGCCTCGAGCAGTGCTGTGTCCATTTGTGAACGACTATTGTGAGCCCTCATCTTCAGCTTCCCTCACACACGCACATGCACACTAATTTCTTCCTGAACACTTCAAGGCTCACTGTAAAGGTTAACATCTTTAGCCTTGCAGTGGGACTTGGCTTATGAGAGTCTCAGTGGCTCTGAATCGATACATCAGTGCCCTTTGAAGAGACCAAATCAAAATCGAATAAAAAGTTATTCCTCTTGTGTTACTATTTTATTTTAAACTCTGCATCGTTGCGAAGGGCTCATAAGCAAGCATTTCACGGTAAAGTCTACACCAGTTGAATTCAGCAGTGGGAGAGTGGGAGGCACACTCAGGCCCGAATCCAGGGTATGCCATGAGACCAATCACCTCATCGGCTTTTTCTGTTCTCTGATTGATCATCCCTTCATCTCATTCTGAATCCTCGTCCGTATGAGAGACACTGACATGAAAGGTACCATAGAAAACAACAAAGGACTGCACGCTTGAAATATTTATTTGCAGCCTGGAGTTTAACCCCCCTCTCTACTCCTAGTTCAAAACTAACCTCAACATGTGGAAGCATTTATATTTATTTTCTTCTATTATAATTTAACATGCTAAAGAACTATGCAAGTGTGAATGCGGTTGAATGGCACAATTGATTACATTCTTGTGCAGTAAGCCGTAAAAGCATGTGTTGAATCAATCAGGGTATTTTCCTTGGCATCTGCCGACTGCAAAGCTTTGGGGCTATCGCTGAATCAGTAGTATGTTTAAGTTTTACAGGCTCATGTTCAGCAGGGCCTTTTATTTACAATATCCTGAGAGGGCGATCTGAGGAGAGGAACATCTGTGAGCGATTGAGAACGAAAATAAAAAAGACACCGGGCAGGACTGGGCAATATCGGCAAAAAAATCATATCTAGATTTATCAAACTTATGGGCGGGCGAATCACGATATACACTACCGTTCAAAAGTTTGGGGTCACTTGTTTTCGAAAGAAAGCAATTTTTTTGCGAGAAATTGCCAAGAAACTGAAGATCTCGTACAATGCTGTGTACTACTCCCTTCACAGAACAGCGCAAACTGGCTCTAACCAGAATAGAAAGAGGAGTGGGAGGCCCCGGTGCACAACTAAGCAAGAGGACAAATACATTAGTGTCTAGTTTGAGAAACAGACGCCTCACAGGTCCTCAACTGGCAGCATCATTAAATAGTACCCGCAAAACACCAGACTCAACGTCAACAGTGAAGAGGCGACTCCAGGATGCTGACCTTCCAGGCAGAGTTGCAAAGAAAAAGCCATATCTCAGACTGGCCAATATAAAGAAAAGATTAAGATAGGCAGTCTGAGATATGGCTTTTTCTTTGCAACTCTGCCTAGAAGGTCAGCATCCCGGAGTCGCCTCTTCACTGTTGACGTTGAGACTGGTGTTAGCCAACTATTTGCTAGAATACAAGTCATGGGCTGAGTTAAATTTTTATGAACACACCCTTCTGTCCGTCTCCAACTGTTTGAACAGCATGCTAGCCTGTCCACTTTGTGGCCTACCTTTGATTTCTCAGAATGAGAACGACTTGCCAATTCCTTATATGATTGTGCTTTATGCATATTGCACATATATAAACCACAGACTAGACAGCTAGTATTACAGTCTTTGGCTAAAATGCTGCTAGCGGTATGTGGTACTGCAATGCCGCTCGCGACAGGGGGAGGGGCTTGGTATGTGTTTGTAAACAGCGAGGAAGAGGTGAAGCGAGAGGTTTCACTCTTGCCAAAACCTGTCGAAAATAAGCCCAATGCGTTTCTATGGGTTTATTTGTGACCTAAGCTTGTCGCCTGCCATCTTGCCTTTGGGGCAACGACTCCCATTGTTAGGGCGGAGACATGAGCATCTCGTTATTATATACAGATCTGGTGAAATTGGGAAGGTGCACACAGCACAGAAGGAGCGAAGGAGACGAGACCAAAAAGACAATCTGAAACCAAGTGGACATAAACGCTCAGTAAAATGAACCTCAATGCCTTGCAATACAGGCATTTGGAATATCGCGCAAAAACATACATTCAAATTAATCGAATGAATTCGATATATCGCCCAGCCAAAATTACAGGACCCTCTAAAGTGCTGGATGCACAGATATTACGCATTATAGCTCCTCTTCGGTGTGAGGAGCGTGCGTATAAATAAACTACTGTTTAGCCTGGCGGTAATGACACTTGAGTATTTGCAATAGGCTACTGTGACGAAGGTTGGAAGTAGAATCATTAAAACAAGTTACTACTAACATCTCTTAAGGTTAATTTAAGTTTCAAACCCCACTCTATCCACCCATACATAACCTCACCTCATTCAGATCGATTGTTGGATTCAGAAGTCAGCCACACTGCTATCATTGGCAATATAAATAATCTCAGAGTTCTGGATGACTTTCAGAGGGCTTTGATTGGCTGCTGTAGACTGGCAGGGCCACTCACTTCTGGGAGAAAGTTGGACAGGCGGCGGCCAATGTTGAAATGATGATAAAAGAAGAGAAGAGGGATGATTCAGCCTGACTAACCGAGGTGGAAGGCACAAGATGGTTAAGAAAATAAGCCAAGGGAGATAGCACTCTTGTTTTCCAGAAGGATAGAGATATGGTGAGAGGGAAGGAAGATGAAGGGATTTAGTGGCAATCTTCAGATCAACAAGGTTTGGGAGACTATGAGAATTAACCCACAATGGGTTTGGAGAGAAATAAAGTGTAGTGTGAAGAGCTTTATTCTCTGAGCCAAGCGCCTTTAATTTCCTACTGGAAGAAGCCTGGCTTTGTTTTATCGTTTCTTGTTGTCCTCTACTGATTGCTCTGAATTCATTGCCAAAGTGGAGAATGTATCACAGGTGGTGGGCTTGATTCAATTCAATTCACTGTTCCCCTACTCATGAGCCAGACTTCTCCTGGATAGAAAACTTTTGGAGTCGTTAAAGACTTCCTCAATAAAAAGTGATGTATGTGGCTCTTAGTACAATCATAGAAAGAATTGCCTCGCCAAACAACAGTAGGTCGGAAATGGGGCTTTTAAATCAGAGTTCTCCATCTCACCATAGCAGATATTGCTTGTCTGCCTCCACCAGCTCCTTTTGTGACAACAGGGCATTTGTCACCACACAAACCTGTTAAAACATGGTGCACTGAGCGTGCACTTTTAGAGCGACGCACCATTAAATGTGTGACAGGTGTATTGGAGAGGCGATTTTATCACGCCAGGGTTCAGAATCCCACTCTTTGTGTTACATGACAGGTGACTGATGGGAATCACAACTATCTCTCGTCTGTCTTGGGGGAAATGTATTTTTGTGCCAAATACAGCTACGTCTTGTATTTCTGGCCATGGCAATTGAGATAGGAGGGTGTTTTGTTTTCTTGGGGTATTGACAAGATCATGTGTTCCCTGCCGAAGCCCTAGCAGTGGGGTAACACGCATGGTCACTCCTTCGCTTTGTAATTTGGTATTTTGCCGGTGTTGACATTAGCTCTATCACTGTAAGCCAAGCTCCTCAACCAAACAAACTATAAAAGAGGCGAGTCAAGGGTCGCTTTCATCTGCCAGAGAAACAAAGGTGTCGTTTTGCCCTCTAAATATTTAGCTAATTTGAAACTGGTACTATTTGTTTTCTCAAGTCATTCAATTCCTGCACATGTTGCATAGTCCCGAATTAAAGCTCATAAATTCTGCGAACAAGTACAGTAGGAGGGCAAAAATACAGCAGGGGGATAGCAGCAGCAATAGTGTCCTCCATTAAGCACATTGGAAAACCAAGCACATGTCTGCTGGCTGAATAGATGAACCCAGTCTGTATAATGATAATAAAGCTGGACTCCATAGAATGGAGTGTTCGATGAAGAAATAGACTGGCCTGCCTCTTAAAGAGCAGCGTGTGTATAGGGCCTGCAGATCAGTGGGCTGGGAGACAAGAGGACTAGGGCCCAGATGAACCACAGATAAGGAGATAATGATGACGGTTATAATTCAATTAATCAGCGAAGCAAAAGATAGCAGGGGAGATAGTATCCCCCATTAGGGATCTGACAGGCTGTGGCAGCAATGATTGTCTGTTCATGGGTTGAAGGGCGAAATGCACCGTGATATTGATCAAACGAATTGCATTTTCAAGGTTCAGATTAGCATAGTTTTCAAAATGGCCTCATACTTCAGACACACATGAATTGGTGTAGACAATTTGTGTAAAAAAAAATTATCCACAAAAAAACAAAGTATATAGTCTTCAAATTTCATTTCCCACCTTTCTTTCCCTGGCAGTCTAGAACTTATTTGGCACCCAGAGCTCATACATTATGGATGTTGTAGGGAGCTCCACTTACTTTGTAGCAGGAAGATATGCCCTGGATTCTGTGTTGGAAATGGTTAAATAAAGCTGTCACTGGATGGAAACATGAGATCTCAATAGAGTGTGCCCATATGCCTCAACAGATATAGGTTTACTACCAAGTTTTTGTTAATTTCTGGTCAGAACGATTGATTATCAATATTTCACAATTGGCTATGGCAAGGCACCATTCCGACTGTCACATTATGACACTCATGCGATAACATCATACATTTCTTTGCTGTGTTGTTAACTGAGGTTCAGTGAGCTGTTAGCCAGTGTGCTTTTGGCTTGACGTAAAACATTTTAGCTTACCTTACCTCAACTTGTCAGGGGGAGTGCTAGTAGTGATGAAGAGGTGCGTCAGTAGGCCATTGTTGGGGCTCTTCAATCAATATTTCAAATATATTTTATAAAGCCCTTTTTACATCAGTAGTTGTCACAAAGTGCTTATACAGATACCCAGCCTAAAACCCCAAAGAGCAAGCAATGCAGATGTAAAAGCACGGAAGCTCTTATCTGTTTGTAACGGCTTCTTCGGACTGTGCCTCGCCTGTCTAGCCCCCTTGAACAGTTGTTTTGGCACGGCCACAACTCAAGGAATTTTGCAGAAACTTCTTCAGCAGTCAAACAGGAGGTTCATTTAGAGGCTGCAGATTGCCATTGTTGACACAGAAAATAACCCCAGATGCTGAGATTGTCCAGAAGTAGAACTTAATTATTCCCTTATTCCTACAATAACACTACTCTAAATGGCTTGTGCTATTTCTCCGCATTAGAAATTCTGCTCACTTACAGAGTCTGTTAATATTTTGGAGTGCAGTGCTGTGGAGAGACATATTCATGTTGAGCTTTTTTTTATCTTCTCTTCAAATGAAAACAAACAGTTTGGCTACTTTTTCAGTGGACAAAGATGTCTGATGTAAGAATTGTGGCTCTGATAGAGATTTCCAGCCTCTGAACAACAACACATTTACATTACATTTACGTCATTTAGCAGACACTCTTATCCAGAGCGACTTACAAGTTGGTGCATTCACCCTATAGCCAGTGGGATAACCACTTTACCATTTTTATTTTATTTATTTTTTAGGGGGGGGGGGGGGGGGGGGGGGTAGAAGGATTACTTTATCCTATCCCAGGTATTCCTTAAAGAGGTGGGGTTTCAAATGTCTCCGGAAGGTGGTGAGTGACTCCGCTGTCCTGGCGTCGTGAGGGAGCTTGTTCCACCATTGGGGTGCCAGAGCAGCGAACAGTTTTGACTGGGCTGAGCGGGAACTATGCTTCCGCAGAGGAAGGGGAGCCAGCAGGCCAGAGGTGGATGAACGCAATGCCCTCGTTTGGGTGTAGGGACTGATCAGAGCCTGAAGGTACAGAGGTGCCGTTCCCCTCACAGCTCCATAGGCAAGCACCATGGTCTTGTAACAGATGCGAGCTTCAACTGGAAGCCAGTGGAGTGTGCGGAGGAGCGGGGTGACGTGAGAGAACTTGGGAAGGTTGAACACCAGACGGGCTGCGGCATTCTGGATGAGTTGTAGGGGTTTAATGGCACAGGCAGGGGGCCCAGCCAACAGCGAGTTGCAGTAATCCAGACGGGAGATGACAAGTGCCTGGATTAGGACCTGTGCCGCTTCCTGTGTAAGGCAGGGTCGTACTCTCCGAATGTTGTAGAGCATGAACCTGCAGGATCGGGTCACCGCCTTGATGTTAGCGGAGAACGACAGGGTGTTGTCCAGGGTCACGCCAAGGCTCTTCGCACTCTGGGAGGAGGACACAACGGAGTTGTCAACCGTGATGGCGAGATCATGGAACGCGCAGTCCTTCCCCGGGAGGAAGAGCAGCTCCGTCTTGCCAAGGTTCAGCTTGAGGTGGTGATCCGTCATCCATACTGATATGTCTGCCAGACATGCAGAGATGCGATTCGCCACCTGGTTATCAGAAGGGGGAAAGGAGAAGATTAGTTGTGTATCGTCAGCGTAGCAATGATAGGAGAGGCCATGTGAGGATATGACAGAGCCAAGTGACTTGGTGTATAGGGAGAATAGGAGAGGGCCTAGAACTGAGCCCTGGGGGACACCAGTGGTGAGAGCACGTGGTGCGGAGACAGCTTCTCGCCACGCCACTTGGTAGGAGCGACCGGTCAGGTAGGACGCAATCCAGGAGTGAGCCGCGCCGGAGATGCCCAGCTTGGAGAGGGTGGAGAGGAGGATCTGATGGTTCACAGTATCAAAGGCAGCAGACAGGTCTAGAAGGACAAGAGCAGAGGAGAGAGAGTTAGCTTTAGCAGTGCGGAGAGCCTCCGTGACACAGAGAAGAGCAGTCTCAGTTGAATGACCAGTCCTGAAACCTGACTGGTTTGGATCAAGAAGGTCATTCTGAGAGAGATAGCAAGAGAGTTGGCTAAAGACGGCACGCTCAATAGTTTTGGAAAGAAAAGAAAGAAGGGATACTGGTCTGTAGTTGTTGACATCAGTGGGATCGAGTGTTGGTATTTTGAGAAGGGGTGCAACTCTCGCTCTCTTGAAGACGGAAGGGACATAGCCAGCGGTCAAGGATGAGTTGATCAGCGAGGTGAGGTAGGGGAGAAGGTCACCGGAGATGGTCTGGAGAAGAGAGGAGGGGATGGGGTCAAGCGGGCAGGTTGTTGGGCGGCCTGCAGTCACAAGTCGCAAGATTTTATCTGGAGAGAGAGGGGAGAAAGAAGTCAAAGCATAGGGTAGGGCAGTGTGAGCAGGACCAGCAGTGTCATTAGACTTAACAAACGAAGATCGGATGTCGTCAACCTTCTTTTCAAAGTGGTTGACGAAGTCATCCACAGAGAGAGAGGGGGGGGGGGGATTCAGCAGGGAGGAGAATGTGGCAAAGAGCTTCCTAGGGTTAGAGGCATATGCTTGGAATTTAGAGTGGTAGAAAGTGGCCTTAGCAGCAGAAACAGATGAAGAAAATGTAGAGAGGAGGGAGTGAAAAGATGCCAGGTCGGCAGGGAGTTTAGTTTTCTTCCATTTCCGCTCCGCTGCCCGGAGCTCTGTTCTGTGAGCTCGCAATGAGTCATCAAGCCACGGAGCTGGAGGGGAGGACCGAGCCGGCCGGGAGGATAGGGGACACAGAGAGTCAAAGGATGCAGAAAGGGAGGAGAGGAGGGTTGAGGAGGCAGAATCAGGAGATTGGAGGGAGAAGGATTGAGCAGAGGGAAGAGATGATAGGATGGAAGAGGAGAGAGTAAAGGTTGCGGCGGCGCATTACCATCTGTGTAGGGGCAGAGTGAGTAGTGTTGGAGGAGAGCGAGAGAGAAAAGGATACAAAGTAGTGGTCGGAGACATGGAGGGGAGTTGCAGTGAGATTAGTAGAAGAGCAGCATCTAGTAAAGATGAGGTCAAGCGTATTGCCTGCCTTGTGAGTAGGGGGGGACGGTGAGAGGGTGAGGTCAAAAGAGGAGAGGAGTGGAAAGAAGGAGGCAGAGAGAAATTAGTCAAATGTAGACGTAGGGAGGTTGAAATCCCCCAAAACTGTGAGGGGTGAGCCATCCTCAGGAAAGGAACTTATCAAGGCGTCAAGCTCATTGATGAACTCTCCAAGGGAACCTGGAGGGCGATAGATGACAAGGATATTAAGCTTAAATGGGCTAGTGACTGTGACAGCATGGAATTCAAATGAGGAGATAGACAGATGGGTTAGGGGAAAAATTGAGAATGTCCACTTGGGAGAGATGAGGATTCCTGTGCCACCACCCCTCTGACCAGATGCTCTCGGGGTATGCGAGAACACATGGTCAGACGAGGAGAGAGCAGTAGGAGTAGCAGTGTTTTCAGTGGTAATCCATGTTTCCGTCAGCGCCAGGAAGTCGAGGGACTGGAGGGTAGCATAGGCTGGGATGAAGTCAGCCTTGTTGGCAGCAGAACGGCAGTTCCAGAGGCTGCCTGAGACCTGGAACTCCAGGTGTGTGGTGCGTGCAGGGACCACCAGGTTAGAGAGGCAGCAGCCACGCGGTGTGAGGCGTTTGTGTAGCCTGTGCGGAGAGGAGAGAACAGGGATAGGCAGAGGCATAGTTGACAGGCTGCAGCAGATGGCTACAATAATGCAGAGGAGATCGGAATAAAATGAACTAAACATCTGGGAAAGGAGAGAGCCACAACTCCCAAATATAACTCTCCCAACTTCCACCTCAGACACTATAATTGTTGTAAACTACAGCGGTTCAATGTTTTCTAGGAATAGACTAACCCAGTTTATTCAGCTAGCTAACTAGGTGCAGTATTATTCCGTGAAAACGTCCGGGCACCTCGTCATAACACACGGCACGAACACACAGAGAGAGCCAAACTAACGTTAGCTAGTCACCCATGTCCCGAATTCCTTGAGCGACTCGGGCTATCAATATGAAAAAAACAAAACACAAGTGTAGGTTATGACTTACCCCTAGCAGCTACTATTAGCTAGCCAAGTGCAAAGCTAGCCACTGAATTGACTCAGCCAGTTCGCGTCTGTTCACTCGGTCGTTCCAGCTATTGTTTACAAGTAGCTATCCAGGTTGCAACAAGCTTGCTAATTTTCAAGCACAGTAGCCACTTGCTACCTAACGTTAACGGTTCAGACAATGAGGTTAGAAAACAGCTGAATGGTAGGCAGATCAGCGAATAGGAGAGGGCCTAGAACTGAGCCCTGGGGGACACCAACCTGCCCATTCAAGCCTTACACGGCCTCACACTGACTGTATTCCCCAGAGATATTTTAATGATATCTAAGCCTCCACCCCTACTCCATTCTTAGTGTTACAGGAGGGGGTCGCAGTTCCGGAGCCACCCACTAGGTGTCATCCTCCGACAACCTTAGGCACCTCCTCACTCACAGTCTGGACTAATCATCATCCTATTGGTGTCACCTGTGTCTATCTGTTTACCTGTGTATTTATGCCCTCACTTCCCTGTGTTCCCTTGCTCAGTTTTCTCTGCTAGTTTCTCTATGTCCAGCAGTACTACTCTGTCTGATCGGAGACATATGTACAGGTACTTGAGAAGTGTTCTCCCTGTTTCGTTATCTTTTATCGTGATAAGTCCGTTATTTTGTATTCTGGCTTCGGGACCATCAGTAAAGATCCTTGTTTCACCATCTCTGCCTACTGCCTACTATATATCCTGCACCGCACCTGGGTCACACCTCACCCCAACCCTTACATCTTAGCCCCATCTTGTATTACTGGGTGGTAAAGAAAGACCACATGGATCCCCTATCCCCTCCCCCACTACACACACATCTTGCAGAATACCTGCTACCAGCTGCCAGTTAAAATTGACCCAGATTTCTATTGTGGAAGTGCATCCTGAGACGTTCACAGTTTAAGCGGCCTCTCTGCTAATCGACCCCAGCCAGGCAGTGTGTGTAAATCCTCGCTGCAGTCTCCAAGGCCAGCTCTGTCGGGGTTCAGTGCATGGCATAAGCTATTTCGAGGAGCGAGGTAGCACTCACGGGTGACACTGATACAAATTCCTGCTCTTTGGCACGCCGCTCCGCCTGCTGCAATATGAGATTGCATTAAGTGAGCGGTATCCCAGAGCATACAGCTCTCTCCATTAACCTAGGTGGATGGGTAGAGAGCGAACTACTGGAGAGCAGTGCAGACTGAGACCTGCTACAACCAATGAGGAGGTCACAAGGATGTACATGAAACATCGATCAGCTTAGCTGAAACAAACTGCTGAATGAGGACAACACGAGTGGTTTCCTACAATGTAAATGTCAGTTAAGTTGGAAGAGAGAGTGAAGAGAAAGGACTAGTGGCTGATTATTCAAGCATATTTTCACATTGCTCAGACGGGGAGAAATAGCCCTCTCGCATCGTGAGAGGGAAATGTGCAGAGTGTTTATCTTGGTGGAACTCGATTCTCCTCACATCAGCGAGCCGCACCGTGCTCTCAGATCCGAGCGGCGGGGAAGCTGCTCAGCATTCAGGAAACCACTGTGTCACCGTTGAGAGGGACGGGGGACTCGGCACTCTCCACTGTATCAACCACTCCAGAGTTCACATAGGCCGAGACTGAGAAGAGGCTCTCAGGTTTTGCAGCATTCATTATCATTAGTCAGAGATATGGAGAAGTGCACAGCTGCCTCTTGCTATGGCACTGAATATCTGAGATCAGATATTAGAAGTACCAATCCAGCCAGTGTATATTGCTAGGGATATTGCTTGTGTTACTTATAGACAATGCCCGAAATATGTCATTTTTTTCTCAATTTTTGGCAACATTATTCTAAATGCATACCCAGGTTAAAAGGGAGTAGAAGATCAGTATGTTGCTAAATGTTAGTTTTAAATGCTTTGGTCCCAGAGCTGCCAACGTTGGGCTGGCAACGTACAATTAAGATAGCGGGCGGTCTCTTTAAAGCACTTTACAGTGAATACCAATGACCTGCATGTGTCAGCTTATGCCTCCATCTGTAAAGTAATTTGTATTTTTGCTTGGCCCTTTGTACCGCGATATCCTGGCATGCACTTGAATAAGCTGTGCTAACTGTTACTTACAACGTTAAATGGAAAGTATGTTTTTGCAGAGATACAGTCAACCCTGGCATTTGTCACATGCCTTTAGTTGTGCAAATTGCTATCTGTCCGATTGGCTCGGCAGCCTAGTATTCATTGTGAATCTGAAATTCATTAGAGGATGGATGAGCGAGTGTTCTATGGTGTTGTCAGCTGGAATTTAGGAAGTGGTCTGGAATGGCAAAGGCTATTGGCCAAGGGGCCTAAATTCGTCCCATCTCCCCCCTTTTCCTCAATAATGATTCCCAGTGTTCTTCTGCAGAGCCTATTGGAGCTTTGGGTTATTGGAATCATTTTCAACAATGAATAAATTAACAATAGACCAAACCAGACAGAGGAACTCTACTCTGAGGAAAAAACCATACAGCTGCGTTTCTCACTCCTTTGTGTAATATAGTGACCTTTGCATGAAGAGAACGAGAGCTCTTCTCAAATAACGTTCACAGTGAAAATTTGCGAACGCTGACCCAAAGTCTATGTTGGAGAGCAGGATATTGAAATCTCTCGCTTATTGCTATGTGAGGATCCCTGATTATAGTGTGACCTCGCCGCTGAAAGGATGCAATGTAACCTGAGATAGCGTTAATCTCTTAAGCCAAAACAAATTCAATTACTGACAAGCAAACAATGGGGGTTTAGCTGCAGTGAATTTTACAGTTCGGCGATGGTATGTATATCCATGACAACACCCTTCAAACTTGTCTGAAAGACACATCTTTGTAATTCCATCACAGTTCGCCATGTCCTTCTCATGTGCATCGCAATAAATGTGAGAATATGATTAACCTTCGGCACGCAGTCTTGATTTACCTCCATTATTTCTCACATGATGATGAACAATCACAAGATATGAGGACAGTGATGAAAGTGAAAACAAAGTTCTCAAGAACAACTTATTGGCTGCTATCTCAGTTAGCCATTAGTCTCAGGTAGCCTTTTCAAAGTCTATCTTATGAAGTTATCTCATGAAGATGACTGGTGAACTTTGTTGTTAATGGTGCTGTATTTAGATATTTTCCGACCATTACTATCTTATAGAAATGTTTCGCTCACTGCACACCCGAATCAATGTGATTTAAAACTTGTATGTTACAATGCAAATCATAAACCAAGGACTAATTCAGTGTTTGGACTTCTCTCTTTCTCTCCTATCCTCTGCATCCTCTGGTGTCTTGATGGTGTTTTCTTGGTATTCTGTCTCTTTCTCAAGGTAAGTCATTTTATTGTTTTCTAGTAACTTTTAAGATTTTAGTTTAGGCTACTTTTAAGGTTTATCATACTATTTCTACTACTGTTACACATTACTCCTACTTTTAAAATCAATTACGCAGAAACGTCCAGTGCGATGGATCCTTGATACACACTATTAAGTCATGTGGATGATCCAGCGACCCCCAAGCCAAGTGGTTAATGGGTCAAAACATAATGACGCCAGAAAGAACCCACACATTCGGACAAATCCATCCAAATCCCCTTTGACACACACACCCACACACACCCACACACACACACACAGTCACACATATGCAGTTAGGCTCGCATCTTAAGACCCATAAACTTTACAAGCTTTTGGAGTTTTGTTTTCATCTTAATGCTCCAAATCTGCTTACGATTAAGCAGCTCAGCGAGACTCTCTGGAAGTCGTCCATGCACTGCCTGTCCTTTCTAAACGCCCCCGTCTGCTCACTCCACTCTACCATTCACCATGGCACATTTCTCTAGAGGGGCCTCCGGCCTACACACTGTCTGTCTTGGATGGGGCCTTGGGTCTGAGCCATATGGGAGAATACAGTGGCCACCGCTTGTAGGCTAGGTGATGCACAGCCTAGCTTTGTCCATAACGCTCAAGTTTATCATTGTGTACTCACAACCGTGTAGCATTTATTTTCCCAGAGGGCTCGTCCAGGACGGCTTTTTCCCCCTCATTTTCAGCTCTCCTTATGGGGACTTCCAACATCTGTAAATGTAGGTAACATAAAATCGGCCTTGCATGTTTTTAATTGCATCATCATTTTTAAAAAATCAACAAATGTGCCTTTCCGCTCGAACACCCACTAGTTACTCCTAGCTTCACCTCGTCTATATGCTTAGCAATTGATTTGTAGCTTTGATGATTTTCAAGTGCGGTGGTGCAGTGGTAAAGGAACACTTATTACCCCACATAAAGTCACTGAAGGTTAAAAACCTGCTATTGTTGCTCAGTGACGTAGTATTGGATGATAGCAAGACCAGACCGAGTTAATAAACAGGAGCAGAGTGGAGTGCGACCCGGGATAGCATTTCTGTCTGATGTAATTATACTGAACAAGAATATAAACGCAACATGCAAGAATCTTAAAGATTTTACTGAGTTTCAGTTCATATAAAGAAATCAGTCAATTGAAATAAATAAATTAGGCCCTAATCTATGGATTTCACATGACTGGGCAGGGGTACAGCCATGGTTGGCTGTACCCACTGGGGAGCCAGGCCCAGCCAATCAGAACGAGTTTTTCCCTACAAAACGGCTTTATTACCGATAGAAAACTCCTCAGCACCCCTCCACCCCCCCTCAGACAATCCCACAGGTGATGAAGCCGGATGTGGAGGTCCTGGGCTGGCGTGGTTACATGTGGTCTGCGGTTGTGAGGCCGGATGGACGTACTGCCAACTTCTCTAAAAACGACGATGGAGGCAGCTTACGGTAGAGAAAATAACATTCAATTATCTGCAACAGTTCTGGTGGACATTCCTGCAGTCAGCATGCAAATTGCACACTCCCTCAAAACTTGAGACATCTGTGGCATTGTGTTGTGTGACAAAACTGCACATTTTATGTGCTTATGGAACATTTCTGGGATTTATTTTTTAGCTCATGAAACATGGGACCAACACTTTACATGTTGCGTTTATATTTTTGTTCAGTGTAGCTCTAGTCACTAGATGGACTTGGCTAAGTGTCTCTGGGACTGCAGAGATCCAGAGATCCCTCTAGCCTGTGTGTTGTTGTGTTGATACCAGGCCCAAGGAGAGAGAATCCACACACTGGGTTGGTTCTCCGTAGACACCCAATGCTATCTCCGTACCCTTGGTAGTCTTCTTAAAGGGGGTAATAATCCTAGAACCTATAACCCCTCTCAGGGTGGGAGGAAGTTGGCCTCAATCTGTAATTGTCTCACAGCCACCAGGTTGTTTGTTTGTGGTGGTACATACACTACATGGCCAAAAATATGTGGATTCGTTGCTGACAGGTGTATAAAATTGACTTTCAACGTGGCACCGTCACCTTTCCAACAAGTCAGTTCGTTCAAATTTCTGCCCTGCTAGAGCTGCCCCGGTCATCTGTAAGTACTGTTATTGTGAAGTGGAAACATCTAGGAGCAACAACGGCTCAGCCGCGAAGTGGTAGGCCACACAAGCTCACAGAATTGGACCGCCGAGTGCTGAAGTGCGTAAAAAACGTCTGTCCTTGGTTGCAACACCCACTACCGAGTTCCAAACAGCCTCTGGAAGCAACAAAAGTACAATAACTGTTCGTCGGGAGCTTCATGAAATGGGTTTCCATGGCCGAGCAGCCACACACAAGCCTAAGATCACCATGCGCAATGCCAAGCGTCGGCTGGAGTGATGTAAAGCTCGCCGCCATTGGACTCGTGAAGTAGTGGAAACGTTCTCTGGAGTGATAAATCACGCGTCACCATCTGGCAGTCCGACAGACGAATCTGGGTTTGGTGGATGCCAGGAGAACGCTACCTGCCAGAATGCATAGTGCCAACTGTAAAGTTTGGTGGATGAGGAATAATAATCTGATGCTATTTTTCATGGTTCGGGCTAGGTCCCTTAGTTCCAGTGAAGGGACATCTTAACGCTACAGCATACAATGACATTCTAGACGATTCTGTGCTTCCAACTTTGTAGCAACAGTTTGGGGAAGGCCCTTTCCTGTTTCAGTATGACAATGCCCCCATACACAAAGCGAAGTTCATACAGAAATGGTTTGTCGAGATCGGTGTAGAAGAACTTGACTGGCCTGCACAGAGCACTGACCTCAACCCCATCAAACACCTTTAGGATGAATTGGAACGCCGACTGCGAGCCAGGCCTAATCGCCCCACCATCAGCGCCCGACCTCACTAATGCTCTTGTGGCTTAATGGAAGCAAGTCCCCGCAGCAATGTTCCAACATCTAGTGGAAAGCCTTCCCAGAAGAGTAGAGGCTGTTATAGCAGCAAAGGGGGGACAAACTCCATATTAATGCCCATGATTTTGGAATGCGATGTTCGACGAGCAGGTGTCCTCATACTTTTGGCCATGTGGTATACATACACCCACGTACTGTACATGTACAAACCCATACAAAACACATCTCCAGCTCTAGACAGTGAATCTTCAGCCCGGGTGGCTCTACTGATAACACATTCCTGTGGTGTTAGAGAGGAGGGATAAGTATTGCCCTTTTAGTTTGAATGATCTGTACTGTATTATCTCTATCCTCGTCTAGCAGTGATCTACTGAGACTGAGATTACTGAGATTTATCCAAGGATATGCTGTCATTGTAGCTTTCAGTTATTTTTTTATCACACAGATGGTAACCTAGGTTACAAAACTTAGGGAAAGCAGTATCTAAATCCAATACATTAATATTATTGAATTTTCTGTACACATTCATGAGTATGAAGCCCTTTATCTACTTCACCAGAGTCGGATGAACAGGAACAGCTAACATGCTAACTGTTCCTGTAGACTTCCAGGCATTGCGCTAATGCTAGTTAGCATTGGCTCGCGAAACTACCTCTAACTTCCTTCATACTGGACGCAGACACATAAAAATGGTATCCACGATGATATTCTTTTGCAGCTAACGATATTCATAAAATAATTATTTTTAACTTTTTCTTTTTGGGTGGGGCGGACCCCCTGCAGTACCGCCGCGGACCATACTCTGCGGATCGTACTGACTGGAAGTCTACAGGAACAGTTAGCATGCTAGCTGTTCCTGTTCATCCAAGTCTGGAGAAGTAGATAAAGGGCTTCACTGCCAAAATCTCAAACTATTCCTTTAATATGGAGGAAATTACCATCAATGGAGCTAATTACAGGGTTTTTTCTGTATAGAAAATTCTTAGGCGGGCCGTCTAAGTGGTCATTTTTGGGATGGAAAAACAGTTTCAGTGTCAACTTAAACGACCAAAACCAGATAGAAAGCATGCAGAAAAGATATTGAACAATATATATTTTTTAATAATACCATCTTTGAGAACTAACAATGAAATAATACTAGGAGCCTGTTTGAAACCCCCTTGCTTAGTTAACTCAAAATGTCTGGCTTCATAAGAAAACTATTAGAAGACACTTTTGAGAAAACCAATCAAGGTATCATTGGCTGAGGCCTAGGTGAGCTGGCAGGCATGTTTATTGCTATTCTTAGTGTGGGAGCTCTATAAAATGCTCAATAAATATACTTTTTAATTAGGGTAGGGCCAAGATGGGAGGCTCCTGGTGCGGTAGGCATCATCGCTGAGATGTATATTTGTCTTTTCAGTTTCCTGCTGGGACACTACTTTAAAGACATGGAAAATGGCAGAGCTGTAACGGGATTGGAGGAGATTCTAGACATGATATAATTGCAGAGACAGAGTATCTGAGGCGCAGAGAGCTATCAAAAAAATATGGAGGAAAATGCACTTAAAGGTGTTAAACAGCATGGCACTTTTTAAATGCCAAATGCATTATTTAACAGCTTTGACAGCTGAGGTATCTTTAGGAAAGAAGTATAGTCATGTTGTCTGATGCATCTGAAGTGGAGTCATATGATGAAAACACTGACTTCCTAGCAACAGAAGGATTGTCTGTGTCCCGGCTCCTCTGCCTCCCGAGTGGCGCAGTGGTCTAAGGCACTCCTCTGCCTCCCGAGTGGCGCAGTGGTCTAAGGCACTGCATCGCAGTGCTAGCTGTGCCACTAGAGATCCTGGTTCGAATCCAGGCTCTGTTGTAGTCGGCCGCGACCGGGAGACCCATGGGGCGGCGCACAATTGGCCCAGCGTCGTCCAGGGTAGGGGAGGGAATGGCCGGCAGGGGATGTAGCTCAGTTGGTAGAGCATGGCGTTTGCAACGCCAGGGTTGTGGGTTCGATAAAATAATGTATGCGCTAACTGTAAGTCGCTCTGGATAAGAGCGTCTGCTAAATGACTAAAATGTAAAAAAAATGTAAATGATACCCCCGGAAGTTCACCTCTCTCTCCCTCCCTCTCTCTCTCTTCTTTGGATCATTTTTGACTCGATTGTGCCTTAAGTGTGAAAACCTGAAGTGCTCAGAAGAGCCAAATCACGGCTAAGGGTAGAAGGTCTCAGAGAGCCACGAAACAATTCACTCCCTCCGCCGGTGTGTCAGCGCTGCGAGCTAAGTCTGGTCTGCCAGTGTCAGAAGGTCTGGGAGAGCTGTCGTAGCATGCCAGCGAGTGAGCGATGAGGATGTTCCCAGGAAAAACGCTCCGCTCTGCTCTACTCACGGCCCGCCAGTCTATTTCTCTAAGCCCTCTCCTGATTGGCTGGCTGGGAGGGATCGGTGTCGGTAGGCCGGTTGTGGCACATGGCATTCCCTACCATCTGTCGCCTGTGTGTTGAGCTGGCTGCAAAGCAGGTTGACCCCCTTTGCAGCTCTGTTTGGTAGTGACTCCCCGCCCCTAAAGACATCTCAACAATTTCCAAGATACTCCCTCAGAGTTGACACATCCCACCCTGGCAACCAGCGAAGGCCCCAAAATTGATGTCAAACATCCGAAGACCTTGTGGTATTTCCAAAAGGCCTGGGGTTTTTGGTGACACTACGAACCAGGCAGGGTTCAAAGCCAACCACACTACTCGCACTCCCAAAAAAGGGGCAACACAGGGCCACTGCCCTCAAAATTACCCTGAAGCATCCACAATTACAACCTTTAGAGCAAGGCAGAGTTTTAAAAAGAGCAGAGAGGTGAGGAGAGTTCATTTTTAAAGAGGTCAGATGAATGTGAATCACGGATTTGACTGGTGTTGTGCAGGCTTTCATCTTCACGGCTATTTTAAGAGCATGTCATTAAACACTGAGGCTAGAGTATGCCATTTGAATAAAAATTATGCTAAAGCTCTGTGTTGTGATGGCTGAAGTTTGTTTACTTTTTTATTTCATGAAAGCCTGAGATTACCATGGCCTAAGCATCTGAAAAACATCACGGATGGAATGCACCCTCCGTATGAGGCTATGACTTTGAAACCTGGAATCGTTGCATTCAAGGTGTGAACACAGCGACTTCCCACATACATAAAACAATGTACCCATTCATTAGTTGGGAGTTAATTGTTTTACAGATGAAGCATTAATATCTCAGCTTGAGCTGGCATCTTTTATCTTCTGGACCTTGTAATGTACTTATGTACTATTAACTTAACATAAGCTAATATCTGTATATGCAATGCTGTATATCATAACAGACCACAATCACTGAGACTCAGCCCTTTTCTCTCTTTGGCCATAAAGGGAACCGTCTTGAACCGGTTCATACCGGGGCTGACTGTACGGATACAGAGCTGTTTATGTCCTGACAAACCAAATGTAACAGTGTCCGTCCCTCTAAATAGATTACAGCTGTGGTGAACCCTACATGTCTGGGTTGTCAACGGCACTCAGGGATACTGCTATCCTGTAGCTAAACAGGATCAAACCAACTGCATCTTTCAGACAGGGATTTCAAGCATTTCGCTGTGTTTTTTAGCCAGTTTGCTACAGCAGGAAAATTATACTGCAGCAACAGGAAATGTGGATTATAATTAATGGACATTTTTTTAGGGGTTGATACATTTTTCGTAAGGGGAAATCAAGCCTGATATTTCATAGTGGAAATTACAATCTTTAGAAGCCTTTTTAAACCTCAAATACACTATAAGTTTTACATTTCCTTCAAATAACGTTTTCGCTTATCAAGGATTGGCCAGTACTACATGACCTATAATGTTTGAAATTCAAATCACTTAAGGCCTAATATATGTCTAATAAGACAAAATAAAGGCCTTATAAGCTACTTATATACATACTTATAAACTACAAATTAGTGGCTAATATGTGTACCTTAAAATAAAAGTGTTACCAATTGGGTATTGAATGTTATCGATGGACGCAGCTTTAGGCTGCGATGGACACAAAACCTAGGCTACAGAGCCTGCTTCTGCTCAACATTCGAACTCGAGAACAAATAGTTTTGGGGGCTGCTGCAGTTCACAAACGATATGTGCTTATCTCCCTCTTGTCAGTCAAGTCATTCCACAAAGAGTAGTTCACAATCTAGTCTGGTTACGGCCGCAACTACACTCTTAGAAAAAAGTGTTTGAAAAGGGTTATTTGGCTGTCCCCATAGGAGAACCATTTTTGGTTCCAGGTAGAACCCTTTTTGGTTCCATGTAGAACTCTTGGGTTCCATGAGGTTCTCCTATGACTGAATTAGTTGAAAAGATCAGTCAGTAAAAATAACTTCCCATCACTACAGTGTTGCCTCCTTGCCCTCTGACATAGCAGGGGGAATTTTATGGAGTCAATTTAATATGACATCATTCTAAATTGCCACCATAAATCAAGGATGCCTGGCTACTAAATGGACGGGACCTTTTATGCAGATTTGTCCTTATAGACCTTTTCTAGAAAAAGGTCTACAGATGCTACATCTGTAGATGCTATTGTACATTTGTTGGTCTTTATGAATTCACAAACTAGTATGTCTGGGCTCTACTGTAAGTCTTCAGTGTGCTTGTAGGAATTCAGCCTTTCAGTAAAAACTGATAAAGAAAATATGTTCAAAGGGCAATTGGAAAGTAAGCTTTCTCATTGAAAATGAGAAGGTCTATGGGCCAATTCACCTCTAATGAATTGTCCTCCACTATAAACATGGATGGTGGAAATTGTAGTAGAGCATAGGTCAGGATGACGATCTATTCTGATGTCTAGTAGAAAGAGGAGGAAGGGAAGCGCTACTAAGGTACACAATAGTAAATGTTGGTAGACAGAAGGTGCTCTTGGTCAAGGGGGTGAATTGGTCATCAAAAAGAAAGGAGGACCAAGGCACTCTTCATATAATTAATTAAAATGCCTTTATTAGTATGGCATGTTCAATAGAAACAAGGTTTTTTTTTTAATCCGACGCGTTTCGGCTGCATGGCCTTCGTCAGTACGAAGAAATAATACAATGTCCTCTTTTGAACAGCTTTTCCAATTAGCTCTAATTTGAAGAGGGAGTGGTTACAAAGTTGATTGGACACACCTAGTAAGCAATACTATACACATTAACAAGTGAAATACTGTAACTATGTTATCATACAAATACAACTCCAAGTTAGAAGTATCAGAACACTTAGAAAGGTAGTTCTAACCTTAAATATGACTAGGAAAAGTGTCAAAAATAAGAAAGCAATATATTCCATAGTTCATTAGAAACCAGCAAAACATGAACAACAACAGTCTAAACATAGCTGATGTCTGTTGACAGAGTAAAACAGAGAGAGAGGGAGTGGGATGAGAGAAAGACAGAGCTTCTTTAGCTGTCAAGACATTGCAGATTCAACCGCTCTGAGGGTTTCCTCTGCTCTGAGTGTGGTTCAGCCAGGCAGGTTTAATTGCTCACCATGACTGGGCTGTAGACCATGGGAGAGCTGGGTAATCGAGGGAGCCAGGATGCTTTTGAGAAGATTCCCCAGGTGCCTAAGTGTCATTGTTTGTGGAATTACCCTTGCAGTTGTCCTTTTGAAAATGGGGGTGAGCCCATGCCAGCTTTCACTGCAGACAGTTGTCAGGCAGTTTTGATGTGCACCCCTAGTTTTACCCTCTCCTGGATTTTTTTCCTCCTGTCTAGAAATTGTTGTGTGCAAGACAATCACCATTAATTAGTCCTTTACAGCACAGTTGTACGATGAAGAGCGTCAACAAACACATTTTATGAGGACCATTTATTGAATTGCAGCTGCTATTCATCTGTCCAACAAATATATAAATATGTTCTCGGCTCTATTGAATCGAGACCCCGATTGTGGAGGGTTATTTTGTGAAGAGGATATGTTTTCAATACCACCACTTCAATAAACATATTGAAGATGTCTCAGACTGCCTTTGGTGTTAGACAGTAAAGTACAGCAAATGAAAACAACACAATTGTGTGATATTTCAGTTGTATTTGGAGCAGCTATGAGAGCAGGTGGCATAACGCTGTGCCATGTCCAAAAGGCAGAAGTAAAGTATCAATATTGAAATCGTTGTGCCGAAATCTAGTTTGTCTGCTACTATATTTCCAACGGCTTAAACTGTCTGTGAAGAGATAGTGTTCTCTTCAAGACATCTTTTGGAACTGCTGTATCTTTCAGCTGTCAAGAAATGATTTCTATGTAAATCGAATTTTCTCTTTGCTAACAGGAGAAGAAACCTAAATTGCCAAGTGTTTGCAGTTGAGGTTTGGTGCGACAGTCAACTGTCCACTTGTGATTGTGCTCACAGCTCGGACATTGTGCAGGCAGGTTATATCTAAACCCTGTGGTTCTGCAGATGTTGTGACTTACTAGCTGGAGCCACAGACCCAGAGAATGCTTTCAGTGACTAGATTACTGGCAGTTGTGGTCTGCTGATGGTCAAGGTAACCTGAGCAACCAACAGATTAACTGGAATTGAGGCTTCTGGGATCTTGGGAGAGGTCATTAGCATTTATCCTGTGTTTCAGGCTTCTTACGTCAAGATGTTGTAGGATATTGGATTTAACCTTTGTTTCTTTACTGGAACACTTACATGATGGAATAAACCAGAGAAGAGGGATGAGCATGTCAAATGCGTGCAAAGCAAGAAGAGCATATCTACTCTTGGTGGGTGTTGGTTGTCATGGCAGTATCATAGGGCTGGGAATTGCCAGGGACCTCACGATACGATATTAGCACGATACTTAGGTGCCGATAGGATATGTATTGCGATTCTCACGATTCTCACAATTCTATATGTATTGCGATTCAATACTGTGATTTTATTGTGATTCCATGGTCCAAACATATTGCTCACCATATGTCTGCTGCAGAGGGACAACAGAGAGCCATTAGAAAACGAGTATTGATCAGTCATGGAAATAAAAGTGATGAAAACAAATTGGCTTCCTATTTAAAAAGAAGATGGAGAACAAGCTATGAAGGACAAATACTGGAGTTTTGGTGCAGGTACAGCCAACTACCGCAAAAATAATATTGCGATATTGTCAAAACAATACAATATATCGTTAAAAATAATATCCCGAAATGTAACTGTATCGATTTTTTCCCCCATCACTACAGTATCATGGCTAAAACACAACAACAGTTCATGAGGAGGTAAGGAGAGGTATTCACCCAAAAATCAGCTTATCGAATCTAGTATGTGTGCCGTGTGGTTGAACAGGACCTCGCCAGTGAACGACTGACTGTCTGTTTAGGGTGAAAATAGTGTCACATGCTGTCAACTTGGTTGTTTTCTATTTCCATGACAGGGTATGGTGGTCTTCACATACTGTGGAAATGTCCTAGACCAGTGTTTCCCAACCCTGGTCCGTGAGTACCCACAACAGGACACGTTTTCATTGTAGCACTGGACAAGCACACCTGATTCAACTTGTCAGCTAATCATCAAGCCCTCAATGAGCTGAATGAGGTGTGTTTGTCCAGGGCTACAACGGAAATGTGTACTGTTAGGGCTACTTGAGGACCAGGGTTTGGAAACACTGTCAAATCAAATCAAATTTTATTGGCCACATGCGCCGAATACAACAGGTGCAGACATTACAGTGAAATGCTTACTTACAGCCCTTAACCAACAGTGCATTTATTTTAAATAAAAAAGTAAAATAAAACAACAAAAAAGTGTTGAGAAAAAAAGAGCAGAAGTAAAATAAAATAATAGTAGGGAGGCTATATATACAGGGGGGTACCGGTGCAGAGTCAATGTGCGGGGGCACTGGCTAGTTGAGGTAGTTGAAGTAATATGTACATGTGGGTAGAGTTAAAGTGACTATGCATAAATAATTAACAGAGTAGCAGCAGCGTAAAAAGATGGGGTGGGGGTGGGGGGGCAGTGCAAATAGTCCGGGTAGCCATGATTAGCTGTTCAGGAGTCTTATGGCTTGGGGGTAGAAGCTGTTGAGAAGTCTTTTGGACCTTGACTTGGCACTCCGGTACCGCTTGCCGTGCGGTAGCAGAGAGAACAGTCTATGACTAGGGTGGCTGGAGTCTTTGACAATTTTGAGGGCCTTCCTCTGACACCGCCTGGTATAGAGGTCCTGGATGGCAGGAAGCTTGGCCCCAGTGATGTACTGGGTCGTATGTACTACCCTCTGTAGTGCCTTGCGGTCGGAGGCCAAGCAGTTGCCATACCAGGCGATGATGCAACCAGTCAGGATGCTCTCGATGGTGCAGCTGTATAATTTTTTGAGGATCTGAGGACCCATGCCAAATCTTTTCAGTCTCCTGAGGGGGAATAGGCTTTGTCGTGCCCTCTTCACGACTGTCTTGGTGTGTTTGGACCATGATAGTTTGTTGGTGATGTGGACACCAAGGAACTTGAAGCTCTCAACCTGTTCTACTACAGCCCCGTCGATGAGAATGGGGGCGTGCTCAGTCCTCTTTTTTTTCCTGTAGTCCACAATCATCTCCTTTGTCTTGGTCACGTTGAGGGAGAGGTTGTTATCCTGGTACCACACGGCCAGGTCTCTTGACCTCCTCCCTATAGGCTGTCTCATCGTTGTCAGTGATCAGGCCTACCACTGTTGTGTCGTCGGCAAACTTAATGATGGTGTTGGAGTTGTTCCTGGCCATGCAGTCATTGGTGAACAGGGAGTACAGGAGGGGACTGAGCACACACCCCTGAGGGGTCCCCGTGTTGAGGATCAGTGTGGCAGATGTGTTGTTTCCTACCCTTACCACCTGGGGGCGGCCCATCAGGAAGTCCAGGATCCAGTTGCAGAGGGAGGTGTTTAGTCCCAGGATCCTTAGCTTAGTGATGAGCTTTGAGGGCACTTGAGATTCATGGTCTGTCGCTGAAACATCTCTAGGTCAAACATCCAACTAGGCTTTATATGATTATGTTAATTGATCCCATCTATTGAATGATCATGAAACCATCTTTGCGATCGTGGCACTGCTATTTGTGTGAAAGGTGAGGAGTCATTCACTGAGAGGCCTCCATAGAATGCAGCAAGTAAGTATTATGTTTACGTTTCTACACTGCTCTGTCCCATTCTAATGGGCCCATTTCATCTCTTTGATCCTTGAAAGGCAATCTACAAAGACCTATCAGCACTCCCCTAAACCTGCTTATTCAAGGGGAACATCATCACACGCAGAAAAGCCCTGTTGACTGTTTCAGTACCATTAACTTTTTTTTCTGCTGTCAATTTATTTATTTATTTTCCCAGCGGCAGTTGACATACAGTGCCTTGCAAAAGTATTCATCCCCCTTGGCGTTTTTCCAACCTGTAATTGAAATTGATTTTTATTTGGATTTCATGTAATGGACATACACAAAATAGTCCAAATTGGTGAAAAATGAAAAAAATAACTTATTTCAAAAAATTCTAAAAAATTAATTACGGAAATGTTGTGCGTGCATATGTATTCACCCCCTTTGCTATGAAGCCCCTAAATAAGATCTGGTGCAACCAATTACCTTCAGAAGTCACATAATTAGTTAAATAAAGTCCACCTGTGTGCAATCTAAGTGTCACTTGATCTGTCACATGATCTCAGTATATTTTTATTATTTATTATACATTTAGCAGACGCTCTTATCCAGAGCGACTTACAGGAGCAATTAGGGTTAAGTGCCTTGCTTAAGGGCACATCGACAGATTTTTCACCTAGTCGGCTCGGGGATTAGAACCAGCGACCTTTCGGTTACTGGCACAACGCTCTTACCCACTAAGCTACCTGCTATATATACACCTGTGCTGAAAGGCCCCAGAGTATGCAACACCACTAAGCAAGGGGCACCACCAAGCAAGCGGCACCATGAAGACCAAGGAGCTCTCCAACCAGGTCAGGGACAAAGTTGTGGAGAAGTACAGATCAGGGTTGGGTTATAAAAAAAGATCTGAAACTTTGAACATCCCATGGAGCACCATTAAATCCATGAATAATACCTGAGTTTTGGCCCATGTACGCTGCACTAGCTATCACGTGACTTCCGTCTCGCTTCCGCATTGTCTCCGTACTGCTGTGCTGTTTGTTGCTACTTGGCTACCTGCCAAACTATTCACGTTTTACTTTTAATAAACGTTTAATCAATCTCTGTGTTCAACAAATTTACCAACTTTTTAGTTTTGTCCTCACTCATCTTTTTTCGTTAAACTTTTTCACCCCGGACGTTTATCCCGAGACAGAAGAGTCATTTTCCTGTGCGTTTTAGCTGCCAACTTTACGTTATTTTCCTTTTTTCCATCGCAACTTTTTTCCCTTATTCAACTTTTTCACTCCGGACGCTTTATCTGGACATGGTTCATCAACATCTTCAACAGCCGAAGCTAAGTAGTAACATTAACATGATGTCTTCTAATTGCAGTCGCTGTACTCATAATATACAGGAGAATTCTCGCCTTACGGCGAGAATAGCTGTGCTACAAGCCCAGCTTCAGACGCAATCGTTAGGCAAGGGTAATATCAGTGTAGGAAAGGAAGAAACAGCGTCTGTGCCACCAGTAAGTACAGACAGTAACGTTAGTATAAATCCCCCCGCACAGTCCCCGCAGCCGGACAACTTTCTCATGGCTTCTGGAGGGAAATACTGTTGGAATGCTCAACCGGTGTCGCTCATTCAGCCGACAGAAACCTTCAACCGGTTTTCCCCATTATGTAGCGAGTCGGAGTCTGAGTCTGAGTCTTCTCTAGTCTCTACTCCTCCCGTTACGGGGTCTGAGACTCCGAAGGCTCCCACCATTAGCTCTGACAAATTGAAAACCCTAGTCATTGGCGACTCCATTACCCGCAGTATTAGACTTAAAACGAATCACCCAGCGATCATACACTGTTTACCAGGGGGCAGGGCTACCGACGTTAAGGCTAATCTAAAGATGGTGCTGGCTAAAGCTAAAACTGGCGAGTGTAGAGAGTATAGAGATATTGTTATCCACGTCGGCACCAACGATGTTAGGATGAAACAGTCAGAGGTCACCAAGTGCAACATAGCTTCAGCGTGTAAATCAGCTAGAAAGATGTGTCGGCATCGAGTAATTGTCTCTGGCCCCCTCCCAGTTAGGGGAAGTGACGAGCTCTACAGCAGAGTCTCAGCACTTAATCGCTGGTTGAAAACTGTTTTCTGCCCCTCCCAAAAGATAACATTTGTGGATAATTGGCCCTCTTTCTGGGACTCACCCACAAACAGGACCAAGCCTGACCTGCTGAGGAGTGACGGACTCCATCCTAGCTGGAGGGGTGCTCTCCTCTTATCTACCAACATAGATAGGGCTCTAACTCCTCTAGCCCCACAGTGAAATAGGGTGCAGGCCAGGCAGCAGGCTGTTAGCCAACCTGCCAGCTTAGTGGAGTCTGCCAATAGCACAGTCAGTGTAGTCAGCTCAGCCATACCCATTGAGACTGTGTCTGTGCCTCGATCTAGGTTGGGCAAAACTAAACATGGCGGTGTTCACCCTAGCAATCTTATTAGGATAAAGACCTCCTCCATTCCTGCCATTATTGAAAGAGATCGTGATACCTCACATCTCAAAATAGGGTTACTTAATGTTAGATCCCTCACTTCAAAGGCAGTCATAGTCAATGAACTAATCACTGATCATAATCTTGATGTGATTGGCCTGACTGAAACATGGCTTAAGCCTGATGAATTTGCTGTGTTAAATGAGGCCTCACCTCCTGGTTACACTAGTGACCATATTCCCCGTGCATCCCGCAAAGGCGGAGGTGTTGCTAACATTTACGATAGCAAATTTCAATTTACAAAAAAAAAAATGGCGTTTTCATCTTTTGAGCTTCTAGTCATGAAATCTATGCAGCCTACTCAATCACTTTTTATAGCTACTGTTTACAGGCCTCCTGGGCCATATACAGCGTTCCTCTCTGAGTTTCCTGAATTCCTATCAGACCTTGTAGTCATAGCAGATCATATTCTAATTTTTGGTGATTTTAATATTCACATGGAGAAGTCCACAGACCCACTCCAAAAGTCTTTCGGAGCCATTATCGACTCAGTGGGTTTTGTCCAACATGTCTCTGGACCTACTCACTGCCACAGTCATACTCTGGACCTAGTTTTGTCCCATGGAATAAATGTTGTAGATCTTAATGTTTTTCCACAAAATCCTGGACTATCGGACCACCATTTTATTACGTTTGCAATCGCAACAAATAATCTGCTCAGACCCCAACCAAGGAGCATCAAAAGTCGTGCTATAAATTCTCAGACAACACAAAAATTCATTGATGCCCTTCCAGACTCCTTCTGCCTACCCAAGGACGTCAGAGGACAAAAATCAGTTAACCACTTAACTGAGGAACTCAATTTAACCTTGCGCAATACCCTAGATGCAGTTGCACCCCTAAAAACGAAAAACATTTGTCATAAGAAACTAGCTCCCTGGTATACAGAAAATACCCGAGCTTTGAAGCAAGCTTCCAGGAAATTGGAACGGAAATGGCGCCACACCAAACTGGAAGTCTTCCGACTAGCTTGGAAAGACAGTACCGTGCAGTACCGAAGAGCCCTCACTGCTGCTCGATCATCCTACTTTTCCAACTTAATCGAGGAAAATAAGAACAATCCAAAATTTCTTTTTGATACTGTTGCAAAGCTAACTAAAAAGCAGCATTCCCCAAGAGAGGATGGCTTTCACTTCAGCAGTGATAAATTCATGAACTTCTTTGAGGAAAAGATCATGACCATTAGAAAGCAAATTACGGACTCCTCTTTGAATCTGCGTATTCCTCCAGGGCTTAGCTGTCCTGGATCTGCACAGCTCTGCGAGGGCCTGGGATCGGGAGAGACACTTAAGTGTTTTAGTACTATATCTCTTGACACAATGATGAAAATAATCATGGCCTCTAAACCTTCAAGCTGCATACTGGATCCTATTCCTACTAAACTGCTGAAGGAGCTGCTTCCTGTGCTTGGCCCTCCTATGTTGAACATAATAAACAGCTCTCTATCCACCGGATGTGTACCAAACTCACTAAAAGTGGCAGTGATAAAGCCTCTCTTGAAAAAGCCAAACCTTGACCCGGAAAATATAAAAAACTATCGGCCTATATCGAATCTTCCATTCCTCTCAAAAATTTTAGAAAAAGCTGTTGCGCAGCAACTCACTGCCTTTCTGAAGACAAACAATGTATACGAAATGCTTCAGTCTGGTTTTAGACCCCATCATAGCACTGAGACTGCACTTGTGAAGGTGGTAAATGACCTTTTAATGGCGTCAGACCGAGGCTCTGCATCTGTCCTCGTGCTACTAGACCTTAGTGCTGCCTTTGACACCATCGATCACCACATTCTTTTGGAGAGACTGGAAACCCAAATTGGTCTACACGGACAAGTTCTGGCCTGGTTTAGATCCTACCTGTCGGAAAGATATCAGTTTGTCTCTGTGAATGGTCTGTCCTCCGACAAATCAACTGTACATTTCGGTGTTCCTCAAGGTTCCGTTTTAGGACCACTATTGTTTTCACTATATATTTTACCTCTTGGGGATGTTATTCGAAAACATAATGTTAACTTTCACTGCTATGCGGATGACACACAGCTGTACATTTCAATGAAGCATGGTGAAGCCCCAAAATTGCCCTCGCTAGAAGCCTGTGTTTCAGACATAAGGAAGTGGATGGCTGAAAACTTTTTACTTTTAAACTCGGACAAAACAGAGATGCTTGTTCTAGGTCCCAAGAAACAAAGAGATCTTCTGTTAAATCTGACAATTAATCTTGATGGTTGTAAAGTCGTCTCAAATAAAACTGTGAAGGACCTAGGCGTTACTCTTGACCCTGATCTCTCTTTTGACGAACATATCAAGACTGTTTCAAGGACAGCTTTTTTCCATCTACGTAACATTGCAAAAATCAGAAATTTTCTGTCCAAAAATGATGCAGAAAAATTAATCCATGCATTTGTTACTTCTAGGTTAGACTACTGCAATGCTCTATTTTCCGGCTACCCGGATAAAGCACTAAATAAACTTCAGTTAGTGCTAAATACGGCTGCTAGAATCCTGACTAGAACCAAGAAATTTGATCATATTACTCCAGTGCTAGCTTCCCTACACTGGCTTCCTGTTAAGGCAAGGGCTGATTTCAAGGTTTTACTGTTAACCTATAAAGCGTTACATGGGCTTGCTCCTACCTATCTTTCCGAGTTGGTCCTGCCGTACATACCAATACGTACGCTACGGTCACAAGACGCAGGCCTCCTAATTGTCCCTAGAATTTCTAAGCAAACAGCGGGAGGCAGGGCTTTCTCCTATAGATCTCCATTTTTATGGAACAGTCTGCCTACCCATGTGAGAGACGCAGACTCGGTCTCAACCTTTAAGTCTTTACTGAAGACTTATCTCTTCAGTAGGTCATATGATTGAGTGTAGTCTGGCCCAGGAGTGTGAAGGTGAACGGAAAGGCTGGAGCAACGAACAGCCCTTGCTGTCTCTGCCAGGCCGGTTCCCCTCTCCACTGGGGTTCTCTGCCTCTAACCCTGTTGCAGGGGCTGAGTCACTGGCTTGCTGGTGCTCTTTCATGCCGTCCCTGGGAGGGGTGCGTCACTTGAGTGGGTTGAGTTACTGACGTGATCTTCCTGTCTGGGTTGGCGCCCCCCCCTTGGTTTGTGCTGTGGTGGAGACCTCTGTGGGCTATACTCGGCCTTGTCTCAGGATTGTAAGTTGGTGGTTGGGGATATCCCTCTAGTGGTGCGGGGGCTGTGCTTTGGCGGAGTGGGTGGGGTTATATCCTTCCTGTTTGGCCCTGTCCGGGGGTTTCTTCGGATGGGGCCACAGTGTCTCCGGACCGCTCCTGTCTCAGCCTCCAGTATTTATGCTGCAGTAGTTTATGTGTCGGGGGGCTGGGGTTAGTTGGTTATACCTGGAGTACTTCTCCTGTCTTATCCAGTGTCCTGTGTGAATTTAAGTATGCTCTCTCTAATTCTCTCGTTCTCTCTTTCTCTCTGAGAACCTGAGCCCTAGGACCATACGTCAGGACTACCGGGCATGATGACACCTTGCTGTCCCCAGTCCGCCTGGCCTTGCTGCTATTCCAGTTTCAACTGTTCTGCCTGCGGCTACGAAACCCCTACCTGTCCCAGACCTGCTGTTTTCAACTCTTAATGATCGGCTATGAAAAGCCAACTGAGAGACCTGAGCCCTAGGACCATACGTCGGGACTACCGGCCGTGGTGACTCCTTGCTGTCCCCAGTCCGCCTGGCCTTGCTGCTATTCCAGTTTCAACTGTTCTGCCTGCGGTTATGGAACCCCTACCTGTCCCAGACCTGCTGTTTTCAACTCTTAATGATCGGCTATGAAAAGCCAACTGAGATTTATTCCTGATTATTATTTGACCATGCTTGTCACTTATGAACATTTTTGAACATCTTGGCATGGTTCTGTTATAATCTCCACCCGGCACAGCCAGAAGAGGACTGGCCACCCCTCATAGCCTGGTTCCTCTCTAGGTTTCTTCCTAGGTTTTGCCTTTCTAGGGAGTTTTTCCTAGCCACCGTGCTTCTACACCTGCATTACTAGCTGTTTGGGGTTTTAGGCTGGGTTTCTGTACAGCACTTCGAGATATTAGCTGATGTAAGAAGGGCTATATAAAATAAAATTGATTGATTATTAAAAAATGGAAAGAATATGGCACCACAACAAACCTGCCAAGAGAGGGCCGCCCACCAAAACTCACGGAACAGGCAAGGAGGGCATTAATCAGAGAGGCAACAAAGAGACCAAAGATAACCCTGAAGGAGCTGCAAAGTCCATAGGACCACTAATCCGTACACTCCACGGAGCTGGGCTTTACGGAAGAGTGGCCAGAAAAAAGCCATTGATTAAAGAAAAAAATAAGCAAACACGTTTGGTGTTCGCCAACAGGCATGTGGGAGACTCCCCAAACATATGGAAGAACATACTCTGATCAGATGAGACTAAAATTTAGCTTTTTGGCCATCAAGGAAAACACTATGTCTGGCGCAAACCCAACACCTCTCATCACCCCGAGAACACTGTCCCCACAGTGAAGCATGGTGGTGGCAGCATCATGCTGTGGGGATGTTTTTCATCGGCAGGGACTGGGAAACTGGTCAGAATGAAGGAATGATGGTGCTAAATACAGGGAAATTATTGAGGGAAACCTGTTTCAGACCCTAAGCATACTGCTAAAGCAACACTGGAGTGGTTTAAGGGGAAACATTTAAATGTCTTGGAATGGCCTAGTCAAAGCCCAGAACTCAATCCAATTGAGAATCTGTGGTAAGACTTAAAGATTGCTGTACACCAGCGGAACCCATCCAACTTGAAGGAGCTGGAGCAGTTTTGCCTTGAAGAATGGCCAAAAATCCCAGTGGCTAGATGTGCCAAGTTTATAGAGACATACCCCAAGAGACTTGCAGCTGTAATTGCTGCAAAAGGTGGCTCTACAAAGTATTGACTTTGGGGGGGGTGAATAGTTATGCACGCTCAAGCTTTCTGTTTTTATGTTTTTATGTCTTATTTCTTGTTTGTTTCACAATAAAAAATATTTTGCATCTTCAAAGTGTTAGGCATGTTGTGTAAATCAAATTATACAAACCCACCCAAAAATACATTTTAATTCCAGGTTGTAAGGCAACAAAATAGGAAAAATGCCAAGGGGGGTGAATACTTTCGCAAGCCACTGTATGAGTCTGTCTAATAGGCAGGGGGGAAGGGAGAAGAGGAGAAGACCCCTCAGACAGTGAGATTGGGTTAAGATGAAATAATTGTATGCATAAACATTAAGCTGAAGGTTGCTCATCAATTGCTGAATATGATTTCATTAGCATGAGTCACGTGTTGCCCCAAACACATTGAGACGGGGAATTGAACCCAGTGTGCTGAGCTAGGGTATAAAAAGAGAGAAGAATAACAGGTTGGTAAAGCCAAAAAAATACACTTAATTAGACTTCTGGATCTCAATCAGAGTGTATTAAATGAGCTGGCTACACGGTGTACTATGAGTTTACTTTAACTGACTCTAAACAGAGACCCAGAGGCTTAGAGAGGTGAAGGTTGCAGCCTTTTAGCTCCTCAATACTTCTCTAGTGCTCGGGGTGGGTCAAACCCGGAGGATTTAACAACCAACCTCCGAGATCATACTGTGAAGGATTGTGCATTAACTCAACAAGTAGGATCAGCGCCTTGTCGGCAGTATTATTAGTGCCCCTTGCACACTCGGAAGCTTTAGAAGACAACTACCCTCTTAAGCAAACTGAATTTTCAGAAATGAAGGCACCCCCAAGAACAATAGCAAATTCATTTAGTCATGAATCACCTATTTCTGCTGAGGACACATGGATCATTTTCCTGGATTCTGTTCCACAAATACTCCTATTTTAAGTCTCAGCACAGTTCCCCTCCAGTGGTCATCTGCGTGGTGTTTTTTTCCAGCTGAGGTCTCAGACTTGGCAGTGAATAGATTTCCCTCATGTGCTCTACTAAAGACATTCAGATGCCTTTTCCCCCTCTTGGCTTGGTGAACAAAGCAAAAGAAACCTTAGCTCCCCCAACCTTGAAGTTGCCCAGGAGTTCAGGCTCGATAATGTATCTGATAAACGCTTAAAGAGTTTAACCGAGCTCCCGCACGGACAGTCTCTCTTTGTTCTGAGGAGAGAAGAAAATGAAATGACAATTCTTTGCTACAGGCCCTAATTTATGTATTTATCTCTTTCCTTCAGCTCTGGCGAAAGGTAGTAATTACAGAACCAGTTAGAAAGAAAGTGAAAACTGCGGAGAAGTGTGCTTTTCCCGGTATTGTTATGGAAATGTACGTCCTTTCAAATGCTTGTGTATATCTATCGCTTAACACGTCTTAGTAATGGGAGACAAATTGGTTTGACACTAGTAGAGACAGGCTTCCTCTCCACTAAGTGACAGACTCTGCAGCTTGATCGATGAAGGGAAATTGTCAATCCAATTAGAGTTGGATTGGTTTAATATGAGCATTATTGAATTAAAAGTATTTCAGCTTTCTCATTGATCCTGCCAGAGCTTAGGCCTAGTAGATACTGTACATATGTAGAAGGCAACGCCCTCTTTACAGGACAATACACGTGGATAAGAGACAGGGGTAAACTGTAGTAATGGGGGGAAAATCTATACAGTTTACATATCGCAATAGTTTTTGGGGACAATATGTGACTCGTTTCAGGAAACTAGGCGTATGTCCCACGTCAATACTTCACGGGAGAGGCATTTTATTTATTTTTATTTGATCAAAATGTGTTTTTTGGCAGAAATTACTTCTAGAACATGTGAACTTTCATGTGCCTTAATAACAAACTTGCAAGACATCTGTAAATACGAATAGAAAAAAATTATTACGAGCCTAGTTTGTTTTAGCCACGGATAAAGACAGGAACCTTCCCGCTAGCCATGATTGGCTGAGATAATGAATGGGCTGGACATGCCGAGAGATGAGTTCGGATTGGTTTGCCATGTTTCCCTTGTTCATGCGTGGTGCGGATGGACCAGTTCCCACTGTGGGTGAGTTCCCGGCTACTATCTCTAGTAGCAGCACATTCACATGACTCTCTCTCCTAACACACACACACACACACGCCATACGTTGCTGCTACTAGTAATTTTTTGTATTGCACTGCTCAGCCACTTTACCCCTTATTGTATGCATTTAATGAGGGAAATAAGTATTTGACCCCTCTGCAAAACATGACAGTACTTGGTGGCAAAACCCATGTTGGCAATCACAGAGGTCAGACGTTTCTTGTAGTTGGCCACCAGGTTTGCACACATCTCAGGAGGGATTTTGTCCTACTCCTCTTTGCAGATCTTCTCCAAGTCATTAAGGTTTCGAGGCTGACGTTTGGCAACTCGAACCTTCAGCTCCCTCCACAGATTTTCTATGGGATTAAGGTCTGGAGACTGGCTAGGCCACTCCAGGACCTTAATGTGCTTCTTCTTGAGCCACTCCTTTGTTGCCTTGGCCGTGTGTTTTGGGTCATTGTCATGCTGGAATACCCATCCACGACCCATTTTCAATGCCCTGGCTGAGGGAAGGAGGTTCTCACCCAAGATTTGATGGTACATGGCCCCGTCCATCGTCCCTTTGATGCGGTGAAGTTGTCCTGTCCCCTTAGCAGAAAAACACCCCCAAAGCATAATGTTTCCACCTCCATGTTTGACGGTGGGGATGGTGTTCTTGGGGTCATAGGCAGCATTCCTCCTCCTCCAAACACGGCGAGTTGAGTTGATGCCAAAGAGCTCGATTTTGGTCTCATCTGACCACAACACTTTACCCCAGTTCTCCTCTGAATCATTCAGATGTTCATTGGCAAACTTCAGACGGCCCTGTATATGTGCTTTCTTGAGCAGGGGGACCTTGCGGGCGCTGCAGGATTTCTGTCCTTCACGGCGTAGTGTGTTAACAATTGTTTTCTTGGTGACTATGGTCCCAGCTGCCTTGAGATCATTGACAATATCCTCCCGTGTAGTTCTGGCTGATTCCTCACCGTTCTCATGATCATTGCAACTCCACGAGGTGAGATCTTGCATGGAGCCCCAGGCCGAGGGAGATTGACAGTTCTTTTGTGTTTCTTCCATTTGCGAATAATCGCACCAACTGTTGTCACCTTCTCACCAAGCTGCTTGGCGATGGTCTTGTAGCCCATTCCAGCCTTGTGTAGGTCTACAATCTTGTCCCTGACATCCTTAGAGAGCTCTTTGGTCTTGGCCATGGTGGAGAGTTTGGAATCTGATTGATTGATTGCTTCTGTGGACAGGTGTCTTTTATACAGGTAACAAGCTGAGATTAGGAGCACTCCCTTTAAGAGTGTGCTCCTAATCTCAGCTCGTTACCTGTATAAAAGACACCTGGGAGCCAGAAATCTTTCTGATTGAGAGGGGGTCAAATACTTATTTCCCTAATTAAAATGCAAATCAATTTATAACATTTTTGACATGCGTTTTTCTGGATTTTTTTTTTGTTATTCTGTCTCTCACTGTTCAAATAAACCTACCATTAAAATTATAGACTGATAATTTCTTTGTCAGTGGGCAAACGTACAAAATCAGCAGGGGATCAAATACTTTTTTCCCTCACTGTACATTGTCTATCACCAGTATCACTGATATCGTTATTGATATTGTTCTTGTACATACTGTATATTATTTTGTTCTTTCTGTACTGGCATTGACACATTTGTTTTATTTTTATTGACACTTTATTTTTTAAATATTGCTACTATGCAAATATGCAAGTAACCATTTCATTGTACCGTGTACACCTTCTGTAGAGACCCATCCACTTAGCAAGATGTGACTGGGGGGTTATAGCATTTATTTCACATGACCCATCAATTTAGGCAAATTTGTCTAGGTAAGCGTCATCTAATATTTATAAAATATTTTTATCTGGACACTTTCTGTTTTTGATATTGCTAATATGCAAATTTGCAAGTAACCATTTCACTGTACCGTTTACACCTTCTGTATCCTCTGCATGTGACAAATAATCTTTGATTTTATTTGATATAGTGTGTGTTTACTAGAGACGGTAATGTGAAGAACAACATGACCTGCACCAGTCAGATTAGGATATCGGCCAAGTGTATTTTTACCTGGAGTTTTTCCTTATTGTAGACTACTACTTTTACCCCTTTTAGTCTTGAAATCTTTGGTTGTTTACTACACTACTCACTCTATTTAGCACATGGCCTCACATGTGAATCCTTAAAGAGATGGGTGGGGCTTAAGAGGGTGTGAACATGCTGAATGTGTAGACAAAGAAGAGCTCTCCAGTATGTGTACCAAAACATTCAAAGGCCATTTTCTCAAAAGTGGGGTTACAATTTGATCAACTTCCAAAGCAGAATTACTTTCCCATTGTTCCTCAACTGCAGTTTATGATATAACATTTTCTAGCTCTGAGTCTCTACTTTTATCCATTGTAAAAAACTCTGCGGTCCGACTCATCCCAAACCATCTCTGAGGTCGGGGGATTGTGGAGGCCAGGTCATCTGATGCAGCACTCCATCACTCTCCTTCTTTGTAAAATAGCCCTTACACAGCCTGGAGGTGTTGGGTCATTGTCCTGTTGAAAAACAAATGATATTCCCACTAAGCCCAAACCAGATGGGATGGCGTATCGCTGCAAATGCTGTGGTAGCCATGCTGGTTAAGTGTGCCTTGAATTCTAAATAAATCACAGACAGTGTCACCAGCAAAGCATCCCCACAGCATTTGCGTCTTCAATTCCTGTGGCGGTCCTCATGAAAGCCAGTTTCATCATAGCGCTTGATGGTTTTTGCGACTCCACTTGAAGAAACTTTCAAAGTTCTTGAAAGTTGCCGTATTGAATGACCTTCATGTATTAAAGTAATGATGGACTGTCGTTTCTCTTTGCTTATTTGAGCTGTTCTTACCATAATATGGACTTGGTCTTTTACCAAATAGGGCTATCTTCTGTATACCCCCCCTACCTTGTCACAACACAACTGATTGGCTCAAATGCATTAACAAGGAAAACTATTCCACAAATTAACTTTTAAGAAGGCACACCTGTAATTGAAATGCATTCCAGGTGACTACCTCATGAAGCTGGTTGAGAGAATGTCAAGAGTGTGCAAAGCTGTCATCAAGGCAAAGGGTGGCGATATACAAGAATCTCAAATATAATATATTTTTTTATTTTTTTAACACTTTTCTGGTTAATACATGATTCCATATGTGTTATTTCATAGTTTTGATGTCTTCACTGTTATTCTACAATGTAGAAAATAGTAAAAATAAAGAGAAACCCTTGAATGAGTAGGTGTTCTAAAACTTTTTACCGGTAGTGTATACAGTGGGGAAAAAAAGTATTTAGTCAGCCACCAATTGTGCAAGTTCTCCCACTTAAAAAGATGAGAGAGGCCTGTAATTTTCATCATAGGTACACGTCAACTATGATAGACAAAATGAGAAAAAAAAATCCTGAAAATCACATTGTAGGATTTTTTATGAATTTATTTGCAAATTATGGTGGAAAATAAGTATTTGGTCAATAACAAAAGTTTCTCAATACTTTGTTATATACCCTTTGTTGGCAATGACACAGGTCAAATGTTTTCTGTAAGTCTTCACAAGGTTTTCACACACTGTTGCTGGTATTTTGGCCCATTCCTCCATGCAGATCTCCTCTAGAGCAGTGATGTTTTGGGGCTGTCGCTGGGCAACACGGACTTTCAACTCCCTCCAAAGATTTTCTATGGTGTTGAGATCTGGAGACTGGCTAGGCCACTCCAGGACCTTGAAATGCTTCTTACGAAGCCACTCCTTCGTTGCCCGGGCGGTGTGTTTGGGATCATTGTCATGCTGAAAGACCCAGCCACGTTTCATCTTTAATGCTCTTGCTGATGGAAGGAGGTTTTCACTCAAAATCTCACGATACATGGTCCCATTCATTCTTTCCTTTACACGGATCAGTCGTCCTGGTCCCTTTGCAGAAAAACAGCCCCAAAGCATGTTTCCACCCCCATGCTTCACAGTAGGTATGGTGTTCTTTGGATGTAGCTCAGCATTCTTTGTCCTCCAAACACGACGAGTTGAGTTTTTACCAAAAAGTTATATTTTGGTTTCATCTGACCATATGACATTCTCCCAATCCTCTTCTGGATCATCCAAATGCACTCTAGCAAACTTCAGACGGGCCTGGACATGTACTGGCTTAAGCAGGGGGACACGTCTGGCACTGCAGGATTTGAGTCCCTGGCGGCGTAGTGTGTTACTGATGGTAGGCTTTGTTACTTTGGTCCCAGCTCTCTGCAGGTCATTCACTAGGTCCCCCCGTGTGGTTCTGGGATTTTTGCTCACCGTTCTTGTGATCATTTTGACCCCACGGGGTGAGAACTTGCGTGGAGCCCCAGATCGAGGGAGATTATCAGTGGTCTTGTATGTCTTCCATTTCCTAATAATTGCTCCCACAGTTGATTTCTTCAAACCAAGCTGCTTACCTATTGCAGATTCAGTCTTCCCAGCCGGGTGCAGGTCTACAATTTTGTTTCTGGTGTCCTTTGACAGCTCTTTGGTCTTGGCCATAGTGGAGTTTGGAGTGTGACTTGTTCCGAAGCCACTCCTGCGTTGTCTTGGCTGTGTGCTTAGGGTAGTTGTCCTGTTGGAAGGTGAACCTTCGCCCCAGTCTGAGGTCCTGAGGGCTCTGGAGCAGGTTTTCATCAAGGATCTCTCTGTACTTTGCTCTGTTCATCTTTCCCTCTATCCTAACTAGTCTCCCAGTCCCTGCCGCTGAAAAACTTCCCCACAGCATTATGCTGCCACCACCATGCTTCACCGTAGGGATGGTGCCAGGTTTCGTCCAGATGTAACGCTTGGCATTCAGGCCAAAGAGTTCAATCTTGGTTTCATCAGACCAGAGAATCTTGTTTCTCATGGTCTGAGAGTCGTTTAGGTGCCTTTTGGCAAACTCCAAGTGGGCTGTCATGTGCCTTTTACTGAGGAGTGGCTTCCGTCTGGCCACTCTACCATAAAGGCCTGATTGGTGGAGTGCTGCGGAGATGGTTGTCCTTCTGGAAGGTTCTCCCAACTCTGGAGCTCTGTCAGATTGACCATCGGGTTCTTGGTCACCTTCCTGACCAAGGCCCTTCTCCCCCGATTGCTCAGTTTGGCCGGGCGGCCAGCTCTAGGAAGTCTTGGTGGTACACCTTCCCCAGATCTGTGCACCGACACAATCCTCTCTCAGAGCTCTACGGACAATTCCTTCGACCTCATGGCTTGGTTTTTGCTCTGACATGCACAGTCAACTTTGGGACCTTATATAGACAGGTGTGTGCCTTTCCAAATCATGTTGAATCAGTTGAATTTAACACAGGTGGACTCCAATCAAGTTGTAGAAACATCTCAAGGATGATCAATGGAAACAGGATGCACCTGAGCTCAATTTCAAGTCTCATAGCAAAGGGTCTGAATACTTATGTAAATAAGGTTTAAAAACCTGTTTTCACTTCGTCATTATGGGGTATTGTGTGTAGATTGATGAGGAAAACATGTAATTTCATCAATTTTAGAATAAGACTGATGTAAGAAAATGTGGAAAAAGTCAAGGGGTCTGAATCCTTTCCTAATGCACTGTAGTGAGCAATATATTTGGAACATCAAATCGCAGTAAAATACACAATATTTAATCGCAATACATATTGTATCTGCACCTAAGTATCATGATAATATCGTATCGTGAGGTCCCTGCAATTTCCAGAACTAGTAAATTGCATTTGGCCTGCCTATAATGCTTAAATCATAATGCGCTCTGCCAGAGGGTAAAGTGACCCCGTTCAAAAAATGTCAGATACGGTTGCGGTGAGCACTTACAAGAAAACAATTGGGACATGTTATTGCTCTATGCTCAAGCTAATTCATAAAAATAGTTCCTTGGCTGAACCCGCCACTCGTGTTGCAGTTGTTCCCTCACAAAGAACCTGTTGTTCTTCGGTTCCATTCGCCGCTGAGTTTTTGTTACTGTGTTTCATAAGTGGCATAGCCAAGTCAAGGCTATTCTATTTTCTTTCATGTCCACATTTCAGATGGCTGGAGTGCTGTGTTAACTGGCCAGTTGCCCCCTACAAACTCCCTCACCCTTACCCCCTGCATACAGGAACCTTTCGAAACGTGTTGGGGAATAAGGTTACATTACTAAACTATACCCCTATGGAGAGCGAGAAACTAATGCTGAACTTAACTTTGGGACAGGTTATAGTTTTAGCATATTGCTTTGCTCAACGAAGTGGCTCCAAGTTTGTCCTTCATTCTCTCCCTCCTGCCATTTTAAAGCCTATATGGCCTGTCTTTGAGACGGAAGCCTGGTGTCCAGTTCTACTTCATTGGCTTTTCACTCCATTTTGTGCCGCTTTTGTCTAGACAGCTGTGGGCAGCCGGGGTCTTTGTGTTCTTGCATTGAGAACCCATACATTACAAGGTGAGGTGAGATACCCCTTATGCTACCAACTGCCAGACGCATTGACTTACCTCTTACTGATATTGCCAAAAACTCAGCCGTCTGAAAAAAAAAAAAATGCTGTCACTGTAACTGCATTAGTGGCCATCCCAGCAATGGCCTGATTGGTTAGATAGGATTCAAAAAGCATCTCTTTATTTGGAAGAAATGATGACCGAAGTTGGGAGTGAGCTGGGCTCACTGGCTTTAAAATAATGAATAAAAAGTGGCTTTACATATTTCTCTGCATTCTTATCCCCACCCCCTTGTTGTGAAGCTGACTGGAGATGTTTCATATGGTTTAGTCAAGCTGGTGGGCTATGCATCCATCATGTATGTCCGCTCCATATATGGTATTCGGAGCCTGTTTGTTACAGGGGAAAAATCCCCAGCCCAGCTGCATCGACCACACGCTCCCCCTTTTAAAGAGGGTCCTTTATGGTAGAAGGCCTCTCTTAATTTATGGCTCCTGGTGGGCCTTTTTAAATAGCGTATGAACCTGAGAAGAGTAGAAACAGAGATGTGGGCAGTACAGTATGTGTCGTCTCATTCCCCATGCAGATTTAAATGCCCTCCTTGGCTATCTGGTGCAGACGGACACATCAGTCGGACAGTCAGTCCCACCAGCCCAGGATGGCTCGGTCACCCAGCTCTCGTTTAGCATCTAATTCATGTTGTTCCTCACCACCCATTTACGCCCCAACAGATGATTGATTAGATCTTTACATATTTCGTGGCCTCATTTGGGTCCTTTTGGTACTATTTGCCAGTCCAGACTCCAAGGGGGCTTTAGTTGGCTCCTTTATGCCTGTGTTAAAAAACAAAAACAAGACCTTAGTCAAACCCCATGTTGAAGGTTTTAACTCACAGCCTGCATTCAGTTCTTCCTGATTAAAAATATAAATATTATATTTTGATATGAGCCATGATCCCAACTGGGAGAACCGTTTATTGGAAAGATTTCAAGCCTGCCATGAAGTGTTTGTGTTTCCATGCCAATTCTCATTTCTGCATGTGGGGAGAAAATATGCTCACCTCGGTTCATTTGTTTTTAATATCACAGATTGTGGGCCGCTAACTTAGGCTAATGCTGGTGTGCTACAGATGTTTGCCTCCCATACATTACATAATGTTTGGGCAAGCAGCATACCACCCTGCAATCCTGCTGGCTTGCCTCTGATGCTAAGCAGGGTTGGTCCTGGTCAGTTCCTGGATGGGAGACCAGATACTGTTGGAAGTGGTGTTGGAGGGCAAGTAGGAGGCACTCTTTCCTCTGGTCTAAAATAAAATATCCCCAATTCCCCAGGGCAGAGATTGGGGACATTGCCCTGTGCAGGGCGCTGACTTTTGGATGGGACGTTAAATGGGTGTCCTGACTCTGTGGTCACTAAAGATCCCATGGCACTTATCATAAGAGTAGGGGTGTTAACCCCGGTGACCTGGCTAAATTCCCAATCTGGCCCTCATACCATAATGGCCATCTAATCATCCCCTGCTTCCAATTGGCTAATTCCTCCCACCTCCTCTCCCCTGTAACTGTTCCCCAGTTTGTTGCTGTAAATGAGAATGTGTTCTCAGTCAACTCACCTGGTTAAAAAAAAGATATACAGTACCAGTCAAAAGTTTGGAAACACCTACTCATTCAAGGGTTTTTATTTTCATTGTAGAATAATAGTGAAGACATCGAAACTATGAAATAACACATATGGAATCATGTAGTAACCAAAAAAGTGTTAACAAATCAAAATATATTTTAGATTTTAGATTAATCAAATAGCCACCCTTTGCCTTGATGACAGCTTCACACTCTTGGCATTGTCTGTGATTTGCCTCCATTCTGACTAGTCTCCCAGTCCCTGCTGCTGAAAAACATCCCCACAGCATGATTTTGCCACCACCATGCCTCACTGTAGGGATGGTACCAGGTTTCCTCCAGAAGTGACGCTTGGCATTCAGGCCAAAGAGTTCAATCTTGGTTTCATCAGACCAGATAATCTTGTTTCTCATGGTCTGAGAGTCTATAGGTGCCTTTTGGCAAACTCCAAGCAGGCTGTCATGTGCCTTTTACTGAGGAGTGGTTTCTATCTGTCGACTTTACCATAAAGGCCTGATTGGTGGAGTGCTGCAGAGATGTTTGTTCTTCTGGAATGTTCTCCCATCTCCACAGAGGAACTCTGGAGCTCTGTCAGAGTGACCATCGGGTTCTTGGTTACCTCCCTGACCAAGGCCCTTCTCCCCCGATTGCTCAGTTTGGCCGGGCGGACAGCTCTAGGAAGAGTCTTGGTGGTTCCAAACTTCTTCCATTTAAGAATGATGGAGGCCACTGTGTTCTTGGGGACCTTCAATTCTGCATAAATATTTTGGTACCTTTCCCCAGATCTGTGCCTCGACACAATCCTGTCTCGGAGCTCTACGGACAATTCCTTCGACCTCATGGCTTGGTTTTTGCTCTGACATGCACTGTCAATTGTGGGACCTTATACAGACAGGTGTGTGCCTTTCCAAATCATGTCCAATCAATTGAATTTACAACAGGTGGACTCCAATGAAGTTGTAGAAACAGCTAAAGGATGATCAATCGAAACAGGATGCACCTGAGCTCAATTTCGAGTCTCATAGCAAAGGGTCTGAGTACTTATGTAAATAAGGTATTTCTGTTTTTTATTTTTAATACATTTGCAAAGATTTCTAAAAAACAGTTTTTGCTATGTCATTGTGGGGTATTGTGTGTAGATTGCTGAGGATTTTTATTTATTTAATCCATTTTAGAATAAGGCTGTAACGTAACAATATGTGGAATAAAAGTAGAGGTCTGAATACTTTCCAAAGGCACTGTATAGTAGGCAGACAAAGTGAGTATTTGCACTCCACATGACCTTAAATCAGAGCCATATCTGCTTGATATTGATGTACCCTTTTTTAGAGAGCTATTCTTTTCCCCCCTACTTTCAGCAGTAGTACTTTAAACTAGATAGTAGAGTAGCATACTATTTCCATCCCCAACCACATCTAAATAAAGTAATCCTTCTACCCCTCCCTTACCCCAACCCCCCCCCCCCCCCCCATTTTTAAAAAAAAAAAATACAAAAAAATTAACACATTGTAAAGTGGTTATCCCACTGGCTATAAGGTGAATGCACCAATTTGTAAGTCGCTCTGGATAAGAGCGTCTGCTAAATGACGTAAATGTAAATGTAAATCTAGCTGGGATACTGAAGTGAGAAATTCCATTGAGGCCCTGTTCTGTCACCATCAAATGGCCATCACTGAAGAATTACATCATTCCAAAGCAGCTGTCACGATCGTTGAGAGACGGGTCAGACCAAGGTGCAGCGTGGTATGCGTACATATTTATTAATGACGATAAACACTTGACAAAACAACAAAAGCAACGTAACGTGAAGTCCTATGGGCTATACTCACAACAAGCCTAACAGAAACACGAGTCAAGATCCCACAACTAAGGTAGGCAACCAGGCTACCTAAGTATGATCCCCAATCAGAGACAACGAGTGACAGCTGCCTCTGATTGGGAATCACACCCGGCCAAACATAGAAATACACATACTAGATCCTAAACATAGAATCTAATAACATAGATCTCAAACTGAACTCACACCCTGACCCAACCAACAAGAGTTCTCTAGGTCAGGGCGTGACAGCAGCGTTGGTTTGCGTATCCTTGGGCCATTGCACATGGTGCATGGTTTGTTATAACACTGTCAATGCTTGTGCAAATGCCTTTCAAACTATACTGAACAAAAATAGAAACGCAACATACACATTTTATTTACTGAGTTACAGTTCATATAAGGAAATCAGTCAATTGAAATAAATTCATTAGGCCCTAATATTGACTGATTGACTGATTTCCTTATAAGAACTGTAACTCAGTAAAATCTTTAAAATTCTTGCATGTTGCGTTTATATTTTTGTTCAGTATAATTACATCAGACAGAAATGCTATCCCGGGTCGCCACTCCATTCTGCTCCTGTTTATTAACTCGGTCTGGTCTCGCTAGCATCCAATACTACGTCACTGAGCAACAATAGCAGGTTTTTAACCTTCAGTGACTTTATGTGGGGTAATAAGTGTTCCTTTACCACTGCACCACCGCACTTGAAAATCATCAAAGCTACAAATCAATTGCTAAGCATATAGACGAGGTGAAGCTAGGAGTAACTAGTGGGTGTTCGAGCGGAAAGGCACATTTGTTGATTTAAAAAAAATTACGATGCAATTAAAAACACGCAAGACCGATTTTATGTTACCTATTAGTTTTTCCCCCACAAAAGGGCTTTATTACAGACATAAATACTCCTCCAGGTGGATGGATAACCTTGCAAAGGACACAATGCTCACTAACGGGGATGTAAACACATTTGTGCATGTTTTCTTTGAGAAATAAGCTTTTTGTGTGTATGGAACATTTCAGGGATCTTGCACCCCCTTTTGCCCTCAGAACAGTCTCAATTCGTTGGGGCATGGACTCCATAAGGTTTTGAAAGCGTTCCACAAGGATGCTGACCCATGTTGACTCCAATGCTTACCACAGTTGTGTCAAGTTGGCTGAATGTCCTTTGGGTGTTGGACCATTCTTAATACACACAGGAAACTGTTGAGCGTGAAAAACCCAGCAGCGTTGCAGTTCTTTACACAAACCGGTGCGCCTTGCACCTACTTCCATACCCCGTTCAAAGGCACTTAAATATGTTGTCTTGCCCATTCACCCTCTTTAATGTGTATATTGTCTATTATGTTTATCTATACTTGCCTGTAGTATGTGCTTGTTTTTGTATTGGGCAGGGCTCATTTGTAAAATAGACTTTAGTCGCAATATGACTTCCCTGTTGAAATACATTTTACATTTACTTCATTTAGCAGACGCTCTTATCCAGAGTGACTTACAGTTAGTGAGTGCATACATTTTTCATACTGCCCCCCCGTGGGAATCGAACCCACAACCCTGGCGTTGCAAGTGCCATGCTCTACCAACTGAGCTACACAGGACTATAAAGGTAAATAAAATAACCTGGATTCACCTGGTCAGTCTATGTCATGGTAAGAGCAGTTGAGCTCAAGTTGATCTTTTTCCAAATGAAATCGTTTTTCAACCTTGGGCCCCAGCCAGGCTCTGACATACATCATTCTGACGTCTGCTCGTGTGGACTGGAGGCCACCAGCAGCAGACGACATACAGTAAATACCAAGAAGACCAAGCCCCCATTTAATCTTTATCTATAGGGGGATATTGTTTGCTAAGCTTTTTTACATCTCTCTTAGTCTCCTTGACTTCACAGCTGTGCACACTTAACCGGATCTCGACGTCATCAGACGTGGTTTTATATCACGGAGAAGAATCCTACTGGAATAAACGCATCAGGCCCTGGGATAGTGTGAAGACTTTAACAGACGACACGGTGGAAATGAAATATGAGTCTGCTCCGTTGGGCTCGGGGAACTTCAAACGACAGACCTATAATCATTTATCCAGTACTTTACGGCATGGCGGGTTGACTGTCCCAGGTTCCGCCATGCTGCCAGGCAGGCAGGCAGCCCTCGATCCTCCTCTTCCACATTTAGGCAAGCGCCAGACCTCATGGAGTTTATAGAGTTTGGTCTAGAGAGGGGTCAGGCAGGGAATGGGGTGGAGGTGGAGAAGAAAGGGGGGTCCTTCCAGTCCACTTGAAAACAAGTGCTTCCTCCTAACCTCTGTCTAGACACAATTAACATTCCAGGCAGTTGGGCCCTGGTATGAAGGAGTGTCATCCGGAGTATATGTGCACCTTTCACGTGATCTAATTGGGATTTGAGGTTCCTTTTTCAGCCCCATTGGATAACTATAGGCTGTGGCTATTTCAAAGGTGTATATTCGCTTGATTGTTAAAAAAAGCTTTGACTGGGCGCAATGCATTTTTGCGGAGCTGTTTGTCAGTTTAAATCTGGCGATTTCCCTCCTGTAGTTGTCACTCTTTCCACCACCTCATGTATGATGTAGTCGGTCTACAAGGAGCAATAACTTTGCATCATGCATCATGAAAATCTTCCCCCTGTTGTTTCAAATATTTAAAGAACAGACGCTTAAGAAAACAGATTATGTTTTAAGATATGAAGTGGCTGTACAGTGGTTGTTACCATAATCTCCCCATGTAGACTTCTAAGGAGAGTTGGTTGTGTTAAAAGCGACTCCCTGAGGCACAATTTCAAAATGCTCCCCCACCTTTAAGACATTATAAAACAATAACAAATAAAGACACAGGAGGAGTTCCCAGGACCATTAGCGCTTGTCGCACTTAAGTCTTAGCCTCTCTCAAAATTGCCGGCAGAGTAGCGTCAAACAAAAAAAAGTGTGTGGAGGCTTCCAGTACCCTGGGCCTTCTCCTCTCCCCTTTGTCTTCCATGTAGACACAGAGGATAGGAGAGGCCAGCTACCTACAAAAGCTCCCTGAAAACCACAGAGGATGAACGGGGTCACCTGGAGGTTAGAGCAGGGACCCCTTGAGCAGGACGACGCCGGTGTGCCCTTGGAAACGAAAACTCTAGTGTTTATGTCACCTCAGAGGAGAGAGGGGCGGGGGGAAGACATAGTCAAACATGGCCATTTCTCACCTGGAGACACTAGTGCATGACTTGGTGCCAGTTCATTTCAGAATTGTCAAGGGAAACAAAATGGTTGGCCTACATACACAGTGAAGGCAACACAACTGAAATCCTTGTTCCACATTTTCATGAATAACCATTCAATATTACAGTATCGTGTGGGATTGCAATAGTGGGACCCCACACAGATCACAATTGTGGCGGGCAGACTGTGTCATTGGACAGTGGACCTTTGAAGCATAGTGTGCTCGAATGAGGCCCGCGACCCCACAATACCGTCTGAATGAGAAGCCTCATGAATTGTTAGTGGAATTGGCTGTGCAGCTTTGCAGCACCTCAGTGAGCACATACAGTGAACACACTGTGGTTCCAGGCTCTGTAACCCTCACCGTTGTTGGGCCAGCATTTCTACATACAAAGCCTGACAGTTGGAGGGAGAGAAAGTGTACTTTACAGCGGCATCCCTGATGTGTAAAAGTTTCATGCCATGTTTGATCAATTGGCTGCATGTCTGGCTGAACATGTTAACAATGGATTCCATCATGGTTCCTCTTCCCTCCTCCGTTTACAGTTCATGTTCCTTAAGGCTGCTGAGCCCTCTGACTCATTCTGGTTGGCTGTCTATGGATCCTGAGCTACGTGCAAATGCAGATTTCATGCAGCATGTAATTAAGGGACTGCTTAAGCATGGACATTTGAGCATTCAGCATTCAAGCCCGGGAGCGGTCAGTGAATCGTAATAGTTGCACAAGGACTGTCTTGCCTTTCTCCCAAAACAGAATCCACTGTGAAAAAGCCAGTCAGAAAACTGGCTGCCATTATCGCGACCGTCTCAGTTTGACGGAATGCGATTTGTGTCGGTCAGCTTCTTTTGTTCTCCAGACAGGCCTCTTCAGATGACTGACCCTAATACGGCTGAGGATGTGCACAGTATGGCAATGGAAAGGCGCCTAAGCTGTGTGGATGGTATTTTGGTCTCAGTGCAAAGTCATCTATTGCAGATCCAGAATGTGAAAGGTCATCAATGTATGCAAATGTTTGTTAGCGGTTTGTTGGACCACCAACAGTTCTAGTTCTTTCACATTTTACTCTGACACATTTTTTGGGCTCGCCAGGAGGCCAAGGGAATTTATTTCAGGACGCCATCACGTCTTGAGTCTACAGCACATGTTCAGTCTGAAGTGAAATGCCAATCACGTCCCAGTGTTTATGCTGCTGGTTGCCGTACACTCAAGAGGTAAATAACCTCTTGTAGAGGATTACTGGCAGCCTCTATGTTGTGTCAGTCATAGAGAATGTGTCAGGCCTCTGGTGTACTAAGCTCTACGGCCACCTGTTTTATTAGAACCCAAGGATTTTAGAACCTCCCTCTCATGGCATGGCATTTTCCTCAACAGACAACCTTTTCCTCTCTACTTTTGAGCCATGCCTAGATGATGCCATTTTGTGGCGCTATGGAAAATGTCACCGCTAATAAGCTATAGCATGGCCATTCTATCAAGAAATGCATGTTTGAGATTTACCCTTTATGCTTGTTGTTATAATAGCCTGTGATAAAACTAGGGTTTCCCTTAGTCCCCCTCTATAACAGTAAAGAGCCGGAAGTAGAAGTAAAAAAAACAACTATTCAAATCTGAACTGTACCTTTTGCTGTTGCTAAGCTATCTATCACGTCGCCCACAACCCGCAGTCCATGAGACGCGCCCGCCAACAGATTAGCAGTCCCCCGGTGGTTTATAAATGGGCGACGGAATGGAGGCTCAGCGAATAATACTCTGTGTTGGACATGGACGCAATATTTCAGCATGCTTAGAAGCATGGGAGTTTATCACTCATCATCAGTGACATGTACACTCCACTCTGAGATAGATCCATCTCTTCTGACAGGATGGTTCTGGATGGGTGAGCTGTGGTGCAGGCTCGGCAGTGGGATTCTTGGGCTCGCCCGATGAATTGATGCCATTTCCCTCCAAGTCTCTGTCTCCCTGGTTAATGGGTAATTAAGAAGACTCCAAAGGTCGTTGAGACTTACTGATGACAAGGAGGCATGGCTATTTTGAGTCTTTGAAAACAATTTGTTTGGAATTTCCCAGATTATCTTTTTTCACTGGTCTATCCTGATAGCATTTGCTACTTATGGTAAACATACAAAGAACATGATGCAATTGGTTCAGAGAGTTTTGAGGAACTCCTGAGTTATGAGCTAATCCTTTTACATGGTGTTCTCTTACCCTCCCTGTCTACATAGCTACTTCATATTCTGCCCATTTATTTTGGGGTAGATCTCAAGTATCCGAGTCATTACACTGGGGGTAACTTGCACGATAAAGGCAGCAATTGAACCCGTGAACTCTGCTACCACACACCGCATTCCTAACATAAATCCACAGAGGAGCCATTTCTCAGAAGAGCCCTCTACACAATAAGCCATGGCTGCAGAACAATATGTATGTGTGTCCACCCCCATACTGAACACTTGATACATACAGCCATACTCCGACCACTTGACATGTATCTGGGGTATTTGGTAAAATCAATATTTGGCTTTCAAACAAAAAAAAAAAACATTAATTGTACACAGGGAACGTTCCCTATTGCTTTATTTCAAGAAGATAATCAATATTTTTAGTGGGCACATTCCACGGAGTAAAAACAGCAGAGCTTTAAGAAATTATCTGATTTTAATCAGGGCTAAGAAACCTTGGATAACCTTAAATCCAATCTGACTCGGTGCAAGCTTTGACCAGACAGCTTTATTTAGTATGAAACTATTTCTACCGAAGGAATGCACAAAAACATTTATCCAGCAATTAAGTCCCCATTGAGGCGAGGTTTCTAATTGCTGTGAACTTAAAGCCCTCTTTACTAAAGATGCCTTCAAGCAAACAACTTTGTGGGCTGAGTCCAAGCTTACAGCTAAATTATGTAAGTGTTGTCATGCTTTGAAACATTTTGTTTAAACAGTTTCCTGAATGCCTCTGGTATTGGAAGCTAAATATTTGTGGGAGAATGCTGTCTCCTCTCCCAAATTGAAATTGATTGTCATTACATTGTGGTTAGTCTCTGCTGTTATAGTTTTTGTACACTGATATGTTGGTTCTCCACTCTGCTACAACCTTCATCTATCCTTCTCCTCGATATTGGGCAATAGTTCTCTGTTCACTCCTTATATAAAGTCACACAAACTACTTACTAGCTTTGGTGTTATTGACAGGAAAACATGTTTTTCATTTTGGAGGGAAAATGCCTTCCATCAATCGTACTCTTCAGATGTCTTTGCCTTGTAAATACAGCTGTTTTTAAGCTCCTCCATAATATTTTAGGATTCTACCTCATCACATTGCCAAAGGAGGGCTAAGTTGACCAGTTAAACCAGTATTTGCCACCTCAGTGCTTGGCCTTTGAACAACAGTCAGTCCTCGTGCCCTCCTACAACATAGTTCATATTAGAGCAGTGTTTAGGGAGACCAGAGAAAAAGCTGTTAGCATTAAAATTGCACACCCATGCCAATATTCATAAAACTTGGCAATGAAGAAACGTTGAATAAACATGGCGCTCTTTTGTTAGCCTCTAAACCCCTTCGGTAGCAGGGTCAGAGATGGTGTACATAAAAATCCAGACACAATGTGGATTATTGCTTTCAGGAGGGTTGTAAGAAAGAAAGACTGACTCAAAACGCTGGATTTACAATACTTACCATAGCTTTAAATCTACTTGTTAATGAGATGGAAGGGTGCGAGGAGAAAAATAAAGAAAAATATACCGTTTTATAGAGAAAGTTTAGCATGTCGCACATTGTACAGTGGCTTCAGAAAGTATTCATATCCCTTGACTTATTCCACATTTTGTTGTTACAGCCTGAATTCAGAATGGATTATATCGTTTTTTTTCTCACCCATCTACACACAATACCCGATAATGACAAAGCGAAAACATGTTTTTAGACATTTTTGCAAATGTATTGAAAATGAAATACAGAAATATCTCATTTACATAAGTATTCACATATTGTGTTTTAGGTTATTGTCCTGCTGAAAGGTGATTTTATCTCCCAGTGCCTGGTGGAAAGCAGGCTGAACCTGGTTTTCCTCTAGGATTTTTCCAGGGCTTAGCTCCATTATGTTTCTTTTTTATCCTAAAAAACTCACCAGTCCTTAACGATTACAAGCATACCCATAACATGATGCAGCCACCACTATGCCTGAAAGTATGGATGATAATGTGTTGTATTGAATTTGCCCCAAACATAACACTTTGTATGCAGGACAAAAAGTTTTGCAGTATTACTTTAGTGCCTTGTTGCAAACAGGATGCATGTTTTGGAATATTTTTATTCTGTACAGGCTTCATTCTTTTCCCTCTGTCAATTAGGTTAGTATTGTGGAGTAACGACAATGTTGTTGATCCATCCTCAGTTTTCTCCTATCACAGCCATTAAACTCTGTAACTGTTTTAAAGTCACCATTGGCCTCATGGTGAAATCCGTTAGCGGTTTCCTTCCTCTCTGGCAACTGAGTTAGGAAGGACGACTGTATCTTTGTAGTGACTGGATGTATTGACACACCATCCAAAGTATAATTAATAACTTCACCATACTCAAAGGGATATTCAATATCTACTTTTTTTTTTACCCATCTACCAATAGGTGCCCTTCTTTGCGAGGCATTGGAAAACATCCCTGGTCTTTGTGTTTGAATCTGTGTTTGAAATTCACTGCTCGACTGAGGGACCTTACAGATAATTGTATGTGTGGGGTACGGAGATGAGGGAGTCATTACAAACTCATGTTTAACACTATTATTGCACACAGAGTGAGTCCATGCAACTTACTATGTAACTTGTTAAGCAAATTCTTCCTCCTGAACTTATTTAGGCTTGCCATAACAAAGGGGTTGAATACTTATTGACTGAAGACATTTCAGCTTTTCATTTGTTATTAATTTGTAAACATTTTGAAAAACATGCTTCCGCTTTGACATTATGGGGTATTGTGTGTAGGCCAGTTAATTATTTGTTTAATTCAGGCTGTAACACAACAAAATGTGGAAAAAGTCAAGGGGTGTGAATACTTTGTGAAGGCACTGTATATCCCCTTCTAAATACCTACTGCATGCTTCAGACAATTTAGACTTGGTGCCATTGTGTGTGCTCATGTGAGTGCTAATAATCAGCCATTCATGGTGCTTCGAGGCCAGTAGCCATGTGAAATCAAATGTATTCAATATACACCTTTTCAACTTGGTGTGCACTGTCCTTAAAAAACATTAGAGCTAATGGACTTTTTTGAGTGATGCAGTGATTTTTTTTACCCTCTTATTTTTTTGCTCCATCTCTTTCTTTGACCGTTCACAGGGAGGGTTCTAGAAAAGGTCTATAAGGACTAATTTGCATAAAAGGCAGCGGTCATTTAGTAGCCAGGCACCCATGATTTATGGTGGCCATTTAGAATGATGTCATATTAAATTGACCCCATAAAGTTCCCCCTTCTATGTCATAGGGCAAGGTGGCAACGCTGTAGTGATGGGAAGTTCAGCTTTTTTTACTTGTTCAGTCAAAAAACAAATATTTAGACTAATTCCGTTTATTTGATTCAGTAATGCCCAAAGCATGCAGGACCCCTACTGGCGAACGATGAACTGAAAACTCGAAAGAGACGTGATTCTCACCATAGGGGGCTTATTGTTGGAGAGATTTGTGACTGACAGACTTCAAACAATGTACATTTGTGATTGCTAGGCATACAAATAAGATTATTTATTGCTACCTTTGAAACATTGTCTACACTCTTAGAAAAAAAGGTGCTATCTAGAATCTTAAAGGTTTCTTCGGCTGTCCCTATAGGAGAACCTACATGGAAACCAAAAAGGTTCTACCTGGAACCAAAAATGGTTCTCCTATGGGGACATCCAAAGAACCCTTTTGGAGTGTAGTTGCGGCCACAACCAGACTAGATTGTGAACGACTCTTTGTGGAATGACTTGACTGCCGCGAGGGATTGAACTGCAGCAGCCCCCAAAACTATTAGATCTCGAGTTCGAATGTTGAGCAGAAGCAGGCTGTGTAGCCTAGGTTTTGTGTCCATCGCAGCCTAAAGCTGCGTCCATCGATAACATTCAATAATCAATTGGTAACACTTTATTTTAAGTTACACATTTACATTTATATTTTACTAATTTAGCAGACGCTCTTATCCAGAGCGACTTACAGTTAGTGAGTGCATACATGTTTTTTTGTTGTTGTTGTTTTATACACCCTTTTCATATGTTGCTACCAACCTTTTTATAACGACAAAATGAAACATTTGTTCACAAAAAAATAATGTTTTCACATATTAGTGTTATTTAAAAGGTTAACACTGTCAATCATAGGAATTCATGGTTTGGGGTGTATTATCCATTTAGATTTCTTTTTCATACTTACAAGTTATCTTCGGTAAACTTCATGACCTCGATGACACAGTCCTCCTCCTGGTTACACAGTACCATGCCAACATTAGGAGGAACCCAGGCAGTGTCAAAGCCATGCACAGTGTGCCATGTCTTCTGCATGGGGTGACCCTGCTTGTCTATGATCTTAACCTTCCCTACACCCACTCTGACTTTTAGTACTCTTTTCTCAGAGTCGGGAACATCAAGAGGTTATTTAACATAAACACCAGCTCCAACCATTCTATCTGCACTTGATGGTTTGAAGTCATCCCTCTTAATCAACTCTGCGCCCTCTTTTGAGCAGCCATGAAACATCACATATTCTCTGTGATCTTCAGGATGAGTCTTGCTGTCAAGCAAGTTGATGTAGTATGGGGAGTCAGGGTTAACATTCATAGTAACCAAACTGTAATTGAATACGCTTCTGCTGAAATTAGCTTTAATAGAAGTCCAAACAATGCACAATTAAGCTACATATTAATTGAAGTGTCCTTTGGCTGAAACGGTTACACCAAATAGTAATGTTTGAATAATAATTCAGAATATGCTGAATTACTATAGTATTTACAACATTATAACACAAACTGTATTAGCCACTAATTTGTGGTTTATAAGTATGTATATAAGTAGCTTATAAGGCTTTTATTTAGTCTTATTAGCCATATATTAAGCCTTAAGTGATTTGTTATTCAAACATTATAAGTCATCTAGTACTGGCCAATCCTTAATAACCTCATTATTAGCTATAATAAAGGCATATTTATAGTTAATAATTAGCAAGTTACACAAGAAACGGACTCTTAGTAAGCTGTCACAATGTGGGACTAATAAGGGCATAGTACTTCAATATGTCTTCCCTATTTCTACTTGTAGAACAATTGTCCAGAATTGACCTCATTGGACAGAAAGGGGCACACCTCCCCTCACATATGCCATACAACCAACATGCAGGTAAAAAATGTGATGTAAACAATTAGCAACTAAACTTCCATATACTGTACACCCCCAGGAAAGATATGACACTGTTAAAAATTCTGACTATCGACCACGTACATATGGTCACTTTCACGTTTTCATAAATTCTTAGAATGTTTGGGAATTACGTATACTAATGGATTTGTGTAAATTCTATAGTAATATAGAGTGGGAAAGTGGCCATGCGTTTGAACAATTAATAGACACTGCAGTAAATAAAACTGAATAAAAACATCTGTCTTGTCCAGGACCGGAGTGTACACAGACCGGTGCGTTATAGCCTATCAGAGCTACAGTAGACCTTTACACAAACAAGCCATTTTCCATACAGGCCTGCTTCATTCACTTTGAACTGGACTGTGTGATTACAGGCAGTTGCAACTGCGCAACTTTAGAGCCACAAAATACACCTAAATGGATTTCTGCAAATATGTAAACACCACAGGAGTCCTATCACATTTAGGAACTTTACGGTCCTATTGATCAAACAACCATGAAAAGGTAGGCTCTCTCTCCCTCAGTTATGCACATCAACAACAACAAGATCAACAACTAATGCTAGCCAGAGCAAGATGAGCTAAAATCTAATGAAGGAACATTAGATAAACCCTCTCAAACTTTTTCAGCTAGTTGTCTGTCATAATTGCACTGATAAACGATGGGGAATTGTAGCCTCCTCGTCCTTCTGCAGCTTGCCTGCCAATGCATGCTTGTCCCAACCAAGCACACAAGGTAACTGGCTAAAGTTGGCTAGCTTGCTAGGTAGCTACTTCCAGACATAAATGAGAGAACACCTCACTCTGACCATTGTACTCGCCGTAGCAGAGCTGGTTAGGCTGTTTACATGTTATCTAGAGCGTTCTTGACTAAATATTACTTTTTTTGCCTACGTTTACTGACACCGGTCATATTCAGCAGGTGTTGCGCGTTTGTAAATTCATCAGTTGTTCTGCGCTTTGGTACACTCAGACGAGAGTACTCTGAAATCGGAGTAGATAGCCAGAGTGAATTTGCGAACGCAAGAGATATGCTAACTGTATAACGATCATTCAAGTTCTTGCTAGCTAACCAAATGACACCTTGCTCTCTAGCTGTGTATAGCAACTGAAAAACGATATGAGGGGAAAAAGTCAGTCACTCACCCACTCCTCCTAGCAGCTAGCTATCTAGCTAACGTTAGGCTCCATGTTTTTAGCTTGCTACTTGATACTCTAGTCTATTAGCCATGTTATGACTGACTAGTGATCATTGCCTTTGATGGTTTGATTGTATTGACATTCCCAGCCTTAGTTACATTTGTCCGTTTTTGTCCAGAATATTGATTCATTGAAACTGAAACAGTGCATCCCGAATGGAGGCAGCAAGCAATGTACCAGGCCAGCTGTGATTTACAACCTGATAGCAATATTTTTTGGACTACCAAGAAATGTATTGGTGAATTATATGAATCATGCATTGAAGTGCATCCATCTATTCTTCCAACAATGCCTTAGTGTATGTAATGGAACATTGAGTCAAATATAACCTATTTTTAAAACCTCTTATAAAGTTGGTTTTGTAGCATAAACTGGGAATTTGATATTATTGACTGATATTAGGATTGTCTGTTTGTTTTATATCTGCAAAGTAGTTAAAACGCTGTTAGGTCCACTTTAAACTTCAGGTCACCGGTTACTTTGTGTGCTAAAGGTGAAATATGTTTTTGCAATGGGAAGTAATTGTACATTTCGATTGGGAAATGCTTAATGTTTGTGTTTTTGTATTCTTATGATTGGGACTTTATGGACTGTTTTTCCTTTAACATAATGCTGTGTGTGACTGCTGTCTTTCCATCAGCCCTATGCAGTGGTGCCTGGAGAAGTGGGTATACTCTAATTTTGCCAAAAAGTTCCCAAACTGCCCGCCCAGCGAAGGACAGGCAGGCACCCTGTGTGAAAAATCCTATGTTTACCTATGGTTTTTTATGAGTTTTCCTATAGATTTGTCAAAATCACACTTTTTGAAATAGAAAAAAATACAAAGATTTGACGGTCTACAACAATGCTTAAACCACATCAATCTGATTGGGTGGGCCTGTCAGGGCCTGGCTCCCCAGTGGGTGGGCCTCTGTCCACCCAGGCCCATCCATGTCTACGCCCCTGATGCAAACAGTGCATAATGACAATTGCGCATCACAAATAGCCTACTAACCAACACTTCGGACGACACTTTTTCAATACCTGGTTTGCATACCCATTGTTGCCATAGTTAGCATTCTTTTGGTAGATATCATAAATTAAAACGTCTTTCCTACCCTACCGGCTACCGATGTCATTCTTCTGTGAGCTGCTCCATGCCAAAACCAGTTGAGAGCTGTACACTCTTGCTGCCTGCAAATTATATTCCCCTGAAACGAGGTTGTATGCGGCATGCATGTGAATATATTTCACATGCTTTGCGATTGTGTAGGCTACTTGTGCATGATTTCTCTATTGTACTACATAATTGATAAGTCGTATACAGTTGAAGTCGGAAGTTTACATACACTTATGTTTAAAACTCGTTGTTTTCAACCACTCCACAAATTTCTTGTTAACAAACTATAGTTTTGGCAAGTCGGTTAGGACATCTACTTTGTGCATGACACAAGTAATTTTTCCAACAATTGTTTACAGACAGATTATTTCACTTATAATTCACTGTATCACATTTCCAGTGGGTCAGAAGTTTACATATACTAAGTTGACTGTGCCTTTAAACAGCTTGGAAAATTCCAGAAAATGATGTCATGGCTTTAGAAGTTTCTGATAGGCTAATTGACATCATTTGAGTCAATTGGAGGTGTACCTGTGGATGTATTTCAAGGCCTACCTTCAACCTCAGTGCCTCTTTGCTTGACATCATGGGAAAATCAAAAGAAATCAGCCAAGACCTCAGAAGAAAAGTTGTAGACCTCCACAAGTCTGGTTCATCATTGGGAGCAATTTCCAAACGCCTGAAGGTACCACGTTCATTTGTACAAACAATAGTACGCAAGTATAAACACCATGGGACCATGCAGCCGTCATACCGCTCAGGAAGGAGACGCGTTCTGTCTCCTAGAGATTAACATACTTTTGTGCGAAAACTGCAAATCAATCCCAGAACAACAGCAAAGGACCTTGTGAAGATGCTGGAGGAAACATGTACAAAAGTATCTATATCCACAGTAAAACGAGTCATATATCGACATAACCTGAAAGGCCGCTCAGCAAGGAAGAAGCCACTGCTCCAAAACCGCCATAAAAAAGCCAGACTACGGTTTGCAACTGCACATGGGTACAAAGATCGTACTTTTTGGAGAAATGTCCTCTGGTCTGATGAAACAAAAATAGAACTGTTTGGCCATAATGACCATCGTTATGTTTGGAGGAAAAGGGGCTAACTTGCAAGCCAAAGAACACCATCCCAACTGTGAAGGACAGGGGTGGCAGCATCATGCTGTGGGGGTGCTTTGCTGCAGGAGGGACTGGTGCATTTCACAAAATACATGGCATCATGAGGAAGGAAAATTATGTGGATATATTGAAGCAACATCTCAAGACATCAGTCAGTCATTGGAGTGGCCATCACAAAGCCCTGACCTCAATCCTCTAGAAAATGTGTGGGCAGAACTGAAAAAGCGTGTGTGAGCAAGGAGGCTTACAAACCTGACTCAGTTACACCAGCTCTGTCAGGAGGAATGGGCCGAAATTCACCCAACTTATTGTGGGAAGCTTGTGGAAGGCTACTCAAAACGTTTGACCCAAGTTAAACAATTTAAAGGCTATGCTACCAAATACTAATTGAGTGTATGTAAACTTCTGACCCACTGGGAATGTGATGAAAGAAATAAAAGCTGAAATAAACCATTCTCTCTGCTATTATTCTGACATTTAACATTCTTATAACTGACCTAAGACAGGGAATTCTTACTAGGATGAAATGTCAGGAATTGTGAAAAACAGAGTTTAAATGTATTTGGCTAAGGTGTATGTACACTTCCGACTTCAATTGTACACTACTTTGATACGCATAAGTAGGGTTCAGAGCATGTGAGCGGAGTTGAGCGGTTGGAAATCCCGATCATCTCTCCAGTGCTCCATGTGCTTCCACAATGATTCTTTAGTTGTGGATGCTAAATCACTGCACTCCCTCTCTTGGTCTTTGTCCTCATCTTTGTAAGTCACCTTGATTCAGCATATGTGTGTTTTATCAGTTTCTTTATGAAAATATTTAGCAAACTCCATGACAGTAGCTAAAGCAAGGGGCTATAGCAGCACACAAGTAGACTACAAATGCATGCTGGGGCAGGTATGCCCTGATCTCGTGAAGTTAGCGTTACTGGAGTGAAATTGGAGCGGGCAAGAAGGCTGATGCTCCAGCCTTTGGGAATCTCGCTCCACACGCCAATTAAATTGGGCACGCGCCGCTCCAACTCGCTACAGCTCCGCTCACATACTCTGGTAGGGATTAAGAAGTGAGTATAAGCAATTCCCACTGAAAAAAAAGTGGGTATACGGTTTATACCTGGATATACCCTCCACTACACCACTGGCCCCTTTGTGTTTTACAAAAAGTGCCCTCTCCTACATGGTATTACGGTTGCTGTCCTTTCAGAATCACAAACCTGTCACAACACTGAAGGCCTATAGGTTCGCCACTGCACAAACATGTCTATAATAGATATAAGTTCTGTTAAGATATTAATGTTTCAAGAAAGGAGTATATATATTTGGCCTGGGAAAGCGGTTTTATGCGCTCACTGAATAGAAGCTGATAATTATGAGTTTTTTACTCCGCTGGTATCAGGAAGAAATTATGAGTCCTCACTGTCCGAGACCGTGTCAAGACCGAGTACACCGGCCTTGAGACCAGTCTCGAGTACTACAACACTGCTTCCATATATAAATGTTGGCTCTATGGCATACAATGACAGAATGTGAATCGCAAAGGGACATACCTCCTCACACCCATGAGCAGAACCATAAAATGTTTGCCTGAAACTAATTGTTTACATAAATTGTTTACATCTGACTTGAATGTTGGCTATATGACATATATATGAATCAATGTATTATTTAATCAAACTACACAAATCCTCAGTTTCAGGCTAACATGATATGCTTTTGCTCAAGGGTGTGAGGAGGTGTGCCCCTTTGCAATTCATAATATAATCTTATACAGCCGACATTCATATATTATATGGAAGTATATATTGAACTTTATTTGTTTACATCAAATTTTGATTTGAATGTTGGCTGAATGGAATACACTACCGTTCAAAAGTTTGGGGTCACTTAGAAATGTCCTTGTTTTCAACAGACAAGCAATTTTTTGGTCCATTAAAATAACATCAAATTGATCAGAAATACAGTGTAGACATTGTTAATGTTGTAAATGGCTATTGTAGCTGGAAACAGCTGATTTTTAATGGAATATCTACATAGGCGTACAGAGGCCCATTATCAGCAACCATCAGTCCTGTGTTCCAATGGCACGTTGTGTTTGCTAATCCAAGTTTATCATTTTAAAAGGCTAATTGATCATTAGAAAACACTTTTTGCAATTATGTTAGCACAGCTGAAAACGGTTGTGCTGATTAAATAATTGTAAAAAAAATGTATTTCACCTTTATTTAATCAGGTAAGCCAGTTGAGAACAAGTTCTCATTTACAACTGCGACCTGGCCAAGATAAAGCAAAGAATTGCGATAAAAACAACAACAACACAGAGTTACATATGGAATAAACTAAACGTACAGTCAAAAACACAATAGAAAATCTATGTACAGTGTGTGCAAATGTAGTAAGTTATGGAGGTAAGGCAACAAATAGACCATAGTGCAAAATAATTACAATTTAGTATTAACACTGGAGTGATAGATGTGCAGAAGATGATGTGCAAATAGAGATACTGGGGTGCAAATGAGCAAAATAAATAACAATGTAAATAACAATATGGGGATGAGGTAGTTGGGTGGGCTCATTACAGATGGGCTGTGTACAGGTGCAGTGATCGGTAAGCTGCTCTGACAACTGATGCTTAAAGTTAGTGAGGGAGATAAGTGTCTCAAGCTTCAGAGATTTTTGCAGTTTGTTCCAGTCATTTGCAGCAGAGAACTGGAAGGAATGGCGGCCAAAGAAGGTGTTGGCTTTGGGGATGACCAATGAGATATATCTGCTGGAACGCATGCTACGGGTGGGTGTTGCTATGGTGACCAATGATCTAAGATAAGGCGGGGATTTGCCTAGAAGTGATTTATAGATGACCTGGAGCCAGTGGGTTTGGCGACGAATATGTAGTGAGGGCCAGCCAACGAGAGCGTACAGGTCACAATGGTGGGTAGTATATGGGGCTTTGGTGACAAAACTGATGGCACTGTGATAGACTACAACCAATTTGCTGAGTAGAGTGTTGGAAGCTATTTTTTAAATGACATCGCCAAAGTCAAGGATCGGTAGGATAGTCCGTTTTGCGAGGGCATGTTTAGCAGCATGAGTGAAGGAGGTTTTGTTGCGAAATAGGAAGCCGATTCTAGATTTAACTTTGGATTGGAGATGCTTAATGTGAGTCTGGAAGGAGAGTTTAGGGTCTAACCAGACACCTAGGTATTTGTAGTTGTCCACATATTCTAAGTCAGACCCGCCGAGAGTAGTGATTCTAGTCGGGCGGGCGGGTGCAAGCAGCGTTCGATTGAAGAGCATGCATTTAGTTTTACTAGCGTTTAAGAGCAGTTGGAGGCCACGGAAGGAGTGTTGTATGGCATTGAAGCTCATTTGGAGGTTTGTTAACACAGTGTCCAGTGAATACAAAATGGTGTCGTCTGCGTAGAGGTGGATCTGAGAGTCACCAGCAGCAAGAGCGACATCATTGATATACACAGAGAATAGAGTCGGCCCGATATTTGAACCCTGTGGCACCCCCATAGAGACTGCCAGAGGTCCAGACAACAGGCCCTCCGATTTGACACATTGAACTCTATCTGAGCAGTAGTTGGTGAACCAGGCGAGGCAGTCATTTGAGAAACCAAGGCTATTTAGTCTGCCAATAAGAATGCGGTGATTGACAGAGTCAAAAGCCTTGGCCAGGTCGATGAAGACGGCTGCACAGTACTGTCTTTTATCGATCGCGGTTATTATATCGTTTAGGACGTTGAGCGTGGCTGAGGTGCACCCATGACCAGCTCGGAAACCAGATTGCATAGCGGAGAAAGTACGGTGGGATTCGAAATGGTGGGTGATCTGTTTGTTAACTTTGCTTTCAAATAATTTCGAAAGGCAGGGCAGGATGGACATAGGTTTGTAATAGTTTGGATCTTGAGTGTCACCCCCTTTTGAAGAGGGGGATGACCGCGGCAGCTTTCCAATCTCTGGGGATCTCAGACGATACGAAAGAGAGGTTGAACAGGCTAGTAATAGGGGTTGCGACAATTTCGGCGGCTAATTTTAGAAAGAAATAGTCCAGATTGTCTAGCCCAGCTGATTTGTAGGGGTCCAGATTTAGCAGCTCTTTCAGGACATCAGCTATCTGAATTTGGGTGAAGGAGAAGCGGGGGCAAGGGCAAGTTGCAGAGCTGGTGGCCAGGGTAGGGGTAGCCAGGTGGAAAGCATCGCCAGCCGTAGCAAAATGCTTATTGAAATTCTCAATTATCGTAGATTTATCGGTGGTGACAGTGTTTCCTAGCCTCAGTGCAGTGGGTAGCTGGGAGGAGATGCTCTTATTCTCCATGGACTTTACAGTGTTCCAAAACTTTTTGGAGTTAGTGCTACAGGATGAAATTTATGTTTGAAAAAGCTAGCCTTTGCTTTCCTAACTGATTGTGTATATTGGTTCCTGACTTCCCTGAAAAGTTGCATATCGCGGGGGCTGTTCGATGCTAATGCAGTGCGCCACAGGATGTTTTTGTGCTGGTCAAGGGCAGTCAAGTCTGGGGTGAACCAGGGGCTATATCTGTTCTTAGTTCTGAATTTTTTGAATGGGGCATGCTTATTTAAGATGGAGAGGAAAGCACTTTTGAAGAACATCCAGGCATCCTCTACTGACGGAATGAGGTCAATATCCATCCAGGATACCCGGGCCAGGTCAATTAGAAAGGCCTGCTCACTGAAGTGTTTTAGGGAGCATTTGACAGTGATGTGGGGTGGTCGTTTGACCACGGACCCATTACGGACGCAGGCAATGAGGAAGTGATCGCTGAGATCCTGGATGATATCTATGAGGGTGCCCATGTTTACGGATTTAGGGTTGTACCTGGTAGGTTCCTTGATAATTTGTGTGAGATTGAGGGCATCTAGTTTAGATTGTAGGACGGCCGGGGTGTTAAGCATATCCCAGTTTAGGTCACCAAGCAGTACGAACTCTGAGGATAGATGGGGGCAAGCAATTCACATAGGGTGTCCAGGGCACAACTGGGGGCTGAGAGGGGTCTGTAGCAAGCGGCAACAGTGAGAGACTTATTTCTGGCAAGGTGGATTTTTAGAAGTAGAAGCTCAAACTGTTTGGGCACAGACCTGGATAGTATGATAGAGCTATGCAGGCTATCTCTACCGTAGATTGCAACTCTGCCCCCTTTGGCAGTTCTATCTAGACGGAAAATGTTGTAGTTCGGGATGGACATTTCTGAATTTTTGGTGGCCTTCCTAAGCCAAGATTCAGACACTGCTAGAACATCAGGGATGGCAGAGTGTGCTAACGCAGTGAATAACTCAAACTTGGGGAGGAGGCTTCTGATGTTAACATGCAAGAAACCAAGGCTTTTACGGTTGCAGAAGTCAACAAATGATAGCGCCTTGGGGGTAGGAGTGATACTGGGGGCTACTGGGCCTGGGTTAACCTCTACATCACCAGAGGAACAGAGGAGGAATAGAATAAGGATACGGCTAAAGGCTTTAAGAACTGGTCTTCTAGTGCGTTTGGTACAGAGAATAAAAGGGGCAGATTTCCGGGTGTTGTAGAATAGATTCAGGGCATTATGTACAGACAAGGATATGGAAGGATATGAGTACAGTGGAGGTACACTTAAGCATTGGGTAACTATGAAAGAGATAACATCACTGGAGGTACCGATTGAGCCGGTCTCCGCGTGTATGGGGGGTGGGACAAAGGAGCTCTCTGAGGCTGGTTGAGCGGAACTTGGGGGTCTACAGTGAAATTGTATAATAAGAACTAACCCAAACAGCAATAGGCTAGGCATATTGACATGGGAGAGAGGCATAACGCAATCACAGGTGTTAATCGAGAGGGCTAAGACAACAACTGGTAATGGCGACGAAAGTTTGGGCTGAGGCTAAACAGATAAACAGGATGGGGTACCGTGTAAAGGAACAGTCCAGCAGGCATTAGCTGTGTAGCTGAGTGATCATAAGGTCCAGTGAACAGCAATAAGAAAGTCCGGGAGCAGTTCGTAGGCTGCTACAGCACAGGCGAGCAGGAGGCACGGCTGTTGATTGCGCGTGCTAGCGGGCCGGGGCTAGCAGATGGATCTTCGTGGTTGTTGCAACTGGAAGCCTGTTGAAACCACATCAGACCATTACGTCGGCAGACCAGTCGTGATGGATCGGCGGGGCTCTGTGTCGACACTAGGAGGTCCTGTCCGGTTGACAGAGAGGTAGATAGCCAGGAGCTGGGCCTGGCTCGAGTGCAGGCTACGGACAGTGGTGAAGATCGCTAACGGTGGCTAATAGCAAGTAGCTAGTTAGCTGGCTAGCTGGCTAGTTTCAGCCGTAGGTTCTTGATAAAAATAAAGAAATAATAGAATCCGTTCCACATTGGGTGAGGCGGGTTGTAGGAAAGTATATTTAGTTAAAGGATGGAAAGTGAGATAGAGAAATATATATAAAAAAAAAAAAAAAAGAACTGTCTATTTACACGAGGACACAACAGAATACACGACCGCACTACTACGCCATCTTGGACTAGTTGAGTACCTGGAGCATCAGCAATTGTGGGTTCGATTACAGGCTCAAAATGGCCAGAAATAAATAACTTTCTTCTGAAATTCGTCAGTCTATTATTGTTCGAAGAAATGAAGGCTATTCCATGCGAGAAATTGCCAAGAAACTGAAAATCTCGTACAATAGTACCCGCAAAACACCAGTCTCAATGTCAACAGTGAAGAGGCGACTCCGGGATGCTGACCTTCTAGGCAGAGTTGCAAAGTAAAAGCCATATCTCAGACTGCCCATCTTAATCTTTTATTTTTATTGCCCAGTCTGAGATATGGCTTTTTCTTTGCAACTCTGCCTAGAAGGTCAGCATCCTGGAGTCGCCTCTTCACTGTTGACGTTGAGACTGGTGTTTTAAGGGTACTATTTAATGACGCTGCCAGTTGAGAATTTGATGTAAACAAATAAAGTTCAATATATACTTCCATATAATATATGAATGTCGGCTGTATAAGATTATATTATGAATCGCAAAGGGGCACACCTCCTCACACCCTTGAGCAAAAGCATATCATGTTAGCCTGAAACTTTTGAACGGTAGTGTATATGAGGGGAGGTGTGCCCCTTTCTGTCCAATAAGGTCATTTCTGGAGAAAAAAATACTGCAAATAAAAATATGGTCACACTTCAGAATAGGGAAGACATATTTAGGTACTATGCCCTTACTAGTCCCACATTGAGACAGCTTACTAGGAGTCTATTTCTTGTATAACATGCTCTTTATTAACTATAAATATGCCTTTATTATAGCTAATAATGGCGTTATTAAGGATTGGCCAGAACTACATGACTTATAATGTTTGAATAACAAATCACTCAATTAGGGCCTAATATATGACTAATAAGACATAATAAAGGCCTTATAAGCTACTTATATACATAATTATAAACTACAAATTAGTGGCTAATATGTGCACCTTAAAATAAAGTGTTATCAATCAATTCATTCCATTCTTGCACCATGTGATCAATTATCAGTTAATTTCTTCTCTATGCTGCATGATACATTATTGTGTGCGTACACATGATAGACAGTTGGTGGTCGGAGCACGTCTTCAGAGCCGGTGAGTCGGAGGAGCGCGTATTAATCCTGCTGTAGAATTTGTTGCGGCCAGAAGGTCAATTGAACAACTAAAATGAACGAGTGACTCGGAAGAACGAACAATGACTCTCGAGTCAGTACATTTTTTTTTTTCAAAAAGAACGAATCGTTCTCGAACTGCACATCACTACAACACTGAGAGAAAGAAACTGATTTGTGTAAATAAAGATTACTCAGAAGAGTCATTGGAAATTTAAAGACAACGTTATAATTATATACAGTATATTTTTATAATCTATTGAGTTGATAGGCCTACCCTTATCTTCCATTTATTCTACTAAGAATACCCTATGTGTGTGTATTGTCTCAATATAGCCACCACACTGTATTAGCAGGTTGGTCTCATTGACTTTGTTCCTAATGCCCAGTCTTTAGTAATGAAGTTTCAGTTGTTCATCAGCTGGAGGGCTCAAATAACCCCACAATGCCAACAAATGTCATGGGAATACTCAGCCATTTTGTGTCTTGTCCTGCACTTGTTGACATGTATGTAGTGTGAGTTGAGGTAATGGTGGCTGGGTTAGGAGCTAATGCCGAGCGGGGGTCTCTGTGATGCTGAGCAGCGTGGGCCAGTGTGTGACTCCCAAAGACAAAAGTAAATCAGTGAACTCCTGTGGCAGATCTGGAGAAAGAAATTGAATAAAGCTCCACTCTCTCCCTTCTGGCCCTATTAATTTCACACTTGATCGCCAGGCCGCCGTAACATGTGGCCTAATCCTCCACAGCCTTCAACTTCAGGTATCAATGGCTTGTATGTTTTGTCACACTCCGTCCGCCTCGCACCGAAGGTCCTTCACATCAAGTGCTGTCATCTGTGTGGAGGTGTCGTTGGAGATGCTTCAGTGAACTCAATAACACCTAATGACTAAATTACCCTACACTCTTGTCACATTATTTACTGTCCACATGTGTGGAGAGACAGACCAACTCCTCACTCAATGAGGATACTGTTGCCTGGCTCCTCTTGTGGCTCTTTAGCTAATACTAATGCATGGTGTATAGGTTAAAGATGTTTTTTGGCACTTACCTACTTTTTCTCTCTTCTCTTTTCTCCCATGGTGCTGTGTTGGCTGTACTTTTCATCATCATGATAGGTAAGAGACTTATTCTATTAAACATCATTACATGGACATGCAAGGTGTTCCCTTGCTGTCAAACACAACAGCTCATGAAATTCAGTACCACAACTCTTGATAGATACATTATAGCCTATTGATTAGCAAATTATCTTAAAATCGTCATTTGATCATGAGTTATACAAATCCTATTGTGAAGACCATCCTTGGTAATATGTTGTGAACATAACATACCCTAGCTTATCATTCAGCATAGGATGATAGCTATGACATTCAAGACACAGAAGGTATGTCAGATAAGCACGGAGGAACTAGGCCATTGGCTCTATACCCAGCCTTCTGCGTGTGCCCTCATCACAGGTTCAGTAGCAATGCCAACTGGGTTCAGGTCTGGGGTTAGCTTTAGAAGGCTCCATGAACATCCTCCTCCCACAAGCTCCAGGGAAGGTTTGATGTTCAAAGGATCCCCCTGAAGCCTACTGCTATACTTCCACAGAAAGAAGGAGAAAATATCCTCTTTCATTTTGTTTTTCTACCTGTCACACTTGCCTCGTATTCTCCCGGGGCTGAGAAAATGGCACTAATAGAAAGTGATAAGTGGACACTGGGTTTTTAATTTCTCTTGATACTGCTTGGTGTACTGGTGAGTCTCCTGGGAAAGCGTTGAATAACTGTTGAATAATGTGTGTGTGTGTGTCTGTGGCAGCCTCTGTGTGTGTGTGTCTTAAGTTTGTGTGTGTGTCTAAGTGTGTGTGTGTGTGTGTCTGTCTGTGACAGCCAGTCTGTGTGTGTGTCCATCCGTTCAATCCCGATGAGTGGAAGTGAAAAATTCAACAGAAGTATTTGTCCAAGGCTATATCCATTGTCATCAGCGAGAAGCCACACATGGCGTAAGAGCCAAGCCCATTGTTCCAACATTGTTTCAGCTCCGGCAATGCATACAGACAGAAGTGCCTATTAGCAGAGCCATGTCCATAGGCTTGTTTACTGCATCACCGATCTGCCTTTTCTAGTGTTCTTTTCTAATGCTCATTTATGTCTCCACATGCAATCACTGAATAAAAAAGACATTAGTCCTAGCAATCTATTTCCATGTCTTTCCCTAATGTTCTCACTAGTTTTTTTCTCCTCTATAGGATTGCACTGTGAATAAACTTAGGCCTAGTCTTGTGTGGATTAATAGTAGTGCACAGCAGTGGAGGCTGGTGGGAGGAGCTATAGGAGGACGGGGTCATTGTAATGGCTGGAATGGAATAAATGGAAGGGAGTCAAACATGTGGTTTCCATATGTTTGATGTGTTCGATACCCTTCCAATTATTTCATTGCAGCCATTACAATGAGCCTGTCCTCTTATAGCTCCTCCCGCCAGCCCTCCTCTGGTGCACAGAGATAAAGATGTTAGCATAATGAATTGAACAAAAACAAACAGACAGTTAGCGAATAGGTGGTCCCAGTCATGTGACATGTGGGAGCTTAGGGCCTGTCTCGGTAGTCTAGAGTGGCTTCCTCTCCTTGTGTCCTCTTACATTCATCCCTTTTTTTCGCATCAGCGCAGACTAGGGAAAGAAACAAGGAGAACACACTTACTTTAGAGTAGACTATCGAGACGCACTCGCACTGTCTTATTTCCTTTCACTTTCAGGGCTCTGCTTTCCCACCCTTAGCCATGCTAGTTACGTTCCCAAGGAGCTGATAGCACAGGAATTTGACACGTTGAAACGCAACTGATATATTTATTTATTACCATCGCTTTTTTAGTCATGAAGATTTATGACAGGGCATTTACAACATTAATGAGGGTGTTTGCCCAGGTAGGCTAGGGACCTCGGCAGAGGATGTCGCCGGTGAAAAGGTTCCAGGTTCTCTTATTACTCCAGGGGAGTGGGAACGTCAACGAGATGAGAACACTACCGCTACTACCAAGGAAAGATTCCTCAGAAGAGGAAGTGGTGGGAAGGGGGTACACACATTGCCTTTAGTCATGTCTTTGTGGCTAGGCAGAGTGTAGGAAGGCGAGAGAGAGCAACACCGCAAATGTTAGGGACATTTCTTGTCATCGCGGGCCCATTATAACTCACTGAGCCGCCATTTTGGATGACAAAGAGAGAAGACACTAGCAGGGTTGTGTCCTAGTGACAAAAGGACCAAACTCACTGGGCTGGCTGCACTGTACTACTGTACTAGAACACAGCTCTCTGTACTGTAACATTTGTCACTCCTGTAAGCTGGGAAAGTCCTTGTCCCTGACCTTGTGCGTTCTCCATTTCCCATTTCTCTGAGGTGCTGTGAAACAGAGGAGCGGGGCCGAGGACATCTCCTCTGGTCTCCGAGAAACAATAGGCCAATTCTGTGTTAGACATGTCGAACATTATCCCTCTCTATCCCATCTCCACCCCTCCCCTAATAAGAGCTCTCCCCTTCCCTGCTGTTCTAGTGGATGAAGGGCCCTCAGTGCAGATGTTAGTAGTCTATTGTTGAGCGTGATGTAGTGTCTGCTCAAGAGGGGGAGAGTGGTGGGGATGTGAGCCAGCCAGACATAGACAAGCGAATGGAGGGTGAGGGAAGGGGAGGGATAAACATTTCCCCTGAGATGATACAGTCCCTTGCAAAACTATTCATCCCCCTTGGCGTTTTTGCTATTTTGTTGCATTACAACCTGTAATTGAAATTGATTTTCATTTGGATTTCATGTAATGGACATACACAAAATAATCCAAATTGGTGAAGTGAAATGAAAAAAATAACTTTTTTCAAAAAATTCTAAAAAATAAATAACGGAAAAGTGATGTGTGTATATGTATTCACCCCCTTTGCTATGAAGCCCCTAAATAAGATCTGGTGCAACCAATTACCTTCAGAAGTCACATAATTAGTTAAATAAAGTCCACCTGTGTGCAATCTAAGTGTCACATGATCTGTCACATGATCTCAGTATATATACACCTGTTCTGAGTCTGCAACACCACTAAGCAAGGGGCACCACCAAGCAAGCGGCACCATGAAGACCAAGGAGCTCTCCAAACAGGTCAGGGACAAAGTTGTGGAGAAGTACAGATCAGGGTTGGGTTATAAAAAAAGATCCGAAACTTTGAACATCCCACGGAGCACCATTATATCCAATATAAAACATATTGAAAGAATATGGCACCACAACAAACCTGCCAAGAGAGGGCCACCCACCAAAACTCACAGACCAGGCAAGGAGGGCATTAATCAGAGAGGCAACAAAGAGACCAAAGATAACCCTGAAGGAGCTGCAAAGCTCCACAGCGGAGATTGGAGTATCTGTCCATAGGACCACTTTAATCCGTACACTCCACAGAGCTGGGCTTTATGGAAGAGGGGCCAGAAAAAAAGCCATTGCTTAAAGAAAAAAATAAGCAACCACGTTTGGTGTTCGCCAAAAGGCATGTGGGAGACTCCCCAAACATATGGAAGAAGGTACTCTGGTCAGATGAGACTAAAATTGAGTTTTTTGGCCATCAAGGAAAACGCTATGTCTGGCGCAAACCCAACACCTCTCATCACCCCGAGAACACCATCCCCACAGTGAAGCATGGTGGTGGCAGCATCATGCTGTGGGGATTATTTTCATCGGCAGCGACTGGGAAACTGGTCAGAATTGAAGGAATGATGGATGGCGCTAAATACAGGGAAATTCTTGAGGGAAACCTGTTTCAGTCTTCCAGAGATTTGAGACTGGGACGGATGACCCTAAGCATACTGCTAAAGCAGCACTTGAGTGGTTTAAGGGGAAACGTTTAAATGTCTTGGAATGGCCTAGTCAAAGCCCAGACCTCAATCCAATTGAGAATCTGTGGTATGACTGTCACAAGAATTTTGTTATCTCAATGGTTGAAGTCAAACACTTCTTAAATCTTTGAATAATTCCCAGAGGTGTAAATCTCTAGTTTAAATAAATTAAACAAAGACCCAATTCTGCAATGGTCAGCCTTTATTCATTGAGAGCGCTCTGCAAAAAAATGGTCGTACAATCTTTTTATACACACACGTCAGAGGAAAAATCCCACCCCGCTTTAGGCGGGCTGTATTTTTCCACTGTACACATCTTGTAAGCTCACACCTGGGTTTAGCTCATGTGATTTTCCTCTGCTCTCCTGACCATCAGGTCACACACACACACACACACACACACACATACACACACGTTCTTATCATAGTCTACTCCTTGCTCGGGCAGGCTGCATTTTTTCTCTATCGCTGTTCTCACAATATTCTGCAAGCCTTTTTCATACTCTTCCTCCCCTCCCTAAATTGGGAGGCCTATTTCCTTATCTTGGTTTCACAGTTGTCACAAGTTGTCTACTCGACAGTTCTCCTTCTCCTTTGTGGTCTGGCCTAACTCCTACACACATTGTTAAATAGTAACACAACGTCATAATCTTTACTTGTCCTACGCACACACATTATTAGATTATAGTCTCATGATTCTAACACATTTCACAAAGTGGAGTGTAATAATTAGTCATTACCAAATTCTTCTATCAATGACTTAAAGATTGCTGTACACCAGCGGAACCCATCCAACTTGAAGTAGTTGGAGCAGTTTTGCCTTGAAGAATGGGAAAAAATCCCAGTGGCTAGATGTGCCAAGTTTATAGAGACATACTCCAAGAGACTTGCAGCTGTAATTGCTGCAAAAGGTGGCTCTACAAAGTATTGACTTTTGGGGGGTGAATAGTTATGCACGTTCAAGTTTTCATTTTTTAGGTCTTATTTCTTGTTTGTTTCACAACAAAAAATATTTTGCATCTTCAAAGTGGTAGGCATGTTGTGTAAATCAGATGATACAAACCCCCCAAAAATCAATTTCAATTCCAGGTTGTAAGGCAGCAGAATAGGAAAAATGCCAAGGGGGGTGAATACTTTCGCAGTCCACTGTACCTCATTCTCACCCCTCCACCCTACCCTCCTCCCCCGCCTCCGGGCACCCAGACAATGTCTTACAATGCATATGTGCATCCCCTCCCCTCCACTCCCCTACTCTTCTCTTATTCTCCCTATATCCACCAACCCTAACCCCTTCCACCATTACCGTCAACAACGCTCCTGGGCCTCTGGGGAGAATCAATTAGAAAATAGAATGGAAGGAGAGAGCGGGACAAAGACGACTGTAATGCAATACTAACAATACTAACACAATACTAACACAATACTAACACAATACTAACAATACCAACACAATACTAAAACAATACTAAAACAATACTAACAATACTATCAATACTAACAATACAAACATAATACTAACAATACAACAATACTAACAAATTAAGGACTTGGTAATGGGGGGCTCCCCGCTCTCCCTCCCCTGTCAGACTCCTATCGAGCCAATCCAATTGTTTCATTATCTAGACTGGCAGTGGTAGTGGGGAGTGCGGGACAGCTTTGGCTTCCTTAATGGAACACTGTATGGTAGTGTAGAGCACAATGTGGCAACAGTCCCAAAGTCTAACTTGACAGGGGTCTGGAAAATCACCCTGATGGCTCTACTAATGATGGTGCTGAACTCCCCAGTACAGGAGCTTATCTTGTGGCTGCTTGTCAATAAGTGAAATGGTCACAGCTCTTCTGGAATGTGATTTGGGAAGGATATAGGACACTGCTCTATCCCTCCCATTAGGGAAATGTATGTTTTTTTCGAGAAATAGCATGCGGGCTGTTATCGGTTATCATCCTTTCTGGATGTCCATCTTAAACAACTGCCACCAAAGGCCACCTGATGCTACAATCATGCCACTCTGGTAGAAGCATGGATAATGGGATTATTATTGTCACATAAAAGCATTTGCATTCATTTGTAGTTAGTTGATTATTCTGGAGTTGTTTGCACAGCTCCCCCCAGTTCTATCCCGATAATAACCACATGAATATGAAATATTAGATTTAGTAGATAAGCTCAGTTTCTACTCAAGTAAAATGTACTATGCTATTGCTTGGGGATCTATTGTCTTTAAATGGAATCTATTGCCAATCCGGTTGGTAATTTCTTTGGACTGCAGCCAGAATAAATGGAGTTCCAGTGGGAATGGAATAAAGTATCAGATTTATCTATCCAGATAAACAATAACTCAGTTTATCATTGCCCTCCCATTTGAAGCATTGCAGGCCATGCATTCCACCAGGTTTGTGTGTCTTTCTAAACACAGGATAAACATAGAGGAATTTAATGAGAATTCAATTCCTTCATGTGTTTATGACCTAGTAAGAGATGTTCCATTTATATATGGCATATTTTATACCAATACACCTAGAAGCTGTGTATTTTTACTATTTCAAATTTTACATGTGGAAAAAAACCTCTTAAATCTGAAAGGTGTCTAGAAATGCTGTACCTGTAGCAGACAATAGCACCCGTACTAAACAGCCAGCCGTGATGGATGGCGTTGAAAAGCATCACTCATGTCACTGCAACAGTGTTTTGAAACCAGGACAGTCCAGATTCTTTCTTTGTTTTGCCATGACTGTCTTGGAAGGCGAGTCAGTTTCAGGTCATAAATTAACGCCACTGAAAGGTGAATCCATTTCAACCAGCCAGGGCAAGCATCCCCCTGCCGCCTGTGACCGGTCAAAATAAAGAGTGTATTTGTAAACTCTCAAATCCCCCTTTTGATGTATGCAGAAGTGGGAGCACAACTGAGAGGGATGAGCCTGCTCTTTCTCTCTCCGCCTCCTTTTCTCTTTCTGTCCCCCTCTCTCTCTCAGGGGGTGTTTGGGACCAGCAAGGTGTTTTGCCAGCCCAACCATGACTATACTTCACATTAATAAAAAGGGCAGTTGAAAGCAGTGGGAGCCATGCAGGAAAATATTTGTCCAGCTACCCTGTCACCTCCCCCTCCCCCTGCTGCCTAGCCTTCCTCACCTCGCTTCAGAGGGCATATGCCGGGCTCCCCGAGAAGACAATTAGGAATGATTAAGCTTTCTTATATTCAGAGTTCACTGGAAAGCTTCTTACTTTGTGTTTGTCTATCTTCCTGGAATCAATATGCCAATGATACTAGTCTTATCTCCTTATATAACTGATCTTCAAGCAGCAAGTTTCTACAATTAGTATTAGTAAGTAGTACTGTTAAGCTGTACGCTATTCTGCTCCAGTCTACTGTGTATCCGGCGTGATATGAGTCACCTGTCAATATGATTTTGAACTAGCTATGTTGTCATTGCACAAAGGCTCTGTAAACCTACTCAGTCCTTCCTTTGTAAAACACAAGGTAGCATGACTGATTCATGTTCAGATAAAGTAATCAGAGTCAAACACTGTAACCTTAGAGGTGGAGTCACCACCACTGTATATCCCACAGGTATCCTCTTCCTCTCGAGGCCAATTCCGGAACAGAGATCGTCTCGGCCCAATTAGTCTCCCTCCATCACATACAGTAGGTCCCACATTGTTTTTGGTTAAACAGGTCCTGTAAAACCAGCCACACACTTTTAATCGCAGCTTTATTGTGGTAAAAAGAGCTTGCCTTAGTGCCAAGGGAGGTGTTGAGTGCTGGAAATGAATGTATACAAAACCCATCCATTAGTGGTCCTCTGTAGCTCAGCTGGTAGAGCACGGCGCTTGTAACGCCAGGGTAGTGGGTTCGATCCCCGGGACCACCAATACACAAACATGTATGCACGTATGACTGTAAGTCGCTTTGGATAAAAGTGTCTGCTAAAAAGCATATTATTATTAGATGGGCTGTGGCCGGCTTTCCTCCTCTCATCCCTTCGCTCTGACTACGGCACGAATGACCTCCGTCTGGAAATCACAGAAGTCACCCACTGGTCTCACAAGCAGTGTGTGTAGGGTTTAGGCGGGCTGTATTTTTCCACTGTACACATCTTGTAAGCTCACACCTGGGTTTAGCTCATGTGATTTTCCTCTGCTCTCCTGACCATCAGGTCACACACACACACACACACACACACACACACACACACACACACACACACACACACACACACACACACACACACACACACTACACACACGTTCTTATCATAGTCTACTCCTTGCTCGGGCAGGCTGCATTTTTTCTCTATCGCTGTTCTCACAATATTCTGCAAGCCTTTTTCATACTCTTCCTCCCCTCCCTAAATTGGGAGGCCTATTTCCTTATCTTGGTTTCACAGTTGTCACAAGTTGTCTACTCGACAGTTCTCCTTCTCCTTTGTGGTCTGGCCTAACTCCTACACACATTGTTAAATAGTAACACAACGTCATAATCTTTACTTGTCCTACGCACACACATTATTAGATTATAGTCTCATGATTCTAACACATTTCACAAAGTGGAGTGTAATAATTAGTCATTACCAAATTCTTCTATCAATGACTTAAAGATTGCTGTACACCAGCGGAACCCATCCAACTTGAAGTAGTTGGAGCAGTTTTGCCTTGAAGAATGGGAAAAAATCCCAGTGGCTAGATGTGCCAAGTTTATAGAGACATACTCCAAGAGACTTGCAGCTGTAATTGCTGCAAAAGGTGGCTCTACAAAGTATTGACTTTTGGGGGGTGAATAGTTATGCACGTTCAAGTTTTCATTTTTTAGGTCTTATTTCTTGTTTGTTTCACAACAAAAAATATTTTGCATCTTCAAAGTGGTAGGCATGTTGTGTAAATCAGATGATACAAACCCCCCAAAAATCAATTTCAATTCCAGGTTGTAAGGCAGCAGAATAGGAAAAATGCCAAGGGGGGTGAATACTTTCGCAGTCCACTGTACCTCATTCTCACCCCTCCACCCTACCCTCCTCCCCCGCCTCCGGGCACCCAGACAATGTCTTACAATGCATATGTGCATCCCCTCCCCTCCACTCCCCTACTCTTCTCTTATTCTCCCTATATCCACCAACCCTAACCCCTTCCACCATTACCGTCAACAACGCTCCTGGGCCTCTGGGGAGAATCAATTAGAAAATAGAATGGAAGGAGAGAGCGGGACAAAGACGACTGTAATGCAATACTAACAATACTAACACAATACTAACACAATACTAACACAATACTAACACAATACTAACAATACCAACACAATACTAAAACAATACTAAAACAATACTAACAATACTATCAATACTAACAATACAAACATAATACTAACAATACAACAATACTAACAAATTAAGGACTTGGTAATGGGGGGCTCCCCGCTCTCCCTCCCCTGTCAGACTCCTATCGAGCCAATCCAATTGTTTCATTATCTAGACTGGCAGTGGTAGTGGGGAGTGCGGGACAGCTTTGGCTTCCTTAATGGAACACTGTATGGTAGTGTAGAGCACAATGTGGCAACAGTCCCAAAGTCTAACTTGACAGGGGTCTGGAAAATCACCCTGATGGCTCTACTAATGATGGTGCTGAACTCCCCAGTACAGGAGCTTATCTTGTGGCTGCTTGTCAATAAGTGAAATGGTCACAGCTCTTCTGGAATGTGATTTGGGAAGGATATAGGACACTGCTCTATCCCTCCCATTAGGGAAATGTATGTTTTTTTCGAGAAATAGCATGCGGGCTGTTATCGGTTATCATCCTTTCTGGATGTCCATCTTAAACAACTGCCACCAAAGGCCACCTGATGCTACAATCATGCCACTCTGGTAGAAGCATGGATAATGGGATTATTATTGTCACATAAAAGCATTTGCATTCATTTGTAGTTAGTTGATTATTCTGGAGTTGTTTGCACAGCTCCCCCCAGTTCTATCCCGATAATAACCACATGAATATGAAATATTAGATTTAGTAGATAAGCTCAGTTTCTACTCAAGTAAAATGTACTATGCTATTGCTTGGGGATCTATTGTCTTTAAATGGAATCTATTGCCAATCCGGTTGGTAATTTCTTTGGACTGCAGCCAGAATAAATGGAGTTCCAGTGGGAATGGAATAAAGTATCAGATTTATCTATCCAGATAAACAATAACTCAGTTTATCATTGCCCTCCCATTTGAAGCATTGCAGGCCATGCATTCCACCAGGTTTGTGTGTCTTTCTAAACACAGGATAAACATAGAGGAATTTAATGAGAATTCAATTCCTTCATGTGTTTATGACCTAGTAAGAGATGTTCCATTTATATATGGCATATTTTATACCAATACACCTAGAAGCTGTGTATTTTTACTATTTCAAATTTTACATGTGGAAAAAAACCTCTTAAATCTGAAAGGTGTCTAGAAATGCTGTACCTGTAGCAGACAATAGCACCCGTACTAAACAGCCAGCCGTGATGGATGGCGTTGAAAAGCATCACTCATGTCACTGCAACAGTGTTTTGAAACCAGGACAGTCCAGATTCTTTCTTTGTTTTGCCATGACTGTCTTGGAAGGCGAGTCAGTTTCAGGTCATAAATTAACGCCACTGAAAGGTGAATCCATTTCAACCAGCCAGGGCAAGCATCCCCCTGCCGCCTGTGACCGGTCAAAATAAAGAGTGTATTTGTAAACTCTCAAATCCCCCTTTTGATGTATGCAGAAGTGGGAGCACAACTGAGAGGGATGAGCCTGCTCTTTCTCTCTCCGCCTCCTTTTCTCTTTCTGTCCCCCTCTCTCTCTCAGGGGGTGTTTGGGACCAGCAAGGTGTTTTGCCAGCCCAACCATGACTATACTTCACATTAATAAAAAGGGCAGTTGAAAGCAGTGGGAGCCATGCAGGAAAATATTTGTCCAGCTACCCTGTCACCTCCCCCTCCCCCTGCTGCCTAGCCTTCCTCACCTCGCTTCAGAGGGCATATGCCGGGCTCCCCGAGAAGACAATTAGGAATGATTAAGCTTTCTTATATTCAGAGTTCACTGGAAAGCTTCTTACTTTGTGTTTGTCTATCTTCCTGGAATCAATATGCCAATGATACTAGTCTTATCTCCTTATATAACTGATCTTCAAGCAGCAAGTTTCTACAATTAGTATTAGTAAGTAGTACTGTTAAGCTGTACGCTATTCTGCTCCAGTCTACTGTGTATCCGGCGTGATATGAGTCACCTGTCAATATGATTTTGAACTAGCTATGTTGTCATTGCACAAAGGCTCTGTAAACCTACTCAGTCCTTCCTTTGTAAAACACAAGGTAGCATGACTGATTCATGTTCAGATAAAGTAATCAGAGTCAAACACTGTAACCTTAGAGGTGGAGTCACCACCACTGTATATCCCACAGGTATCCTCTTCCTCTCGAGGCCAATTCCGGAACAGAGATCGTCTCGGCCCAATTAGTCTCCCTCCATCACATACAGTAGGTCCCACATTGTTTTTGGTTAAACAGGTCCTGTAAAACCAGCCACACACTTTTAATCGCAGCTTTATTGTGGTAAAAAGAGCTTGCCTTAGTGCCAAGGGAGGTGTTGAGTGCTGGAAATGAATGTATACAAAACCCATCCATTAGTGGTCCTCTGTAGCTCAGCTGGTAGAGCACGGCGCTTGTAACGCCAGGGTAGTGGGTTCGATCCCCGGGACCACCAATACACAAACATGTATGCACGTATGACTGTAAGTCGCTTTGGATAAAAGTGTCTGCTAAAAAGCATATTATTATTAGATGGGCTGTGGCCGGCTTTCCTCCTCTCATCCCTTCGCTCTGACTACGGCACGAATGACCTCCGTCTGGAAATCACAGAAGTCACCCACTGGTCTCACAAGCAGTGTGTGTAGGGAAATGATCTTGAAGAAACACACTCATCTTACCATGACAAGTTCAGAAGGCCTCCTTGTTATTTATTACTCTGCCATTATATGCCTCGATTCATGTTATTAGGGGTGTACTGTACTTAAAGGGGGAGAAAATATTAAATGTCCAACCCTATCTATGACACCACAGCTCCATCAACATGAAAGGGGAAACTTTCTAGTTACTTTACGTTAATTAACGGTTTGGCATCACCGAAATTAGAAATTAAGTATATTCCCTACCTAGGTAAGTCTGAAACAGCCGTCATTTTGGGGGGCTTTGCAAGTGGGGTTTCTGTGCAAAATCACAGCTAATATACTCCTTGTTCAAACAAGATGTAAGGATGTGCCGGTAATTCATCGGACTGGTAAATCAGAGTCAGGATTTCAACCTTGTAAGAAATCGTATTAACCTAAGTGCTACCTGACACCGTCCTTGTCACCATGCCCGCCCAGGTGCGTCGGCGAGTTAAGAACCTCTCACTCTCGTCGAGCCCTACCTTTCCTCCACGCAACAGCCCAGCAGCTCTCCAAATCTGTAGCCTTTGAAACGTTTTATTACAATAGCCCTCTCATTTATACACTTCACTTAGTCTGGTATCGACAAAATACTGTTTCAGTGCGCTCGCCACCTCACCCGGCCTCTATTAAAAACGGATTCAGTTGACACGCTAAAGTCGCAGATGTTGAAAAAGCAACAAAAGAGAACATTACATTTTTATGTCTGCCGATTGTAAGATGAGCAAGGGTGTAGGATCATACTGTTGCACAAAGGCTGGTGGGCAAAAGGTAGGATGAGTGACAGTAGTAATAATTCCTAGGTACTTTCTGTGCCTGTTTTGAGCTCTATAATGTCATGGTTCTGATCTTTGACCTTTTGACTGTTACTTTGGTACATTGAAAAAAGCACATAAGTTAAAATGTATTTATTTAGTACTTAGAAGTGCTGCTTGGAAAAAGAAATAACATTGGATATGTTTTAACCTCTGATAAATATAGGCCTAAATATGGCAAAATGGACAAATGATCACCCAGAATTGGTGAACTCAAAAAGTCCTGCCAGAGCAGGATGTATGGTGTGTGCAAACCAAACTTCACACCATTCTCTGAAGTCAGCACTGCCCCCAATTGTTATGCAGCGAGCATGGTTCTGGCTCTCTCAGCTGCAGAATGTTACCATGGCAACCAGCACAGCCTCCTGTTGCTGATGTTGATCAAAATCTGTGTGTGCGAGAGGTGAGGGGTTCTATCCTTTTACGGCCTAGCCCAAGCCAGTGGGAGGCCCATCGAAACCACTTTGATTGCCAATGATCTAAAACGATTGATGTCCCCAATAATCTCGGATTAGGTTTCCATAACAAAAAGGATAATTAACACTCAAAAGAAAGAGACAGCTTTTGAAAAAAAGCCTGTTCTTTCTAGCCAGGACAAAAAAAGCTCTGATACACCAGCGACAAGGCAAAAAAGAAGCCTACATCTGAAAGAATTTGAAGTCTCGAATGCATTTGCATGTGTGAGATGTTTTTGAGATGGTCTCTTGTAGAGCGCTCTGGTTATGTTCCCTAACCTGTCTGTGGCTAATTAAGACTCTCGTAAACAGAGCGTATTTTTTTATGAGCTTTAATTTGTTGTGTCTGCATCTATTAGCCGGTGACAAATCGGAATATGTTTTGTCCAATGAGACCAGATTGGTCTGATTTATGCCATTAGAGGCCAATAAAACATGAGCGCTGACACCGGGTCAGTGGAATTCAAACCAGACCTCTGAGTTTCAGACTCTAGCTGTGGCAATCTCTCTCTCTTACCATTGAGTGGAGAGGCTGCTTTTTTATTCAGCCCATTTACCTCTAATGCCCACTTGGTATGTTGTATCTGTCACCAGGACAGCTTCCTGCCGAGAGCTATATGAGTTTAAGGACAGGCATTCGGAGCATAAGTTTTCCAACAGAGCCGTAGCCCTGGCCCTATAACCAATAGCAGATGGTTTATTTTTAAAGTGATCGACGTGGCAAGATTGACTCGAATATGGTGAACCACAGTCTATTCTGTTACTCCTTTAATTTAGACATCCTGTACAGTGCATTTAATTGTGAATTTCTAAGGGGTGGTCGTACTCGCTAGGTACTATTTTTTATGAATTTCCTCCATTGAAATACTTTTTGTTATAGAAAATAATTTGCTTGTTAAACTGTAGCCCCAAACTACTGTCTTTAGGTACAACGTCTAAATGTAATAACATCATTACAATAATGAGGAGGATGTCTACCTAGTGTTGATCTATTGGGCCTAGAGGTAAAAGGTTATGCTAAAATCAGAACTGACTGAACTCTGAACGTTTCTGGTTAGATTCAATAATTGAGCTGTACCCATCAGGGGTGTTTCGAGGACTCGGTAGGGTTTAATGGGGGGACTATAAATGGTGGTGTCTGTGGTGGAATATGGCTCATAAGCTGCAGGCTAGCCCTCCCCGGCCTGGATCAATGGGAACAGGGCAGCACAAGCCCATTAATGGATTACCGCTAGCTACCTCACATCCCCCCATCTTTCCACTCACCCACCTTATTTATCTGTTCTGTCAGATCAATCAATAGCTACTGATTCCCTGTCAGAGGCGCAGCCCCCCACCCCCCCGGCATTTATGAACATGCTGCTGAAATGAAATGAGTTTTGGACTAGGCTAAATGAGCAGAGTTTTCAGTATCATACCAACTGGAGGCGGTTGACTTCATCTATTATGCAGGGAAGAATGTATTAAATCAAATCAAATCAAATTGTATTTGCCACATGTGCCGAATACAACAGGTGTAGACATTACCGTGAAATGCTTACTTAAAGCCCTTAACCAACAATGCATTAATTTTTTTATAAAAAAGTAAAATAAAACAACAGCAACCAAAAAGTGTTAAGAAAAAAAGAGCAGAAGTAAAATAAAATAACAGTAGGGAGGCTATATACAGGGGGGTTCCGGTGCAGATTCAATGTGCGGGGGCACCGGCTAGTTGAGGTAGTTGAGGTAATATGTACATGTGGGTAGAGTTAAAGTGACTATGCATAAATACTTAACAGAGTAGCAGCAGTGTAAAAAGATGGGGTGGGGGTGAGGGGGCAGTGCAAATAGTCTGGGTAGCCATGATTAGCTGTTCAGGAGTCTTATGGCTTGGGGGTAGAAGCTGTTGAGAAGCCTTTTGGACCTAGACTTGGCGCTCTGGTACCGCTTGCCATGTGGTAGCAGAGAGAACAGTCTATGACTAGGGTGGCTGGAGTCTTTGACAATTTTGAGGGCCTTCCTCTGACACCGCCTGGTATAGAGGTCCTGGATGGCAGGAAGCTTGGCCCCAGTGATGTACTGGGCCGTACGCACTACCCTCTGTAGTGCCTTGCGGTCGGAGGCCGAGCAGTTGCCATACCAGGCGGTGATGCAACCAGTCAGGATGCTCTCGATGGTGCAGCTGTAGAACATTTTGAGGATCTGAGGACCCATGCCAAATCTTTTCAGTCTCCTGAGGGGAAATAGGCTTTTTCGTGCCCTCTTCACGACTGTCTTGGTGTGTTTGGGCCATGATAGTTCGTTGGTGTTGTGGACACCAAGGAACTTAAAGCTCTCAACCTGTTCCACTACAGCCCCGTCGATGAGAATGGGGGCGTGCTCAGTCCTCTTTTCTTTTTTTTCCTTCTTTTTTTTGTAGTCCACAATCATCTCCTTTGTCTTTGTCACGTTGAGGGAGAGGTTGTTATCCTGGCACCACACGGCCAGGTATCTGACCTCCTCCCTATAGGCTGTCTCATCGTTGTCGGTGATCAGGCCTACCACTGTTGTGTCGTCGGCAAACTTAATGATGGTGTTGGAGTCGTGCCTGGCCATGCAGTCATGGGTGAACAGGGAGTACAGGAGGGGACTGAGCACGCACCCCTGAGGGGCACCCTTGTTGAGGATCAGCGTGGCAGATGTGTTGTTACCTACTTATGAAGGTGCTATGAAGTACTAGTCAACTGCCATTTTTCTCTCAGGTTGCAGGAACTTCATAACCTTGGTTTGAGGTTGCTTGAACCCCTTAACTTCTGCACTGCAATGTCTCCTACACTCACATGGATGAAGAAGAACAGGGAGAGTTGAGTGACAATGTCCCAGATGGTAGCAGCATCAGAATGTTTAGCCGTTATTCCACTTTACCCCTGCATACCCTAGGAACTCCTCTACCCCTCATGCGGTGGGACACCTCAGTGTAGTGGGGTCAGTCCAGAGAGTAGGCACCTTACAAAACAGGCAATAACACCATCGACAACAACATGGCCATGAGAGAGACTATACCAGGCAGCTTATGTGAGACCCATGCTGAATAAGGTTTCTGCTTGCTTCTTCATCTCATCCTGTGTAGAGTCTAGTAGACTATCTCCAGGGCCACACTTTGGCCTTCAGTCTGAAACTCTTCTGCTGATTCATGACTAACTATGTGCAGAGTCATGGATGTGGTCCTCTGTAGCTCAATTGGTAGAGCATGGTGCTTGTAACACCAGGGTAGTGGGTTCGATCCCTGGGACCACCCATACGTTAAAAAAAATTATGCACGCATGACTGTAAGTCGCTTTGGATAAAAGCGTCTGCTAAATGGCATATTATTATTATAAGGCCAGGACAGCATTGTTCCACTCCCATCTGCATAGATGAGATATGGAAATTGAAAAACTCTTTGCATGGAGATGGCGGGAAATATTTTAGATTTGTAGAGATATTGAAACGGAAAAACTCTTGTCAGGGCGATGGTGTAAATATAACGATCGTATATGACAAAGTTGAAAGAAATGCTTTCATGTCTTAAAACTTATTTTTGTCCAAAGTTGTCCAGGTCATGCTTCTGTGGCAAGTAAATAAGGCTTTGATTTTGTTGCAGGCCTCAACCCCCTTTATCGATCAGGCCCCTGTTTGCTGTGCTTTTACAGCTCTTTTAAATTGTTACCATACTATGACAAACCTCACCGAAACAGGGATCACAAGTCGAGCAGAAAATGTGGAGTGGCCAAAAAATGGCGCCTGTGTGGGGAGATTTTAGCACTGGGCTGATAAGCGCCCTCAAGGTTAAAATTTGACCACTAATTGAAACAGCCGAACAGTATGAATTGTTTTGTTTCTCCTCCCACATAGCTGTTCACTGAGCAGTCTGTATGTGTAGGTATGTGTGTGTGTGTTGGAGACAAACTCTATTCCCATGCCAAAACCACATTGGTATGAAGGTCAAATAATCCTTCCGAAAAAAGCACTCAGCTTTTTGAAATACTGTTTTTAATTTAATTTAATCTCCCGGATTCCAACTCAAATGAAGATCAGAGTCACTGCTGATCGTTAAAGTAGCCCAACTTCAGAACCTAATTTATTCCTCCCATCTAATGCATAGGAGATTAGGGCTGAGTCAGGACACCTGAAACAGCATGGAGGGTACTGGCAGGGACAGTTAATGATGTTTGTGAACTTCTATTCCACTCATATCTGGCCCAGAAACAAATGTGTGTGTAGTGTGTGTTGTAGAACCATGTTTTAGGGGGCTTTGTAGGTTGTTCAACCACTCTTCAAACTTCAGAGGGTGGGCTGCTCAAGCTTTTGAAGTTATGCCTGAAGAAATGTGAAAGCACAGGTACAGTAGCCAGGCGAAAGGAAACATACATCCCATACAATGCCCCACTGTTAATGTATGAAGACATAGCAAGCCAGTGTTACTTTATCTCTCTCTCTCTTCCTCTCTCTCCCTCTCGTTATCTATATCCCTATCTCTCTTCCTGTCTCCCTCTTCTCTCCCTCCAAAAATATTTATACAGAGGCCCAGAAGCTCCCAAATGTTGTGCTCCAGATTTGATGCAACTCAGTTCAAATCATACTTCTATTAATTTAGCGATGCAATCTTTTATTTATAGGCCACGTAGCTCTCAATATATGTTGGTAGATGGTGGCACTTTTTAAATAGAAGCCATGTTGCTTTTATGGAAAACTGTATCAAGAAAGGGCATTCTTATCTTCAAGGACAGGTCTTTTCAATCCTAGAACTGTTCCACTCATAGCACAGAGCATTTGTCATTTTCTATTTAAATTGTATTAAAACAGTGGTCACCAACCGGCCGATTGCGATCAGTTGATCTGCAAGGCATTCCTAGTTGATCACCAAAAATGTCTGTAGAAAAGCCAATGATAAAGTCTTGCGCTCCTATTTTTTATTATATTCGTCTTGCACTGTTGGTGGTAGGTGCACTTGATTCAGAAGCCCTGCACCATTTCATTTGTCTGAAGGGACAAACTCTGCTTACCCGGCGGACCAGAAGAGCTAAATCAAGTGCGCCTACTGCGCTGGCCAATCGGATAGCTCAAATCACTGTGCCTACTGCTTCCAAGACACCACAGCAAAATGTGATACTAGCCTACGTGAGATTTCATAACTTTTAAAACCATGACCAAAGAGAGATTGTCAAAGAATACAGCAAAGACCTGTTTAAGTTTTTATTCAGTACTATCGACAGTGTTTTTATTCAACACTTTTACAAAACATAAAACGTGCTTCTCCCTACCATTCACACTACAACCAACCCTGCAGCTTTCTGCAATGAATGAGGTGCCAAGTGTATCAATAGGCCTGAATTGTTATTATTAGCAGCTCATTGTGTCTATTTTAATATCAAGTAATATTTATTTCTCTGGTCATAGGAACAACATGAATTTGTGCATGAGGCAGAAATTATGTTGTGCGACTCGAGTTTCGCCGTTAGGTGGAAGACGGTGTCCCCTTTCTCTGGTCAGTCTCACCGGAGGAAAGGAGAGAGCAGGGACCGTGACAGGCTGACCCTCTACTGCTCTATCCCTCCTTCCGCTGAAACTGACCCTCAGATGGAAGTACCATCAGTTCAGGACAATAAAAAAGCTAATTATTTGCAAATTATTTCAATTTATCCTCAGCTGTGCCTCGCAAGTGATACAACAACTGATCTATTTTGTTATCAAAGCTTGAGTTTTTAAATATAATATGGTCTGAGAAGAACAATATTGGGAGGCCAAGCATAGACAATATGCTGTGATAATGTATTAGGCCTACTGCACAAACCTCAATCCTACATAACTGTTTTTATTAGGTTAATGTTGCATAGGCTTTTTTAAATTATGCTTTTTGACTCCGAAAGTGATCTTGACTCAGAAAAGGTTGGTGGCCACTGTATTAAAAAAGTACACCGCTATTGTGCCAAACAAAGACGAAAGTACACCATGCTAGATTCTTCTCTTCCTGTCCAGCTGTAGAATGTGAATTCCATCTGCTATTGTGCCTATCAGAGACACACAGTAAAAGCACACACCATTGACCATCCCCGTCTCCAAAGAAAGAAAATATAGTTTAAATATGGAGCGATCAATATTTGTCCTTTGCAGCAGCGCTGAGATTGGATGATTGTGCGTGGGTTACAGATGGGCACTGTAACTGTAACCAGAGGAGTCCCATGGAAATAAGAGCAGCTGCCCCACTGCTAACACAGAATAGATCACATAGCCCCATGCCATTTTTACCTTGTACTAATGCAAAATTATAGGGGCGTAAGCCCCCCGTCCCACACACACCAGAGAGTGCATCTGCAAAGTGCATAATACTTTGCCTAAACAACAGCTGCCCAAGGTTATAATATTACCAAGTAGCAAATGAACAGGCCGGGGAAAAAGTGGGACAATCAGAGAATCCTCTCATTTACATTTACATTTAAGTCATTTAGCAGACGCTCTTATCCAGAGCGACTTACAGGAGCAATTAGGGTTAAGTGCCTTGCTCAAGGGCACATTTACGTCATTTAGCAGACGCTCTAGTCCAGAGCGACTCACAAATTGATGCATTCACCCTATAGCCAGTGGGATAACCACTTTACAATTTTTGGGGGGGGGGTAGAAGGATTACTTTATCCTATCCCAGGTATTCCTTAAAGAGGTGGGGTTTCAAATGTCTCCGGAAGGTGGTGAGCGACTCCGCTGTGTGTGGGGGTGGGGGGGTAGAAGGATTACTTTATCCTATCCCATGTATTCCTTAAAGAGGTGGGGTTTCAAATGTCTCCGGAAGGTGGTGAGTGACTCCGCTGTGGGGGGGGGGGGGGGGGGGTAGAAGGATTACTTTATCCTATCCCAGGTATTCCTTAAAGAGGTGGGGTTTCAAATGTCTCCGGAAGGTGGTGAGTGACTCCGCTGTGGGGGGGGGGGGGGGTAGAAGGATTACTTTATCCTATCCTCTCCTCTAATACTCAATCACAATGAATTTACGGCACGCAGGGACCTGCCGCATTAGTCTTAAAAGCAACGGTCTGATAATTAAAGCAGTAAATTGACTTTTAACTTGTATATATTTTCCCCTATGAATTAACGCCGCTGGATGTTGCGTGCACAGCTCTTTCCTGGGGTGGAAGATCAGTTAGAGACGCTGTCTGAAGTCCATATAAGGCCTGTCCCACAGCCACAGGAAAGCCAATGAGACGATGACGCACCTCTAATCCGGCCCAATGGGCATTAATAAAGTATAGTGGAAGTCAACAAACTTTTCCTGGGCGTAAGTCTCCACAGAGGATGTTTCAAATTTCTAGTTTTATTAGTCGTATGTACGGGATACACATGGTATACTCTGTCCAACGAAATGCTTACTTGCAGGTTCCTTCTCGGGCAGTGGGGATTGGGGGGCAAGTGATTAAATTGTGCGGTATTAGCAATAGTAAACAAGAGTCTGGTATCAGCAGTTGTGATGCGTGTGTAGCATAACTGTACAATCAGTTGTCAGTTTATTAGGTACACCACCACGTTCACGAAAATGGTTCGCTCCTACAGAAAGTGAGTCACGTAGCCGTGGCTTGCTATATAAAGCAGGCAGACAGGCATCGAGGCATTCAGTTACTATTCGATTTAATGTTAGAATAGGCAAAACGAGTGACCTAAGCGACTTTGAGCCAGGCTCGCCGGTTCCATTTTCTCAGAAACGGCCGGCCTCCTGAGATTTTCACACACAACAGTGTCTAGGGTTTACCGAGAATGGTGCGGCAAACAAAAAACATCCAGTCAGCGTCAGTCCTGTGGGCGAAAACAGCTCGTTGATGAGAGGTCGAAGGAGAATGGCAAGAATCGTGCAAGCTAACAGGCAGGCAACAAACAGGCAAATAAGGGTAGAGGAAGTTCAGAAGTAAAAACAAACAAAATAGAATTATTGTAAAATTGACTGTGTCCATAAAATGTATGTAGTATGTATATGCTGGAAGTAGAGGCCTAAGGCTTGTTGTTCATTAGTTTACTCCAATTAGGGAAGGGGTGGTGAGGTTGGAAAGTAATAAAGGGAAATATGTGGTCCTCTGTAGCTCAATTGGTAGAGCATGGCGCTTGTAACGCCAGGGTAGTGGGTTCAATCCCCGCGACCACCCATACCTAAAAATTTATGCACACATGACTGTAAGTCGCTTTGGATAAAAGCGTTTGCTAAATGGCATATTATATTATCAATATATTTTAAAAAAAGGATATGTATATGTATTTATATGCATGTATGTGTATGTATGTATAGGTATATATGTGTGTGTATATATATATATATACAGTGGGGAGAACAAGTATTTGATACACTGCCGATTTTGCAGGTTTTCCTACTTACAAAGCATGTAGAGGTCTGTAATTTTTATCAAAGGTACACTTCAACTGTGAGAGACGGAATCTAAAACAAAAATCCAGAAAATCACATTGTATGATTTTTAAGTAATTAATTTGCATTTTATTGCATGACATAAGTATTTGATACATCAGAAAATCAGAACTTAATATTTGGTACAGAAACCTTTGTTTGCAATTACAGAGATCATACGTTTCCTGTAGGTCTTGACCAGGTTTGCACACACTGCAGCAGGGTTGTGCTTCTTCTTGAGCCACTCCTTTGTTGCCTTGGCCGTGTGTTTTGGTTCATTGTCATGCTGGAATACCCATCCACGACCCATTTTCAATGCCCTGGCTGAGGGAAGGAGGTTCTCACCCAAGATTTGACGGTACAAGGCCCCGTCCATCGTCCCTTTGATGCGGTGAAGTTGTCCTGTCCCCTTAGCAGAAAAACACCCCCAAAGCATAATGTTTCCACCTCCATGCTTGACGGTGGGGATGGTGTTCTTGGGGTCATAGGCAGCATTCCTCCTCCTCCAAACACGGCGAGTTGAGTTGATGCCAAAGTGCTCGATTTTGGTCTCATCTGACCACAACACTTTCACCCAGTTCTCCTCTGAATCATTCAGATGTTCACTGGCAAATTCAGACGGCCCTGTATATGTGCTTTCTTGAGCAGGGGGACCTTGCGGGCGCTGCAGGATTTCAATCCTTCACGGCGTAGTGTGTTACCAATTGTTTTCTTGGTGACTATGGTCCCAGCTGCCTTGAGATCATTGACAAGATCCTCCCGTGTAGTTCTGGGCTAATTCCTCACCGTTCTCATGATCATTGCAACTCCACGAGGTGAGATCTTGCATGGAGTCCCAGGCCGAGGGAGATTGACAGTTATTTTGTGTTTCTTCCATTTGTGAATAATCGCACCAACTGTTGTCACCTTCTCACCAAGCTGCTTGGCGATGGTCTTGTAGCCCATTCCAGCCTTGTGTAGGTCTACAATCTTGTCCCTGACATCCTTGGAGAGCTCTTTGGTCTTGGCCATGGTGGAGAGTTTGGAATCTGATTGATTGATTGCTTCTGTGGACAGGTGTCTTTTATACAGGTAACAAACTGAGATTAGGAGCACTCCCTTTAAGAGTGTGCTCCTAATCTCAGCTCGTTACCTGTATAAAAGACTCCTGGGAGCCAGAAATCTTTCTGAATGAGAGGGGGTCAAATACTTATTTCCCTCATTAAAATGCGAATCAATTTATAACATTTTTGACATGCGTTTTTCTGGATTATTTTGTTGTTATTCTGTCTCTCACTGTTCAAATAAACCTACCATAAAAATGATAGACTGATCATTTCTTTGTCAGTGGGCAAATGTACAATATCAGCAGGGGATCAAATACTTTTTACCCTCACTGTATGTGTGTTTGTGTTGTGTCGGTATGCATATGTGTGTTGTGTGTGTGTGTGTGTGTGTGTGTGTGTGTGTGTGTGTGTGTGTGTATGTATTGTATGTAAATGTGTGGGAATTTTGTGTGGGAGTGTCAATGTAGTGTGTGTGAATGTGTGTTTATGGTGTGTATACTGTATATAGTCTAGTGAGTGTGTGTAGGGTCAGTGCAAGATAGAGTCAGAGCAGATAGTTTAGGTACCATTAATTGAGTATTTAGCAGTCTGGCTATTTAGCAATCTTATGGCTTGGGGGTAGAAGCTGTCTCTGTTGGTCCGAGAGCCTATGCTCCGGTACCGCTTGCCGGACGGTAGCAGAGTGAGCAGTTTATGGCTTGGATGGCTGGAATCTGACTCATCGCCGTCGATGATCAGGCCTACCACCGTTGTGTTGTCAGAAAACTTGATGATGGAGTTGGTGTCGTGCGCGGCCACGCAGTCGTGGGTGAACAGGTAGTACAGTAGAGGGTTGAAGACACACCCCTGAGGGTCAACGTGACGGAGGTGTTGTTGCCTACCCTCACCACGTGGGGTCGGCCCGTCAGGAAGTCCAGGGTCCAGTTGCAGAGGGAGGGGTTCAGTCCCAGGGTCCCTAGCTTGGTGATGAGCTTGGAGGGGACTATGGTGCTGAACACTGAGCTTTAGTCTATGAACAGCATTCTCACATAGTTGTTCCTCTTGTCCAGATGTGTTACGGCCATGTGAATAGCAATGGAAATGGCATCTTCCGTGGATCTGTTGGAGCGGTAGGCAAATTGGAGTGGGTCCAGTGTGCCTGGATGTGGGCCATGATCAGCCTCTCAAAGAACTTCATCTTATCACCTCCCTGCAGAGGTTAAGGCAGAGCTTCTCTAGTAGAGGCTCACCTGGCTAGTTCGGCCCTCCCTGCAGAGGTTAAGGCAGAGCTTCTCTAGTGGAGGCTCGCCTGGCTAGTTCGGCCCTCCCTGCAGAGGTTAAGGCAGAGCTTCTCTAGTAGAGGCTCACCTGGCTAGTTCGGCCCTCAGGTGATTCTAATGAGAGGAGACACATTACTTTACTCACTTCCATTCATGGCACAATTGATTTGAATAGGTTTGGATTTTCACTGAAAAAATTATCATGACCGATTAGAATGTAAAGATATGTTGGTGTTGGTTTTTAAAAAAGAACATTGATCTACCTACAGTCTTATTTATGGAAGATGATTGACAGTGGTATAATTTCCCAGTTTGTCTGTCATGTTTTCTACAGCCTGCTGTGTGAACATGTTGAAGATACAGTATCATTAGGGCTGTGACAATTATGGCATTTTAGTTAACAATTAATTGTCATGCAAATGGCTGTGGTTATTTTCATAATTGTCATTTTTGTTTAAAAATTGTTGGAGCTTGTAATGTATCATAATGCATATTTGAAAATTAGCTACGGCATACATAATAAATACAACACAGCTTTGGTGACACCAATGTCTCAAAAACGGTTTTGAAAGTGAAGCTTCTCCTCCCAAACGTGCTGTTCTGCTCATAAAATGATCAACTTTACCCACTTAGTGTAAAAATGAAAAACTGCTATTGGGTAAGCTATATCTACTTGAAAATATATTCTCTTAAAATGAGTCTTTTAAGACAATTATGACGAGTATTGTTTTAAGTTCACGGTTATTGTCCATAATTGTCGGTTACATGATTATACGATAATTGTGCCAGCCCTAGATATCATGGGGATATCAGCCCCGTGTAGCTCAGTTGGTAGAGCATGGCGTGTGCAACGCCAGGGTTGTGGGTTCCATTCCCACGGGGGCCAGTATGAAAAATGTATGCACTCACTAACTGTAAGTCGCTCTGGATAAGAGTGTCTGCTAAATGCCTTAAATGTAAAATGTAATGAACATGTCAGTGATCATTGTATAGTTGTGATTGTGTTGTCTCTCTATCTGCGTTGAGTGAACTATCATCTCTCGACACCATTTCCACTACATTGATTCTGTAGGTCAGTAGTGCTTTGCTTGAGACTGGAGACTGTTTTGCCACATTTGCTATCAAATGCCTTTATTGTATTGGATACACTACAGGACAGTACATGGATATGTCATCACGCTTGCAGTTGGATGATTGAAGATGACTTACAGTTGAAGTCGGAAGTTTACATACACCTTAGCCAAATACATTTAAACTCAGTTTTTCACAATTCCTGACATTTAATCCTAGTAAAATTCCCTGTCTTAGGTCAGTTAGGATCACCAATTTATTTTAAGAATGAATTTAAGAATTTAAGAAATGTATTTACCCACTTAGTGTAAAATTAGTATTTGGTAGCATTGCCTTTAAATTGTTTAACTTGGGTAAAATGTTTCGGGTAGCCTTCCACAAGCTTCCCACAATAAGTTGGGTGAATTTTGGCCCATTCCTCCTGACAGAGCTGGTGTAACTGAGTCAGGTTTGTAGGCCTCCTTGCTCGCACATGCTTTTTCAGTTCTGCCCACAAATTCAGGTCAGGGCTTTGTGATGGCCACTCCAATACCTTGACTTTGTTGTCCTTAAGCCATTTTGCCACAACTTTGGAAGTATGCTTGGTGTCATTGTCCATTTGGAAGACCCATTTGCGACCAAGCTTTAACTTCCTGACTGATGTCTTGAGATGTTGCTTCAATATATCCACATAATTTTCCTTCCTCATGATGCCATCTATTTTGTGAAGTGCACCAGTCCCTCCTGCAGCAAAGCACCCCCACAGCATGATGCTGCCACCCCCGTGCTTCACGGTTGGGATGGTGTTCTTCGGCTGGCAAGCACCCCCTTTTCCCTCCAAACATAACGATGGTCATTATGGCCAATCAGTTCTATTTTTGTATCATCAGACCAGAGGACATTTCTCCAAAAAGTACGATCTTTGTTGCAATGTGCAGTTGCAAACCGTAGTCTGGCTTTTTTATGGCGGTTTTGGAGGAGTGGCTTCTTCCTTGCTGAGCAGCCTTTCAGGTTATGTGGATATAGGACTCGTTTTACTGTGGATATAGATACTTTTGTACCTGTTTCTTCCAGCATCTTCACAAGGTCCTTTGCTGTTGTTCTGGGATTGATTTGCACTTTTCACACCAAAGTATGTTCATCTCTAGGAGACAGAACGCATCTCCTTCCTGAGCGGTATGATGGCTACGTGGTCCCATGGTGTTTATACTTGCGTACTATTGTTTGTACAGATAAACGTGGTACCTTCAGGTGTTTGGAAATTGCTCCCAAGGATGAACCAGACTTGTGGAGGTCTACAATTTTTCTTCTGAGGTCTTGGCTGATTTCTTTTGATTTTCCCATGATGTCAAGCAAAGAGGCACTGAGTTTGAAGGTAGGCCTTGAAATACATCCACAGGTACACCTCCAATTGACTCAAATGATGTCAAGAAGCTTCTAAAGCCATGACATCATTTTCCAAGCTGTTTAAAGGCACAGTCAACTTAGTGTATGTAAACTTCTGACCCACTGGAATTGTGATACAGTGAATTATAAGTGAAATAATCTGTCTGTAAACAATTGTTGGAAAAGTTACTTGTGTCATGCACAAAGTAGATGTCCTAACCGACTTGCCAAAACTATAGTTTGTTAACAAGAAATTTGTGGAGTGGTTGGAAAACAAGTTTTAATGACTCCAACCTAAGTGTATGTAAACTTCCGACTTCAACTGTAGATGTGAAGTTAATTTTAATTCATAAAATACATACAGATAAAAGTAAAAGTGCGAGAGTTGAGATATCGAAAGTCAATAATGTAGAAAAATATAATTTGTTATGGGTCTATATGCTCACGTTTCAACCCCCGAAAGATCTACTGAAAAGTATAGTATAGCCTATTACATGTATTGTGATCGTAGGCCTACATTTGAATCTCTCACTTGTAAACATCGAGAGACAATCCAATTAAACATGTTTGTTCTAGGGCACGGACAATGGAGCTCATGGTATTATTGTGGCTATTCGGAGATATGTACAGTCGTGGTCAAAAGTGTTGAGAATGACACAAGTATTGGTCTTCACAAAGTTTGCTGCTTCAGGGTTATGAGATATTTTTGTCAGATGTTACTATGGTATACTGAAGTATAATTACAAGCATTCCATAAGTGTCAAAGGACCCAACATTTCAATGTTTTGTTCCCCGAGCCACTTAGTTATCACTTTTGCCTTATGGCAAGGTGCTCCATCATGCTGGAAAAGGCATTGTTCGTCACCAAACTGTTCTTGGATAGTTGGGAGAAGTTGCTCTCGGAGGATGTGTTGGTACCATTCTTTATTCATGGCTGTGTTCAAAATTGTGAGTGAGCCCACTCTCTTGGCTGAGAAGCAACCCCACACATGAATGGTCACAGGATGCTTTACTGTTGACATGACACAGGACTGATGGTAGCGCTCACCTTGTCTTGTCCGGACAAGGTGTTTTCCGGATGCCCCAAACAAACAGAAAGGGGATTCATCAGAGAAAATGACTTTACCCCAGTCCTCAGCAGTCCAATCCCTGTACCTTTTGCAGAATATCAGTCTGTCCCTGCTGTTTTTCCTGGAGAGAAGTGGCTTCTTTGCTGCCCTTCTTGACACCAGGCCATCCTCCAAAAGTATTTGCCTCACTGTGCGTGCAGATGCACTCGCACTTGCCTGCTGCCAAGCAAGGCTGAAATGCAGTGGAAATGTTTTTGGGGGATTAAGTTCATTTTCATGGCAAAGAGGGACTGATAATGTAATTCTGATCACTCTTCATGACATTCTGGAGTATATGCCAAATTGCCATAATCAAAACTGAGGCAGCAGACTTTGTGAAAAATAGTATTTGTGTCATTCTCAGAACTTTTGACCACGACTGTACATATGCTATCAAGAAGGAAAGACATGTGTATGTAATCAGGTGTATGTAATGTGGTGAAAAGTCTGTTAGAGTAGTTCAATCTGAGTATTGAGGTGCCACCGGTTCATCCATAAACTCCAGAGAAAGGGAAGAATGACAGGGATTATAAAAATATCTCTGTAGAGAGGGAACCGCCTCAGTGAATGAACCGCAAGTCTCTTTTCAGAGGCAGTGTGCTGGTGTAAATTAATGTTGGCATTTGCTGACAATGGAAAAATCGCCTGCTAATGTCGGCTAGATGGGGCTGACCTGGGAAAAGAGGTTTACAATTGGGATTCAGCAGCGCCAGCAGTGACAACACACACGCTGCTCATCGCCAAATAACACATAATTGTCTCTCTCCCCCATTCTCCCCTGTTGTCAATTACATTTGTCAAAGTTTGTCGCTGAAACATGCAAAAACGGTGGCGTGCACTTCCTTCTAACGTCACTTTTTGAAATATCTGTGGATTGGTGTGAAAACAGTACGTGCTCTAAGAGTACGGTTATCCTACCAACGGGACATTAAAAACTGTAATATCTTAGGTTTCAGCGAGTCGTGGCTGAACGACGACATGGACAACATACAGCTAGCGGGCTATATGCTACATCGGCAGGATAGAACGGCTGACTCCGGTAAGACAAGGGGTGGCAGTCTGTGTATATTTGTAAACAACAGCTGGTGCACAAAATCAAATACTAAGGAAGTCTCGAGGTTTTGCTCGCCTGAGGTAGAGTATCTTATGATAAGTTGTAGACCACACTATTTACTAAGAGAGTTTTCTTCTATATTTTTCGTAGTTGTCTATTTACCACCATAAACCGATGCTGGCACTAAGATTGCACTCAATGAGCTGTATAAGGCCATAAGCAAACAGGAAAACGCTCATCCAGAGGCAGCGCTCCTAGTGGCCTGGAACTTTAATGCAGGGAAACTTAAATCCTTTCTACCAGCATGTTAAATGTGCAACCAGAGGGGAAAAAACTCTAGACCACCTTTACTCCACACACAGACGCATACAAAGCTCTGCCTCGCCCTCCATTTGGCAAATCTGACCATAACTCTATCCTCCTGATTCCTGCTTATAAGCAAAAACTAAAGCAGGAAGCATCAGTGACTCTGTTAATAAAAAAGTGGTCAGATGACGCAGATGCTAAGCTACAGGACTGTTTTGCTAGCACAGACTGGAACATGTTCCGGGATTCTTCAGATAGCATTGAGGAGTACACCACATCAGTCACTGGCTTCATCAATAAGTGCATCGATGACATCGTCCCCACAGTGACCGTACGTACATACCCCAACCAGAAGCCATGGGTTACATGCAACATCCGCACTGAGCTAAAGGGTAGAGCTGCCGCATTCAAGGAGCGGGACTCTAACCTGGACGCTAATAAGAAATCCCGCTATGCCCTCCGACGAACCATCAAACAGGACTAAGATTGAATCGTACTACACCGGCTATGACGCTCGTCGGATGTGGCAGGGCTTGAAAACTATTACAGACTACAAAGGGAAGCACAGCCGCGAGCTGCCCAGTGACACAAGCCTAGCAGACGAGCTAAACCACTTCTATGCTCGCTTCGAGGCAAGCAACACTGAAGCATGCATGAGAGCACCAGCTGTTCCGGATGACTATGTGATCACACTCTCCATAGCCGATGTGAGTAAGACTTTTAAGCAGGTCAACATTCACAAGGCCGCAGGGCCAGACGGATTACCAGGACGTGTACTCCGAGCATGTGCTGAGCAACTGGCAAGTGTCTTCACCGACATTTTCAAGTCTGTAATACCAACATGTTTCAAGCAGACCACCATAGTCCCCGTGCCCAAGGACACTTAGACAACCTGCCTAAATGACTACCGACCCGTAGCACTGACGTCTGTAGCCATGAAGTGCTTTGAAAGGCTGGTCATGGTTCACATCAACACCATTATCCCAGAAACCCTAGACCCACTCCAATTTGCATACTGCCCCAACAGATCCACAGATGACGCCATCTCTATTGCACTCCACACTGCCCTTTCCCACCTGGACAAGAGGAACACCTACGTGAGAATGCTATTAATTGACTACAGCTCAGCGTTCAACACCATAGTGCCATCAAAGCTCATCACTAAGCTAAGGATCCTGGGACTAAACACCTCCCTCTGCAACTGGATCCTGGACTTCCTGACGGGCCGCCCCCAGGTGGTAAGGGTAGGTAACAACACATCTGCCACGCTGATCCTCAACACGGGGGCCCCTCAGGGGTGCGTGCTCAGTCCCCTCCTGTACTCCCTGTTCACCCATGACTGCATGGCCAGGCACGACTCCAACACCATCATTAAGTTTGCCGACGACACAACAGTGGTAGGCCTGATCACCGACAACGATGAGACAGCCAATAGGGAGGAGGTCAGAGACCTGGCCGTGTGGTGCCAGGATAACAACCTCTCCCTCAACGTGACAAAGACAAAGGAGATGATTGCGGCCTCCGACCGCAAGGCACTACAGAGGGTAGTGCATACGGCCCAGTACATCACTGGGGCCAAGCTTCCTGCCATCCAGGACCTCTATACCAGGCGGTGTCAGAGGAAGGCCCTCAAAATTGTCAAAGACTCCAGCCCACCCTAGTCATAGACTGTTCTCTCTGCTATCGCACGGCAAGCGGTACCGGAGCGCTAAGTCTAGATCCAAAAGGTTCTCAACAGCTTCTACCCCCAAGCCATAAGACTCCTGAACAGCTAATCATGGCTACCCGGACTATTTGCACTGCCCCCCCACCCCCACCCCATCTTTTTACGCTGCTGCTACTCTGTTAATTATTCATGCATAGTCACTTTAACTATACCCACATGTACATATTACCTCAACTACCTCAACTAGCCGGTGCCCCCGCACATTGACTCTTCACCGGTACCCCCCCTGTATATAGCCTCCCTACTGTTATTTTATTTTACTTCTGCTCTTTTTTCTCAACACTTTTTTGTTGTTGTTGTTTTATTTTACTTTTTTATGAAAAAGTAAATGCATTGTTGGTTAAGGGCTGTAAGTAAGCATTTCACGGTAATGTCTACACCTGTTGTATTCGGCGCATGCGGCAAATAAAATTTGATTTGATTTGATTTGACTTTTTAAAATATCTGTGGATTGGTTGAAAACAGTACGTGCTCTACCTGCTCCGATCCGTCTCGTATCTCAGCAGAGATGTACTTTGGGTCGAGACGCCACACAGCTAATACCTCCATCTGTTAAAATACAGTTCCTGGAGTGTTTTTGTTTTCTCCCTCCAGACTTCTGTTGCTCTAATACCCATATATAAAAAGCAGCTGCGCTTAATTAGAAACAAATGTGCAAAGGTATAGGAGGTATATGAGCCGTAATCCAACGGGCTGAGAGAACCTAATCCTGAGACAAAGAATGCCTTTTATCAGCCGGGCATAAGTACGGGGGATAATGTATTCTGTTTGTTTATGTTTGCCATCTCGTCTGTCTGTTGAGAACGAAGTGAAGGCCCCTCTTCTGTTATGTGGGCTCCCCGGCTCCATTTACTTTCCCCAGCTCCATTTACCCCGAGCAGGATGGTCTTTGTTGCCTGCAGCAAGATCCACATGGAGCCTATGTGTGGTATGCTGTTAATTCGCCACATCTGGAGGGCACAGAGCTTTCAGTCTCGCTCTTTTCTTCACTCTGTTTCGGAGGGATTCTGTATTAATGTGCTTCTACCGAGAGAAAAAAACGGAGCACAAAATATCAGAAATAACATCACAGAGTTTCTAAACCCAGAGGCACAACATCGCGAGACTTCCGGGAATGCTTTGCGAAACAGATCAAACAGACCAGGCCGGGGTTTGGGTTTGAGAAGTCAATGAGAGAAGTGAACAATTATTCCTTAGTTGTTACATTTCTCGAAATCTAAAAGCCCAACCTAGATTTGAGCCAATGTCTTAAGTAGTTGAACATGTTATAGTTCTAACCTCGTGAAAATGACAAACTGACACGTTTTCATTTTCGTCAAAAACAACTTAATATCGAAGTGCCTTTGATTTGACGGCCTGCACTTGTGCCATGACAAGTGTGATCAGGGATTTCAATTGGAGAAGCAGTTTTAGCCTATCTTCATACTGTACTGTCTTTGATAACATTGTCTGTGTAGGATAATGCAAAGACAAAGTATAAAATACATTAATGGGAAGAGTTTGAAGGAGAAAGAGTAGGCCTATGGCTAGTGTGACAATGAGATGCTGATGAAATTGACAACCATTAGGAAAATAGAAATTACGTGCAACCCGTCACCTACATAATGATTAAACGTTGATCAATCTTAGTGAAGCAGGTGGTCAATGCTGACACCACATTTTTATTTGAGTAAGTACACTCTGGAAACCGGCTGAGATTTATTCTGTCTTGCACAGTACGGATGGTTAATTCACTTCAGTATTAGGCCATATATTTAGCCTACGAATGAAGGTTATGAAGGAGCTTCTATACTGAACAAAAATATAAACGCAACATGCAACAATTTCAACGATTTTACTGAGTTACAGTTCATATAAGGAAGTCAGTCAATTGAAATAAATTCATTGGGCCCTAATCTATGGATTTCACATTAATGGGCAGGGGCGCAGCCATGGGTGGGCCTTGGAGGGCATAGGCCCACCCACTGGGGAGCCAGGCCAAACCAATCAGAATGAGTTTTTCCCCACAAAAGGGCTTTATTGCAGACAGAAATACTCCTCAGTTTTATCCGCTGTCCGGGTGTCTCGTCTCAGATGATCCCGCAGGTAAAGAAGCCGGATGTGGTGGTCCTGGGCTGATCTGCGGTTGCCAAATTCTCTAAAACGACGTTGGAGGTGGCTGAACATTCAATTCTCTGCCAACAGTTCTGATGGACATTCCTGCAGTCAGCATGCCAATTGCACGCTCCCTCAAAAGCTGAGGCAGCTGTGGTACTGTGTTGTGTGACAAAACTACACATTTTAGAGTGGCCTTTTATTGTCCCCAGCACAAGGTGCACCTGTGTAATGAGCATGCTGTTTAATCAGCTTCTTGATTCACCTGTCAGGTGGATGAATTATCTTGGCAAAGGAGAAATACTCACAAACAGGGATGTAAACAAATTTGTGCAAAATGTTTTAGAGAAATACGATTTTGTGCTTATGGATCATTTCTGGGATCTTTTATTTCAGCTCATGAAACATGGGACCTACACTTTACATGTTGCGTTTATATTTCTGTTCAGTATTAATACAGGTAACTGCCAAAATAAAGGAAACACCAACATACTGTCTTAATAGGGCAATGGGCCACCACGAGCCGCCAGAACAGCTTCAATGCAACTGTCAGGTGCCGCTCCAGAATCTGCCATAAGTGTTCAACACACACACACACTTTAAACCACCTATGCTCCATTGAGACCCTTCTTTCAAAGTCACATTAGATATCTTCTTCTAGCCATGGTAGCCAAAATAACGGGCAACTGGGCATTTTTATACATGACCCTAAGCATGGGATGTTAATTGCTTAATTAACTCAGGAAGCACCTGATTTCAATGTACTTTGTATCCCTCATTTACTCAAGTGGTTCCTTTATTTAGGCAGTTACCTGTAGGTACATCTTTAGCCTATCTATCTTCACTGTTCTCCTGCACAATAATGCATCTCCGCTGGCCTTTCAGCTACTCCTAAGCATTTGGGGAGTCCCAGGAAGATTTGTTGGCCACTTATTTAGATACTTTTTTACTGTTAGCCTATTCGAGGACAGAAGCAACCTTGCTTTTGCATGCTGAATGTAAAATACAGCATAGGCCAAATGAACTGGCAGGAAAAGTTTGAAATGAGAGAGATCACAATGGTGTGATCACATTTGTTGGTGATGATGAATTTATACATTGTTGCACTGACAGGATGCACAGGACAAGCAGAGATCAGTAGTCCTACTGTGAAAAATAAGATCCAAAAGAGTTTACAACCATTAGAAAAATAGAAATTACCTGCAAACCACTTGAGCGATGAGCATTAAAGGCCATCATAAATCAATTTTCCAAAATGTTTCTTTCCAGTTAGTCACGTAATACTGTGAACAAAAGAAACATGTTGATTTACAGTTACAGTTAGCTGGCTTTCTAGAATCAAGTTTTTCTCTTCCCCTTTAACTGCCCCGTTGGCAGAGAACAACCTGACGTTCTGGAATGTCTACAGAAAGTTACGTGTGAAATCTGTCAGCAATCCAAGAATCTTTGGGCTTAAGAATATTCAACAAACCTATGTGATAATGTTTCTTAAGCTTCCCAGCATTAATCGGCTGTTAATGGTTTCCAAGATCCTAGTAATTAGCGTCAAGGTATTTTGCTTGGCACGACTCATTTTAGATTATACCCCATAATAAATAATAAAAAATGTGTGGTCTTTGATTATCTCTTCTCTTTCACTTTTTGCAGTATGCCATCAATGCACGTTTTACATTTTCACCCACAACAGAGAGCAAGTGTCAGAGTGGTGTGTGTAGATGAGGAAGGAATCAAACGCAGGAAACCAGGAGGACTATCACAGAACTTTAGTCAAGTCTGACAGACAAGAAACGTCAACCCAACCGGGTGGCGCAAGCAGATTACGCACGAAACACTGTGCGGAGAAAACAAGAAAAGCGCACGCAGTGCGAACTCTCGTAATACATACGAGCGACTCAAAATATCGAGCAACAGCTGACAACAAGACAATCACGCATAACACCTGACCCAAACAGACGAACTAAATAAGGGAAACAATTAAGACACAAATAAGGGACAGGTGTTATGAAACAGACAAAACCAAAAGAACATGAAACATAGAACGGTGGCAGCTAGTACTCCGGAGACGACGACCGCCGAAGCCTGCCCGAACAAGGAAGAGGAGCAGCCTCGGCCGAAACCGTGACAGTACCCCCCCCTTGACGCGCGGCTCCAGCCGTGCGCCGACCCGGAGCTCGGGGACGACCCGGACGACGCGGAGCAGGGCGCGCAGGATGACCCCGATGGAAATCGGTCAGTAGGGACTGGTCTAAGACGTCCCTCCTTGGCACCCAGCACCGCTCCTCCGGGCCGTACCCCTCCCACTCCACGAGATATTGAAGACCCCCCATCCGGCGTCTAGAATCCAGGATGGACCTCACGGTGTACGCCGGAGCCCCCTCGATGTCCAACGGGGGCGGAGGAGTCTCCTCAATCTCAAAGTCCTGGAGTGGACCAGCTACCACCGGCCTGAGGAGAGACACATGGAACGAGGGGTTAATATTTTTGTAATCAACAGGTAGTTCTAACCTATAACTCACCTCGTTCAATCTCCTCAGGACTTTAAATGGCCCCACAAACCGCCGACCCAGCTTCCGGCAGGGCAGGCGGAGGGGCAGGTTTCTGGTTGAGAGCCAGACTCGATCTCCAGGTGCGTACACTGGCCCCTCACTGCGGTGTAGGTCGGCGCTCGTCTTCTGTCGACGTATGGCACGCTGCAGATGGACGTGTGCAGCGTCCCACGTCTCCTCCGAGCGCCGCACCCACTCATCCACAGCGGGGGCCTCGATCTGGCTCTCATGCCATGGTGCCAGAACCGGCTGGTACCCTAATACACACTGAAAAGGGGTTAGTTGGGTGGAGGAGTGGCGAAGAGAGTTCTGTGCCATCTCGGCCCAGGGAACATATCTCGCCCACTCCTCCGGCCGGCCCTGACAGTATGACCTCAGAAACCTACCCACATCCTGGTTGACACGTTCAACCTGCCCATTACTCTCCGGGTGGTACCCCGAGGTAAGGCTTACCGAAACCCCCAACCGTTCCATAAATGCTCTCCACACCCTAGAGGTGAACTGGGGGCCTCGGTCAGACACTATATCCTCGGGTACCCCGTAATGCCGGAAGACATGGGTGAACAGAGCCTCAGCGGTCTGTAGGGCAGTGGGTAGACCCGGCATGGGAAGGAGACGACAGGCCTTAGAGAACCGATCCACAACGACCAGGATGGTAGTATTCCCCTGTGAGGGGGGGAGGTCGGTAACAAAATCCACCGAGAGGTGGGACCAGGGTCGTTGTGGAATAGGCAGGGGTTGTAACTTACCCCTGGGCAAATGTCTGGGCGCCTTACACTGGGCACACACCGAACAGGAGGAGACATAAATCCTCACATCCCTAGCTAACGTTGGCCACCAGTACTTCGTGCTAAGGCAGTGCACTGTCCGGCCGATACCCGGATGGCCAGAGGAGGGGGACGTATGAGCCCAACAAATGAGGCGATCGCGTACCTCGAGCGGAACGTACGTCCGACCCACAGGACACTGTGGAGGACTCGGGTCGGTGCGTAACGCCCGCTCGATCTCACCATCAACCTCCCACACCACCGGAGCAACCAGACAAGACTCCGGTAGTATGGGCGTGGACTCAACTGACCTCTCCTCTGCGTCATACCGCCGAGACAGAGCATCTGCCTTCCCGTTCTGGGACCCAGGGATGTATGTGATCTTAAACACAAACCGGGCTAGGAACATAGTCCAACGAGCCTGGCGAGGATTCAGTCTCCTAGCTGCCCGGATGTACTCCAGGTTACGATGGTCAGTTAGAATGAGGAAAGGGTGTTGAGCCCCCTCGAGCCAATGCCGCCACACCTTTAGGGCCTGTACCACGGCTAACAGCTCCCTGTCTCCTACGTCATAATTCCGCTCCGCCGGACTGAGCTTCTTAGAGTAGAACGCACAGGGACGGAGTTTAGGTGGAGTGCCAGAACGCTGTGAAAGAACGGCCCCTATCCCGGCCTCTGACGCGTCCACCTCTACTTGGAACGGTAAAGAAGGATCCGGATGCGCCAACACCGGCGCCGAGGTAAACAGGTCCTTTAGTCTCCCAAATGCCCTGTCCGCCTCAGCTGACCACCGCAAGCGCACCGGACCCCCCTTTAACAGAGACGTTATGGGAGCTGCCACCTGTCCAAAACCCCGGATAAACCTCCGGTAATAATTCGCAAAACCCAAGAACCGTTGCACCTCCTTCACAGTGGTTGGGGTCTGCCAATTACGCACAGCTGACGCCCGGTCTACCTCCATCTTCACCCCTGACGCAGACAACTGGTAACCCAGAAAGGAGACCGACTTCTGGAAAAACAGACATTTCTCTGCCTTGACATATAGGTCATGCTCCAACAGCCTCCTCAATACTCGGCGCACCAGGGCTACATGCTCAGCACGGGTAGGACTATACACCAGAATGTCGTCGATGTACACAACTACTCCCTGTCCCTGCATGTCCCGGAAAATCTCATCGACGAAGGATTGGAAGACTGAGGGAGCATTCATCAACCCATATGGCATGACTAGATACTCGTAGTGTCCGGAAGTCGTGCTAAACGCTGTCTTCCATTCATCGCCCGCTCGAATGCGTACCAAGTTATATGCGCTCCTAAGATCCAATTTTGTAAAGAACTGCGCACCGTGCAGTGACTCCGTCATAGTCGCAATCAGAGGAAGTGGATAGCTGTACTTCACTGTGATCTGATTGAGACCGCGGTAATCAATACACGGGCGCAGCCCTCCATCCTTTTTCTTTACAAAAAAGAAACTTGAGGAAGCGGGTGAAACGGAGGGCCGTATGTATCCCTGTCTCAGAGACTCAGAGATGTATGTCTCCATAGCCTTTCTCTCCTCTTGAGACAAGGGATACACATGGCTCCGCGGGAGAGCTGCTCCTGACTGGAGATCTATCGCACAATCCCCCCGCCTATGAGGCGGCAGCTGCGCCGCCCGAGTCTTACTGAACGCCAGTGCCAAATCCTCATACTCGGGGGGAATCTGCAGTGCTGGCATTAGATTCGGACTCTCCACCGAGGTCGCCCCTATGGAAACACCCAGACACCGCCCCTCACATTGAGCAGACCACCCTTTAAGAGCTTTCTCTCGCCACCTAATTATAGGGTCATGAGTCATCAACCAGGGAAGACCCAGCACTACCGGATACGCAGGAGAGTCAATCAGATAGAGCTGAATTCTCTCCTCATGACCCTCCTGCGCCGTCATCTGAATGGGTGCTGTGACTTCCCTAATCAACCCAGACCCTAACGGACGGCTATCTAGGGCATGGACGGGGAAAGGTTTATCCACTGGAAGGAGGGGAATCCCTAACTCTATACAGAACTGGCGATCTACAAAATTCCCAGCTGCGCCTGAATCTACCAGCGCCTTATGCTGGGAACGAGGTGCAACCTGTGGGAAACAAACAGGCAAGGTTAGGTGCACGACAGAAAGCTCTGGGTAAGCAGGGCGCCTACTCACCTGGGGGGACCCCCCAATGCGTGACCTGCCATCTCCCTCACTGGAGGACCCGCCCCAACACCTAGCCGCGGTGTGTCCTCCACGACCACAGTTGGTGCAAGGGCCGGGTCCCCTCGGGCTCCTCCTCCTCCGTTCCCTAGCGCCAGCACCTCCGAGCTCCATAGGGCTCGGCTCGGAGGTGCTGGAGAGTGGAATGAACGAACCCCCCCCTCCGGGACGCCCACGGGTGGCGAGCAGGGTATCCAGCCGGATGGCCATGTCGACCAGCTGGTCGAACGTCAACGACGTGTCCCTGCACGCCAACTCTCGCTGGACGTCCTCCCGGAGGCTGCAGCGGAAATGGTCGATAAGGGCCCGCTCATTCCACCCTGCATCAGCCGCTAGGGTCCGGAACTCTAAGGCAAAGTCCTGGGCGCTCCTCATCCCCTGTCGGAGGTAGAACAGACGTTCCCCCGCCGCCTTCCCTTCCGGTGGATGGTCGAACACAGCACGGAAGCGGCGGGAGAACTCCGCATAGTTCGTAGTAGCGGCGTCCATTCTCCTCCACTCGGCGTTGGCCCACTCCAACGCCTTGCCGGTGAGACAGGAGATGAGGGCTGAGACGCTCTCGTGTCCCGAGGGCGCCGGGTGGACGGTGGCGAGGTAGAGCTCCACCTGCAGCAGGAATCCTTGACACCCGGCAGTGGAGCCGTCGTACGCCCTCGGGAGCGAGAGCCGAATCCCACTAGGTTCCGGAGATGAGACGGGGGGGCTGGCCGATGGGGCTGGTTCGGTTCCTGGAGGTGTGGGAACCCCGCTGGTCTCCCATCGGTGCAGAGTATTCATCACCCCCTCCAGGGCGTGACAGACCTGGTTGATGCGGTCCTCCTGACCACGAAGACGTTCAGCCATCTCGGCCGTCGGCGCGGTCGCTCCTGCTGATTCCATGGCGGTGATGCGTGATTCTGTCAGAGTGGTGTGTGTAGATGAGGAAGGAATCAAACGCAGGAAACCAGGAGGACTATCACAGAACTTTAGTCAAGTCTGACAGACAAGAAACGTCAACCCAACCGGGTGGCGCAAGCAGATTACGCACGAAACACTGTGCGGAGAAAACAAGAAAAGCGCACGCAGTGCGAACTCTCGTAATACATACGAGCGACTCAAAATATCGAGCAACAGCTGACAACAAGACAATCACGCATAACACCTGACCCAAACAGACGAACTAAATAAGGGAAACAATTAAGACACAAATAAGGGACAGGTGTTATGAAACAGACAAAACCAAAAGAACATGAAACATAGAACGGTGGCAGCTAGTACTCCGGAGACGACGACCGCCGAAGCCTGCCCGAACAAGGAAGAGGAGCAGCCTCGGCCGAAACCGTGACAGCAAGGAACACCATAGGCTTCAAATAATTCAAAGCTTTAGATCCTAGTCATAACACTGTCAGAATCATTACACATCTGGACCAAAGGAAATTCGTTTTGACCAGTAGAGTGCTTATGTTTAATTTTTCTGCCATTGGCCAAGACATTGAAGAGATGCAGGAAGAAAACGTTGAATCCTGAAACATAGCAGCCATGATAGTACGTTACACCACATCAATTCCATAACTGAGTAATTAGCATATATTCAAACTTTTTAACACTAACAGTTCTACTGTAGCTCTAAGACCTGTGTTGTATTCAAGTGTAGGCTATGCAGTGTGAGGATGTGATTCATGTGTAAGTGAAGCCACAAAAGCTGTATTTTTGACTCGTTTTAGGAAACTAGGCGTATGTCACGCATCACTACTTCACAGGAGTCTCATTTGAACTTAAACATGTATTTTTTTTATCAAAATGCGTTTTTTGGCATGTGCCTTAATAACAAACTTGTATGCCATTTGTAAATACAAATACACTTGTTAAATTACGAGCCTAGTTGGTTTAGCCATGGAAAAGACAGGAACCTTTCCGCTAGCCATGATTGGCTGAGATAATGGAAAGGCTGGACATGCTGAGAGTTCAGATTGGTCTGCCATGTAGCACGCTTCTGTCTATAACATGAGCTGCTCAGTATGTGTAGGTAATCCTTTCTAACACAGCATTTTAAAAAAGATATCACAAAGAACTGCAAAAGTGTTGCTAATGCTCTCCAGGTTCTGGAGGACCGAGTTTTGAAATCAGTGGAATGCCCGGTGGAAGCAGAGTATGATATCTAAGGAGATGGAGAAAATTCTGCCGTTTGATTGCAAATATGCGGAGGGAGTCGAAAAGAGAACACACAGAAGGCTGTTGTATAAAACACCTGTCTCCGTATTACATCTTCAAACTAAGGACAACCATGGCATCCGTGACAGAGCGGGAGACGTGTTCATCCATGTATTCGGGTAAGAGAGTCTAGCTAGCTACATTTTCAGATATTATACGTTTCTAATTTTGTCAAGTCATTTTCATTGCAAGTTAAAGTGTACTGTTAGCTAGCTAGCTAACGTTACATGTATGATCTGTGTAGTAATATTATTTCGTATCTCAGAGTCATTTGCATTGCTAGCTATAGCCTAATGTTAGCTAGCTAGCTAACATTGAACCTAGTTGGTTAGCTTTAGCTACCTGCAGATTCATGCAGTGTAGTAACGTTATGAGTTGGGATTATGGTTCATTGTTTAGCTAGCTAGCTACATGTCTAAACAAAAGACTCCACTATGCAAGTAACCATTTCACTCTACCATTTACACCTTCTGTATACTGTGCATGTGACAAATGCACTTAGATTTTATTTGATATAGTGTGTGTTTACCAGAGATGGCAATGTGAAGAACAACATGACCTGTACCAAAGTCAAATTAGGATATAACGTTAGGGCAATGAAACTGTGTTCAAAAATTATCCGGTAGAATGCCCTGCTTTTATTTAGTCACACTCACAACCATAAGCTATTTTCTGTAATTAGCTCGCCATTAAGTGGTAAATAATGATCTTGTTGTGAGTTTATTTTCCTGTAATAATGAATACGATATGATATGGTCATTATTTGAACTGGCTAGCCAGCTAACTTAACGTTAGCTAGCTAGCGAACAAGCTAGAAACGAACCAAAACATTGTTACTTTTAGTTGCCTGGTTTGCTAGATTGACACATACTAAATTCATTTTTAAACAGATGGGTTTATTGGTGTTAAAATACACCAGTTATGCTATTTTGGACCACCATTCTGCAGATGTCATGCAGCCTGTCGTTTTTGTGTTCATACTTTTTCATAACGACAACAACAAGTTTGATGTCGGACGACAATGGAATGTTCATGATGTCACTGCGACAACTGTCGTTGTCGTTATGAAAAAGTACTCACTCTGTTTAGCACATGGCCTCACATGTGAATCCTTGAAGAGATGGGTGGGACTAAGGCTTAATAGTGTGTGAACGATGCTGAATGGGTGTAGACAAAGAAGAGCTCTCCAGTAGGTGTACCAAAACATTCAAGGAGAATTTTCTCAAAGTGTTACAAGTTTATTTTACATTTATGTCATTTAGCAGACGCTCTTATCCAGAGCGACTTACAAAGCAGAATTACTTTCCCATTGTTCCTCAACTGTAGTCTGTGATATACCATTTTCTAGCTCTGTCTCTACTTTTATCCAATGTAAAAAAACACTATTTCAAATTTTGCTGCATAAGATCGAGCCGGTTGGTCACATTTAGGCTTTCTCTTTTTTATTGATACTCAAAATGCCAGATGTGGAGTTTAATCTGATTTTGAAAGATGGACTGAAAACACCTCATGCCATCAGGATCCTTCCATGCTCAGTTTTGCTGTGTGGGCTTTTCCAATCATTGAGCGCGAGTGAGCGCTTTTGGGAAATCTGAGCAGGCCAAGTGGTGACCAAAACTGGGAGGACTCTGAGCCAACGGCAGTGCCCTCATCCTTCAGCAATGTGAAACTGCATGAGCCAAAGCTGTCAGGCCTTGCTCTATAAAGAGTCATTAGAATCAGAAAGTCAAACTATTTACAAGGTTTGAATGGGAGTGCAGCTCCTATAGGAAATAGTCTCATCACAGAAATGGTTGTAGGCTTGCCTTAGTTCAGCTATAAATTGGAAGCAGATTCAGACCACTTGAGCTAGTTGTCAACATCAGACATCTGGCCTTGCCATTTGGAGAAGGCTCCACACAGCTGTTGCAGATGGACACTTTGCTTTTGGCTGACATCTCGCTCGTCTCCATGTATGCCTGCCCATCCTATATTGTTGCCAGTGCATTTGGAGGGGAAAATATTCCAGTCATTTAACCAGCCAACATTTGGCAGTTTGGAATCAGAGACAACTAATTTATGTGTTCCCTGACTTATGTAATTGATGTGAAACGACTTGTGTCATCGGCTTGTAAAAAAAGACAGTCTGGAAGACTGCCGTTTGTTGAAGCCGGCAGTAAAGATAAGTGTTGTCACTCCTGTTCCTCATCACCGTTAAAATCTGATATGCCAACATCGGAGGATGTTTACTGTACTCTGACAAGACTTTAGGGCTGTCAAAGAGTGCATCGCGAGTTGTTTTCCAATTAGTTTTTGCATTAATTTATTTATAAACCTCATTTGCAATTCAAATGAGGCCTGGTGCACAATCAAGCTATAGTCAGAGCCAGAGCCAGAGCCAGCAGACTGACTTTGAAAACTCTTCTGTTCTCCCAGCCCCACTTTGTCGTGATGGCAGTACACTGCATTTAAACTGTAATGGCTTCCTCCTTCATTTGTCAAAATGTCAGTCTCTCTCCATCACCCCTAGTATTAGCCTCTGCAATAGCTCAAAGCTAATGGCTAACTCATTCAATTAACGGTGATGAGTTAAGAGAGAGAGATGTCAGTAAATTAATATTTATCTTGAGATGCAGTTGTGGGGGGAGGTAATATTCTAAAAGGAAAACAATAAGCTGAAAAGTCTATTACTGAGGCTATTGATTCATTGGTGCAAGTTTCTTCTTCAAGGTTCTTCAAGTATTATAACCAGTCTGTGTTCTAGGACCGTCCTCCTAGTTTCTTGAGCTATCAGGTGAATCTTAGGACAGCTCGCCAGGCACCAACAAAAGGCAGTGAGTGAGATGGTCCAAGAGGACCCAGAGGAAGTGATGACCATGGAAGTGTTTGGCACTGTTCTGTGGTGAATAAAAGGCCCCTGCTGAGAAGGGGGACTGACTCTGTCCCGTCCCAGGCAGAAGTGAAGGGCACCATTTCTCTTTCATGCCGGGGAGGCTCAGCAGGGGTGTGGCGGAAAGGTGGAGGGAGGGCGCGAGTGGGGGATAAGAAGAAGGGAGGAGGAGAAGAAAGACACTTCACTGATTCACACAGGAGATGGTTGTATTTGTCTGGAGACTTCCTCTTGCAACCCCACCTCCCTTCACAAAGAGAGCTAGCATCTCAACATGTTTTCAACTATTGATTTATCAGATTTGAACATCTTGTCACTGGTATACATGGTTGAGGAGGTAAAAGTGTACACCTAAAACAATGCAGGGGTGATACCTCCAAATCAAGACACTCCACTCTTTGACTCGATAAGGAAGGCAACGTGAGGATAAAATGCTCAGCTCATTGATATGTTCGAGCACCTTTCCCTCATTTTCAACAGGAATAATTAGCTCCGTTGCCATGGTCGCGTTGCGAGGCCCTAACGGTTTGTAACTGACGTGGCACAATTACATCAGCTCCGGTGTCCCCGAGGGCTCGGTGGTCCAATGAAAGATCATTGTTTTCCCAGTTCATTAGTGCAGTGGGCGGCACTCTGGGTCTCTGAAGGACTTGCACGGTTGCTTTTGTGACTACCGAGAAAGGGCGTGTTTTCTTCTAGGGGATTTGAGACTACCTGCTGCCATACTTCAGTAAGGATCTGAGCTCCAATATGGGGACCAGGGAAGTATGGCCACTCCTTGGTTGTCAGTCAGAAGAAGTTTTACAGTGTGAAAAACATATGTTTGCACGGTTGCATTTGTGCTGTAACTGTAGAGAGGGTCTTTCACCGGCACTTTACACGGCGTTACATAAATAGTCCCCGGTGGCGCTGACATAATTTGTTGCTCAATGTGTATGTCACGTCTTCCACAGCTCATGAATCTCTCCACCAATTATCTGCCAGAGTATTTAAAGTCGCACTCCAGCTATTTTTCCTGTTGAAAAACAATACCCCATGTATAAATACAGTAATGTACACACAGATAGCACAGAGATAGCACTCTGGTACTTTACTTTAGAAAAAACGACAACAGATAGCATGCTGACACTCAATTCCTCATTCTCCACCTGTCCTGTGTGTGTGTGTGTGTGTGTGTGTGTGTGTGTGTGTGTGTGTGTGTGTGTGTTGTCAGAGGGGGACCAACCCCATCCTCTGTGCTCCGCCCCCTTTTCTCCCTGAGAGACAATAGGGAGTAGGAGTGTGGAGAGAAAGGGATGTAAATCTCTCTCGGGGGCTCCCGGGATGAATGGCAGACAGACAGTACACAGTACCACAGAGCCGTGTAATGGAGTCCACTGGACGCCAGATGTGAGAGCTGGAGAGAGGATGTGTCCTCGGCGCGTGTTAAATAAGTCTCTGTGTATGTCTGGTGTGTGAGTGAGTAAAGCTTACCATATGCTTCCCAGTCAAAACAGTTTGCGCATATATTATGACTACATTTTGTGACGTTTTTGTTCGTTTTGGTGTTCGGCAGTGTTCGGCATTTTTGTTTTTGGGCTTTTCGAGCACACAAATCTTTTTCTTCAGATAAGCCGAAGTTCGGTAGCTGAAGCCTACACCACATCGTCGGTGATTGATCAACAGTAGGGATTCTTCAATGAAGTGTGTGTTGTCATTCAACGACAGACGGTTCGTTTTCATGCAAATAAAATTGACCTCTGCAAAAACTTCCAAATTAATTACAGATTTCTTGAGTTATCTTAGATTAATTCCGACTATTTTGAGGAAGTGTAGTACTATGTCGTCTCAAGAGGGACAAACAGTAAAATTGCTGCTTTTTTCTCATTTTTCAAGCAAAGGTATTTTAAGGGAGTATGCGAGCACAGACGTTCACTTCGCCTAGCCGAGTTCTGCTAGGTGCAAACCAAACCTATGTATGTGGACGCCTTAAGTGGAGTGAACGAGTGAGTGTGTTAGGGTTGGGCGGTATCCAGATTTTCATATACTAATACCGTCCTTCTCTCACACCAGGATTTATGATATTACCGGCTTAGTACACAAGGGGGCACCAGAAATATGCAAAAAAGGCCACTGGGCGTCTATTACCAGAATGCTAACAAAATTAGCACAAGTAATAGTGAATTTCCATGGAGGCTGCTAGTTAAATATGCTAATGAGCGCAAACGAAAATAAACAAATTGCAAAGACAGCTCAGAAAGTTATACAGATATAGGTAGGAGCTACCGAATGTTATTTTTGGTGAGTTTGGACATTTACAACCGAATGTGAACGTGAGACATTGTACAATATGAACAAAGTTTTGATGCATGCTTGTCTGAAGGAAGAACAGTACTGTGTATGTGTGGAGTCTGGGAGTCGCTAGGGCCCCTCTGCTCTGCTTGGAGCAGAGGGGCCCAGAACAGAGAGGAGAAAAACGCAAGGAAATCAAGCTGCAGTGGCAGCTGTACAGATAACTCATCCAAAGGGCTTTGACATCTCAAACACGGCAGAAAACTAACACAATATCATGCCCCATGACCTTATTAATTCAGCCACTTTAGTGGTCACCCTAATGCAAAATTATTTGTTTTTCATGCAGGAAAAAAATAAAAATGTTTTGTAAATGCGGATCTAAAATGCTTCTTATTGTAATTTCTGCTCAGCATCAAGCAAATGTTGTGCTTGAGTTGCACTTCTCCACTCGGATGAGAATTCACGAACGGGCATTCTATCAAAAGACAGCATTCTGACTGATGTGTATCTACTTTTCGCCTGTATTTTTCTCGGTGTAGCCAACCTACATTTCTCCTGTAAAATGCAAAATTAACTTAAAACCAAAAAAATTAAATGTAGCTGGTTACATTCTTTCTATGATACACATTATGAATATGATGGCCATGCATCGTTTTTTTGCCAAAAAATACCTTGCTTTTTCATTAAGCTAATTTACTTGTGTCTCTGCCAGCAAAATAGTGTTGCACTTCTCAAATCAAATCAAATCTAGCTTTATTTATACTGCACATTTCAGACAAGCACACTGCGTTGCATTCCATTACAGGAAAAAACAAATAAAAGCAAATGAAAAAAAAAGCTGAAATATTTACTACACAACAAACATAAGATAAATAACAAAAGAATGACACAAACTGAACAACTAAAAAGCACCCTAAGGAAAAGCAAAGCAAAAAAATATGCTTTAAGATCTCTTTTAAATACAGTACCAGTCAAAAGTTTGGACACACCTACTCATTGAAGGGTTTATCTTTATTTTTAAAAAAATTTACATTGTAGAATAATAGTGAAGACATCAAAACTATGAAATAACACATATGGAATCATTTAGTAACCAGAAAAGTGTTAAACAAATCAAAATATAGTTGAGATTCTTAATTGTTGCCCATTAATTAAAATGTGAGGCTAGATTGTCTCTGTGTTTTAGCTCCTACAATAAGTACCTCGGTCTTGTCTTGATTTAGCTGGAGAAAGTTGTGAGCCATCCAAGTATTTAAATCACTAATACGGTCTAATAATTTATCCGTGGAGCTAAAATCTTCTGGTGACACAGAAATGTAAAGTTGTGTATTGTCTAAGTAGCAGTGAAAATAAATGATGTGCTTTCTGTTAACGCTGCCAAGGGGTAACATATATAAACTGAACAGTACCGGACCCAAAATCGAACCTTGTGGAACGCCACATGTGATATGTATTTTCTCTGAGTTATGTTCACCAAGGGTGACAATCTCTTGACCGGTTAAATAGGTCCTAAACCAATTTAGAACTGGACCAGAGAGGCCAACCCACCTCTCCAGTCTGTTCAGAAGGACATCATGGTCAACAGTGTCAAATGCAGCACTTAAATCTAAGAGTACAAGGACAGACCTTGGCATCTGTGCATCTGCAACCTTGGCATCTGTGTTGGCTCTAAGATCGTGTACCATTTAACTAAGGCTGTCTCTTTGCTGTGGTGTGCACAAAAACCAGATTGGAATTTTTCAAAAATACAGTTGGCACTTAAAAATAATTTTGCTTAAGAATGCAAGGTTGCAGATTGGCCGAAAATTGCTAAGAGCTGAAGAATCTAGATTACTTTTCTTTCACCATAGCAGTTTTTAGTGCAGTTGGGAAAGTGCCTGTGAACAGGGAGTGATTAACAATAGCGTGCACTTCTTCAGATATGCAATTAAATACTTTTTTGAAGAAGGTAGTGGGGATAGGATCGGGAAGGCAGGTAGAAGGCTTAAGTTGTGATATCATGTTCCTGAGCATGTCTGTGTCAACCAGGGAAAATAGATCCATAGTGCTTTTGTGTGGTAGGCTAGGGCACATGTCATCAAACTGCTCATCAGGTCTTGCTTGACTGATACCCAGCCTAATTATGCCACATCCGTTCGGATGTGGCCTTTTTCAACTTTACTGGCGCTATGGTATCAATGGTTGCCCTTAATTTGCAATTAAAGTTATCAACTAAATCATCACATGAGGAAGGCAGAATAGGTGGTGGAGTATTTTTCATACACTAAATAAAATATGTAGCAACTTCAGAGGTAAGATAGTGTTTCTTAATAATGCATTCAGTATTACCCTGTGCTATGGGCAACAAGGTAGTAAAAAATACACAGTGGTGATCAGATAAATCAACATCAACAATATACGATATGTCAATAGAATGCCCCTTGGTAATAACCAGGTCCAGAGTATGGCCGTGGTTATGGGTGGGCCCAGTAACATGTTGGATAAAGTCCATAGAGGTCAAAAGATTCATAAATTCAATGGCCTTGGAGTCAATCTCTTTGTCAACATGAATATTAAAATCGCCCAACACAATGATTTTATCATAGTTCTCAAGGACAATAGAAAATAGTTCAGATAGATCAGTAAAGAAAGTGGGGCAGTGCTTTGGTGGCCTATACAGGGTTATGGCCAGCACTGGTGGCTGACATTTAAACAGTTTAGCATGATGCTCAAAAGACCCAAAGTCGACAAACAAAATGTCCTTACAGCTGAGAGCATTAGTAAAAATAGAGGCTGTCCCCCCACCCCTTTTCCCTTTTCTGATAGATTATGAAAAGCTGTAGTCCGGGGGGAGGCTTCAATAAAAGCGGCACTACAGTCTGATTACATTTAAGTCATTTAGCAGACGCTCATATCCAGAGCGATTTACAGTTAGTGAGTGCATACATTTTTCATACTGGCCCCCCGTGAGAAACGAACCCACAACCCTGGCGTTGCAAGCGCCATGCTCTACCAACTGAGCTACAGGGGACTACCATGTTTCAGTGAGAAACATGCAATCAACTTTGCGCTCAGTAATGAGGTCATTCACGAGAAAGGATTTACTTGTGATTGCTCTAACATTTAAAAGCGCCATATTCAATGAGTGTGGGCCACTCTGCCCCTGGGGCATCTGCCTCGAGGTAACCAATGGAATAACAACCAAATTATGAACGTTACAACCATGTTTTCTGACAGTCTCCAATCTATCAGAATGGTAGGAGATAAGTTTGTATAAACTCACTAGAAGGCAGAGTTAACCCTTTGACGCGTACCAACACACGGGTGTGTCATTCTACAGTGGCCCCTGCAGTGTACGCTCAAACCGGTGTGATTAGAACGCTTATTTAGAACGTTCAGTTTCAATTGACACAACAGTCAGCGTTTGAGCTGGTAACACTGTTTTTTTCACCTAAACATTTTGCACAAACACAGTCCTTACAGCATTATGTCCTGAATGTGACCAGTTTATTTTTGGATGCAATGTTCTGACATTCACAGTAGTGGCAAAAGCATAACCCAATCATCCAAACCAGAAAATGTAGGCTACATTAGTCCTAGCGCTAACTGAGGAAAGATTGAACTAACACAAGCGGTCATATTTAGCTTACTCTCAGCTGACAGAAACCATAATATGAATTAGCTAATAGAAATTACTATTTACAATTCATCACATCACGGATGAGCTCACCATTGATCTAAATAATTGAGTAAAACTCTTTCTAAAAATCACAAGTAATCCGACGATGGGTAGTTTGTGCGCGCCTCCATTTTAGTTTTTTCGGGTCAACCAAAGATAAGAGGAGGAGACAAGATGAGTTTGGTCTGTTTGCAGTATGCATGTTGAAAGGGTTGTGTCATCTACCATCATTCACTTCCCTTCATTCACCTCACCTCATTTTTTTATAACATCTTTGGTCTGACAGACGTTTACGTGACACCCAGAATGCATTGTATAATGTCAACAAACATGGCACCACACATAGCTGGCAAATAGCTTAGCATTAGCTCATCATAATCAGTACAACCTTCAAAAAAGTATTTTACACACATCATATGTGTCCATTACAATCTATGCAAGAATCAGAATGCATGATTTGTCACCAGTACTTGAAAACGTGAATAAAACAGTAAATATATTATGTTCCATACATACAGTGCCTTAGGAAAGTATTCAGACCCCTTGACTTTTTCCACAGTTTGTTACGTTACAGCCTTATTCTAAAATGGATTAAATAAATACAAATCCTCAGCAATCTACACACAATACCCCATAATGACAAAGCAAAAACCGTTTTTTTGAAATTTTTGCTAATTTATTACAAATAAAAAACAGATACCTTATTTACATAACTATTCAGACCCTTTGCTATGAGACTCGAAATTGAGCTCCGGTGCATCCTGTTTCCATTGATGATCCTTGAGATGTTTCTACAACTTGATTGGAGTCCACCTGTGGTAAATTCAATTGATTGGACATGATTTGGAAAGGCACACAGTTGTCCCCAAGACCACAGTGGCCTCCATCATTCTTAAATGGATTAAGTTTGGAACCACCAAGACTCTTCCCAGAGCTGGCCGCACAGCCAAACTGAGCAATCGGGGGAGAAGGGCCTTGGTCAGGGAGGTGACCATGAACCCGATGGTCACTCTGACAGAGCTCCAGAGTTCCTCTGTGTAGATGAGAGAACCTTCCAGAAGGACAACCATCTCTGCATCACTCCACCATCAGGCCTTTATGGTAGAGTGGCCAGACGGAAGCCACTCCTCAGTAAAAGGCACATGACAGCCTGCTTGGAGTTTGCCAAAAGGCATCTAAAGACTCTCAGACCATGAGAAACAAGATGTTTTGGACTGATGAAACCAAGATTGAACTCTTTGGCCTGGATGCCAAGCGTCACGTCTGGAGGAAACCTGGCACCATCTCTATGGTGAAGCATGGTGGTGGCAGCATCATCCTATGGGGATGTTTTTCAGCTGCCGGGACTGGGAGATTAGTCAGGATCGAGGCAAAGATGAACGGAGAAAAGTACAGAGAGATCCTTGATGAAAACCTGCTCCAGAGCGCTCAGGACCTCACGACTGGGGCGAAGGTTCAGCTTCCAACAGGACAACAACCCTAAGCACACAGCCAAGACAACACCGGAGTGGCTTCGGGATAAGTCTCTGAATGTCCTTGAGTGGCCCTGCCAGAGCCCGGGCTTGAACCCGATTAAACATCTCTTGAGAGACCTGAAAATAGCTGTGCCGCAACGCTCCCCATCCAACCAGACAGAGCTTGAGAGGATCTGCAGAGAGTAATGGGAGAAACTTCCCAAATACAGGTGTGCCAATCTTGTAGCGTCATACCCAAGAAGACTCAAGGCTGTAATCGCTGCCAAAGGTGCTTCAACAAAGTACTGAGTAAAGGGTCTGAATACTTATGTAAATGTGATATTAAAGTTTTTTATTTTTAATACATTTGCAAAAATCTCTAAAAACGTGTTTTTGCTTTGTCATTATGGGGTATTGTGTGTAGATTGATGAGGGGGAAAGATGATTTAATTAATTTTAGAATAAGGCTGTAACGTAACAAAATGTGGAAAGAGTCCAGGGGTCTGAATACTTTCCGAATGCACTGTACGGTATACCACCCAAGCCTAGTGTGTGTGTGTGTGTGTGTTTATCTGTTTGCAAGCACATATCCGCTTGTTTGTGCATTGTATATGTGGGCAGGTTTTGAGCTGGTGTCTGAGGTGAGTGGGTCAGGTGTCTGTGTGTGGCTGTCCATGTGGCTATGTTTGTCAGCCTGTGTGTGTGTGACTGAGTTTGTCAGACGTGTGTGTGTGTCCTGGGAGTGGACCTTGACCAGGAGATCCGATCTGTATACTGTTAACACATGAATGAATGAAAAAAAAGCTAACTCAACGGTGAACGGCATCGTATCCATTTCTTGTTTATAGCATATGGATATTTTACTCCTGCAAAATAGTGTACCAAGCATCATGAGTTTAATTAGACACAGATGAGGTTGGCTGGGAGCTCAGTGCTAGTGGCGTAATACACTATGATTTGCTTAGCGCTATGCTAACAGAGGGGAAACAACACTGGGATCTGTTGGCGCTGGGGCCTGACCAGTCCTGACTGAGTCTCACTATGCCCTCAACAATCATAAAGTGACTTTAAGGCTCAGTCCTCCCCTCATATTTCACACCCAGATGAATATCCACTTTATCGGAACGTCAATACACCACTCTTTATATACGGCATTCTGACCCAAATGAAATAGTTTGGGGAATTTGTTTTCTGTCCAGATCATTTACACTGAGTTCACAAAACATTAGGAATACCTGCTCTTTCCATGACATAAACTGACCATCTGAATTCAGGTAAAAGCTATGATTCCTAATTGATGTCACTTCTGAAATTCACTTCAATCAGTGTAGATGAAGGGCAGGAAACAGGTTAAAGGAGAACTCCACCCAAAAACTGTCTTTTGGTATTTGTTTCTGTAGTCCATTGTTGACATAGTCCCAAAATGTTTTGCTTGTCAGCAATCAAGTTTTCAAAATACAGAAATAATCTCTGTATGATGCATTTTGCATCATATGATGCTGCGTTTTGCATCATATGGTGCCCGCATTGCCTTCATTGTTGTTTTCCTTACTATTAATAACTTTGGAAATGTGTGCGTTCCCATCAAAGTAAGTGTCTTACTACGTTATCATTATAGTTTCTGTATATCGTGTTGTCGTTTCTACTGTAGCACACCGTATGTATGTATGGAGCATAATGTATTTACTGTTTTATTCAAATTTTTCAAGTACTGGTGACAAATCATAAATTCAGATTCTTGCATAGATTTTAATGGAGCATCGCAGTGCTTGAGGCATCACTACAGACCCCGGTTCGATCACAGGCTGTGTCGCAGTCGGCCGCGACCAGGAGACCCATGAGGCGGCGCACAATTGGCCCAGCATCGTCCGGGTTAGGGGAGGGTTTGGCCAGCCGGGATGTCCTTGTCCCATCGCGCTCTAGCGACTCCTTGTGGCGGCCCGGGCGCATGCACGCTGACTTTGGTCGCCAGCTGTATGGTGTTTCCTCCGACACATTGCTGCAACTGGTTTCCGGGTTAACCGAGCAGTGTCAAGACGCAATGCGGCTTGGCAGGGTCGTGTTTCAGAGGACGCATGGCTCTCGACCTTCGCCTCTCCCGGATCCGTACGGGAGTTGCAGCGATGGGACAAGACTGTAACTACCAATTGGATATCACAAAACTGGGGAGATAAAGGGGTAAAAAGTAATAAAAATAATTTAGAGAAATAAGCGTATGGAACATTTCTGGGATATTTTATTTCAGCTCATGAAACATGGGACCAACACTTTACCTGTTGCGTTTTTATTTTAGTTCAGTGTACTTTACACCACTGTAAACAGGGTATGGTAATACAGTGGGGGAAAAAAGTATTTAGTCAGCCACCAATTGTGCAAGTTCTCCCACTTAAAAAGATGAGAGAGGCCTGTAATTTTCATCATAGGTACACGTCAACTATGACAGACAAATTGAGAAAAACAAATCCAGAAAATCACATTGTAGGATTTTTAATGAATTTATTTGCAAATTATGGTGGAAAATAAGTATTTGGTCACCTACAAACAAGCAAGATTTCTGGCTCTCACAGACCTGTAACTTCTTCTTTAAGAGGCTCCTCTGTCCTCCACTCGTTACCTGTATTAATGGCACCTGTTTGAACTTGTTATCAGTATAAAAGACACCTGTCCACAACCTCAAACAGTCACACTCCAAACTCCACTATGGCCAAGACCAAAGAGCTGTCAAAGGACACCAGAAACAAAATTGTAGACCTGCACCAGGCTGGGAAGACTGAATCTGCAATAGGTAAGCAGCTTGGTTTGAATAAATCAACTGTGGGAGCAATTATTAGGAAATGGAAGACATACAAGACCACTGATAATCTCCCTCGATCTGGGGCTCCACGCAAGATCTCACCCCGTGGGGTCAAAATGATCACAAGAACAGAGAGCAAAAATCCCAGAACCACACGGGGGGACCTAGTGAATGACCTGCAGAGAGCTGGGACCAAAGTAACAAAGCCTACCATCAGTAACACACTACGCCGCCAGGGACTCAAATCCTGCAGTGCCAGACGTGTCCCCCTGCTTAAGCCAGTACATGTCCAGGCCCGTCTGAAGTTTGCTAGAGTGCATTTGGATGATCCAGAAGAGGATTGGGAGAATGTCATATGGTCAGATGAAACCAAAATATGACTTTTTGGTAAAAACTCAACTCGTCGTGTTTGGAGGACAAAGAATGCTGAGTTGCATCCAAAGAACACCATACCTACTGTGAAGCATGGGGGTGGAAACATCATGCTTTGGGGCTGTTTTTCTGCAAAGGGACCAGGACGACTGATCCGTGTAAAGGAAAGAATGAATGGGGCCATGTATCGTGAGATTTTGAGTTAAAACCTCCTTCCATCAGCAAGGGCATTGAAGATGAAACGTGGCTGGGTCTTTCAGCATGACAATGATCCCAAACACACCGCCCGGGCAACGAAGGAGTGGCTTCGTAAGAAGCATTTCAAGGTCCTGGAGTAGCCTAGCCAGTCTCCAGATCTCAACCCCATAGAAAATCTTTGGAGGGAGTTGAAAGTCTGTGTTGCCCAGCGACAGCCCCAAAACATCACTGCTCTAGAGGAGATCTGCATGGAGGAATGGGCCAAAATACCAGCAACAGTGTGTGAAAACCTTGTGAAGACTTACAGAAAACGTTTGACCTGTGTCATTGCCAACAAAGGGTATATAACAAAGTATTGAGAAACTTTTGTTATTGACCAAATACTTATTTTCCACCATAATTTGCAAATAAATTCATAAAAAATCCTACAATGTGATTTTCTGGAATTTTCTTTCTCATTTTGTCTGTCATAGTTGACGTGTACCTATGATGAAAATTACAGGCCTCTCTCATCTTTTTAAGTGGGAGAACTTGCACAATTGGTGGCTGACTAAATACTTTTTTCCCCACTGTAGGTGCCAGGCGCACCAGTCTGAGTGTGTCAAGAACTGCAACGCTGCTGGGTTTTTCACACTCAACAGTTTCCCGTGTGTATTAACAATGGTCCACTATTATTGTTGTGTACATGCCTGTCAGGATTTTTGTGCCGAATCAAAATCTGCCAAATACGTAAAGGACTTCTTATATCATGCAGTTTATAATACACAAGATTGTTGTCCTAAAGAATTGCAATGCTACCTAGGATGTTGCTCAGTGTTTGTTTATGGTAGTGTTGTATAGTTAGGGGTTGCTGTGTGTGAGAGACAATGGGTAGCTAGGGATTGTTATACAGTGTGGGTGTTTGTGGCTGTCAAGCTGCCTTATGGAGAGGAAGACGGGGGAGAGGAGGGGGTCTTCACTTCAAATAATTAGCTAAAAACAACCCCCCAGTCGCAGTGCTAGCTCAATTGTTTTTAGCTGACAGCATTAGTGGAGGTAGAAATCTATCCTGAGAACTACCGTACTGTGGAGGAGGACATGGTCCGTGATGCCTGTCATCATTATCCAGGGAGCACCTGGGCCATTCTGACATGCTATCAATGATTAAAGATCATAATGAGAGCATATGTAGCCTACGACAGATCATTTGGATGTCAATGTGCATTATGTATGACAGGCATGAATTGCAAGGGCTTCCAATTTATTTTAAATGTGGATCCATTAAAATGATATGATGCTTAGATGCAGGCTTTCTGTCGTTATTAGATTTTGGCTTGATAAATGGGATGCTCCCTTAGAATGAGGTGCTTTTATGTCATTGCATGATCTTGCACAGTATCTTGCAATGACATGCAAATGAACTGCACTGAGATTACCAAGGTAAAGGCTCCACTGTATTTATTAGGCCAAATACAAAGTTCCAGATACCTGGCAGGTTTTAAAAAATATATAATTTTTTAAAACCTGCCAGGTATCTGGAACTTTGTATTTGGCCTACTAAATACAGTGGAACCTTTACCTTGGTAATGAAGAGAGATGGTAGGTAAAACTGTGGGGGTTCTTGAGTTTTAAAAAAGACCACTTGACAAGTCTGCTCACAACATTTTCACGATGTACAGCTTCAGCAGACTAAATAAATATGTTGATGTCTCTTGGTTTAGGAATGATGTTTTTCTTTTTTTCACAACGTCAAGAAATTGTCTCGATCTCTGTCAATGAGAGGAACGCTGTGGGCTTTGCTCTCCCCACTATGACAATTGAAGGAACACAGTGAAAAGAAAGAATGGAACTTTACGATAATGGAACAGCGATGCCGCTACTCCGTACCCCATTATGACTAGTCAACCAGGGCACTGCTCCTCCAACGTGTCTCACTTCCTCTGCTGGCTGGGAAGCATCTGTCTCTCCGGATTGGGATTTTTCCTTTTCTGTCTCCCATTGATCCCCTTCCTTGTCAAGTCTCCAGCCTCTCTGATCCTCCACCAGCACATCACACCATCCTCCCTTCCTCTCTTCCATCTCTCACTCCCCTGCCTCCCCCCGTCCTTCAGCAGATTCCGCCCGCTTGCTGCCTATCGAGAGAGACATGATCCTCGGACTTCCTGCCAACGTGGAGGGAAAAAAGGGTCCTGGATTTTGGGCAGAACATCTTGTGCCAGTGTGAGCAATCTGTGGGCATTGTGCCTTTTTCCTCCCTCTCTCTCTCCGTTTGTCGCAGTGGGTCTGCTGGGAACACAACGGCCTCGGAGAAGAGAACTTGGAGAGGAGAGTGGTAATCTCCTTCATAACGGTGTTGTTCTAGCAGCGTGTTGGGACCAGGGAAAGAATGGGTTGGAAGAGAGGACAGGGCAGTAGTTGCCACCTCTACGGCCTATTCTACTAGGACAGTCGGAGACAGTGTCGCTATTGTTATTTATTCCCAAAGATGGGAAGATTTAAGATTTCCTAGACAACAAGAGCTGGCCAAAATGTTTAAAACCACAAATGCCTTCTATTTATACCGATTTATATATTATGAGGACCTATTTATATTCAGAATAATATAATTTATCACAAATCCAAAGTCCTTGAATGTCCCTGGTGTATGTGCACCTGCACCAGTAGTCATTGGTAAATAGTAGTTATTGTTCAGAGTGCCTTTCTTTAAAGATATCTTTCTCCTGCAGATTAACTAGCATTAATGAAACATTTTAATGAAACAATCTGATCGGCCATCAGACATTCTGCCGTAAGGGAGTGTAAACACTCCAAGATCCAGAATGCTTTTACAACCTCCAATAGATGCCGGAATTAATCTCTAACTCTTTAAGTATGAATTGATTTTAGGCTAGGTGACTATCCCTATGTGTCAAACCTGCAAAAATATAGCACCAGCCTCACTCAGTCGATGCAGGAGCCATAAGATGAAAAATATTATTCTATTCTATATTTACTGAGAATATATTGGAGTCTGAAAAGCCCAATAACCTGCCTACGTGGCTTTGGTGTCTGACGTGGCAGGTCTCTCCCAGCGGAGGAGAACACCGTCCATCCATAGTCATGAGAAGACTCAGACACACACGTGTTCTACACCTGTGGAAACATCGCCTACAGTAGTAGACCTCTGAGACTGATAATTCACCACAATCGTTGGTTTAAAGTGCGTTTTTAATGTGACCAAGATGAAGTATGTAACCCAAGTCACTGCATAGCAATGGATTAGAAATTAAAACATCAACAAAACATAATCATTCAGGTTAGGAGTGTGTTACAGGACTTAGGGTATTTTAACCCTGTGATGGTTGCAGTCATAATTCACTGTTGTTTAGTGACCTATAATTGACCTTTAACCCCATAAAAGTTGGCCTATCAATAATTGGCCTATTGGATTTCATCCATCATTGACTGATGGCACACGGTAATCCAAATAATCCCACCCACCGTAAAGTTAATCAAAAACCTCATATCTCCCAAAACTCTCAACGTCTCGATTTGAATTATAAACTCATCAGCAAGCCTGCAACATCCAAAAGACGACTAATGTGACTGAAAAACGAATGGGAGTGACTAAGGACCTTCTCCACCTGTTGCTGGTGAGAAGTACACTACCGGTCAAAAGTTTTAGAACACCTACTCATTCAAGGGTTTTTCTTAATTTTTTTACTATTTTCTACATTGTAGAATAACACATATGGAATCATGTAGTCATCAAAAAAGTGTTAAACAAATCAAAATATATTTTATATTTGAGATTCTTCAAATAGCCACCCTTTGCTTTGATGACAGCTTTCCACACTCTTGGCATTCTCTCAACCAGCTTCACCTGGAATGCTTTTCCAACAGTCTTGAAGGAGTTCCCACATATGCTGAGCACTTGTTGGCAGCTTTTCCTTCACTCTGCCGTCCGACTCATCCCAAACCATCTCAATTGGGTTGAGGTCGAGTGATTGTAGAGGCCAGATAGCCCCTCCCCATTTCGTCCAGTTTGCTTCCGTTTGGTTCCTAGTAAATATGACCCTGTTGATTAGGATTAGAGACTGCTCAAAAAACGTGAATATAGGTGAGGACAGCTGAGATTTCCAGGTATTGTTTAAATCTTTGTTTTTGTGTTATTTACTCCCTTCTGAATATAGAACCTGCACATTTTCCACAGGTGTGAACGCTTTGTAAATCGGCCACCTGTTAAATCCAGTGGGTCTTTCAGGGGGATTCACATTTTACTCAGTCCATACATTTAAGCAGTGTTTCTCAAGGCAAGTTTATATGCCATTATACTGAAAGAAGTTAAAGTTAGACATACATGTGTCTATCTGAAGTCTCAATCTGAGAGTTAAGAAGAGCTTTTCTCTTTGCCTTTGATCTGCCAGTGTCTTATCTGCTAAGTTGGCTTCCCCGCATGGTTAGGGGCAGAGGCCGGCGGGCGTCTGCTGAGCAAATTGACTGAATATGGGGGGGGGGGTTAGAGATTAGCTCAAGAATTCATCTTACACTTTCATTCTGCAGCTTGAGGATTTCCCAGTAACGGACAAGGCTGCTTTCCCTCAGTTGGGCCGGCCGGTGAATTGGATATTAGTCTCTCTGTGAGGCCATTCAAAGGCTCCGTCAAGGGTTTCTGAGTGAGCTCATCGACAACAAACTCACACATCTCTCTCCTTATGCTTATGTCATCGCACAGTCTGGTGCAACCCAACCACATATCAGCCAGTCAGTCCCTTTCCCTTGGGAGGAATGTGGTAAACTATCCAAATAATTCATAAATGCCAAATAAAAGTATTGATATTACCATCTCATATTTAATTTATGAGACTATATTATTGCGGCATTATTTGTAGAACTCACACACACTGGCAAATTGTAATGGGCAAAAACTCAAGCAGCGGCCTAGTCAGTTTTTACATGGCATCCTAATAATCCTGCAGGTCTTCTTCCTCCCTGTAAAATAACAATTTACAAATCATCCTTTATGGGACAGCGTTTCACTGAGAGACGTTTAGACGGCCGACGAGGAGGCATCGCAATTAAATCCTGTGGGTAGAGGGAGATATCCATGGCAACGGCAGTACCTAGACTCTTCTATTAGGGCCGGAGCACATGAATAATGAGGTATTCATATTTCCAACAGGACTTGGTAAACAGATTAAAAGGACGCTTTACGTTAATTAATCAAGGTTAGTTGATACAGCGCCTTCCCAAGGAGAACATTTGTCAGAATTCGGTACTAGACGACCTCGACAATCTGCAATATTTATCGGAAATCCTACTTTAGCCCTGAACCTGCCGAGCTGCGTTTTGGATGACTCATTCTCTCCATTTAAAATGTCTGTCGAATTACTCAAGGTGACTCAAAAGCAATCGCAGAAAAAAAGAGGTGGGAATCTTTTTAAACAAGGACGGTCCTCGTGCTAAAAGGCCAATCAGGCAATGTATCCCTAAAATGGGAGAATTCAATAATTCAGAGGGAAATCACTCCTGCGAAGCCGTTGTGAATAATTCAGAGTATTATGACTTAAAAGATCTACCATCTGTATTCAGAATGGAGAGAACGATGATTAATTAAACATCTGGACTAATAGAGTTTCAGTCAGAAGTTTTGATTTACGTTTGGCGGGCTCCCTCTCTTACTGTCTGCTCTCCTGTTACCTATTTTGAGGAGAAAAAAAGAGTCTTTGCCCGAGCCTATATTCGTTCGTTCATTCATTCATTCCAGCAGCACTGTTCGGTCTTAAAAAAATAAATTAATTGGGTTGAGCTTCAAGTATGCGTCTCTGCAAGCATGGCTTTCTGTGGGTAATGGCAAATTGGAGGAGAATTTACTGTCTGTCACTGAAGACAGATATGAGGTTGAGATAATTGGAGAGGACACATCTGCGTCCCAAATGGCACCCTATTCCCTATGTAGTGCACTATTTTCTGGTCAAAAGTAGTGCACTACATACAGTAGGGAATAGGGTGCCATTTGGGAGGCGCCCTCTACACAGTACAGTATGGCCCTGTGGTTTGTGAGGGAATGTTGAATATAGTAACTCAATTCTTTGCCGTGAAAAAACTCTGCAGCCGCACTGGCTGCCTTAGTCAGTTTAGCTAATTATAGAGGAAGTCCAGCTATTTTCGATGGCGCAAACATATCTTACAGTTAAAACGCTGTAGACGCTGGGGTACAGTATGACGTGACTACAAGGAATGGCAAATGGAAATCTTGGACGTCTGATCATGACAAGAGGCGTGGAGTACGGTGTCCATATTAGGAGAACATCTCAAATAACATATCAGAGTAATAGTGTTTTCTATTTGTCCTGAGTCATTGGTTTCGTGTTGAGTCATTTTTTGCAAACGTTGGTTAACCTACTAATAAATTGGAGTGGATTAAATAATCAAGTTCAACAATCCAGATGGTTCTGTATGGAGCATTTGAGGTCATGCTGTCTTTGAAGCGTCTACGCTCACTCTCCTACTGATGCAGCCACATTATAAGATACCTTAATTTTTTTGGAGACCTTTTTGTGACCTTGGCACCTAGCTTGTATTGAGTACACACACATCTCATCAACTCAATACAAGTCAATACAAACATGTTCTGTAATCAACTCCTATTTTGGCATAATATCCATGTGCTGGTTTTGATCCAATGTATCGATATGTGTGTGTGAGGGTTAGGGGTTGCATTTGCGTACAAAGGTTCAATTGACAGATTTAGTTTACTCCCCCCAAAATCAATGGCTCCCCTGCGCACACACACACACACAGAATCCATAATGTGTCACGTCCAGAGTGCAGCCAATGATTAAGCTCTTTCCCACGCTCACCTGTCTCTTCTCAAGGTCATCTCATGCCACGGGCTCCTTAGTGTGTGTGCGTGCGTACGTGTGTGTGTGTGCATACAATTCTTATCAGGGCAACTCAGGGCTTTAACTGGTCATTAGGTGCAGTATAGCCTCCTTGTGTCGGTGGACTCATTCTCTCACCTATACACTAGCACAGCCTTCACAAACAATTCCACCCTCTCGTAGATGTTAGTTTAGTCACACTGCCAACTTTATCAAACTGACTCCTACAAACTGACTGCCCTGGTTCTGCTGCTCTCCATGCAGTTCATTGTTCGTTCAAAGCTGACAAAGCTGCTGTGACATTTCAGACCCAAAAAGCCCCGAAAGTAGATGACTGGCAGAGGAGGTTTTGATCTTGTGCTGTTGTTGAACACGCCCAGCTGGCTGTGTGTGTGTTTGTGCAGAGAGGAGCTGGGCTCTCCTCACAGCGTATTGTGTTGTTACCTATACTGTATACTTGTGCAGAGCAGGAGGAGGAAAGGAGTAGATGGGAGGCCCAGTGTCAGAGCCAGCCCTGTTTAGATGAAACGAGTGCAGACATGCATAAGTAAATAAGGATGGGGGCCTGGGGTGGCTCTGTTCACAAGGCAACCCACGTCTCCCTCCCTCAAGTCTCTCTCCCGGACCGTTGCTGCAGCCGAGCGCTAACCAATTATTTTCTCCTCTTTTCTCATTTAATCTTTTTGTTCTTTATTGTCATCGGAAATCACTCACTTTGCTCTATCGCTCTTCTCTCGGCAGACCGAGGCCTTTTGTGCATCAGTGTCTTGATCCACGCCGGTATAACCCTTACCTTTATAATGAGTGCACTCCCTTTGCCACTATTGAGATCGGCTGAGATATGTTTCTTTTTTTTTTTAAGGGAGATCGTGTTGCAGTGAACTCGGTCAATTCTCCAGGTCCTCCAGTGCTCAGGCCATGCTGAGATTATAGAACCATAAATTGGATTTCTTATGGATTACAAGTATTGCTTTGCAGGGTAGTTTTTTTTTTCATGACCTCCTTGGAATAAATAGAGATGGAGAGAGACGGAGGGAGGGAGAGAGAGAACAGTTATTTGGAGCAGGTATTCAACATTGCTATACCTTCTTCCCCTCATCTTTTTCTGTTTAACTCTCTCCTTTCTTCCACCTTCCCTTTCCTTTTCTCCCTCTCCCCCCTCTTCTTCTCTCTGCCTCACTTTACCTTGCACTCTCTCTCTCTCTCCTTCATCCCTCTCTCTCTGCTTCTCTTTTTCTATCTTTTTCCCTGTCGTACTCTTCCTCCCTCTCGCGCACTCTCTTATATCGGTCAGATGTTTAGCAGCTGAGGAGGTGTGGCCCTGTGTGCATTCCAGGTCGATACGAGCGCTGTTAGATAATCCTGAAATCACACTGGTGGATGAGGCTTGTTAACCACAGGGGCAGGCAGTACAAGCACTTCACATGTCTATTCCTTACCCACTCTTCATCGGCCTACGTTCTTGACATTGTTTAGCACTCCATCCATTACACACATATGTTATTTTACACACAGATGGATCCACCATCAATATCCACTGTTGATGTGGATGGGGGAAATCTGTTGAACATCTGCGACTTATGTATTTGCTTCAAACGAGCCTTCTGTGCTGCAATTATATCATAACAGCTAACAAATCAGTGTATTCGCTGCCCCAGGGTTCAGAACATACTCTGATGCAAGGGTTGAATTTAAAGGCATGCACTCCTTAGAGAGTAGAACATTTATTTGAGAAACCCTTTTCCCCCCTTCATTCCTTACATTCAAGGATGTTTATCGATGAGGTCTATTGGGAAATCCTTTTTAGTATTTGTTGACTTGTTTATTTTGTCTGGATGGGTTAAATGCTGCTTATGGTGACTTTAGACACTCTGAAATAGTAGGCCATGTTGTTGTTGCTTCCGTCTGAATGATAAAGGCACAGCGACCACCCACTGGGAAAAGTAACACTGATACTATACAGGAAAGCCTCAGTTTATACACTGAGTGTACAAAACATTAGGAACACCTTCCTAATATTGAGTTGCGCCCCCTTTTGCCCTCTGAACAGCCTCAATTCATCGGGGCATATAATCTACAAGGTGTCGAAAGCGTTCCACAGGGATGCTGGCTCATGTTGACTCCAATGCTTGTGTCAAGTTGGCTGGATGTTGTTTGGGTGGTGGACCATTCTTGATACACACAGGAAACTGTTGAGCGTGAAAAACAAAGCAGCGTTGCAGTTCTTGACATACTCAAACCGGTGCGCTTGGCACCTACTACCATACCCTGTTCAAAGGCACTTCAATATTTTGTCTTGCCCATTCACCCTCTGAGTGGCACACATACACAATCCATGTCTCAAGGCTTAAAAATCCTTCTTTAACCTGTCTTTTCCCTTTCATCTACACTGATTGAAGTGGATTTAAGAAGTGACATCAATAAGAGATCATAGCTTTCACCTGGTCAGTCTATGCCATGGAAAGGGCAGGTGTTCCTAATGTTTTGTACACTCAGTGTATGTGGCCAGTGGGTTTGATAACAAGCTACACATTTTTATTGATGTTCCAACACTGTCTTCTACCTCGCCTCTATCGTAACCTTAAACTCTGTTGCTTCAATGGTACATGGAAGCAAGCTAGTAGGGTACTTTTAAATTAGCCCACAGAACTCTTTCAATATCTTTCAGACCCTTTGTAGCTGTCTGTCGTAGTTTTATAGGCTCACAGAAGTGCTCATCAATTAATCAAGGCAAAGCATAGAGATAGTATTATCGCAATGGGGGAAAGCGTTACATAACAGGGAGCACTGAGTTGTCATGAGGGCAGTGACCTTACATACAGTGTCCCTCTCAGCTCTTTAGCACATTCTGCCCTCTGGGATGACATCACGCTTCATCACCATAGCATCAGCAACCTGTAGCTGTAACACCACCTGGCATTTATCACGTTAGCCGCAGCTCCATCCTCCCACAATTGATTTACTGAGCTATCTCTGATTGTGTCTCACGGTGAGAGATTTGATTCTCACTGCCTCTTTCAAGAGGACATTTCCTATGTTTTATTAATGATTATCTTCCCCTCTCTCTCCTTCCCTCCTTCCTTTGTGGCCTGGTGATTGGTGCGTTCCCTTTCTCTGCCACTCCGCCTCGCAACGTCTGGTTGAAGGTAAGAATTGTGTGCTTGTAATCGGCTGCATAGACAGTAGCATCCCCTGCAGTAAATCCCCAGCCCTGTTCACAAGGAGACATAAACCTCCCACCCTTTTCTTAAAAAGGAACTGATTTCTTAATATAATGAAATACTCTTGTCCAGTCCCCTGTGACAGTGTTACTGCTACGTTTCCGGCTTATTTAATAAGTTTAGCTGCACAGAATGACAGGAATTCATAAACAAGACTGAGAGCTCCACTGCCATTGCCAAGTTCTGTTAGGCCCCCATTGACTGCAAGCTGAAATACACACACCACAAAATACCCCACAAACACTTCCTTCCTCTTGGCAATGCCCCTGACTTTTGCCACTGTATTTGCTTTCCTCGCTCTCTCTTTCTCGTTAGAATAAACATTATGTCGGAAAAACAAAGTGCAGACTTAATTAGCCTGGTGCAATTGGAACGAGAGAATATAAGAGGAAGAATACGGTAAAAAGGAATATGGCTTCCCTTTGTACCTTATCTCCCCGGAGCCCGCTGTAGCAATCCTCACTCTAATCTTCTTTTTGTTTTGACGCTTTTTTGTTCTGCAGTCTTTTCTACTCCACTGCATTATCTCAGATTTAGGGAAATGCACACAAAAACACCTTACAGTGAGAGTGCGTATTGAAAACAATGGATGCGAAATGTGTTTAGCCATCGGTTATAATCAACTCTTTCACTCGCTCACTTGTTCATTCTCTAATGGCCTGCAGTGACTGAGGTGTTTTTAAGGTGAACAAAAGGGCAGGGTGGCTAATTAGTGCACTATTACCACCACCCACACCTCTCTCCACTTCCTCAACCTCCCTCCCCCTTGCCCTTCACGTGAACACTGTTGACATGATGATGCAAGGTACAACTAGGGGTCACATGACCCCGACGGTCTCCTCCCATTCGCGGGGTTGATTGGTGTCATGGTAACGGGGGTAAACACAGGGCGGTAATGACAAAGAGGGAGAGCTCCTAATGACAGCACTCTGTGACAGCACTACCGAGGCCCTGACTGAGTGGCTCTTACTAGGCACTGACACCTGTGTGCCAAGCCTCTCATAGCAACCCTGCCAACAGCTACAGTACAATACAGGAAATAGATAGAGTGCAGCTGGGGTTGCATTGAAAACAGCCCCCCTTTATTTCCATACCGTGCCCCATTGATAAGCACTGTTGCCGAATAGAGGAGATTCTGTAATTTGTCATTTCATTCAATGCTTCTCTGAATTAGTCCTGTAAATTGAGTTTTTTTCCATAAATAAGCAGCCTATGTTTGGGTATATTGATCCTCTTTGTTGAGCTCTTCTCTCCTGATTGTTCTAGTGAATTAATACTGATTCGCTGAGAGCTAAATCCACCTTGAACTGTAATAAGTGAGCGGTGGAGGCGAAGTTAGATAGAACCTGAATGGAGCAATCTTGGTGGATTGTTATCTCAACTGTTAGAGGAGAGAATTAAGATCTACAAGCACAAAATTAATTAGTTTGTGTAAACACACCCACAACTTTGACTCTCCACCTCTCCTCACACCCGTTATTTGGGTTTTGATGGGATCCTGAATATTTAAAACCCTATAAAATACAGTGGGGAAAAAAAGTATTTAGTCAGCCACCAATTGTGCAAGTTCTCCCACTTAAAAAGATGAGAGAGGCCTGTAATTTTCATCATAGGTACACATCAACTATGACAGACAAAATGAGAAAAAAAATCCAGAAAATCTCATTGTAGGATTTTTAATGAATTTATTTGCAAATTATGGTGGAAAATAAGTATTTGGTCAATAACAAAAGTTTCTCAATACTTTGTTATATACCCTTTGTTGGCAATGACACAGGTCAAACGTTTTCTGTAAGTCTTCACAAGGTTTTCACACACTGTTGCTGGTATTTTGGCCCATTCCTCCATGCAGATCTCCTCTAGAGCAGTGATGTTTTGGTGCTGTTGCTGGGCAACACAGACTTTCAACTCCCTCCAAAGATTTTCTATGGGGTTGAGATCTGGAGACTGGCTAGGCCACTCCAGGACCTTGAAATGCTTCTTACGAAGCCACTCCTTCGTTGCCCGGGCGGTGTGTTTGGGATCATTGTCATGCTGAAAAACCCAGCCACGTTTCATCTTCAATGCCCTTGCTGATGGAAGGAGGTTTTCACTCAAAATCTCACGATACATGGCCCCATTCATTCTTTCCTTTACACGGATCAGTCGTCCTGGTCCCTTTGCAGAAAAACAGCCCCAAAGCATGATGTTTACACCCCCATGCTTCACAGTAGGTATGGTGTTCTTTGGATGCAACTCAGCATTCTTTGTCCTCCAAACACGACGAGTTGAGTTTTTACCAAAAAGTTCTATTTTGGTTTCATCTGACCATATAACATTCTCCCAATCCTCTTCTGGATCATCCAAATGCACTCTAGCAAACTTCAGACGGGCCTGGACATGTACTGGCTTAAGCAGGGGGACACGTCTGGCACTACAGGATTTGAGTCCCTGGCGGCGTAGTGTGTTACTGATGGTAGGCTTTGTTACTTTGGTCCCAGCTCTCTGCAGGTCATTCACTAGGTCCCCCCGTGTGGTTCTGGGATTTTTGCTCATCGTTCTTGTGATCATTTTGACCCCACGGGGTGAGACCTTGCGTGGAGCCCCAGATCGAGGGAGATTATCAGTGGTCTTGTATGTCTTCCATTTCCTAATAATTGCTCCCACAGTTGATTTCTTCAAACCAAGCTGCTTACCTATTGCAGATTCAGTCTTCCCAGACTGTTGCAGGTCTACTATTTTGTTTCTGGTGTCCTTTGACAGCTCTTTGGTCTTGGCCATAGTGGAGTTTGGAGTGTGACTGTTTGAGGTTGTGGACAGGTGTCTTTTATACTGATAACAAGTTCAAACAGGTGCCATTAATACAGGTAACGCGTGGAGGACAGAGGAGCCTCTTAAAGAAGAAGTTACAGGTCTGTGAGAGCCAGAAATCTTGCTTGTTTGTAGGTGACCAAATACTTATTTTCCACCATAATTTGCAAATAAATTCATAAAAAATCCTACAATGTGATTTTCTGGATTTTTTCTTCTCATTTTGTCTGTCATAGTTGACGTGTACCTATGATGAAAATTACAGGCCTCTCTCATCTTTTTAAGTGGGAGAACTTGCACAATTGGTGGCTGACTAAATACTTTTTTTCCTCACTGTATATAAACACTGCTCAAAAAAATAAAGGGAACACTTAAACAACACAATGTAACTCCAAGTCAATCACACTTCTGTGAAATCGAACTGTCCACTTAGGAAGCAACACTGATTGACAATTCATTTCACATGCTGTTGTGCAAATGGAATAGACAACAGGTGGAAATTATAGGCAATTAGCAAGACACCCCCAATAAAGGACTGGTTTTGCAGGTGGTGACCACAGACCACTTCTCAGTTCCTATGCTTCCTGGCTGATGTTTTGGTCACTTTTGAATGCTGGCGGTGCTTTCACTCTAGTGGTAGCATGAGACGGAGTCTACAACCCACACAAGTGGCTCAGGTAGTGCAGCTCATCCAGGATGGCACATCAATGCGAGTTGTGGCAAGAAGGTTTGCTGTGTCTGTCAGCGTAGTGTCCAGAGCATGGAGGCGCTACCAGGAGACAGGCCAGTACATCAGGAGACGTGGAGGAGGCCGTAGGAGGGCAACAACCCAGCAACAGGACTGCTACCTCCGCCTTTGTGCAAGGAGGAGCAGGAGGAGCACTGCCAGAGCCCTGCAAAATGACCTCCAGCAGGCCACAAATGTGCATGTGTCTGCTCAAACGGTCAGAAACAGACTCCATGAGGGTGGTATGAGGGCCCGACGTCCACAGGTGGGGGTTGTGCTTACAGCCCAACACCGTGCAGGACGTTTGGCATTTGCCAGAGAACACCAAGATTGGCAAATTCGCCACTGGCCCTGTGCTCTTCACAGATGAAAGCAGGTTCACACTGAGCACATGTGACAGACGTGACAAAGTCTGGAGACGGCATGGAGAACGTTCTGCTGCCTGCAACATCCTCCAGCATGACCGGTTTGGCGGTGGGTCAGTCATGGTGTGGGGTGGCATTTCTTTGGGGGGCCGCACAGCCCTCCATGTGCTCGCCAGAGGTAGCCTGACTGCCATTAGGTACCGAGATGAGATCCTCAGACCCCTTGTGTGACCATATGCTGGTGCGGTTGGCCCTGGGTTCCTCCTAATGCAAGACAATGCTAGACCTCATGTGGCTGGAGTGTGTCAGCAGTTCCTGCAAGAGGAAGGCATTGATGCTATGGACTGGCCCGCCCGTTCCCCAGACCTGAATCCAATTGAGCACATCTGGGACATCATGTCTCGCTCCATCCACCAACGCCACGTTGCACCACAGACTGTCCAGGAGTTGGCGGATGCTTTAGTCCAGGTCTGGGAGGAGATCCCTCTGGAGACCATCCGCCACCTCATCAGGAGCATGCCCAGGCGTTGTAGGGAGGTCATACAGGCATCTGGAGGCCACACACACTACTGAGCCTCATTTTGTCTTGTTTTAAGGACATTACATCAAAGTTGGATCAGCCTGTAGTGTGGTTTTCCACTTTAATTTTGAGGGTGACTCCAAATCCAGACCTCCATGGGTTGATAAATTTGATTTCCATTGATAATTTTTGTGTGATTTTGTTGTCAGCACATTCAACTATGTAAAGAAAAAAGTATTTAATAAGATTATTTCATTCATTCATATATAGGATGTGTTATTTTAGTGTTCCCTTTATTTTTTTGAGCAGTGTATATATATTAAATGGTGGTGCGCCAGTGTGTTTGTTTGTAAGGGGGCCTCCTGAGCGTATAACACGCTTCAGCTCGCTGCCTCCATGCTAAGCTGTTTTTCCCCAAAGCTTTGCTCTCACATCCTATTCATAGTAAGATTACCAGTAAGGAGGAGGGAGAGAGAGGAGAGTGGAGGAGAGGAGAGAGGGAGGGAGGCAGGTGTTTCCATAGCAACCCCGAGCAGGGACTACGAATGCAGTTTCTGCGGCAGCATCATCATCAGCAGAAGTGTGCAAGGAACACAGGGCCTTGTCTTAACAACTAACCTCTGTTCCAGTGTTGCTGCCTAGCTCTACGGCTGGATCTTTGCATATGTCTTACCACTCTCCATCTCTCTATCTTTCCCTCTCTCTCACACTCCATTTATTTCTCTCAGGCCCTTTCTGTTTTGATAAGCATGTTCTCTCTATTCTTTGTCTGCTTTTATCCGCTTCTCTGATTCCAACATATTTATTTGTTTCCCAATGGTGCCTTTGAATTTTTCATACAGCCGATTGATTTCTTTGTCACAACCAGTAAGATGTTTAGAATCGCAGTTAGAGAAGCTCTTACAAATCCAGAAAACTGTAAGCTACCTCTGGCCCCCATGCTGTGCATGCTGCATGCTGCTCCTTTCCAGGCTTTCTGCTTCCTGTTTCCTGTCATGTGACTGTGACCGCTAATGCCACCTCTCAGTAGGGCTCAGTGTAAGTGTGCAAGGTGATAATCACTTTAGTCCTCTGCTGGTCGCGTTTGCCAGCAGAGGTGTAGCTATTACATTTACATTTACGTCATTTAGCAGACACTCTTATCCAGAGCGACTTATAAATTGGTGCATTCACCTTATAGCAAGTGGGATAACCACTACAATTTTTTTTTATTTTTTTTATGTGGGGTGGGGTAGAAGGATTACTTTATCCTATCCCAGGTGTTCCTTAAAGAGGTGGGGTTTCAAATGTCTCCGGAAGGTGGTGAGTGACTCCGCTGTCCTGGCGTCGTGAGGGAGCTTGTTCCACCATTGGGGTGCCAGAGCAGGGAACAGTTTTGACTGGGCTGAGCGGGAACTGTGCTTCAGCAGGCCAGATGTGGATGAACGCAATGCCCTTGTTTGGGTGTAGGGACTGATCAGAGCCTGAAGGTACGGAGGTGCCGTTCCCCTCACAGCTCCGTAGGCAAGCACCATGGTCTTGTAGCAGATGCGAGCTTCAACTGGAAGCCAGTGTAGTGTGCGGAGGAGCGGGGTGACGTGAGAGAACTTGGGAAGGTTGAACACCAGACGGGCTGCGGCATTCTGGATGAGTTGTAGGGGTTTAATGGCACAGGCAGGGAGCCCAGCCAACAGCGAGTTGCAGTAATCCAGACGGGAGATGACAAGTGCCTGGATTAGGACCTGTGCCGCTTCCTGTGTAAGGCAGGGTCGTCCTCTCCGAATGTTGTAGAGCATGAACCTACAGGATCGGGTCACCGCCTTGATGTTAGCGGAGAACGACAGGGTGTTGTCCAGGGTCACGCCAAGGCTCTTCGCACTCTGGGAGGAGGACACAACGGAGTTGTCAACCGTGATGGCGAAATCATGGAACGGGCAGTCCTTCCCCGGGAGGAAGAGCAGCTCCGTCTTGCCGAGGTTCAGCTTGAGGTGGTGATCCGTCATCCATACTGATATGTCTGCCAGACATGCAGAGATGCGATTCGCCACCTGGTTATCAGAAGGGGGAAAGGAGAAGATTAGTTGTGTGTCGTCTGCGTAGCAATGATAGGAGAGGCCATGTGAGGATATGACAGAGCCAAGTGACTTGGTGTATAGCGAGAATAGGAGAGGGCCTAGAACTGAGCCCTGGGGGACACCAGTGGTGAGAGCACGTGGTGCGGAGACAGCTTCTCACCACGTCACTTGGTAGGAGCGACCGGTCAGGTAGGACGCAATCCAAGAGTGAGCCGCGCCGGAGATGCCCAGCTCTGAGAGGGTGGAGAGGAGGATCTGATGGTTCACAGTATCAAAGGCAGCAGACAGGTCTAGAAGGACAAGAGCAGAGGAGAGAGAGTTAGCTTTAGCAGTGCGGAGAGCCTCCGTGACACAGAGAAGAGCAGTCTCAGTTGAATGACCAGTCTTGAAACCTGACTGGTTTGGATCAAGAAGGTCATTCTGAGAGAGATAGCAAGAGAGTTGGCTAAAGACGGCACGCTCAATAGTTTTGGAGAGAAAAGAAAGAAGGGATACTGGTCTGTAGTTGTTGACATTAGAGGGATCGAGTGTTGGTTTTTTGAGAAGGGGTGCAACTCTCGCTCTCTTGATGATGAGGTAAGGGAGGAGGTCACCAGAGATGGTCTGGAGAAGAGAGGAGGGGATAGGGTCAAGCGGGCAGGTTGTTGGGCGGCCGGCCGTCACAAGTCGCAAGATTTTATCTGGAGAGAGAGGGGAGAAAGAAGTCAAAGCATAGGGTAGGGCAGTGTGAGCAGGACCAGCAGTGTCATTTGACTTAACAAACGAGGATCGGATGTTGTCAACCTTCTTTTCAAAATGGTTGACGAAGTCATCCACAGAGAGGGAGGAGGGGGGGAGGGGGAGGAGGATTCAGCAGGGAGGAGAAGGTGGCAAAGAGCTTCCTAGGGTTAGAGGCAGATGCTTGGAATTTAGAGTGGTAGAAAGTGGCCTTAGCAGCAGAAACAGATGAAGAAAATGTAGAGAGGAGGGAGTGAAAAGATGCCAGGTCCGCAGGGAGTCTAGGTTTCCTCCATTTCCGCTCGCGCAAACCAGATGGGATGGCTTATCGGTGCAGAATGATGTGGTAGCCATGCTGGTTGTGTGCCTTGACTTCTAAATAAAACACAGACATTGTCACCAGCAAAGCACCCCCACACCGTAACACCTCCTCCTCCATGCTTTACGGTGGGAAATACACATGCAGAGATCATCCGTTCACCTACTCTGCGTCTCACAAAGACACGGCGGTTGGAACCCAAAATCTCAAATTTGGACTCATCAGACCAAAGGACAGATTTCCACCAGTCTAATGTCCATTGCTCGTGTTTCTTGGCCCAAGGAAGTCTCTTCTTCTTATTGGTGTCCTTTAGTAGTGGTTTCTTTGCAGCAAATCGACCATGAAGGCCTGATTCACGCAGTGTCTTCTGAACAGTTGATGTTGATGTGTCTGTTACTTGAACTCTGTGAAGCATTTATTTTGGCTGCCTTCTGAGGTGCAGTTAAATGCCAATTTCTGAGGCTGGTAACTCTAATGAACTTATTCTCTGGAGCAGAGGTAACTCTGGGTCTTCCTTTCCTGTGGCGATCCTCATGAGAAACAGTTTCCTCATAGCGCTTGATGTTTTTTTTGCGACTGCACTTGAAGAAACGTTCAAAGTTATTGACATTTTCCTGATTGACTGACCTTCATGTCTTAAAGTAATGATGGACTGTCATTTCTCTTTGCTTATTTGAGCTGTTCTTGCCATAATATGGACTTGGTATTTTACCAAATAGGGCTATCTTCTGTATACCACCCCTACCTTGTCACAACACAACTGATTGGCTCAAATGCATTAAGATGGAAAAAATTTCCACAAACTAACTTTTAACAAGGCACACCTGTTAATTGAAATGCATTCAAAGTGACTACCTCATGAAGCTGGTTGAGCGAATGCCAAAGCTGTCATCAAGGCAAAGGGTGGCTACTTTGAAGAATCTAAAATCTAAAATATATTTTGATTTGTTAACACTTTTTTGGTTACTACATGATTCCATATGTGTTATTTCATAGTTTTGATGTCTTCACTATTGTTCTACAATGTAGAAAATAGTAAAAATAAAGAAAAACCCTTGAATGAGTAGGCGTGTCCAAACTTTTGACTGGTACTGTGTGTAAAGACAAGATTAAATCAAGAAAAGTCTGTTGGGTGACAATAATAGCCTATCACTTGTGAATTGTATATTATCACTTGTGAATGATGCCCAGCATAAGAAACAATGTATTTTTTGGCAACTTTTTCTAATCATAGTCGCACACCTCATGTAGTCTAGCCCAGAGGCCTATATGTTTTGTTAAGGTTTGTATCACAACTAAAGTGGTCAATTAACTTCTTAATATTAAGCACGTTAATCCGCTTTACAAGGGGTGTAGAGCCTAACTGGCATACATAAGCAGCGTGTGAGTTTCAAGTTTTAGGAAGATAATATTCACCATAAAAATGCAACTTTATAATAAAAGCATTACATGCATAATTGCATTTGCGGTCACTTTTGATAATGGTGTTTTCCGCTAATGGAACATTCACGCTTATAGCCTACTACCATGTGCGCATTGCTGCGCTTATAATGGGAAGAAATAGCGTAATAGTTTATTAACATTTTAAGCTAAACGTTCTGATCTGTTGCGTCAGCCACATTGCGTAAAAAAGGTTTATTACATTTTAGTCATTAAGCAGACGCTCTTATCCAGAGCGACTTACAGTTAGTGAGTGCATACATGTATTTTTTTATTTTTATTATAATTTTTTCATACTGGCCCCCTGTGGGAATCGAACCCACAACCCTGGTGTTGCAAACGATACGAAAGTGCCGCTGAACTGTACTTCAAACCGGGTTACTGGAAAATACTTGTATAGCCCCCCTCCTCAACACAAATACATTTTGTTTTCTTTTCGTGAGCTGAAAAGTCAAAAAAATTAAAGCTGAGCATGTTTCAGGAATAGTCCTGCGCAGGATGTTAGGAGCAGATGTGAGCAGACAAGCTGTCTCCTCCGCCGAGATTGATGCGGTGTATATTCTTGAATATCAGATCCTCCCTAACCAAGGGCCTGACTTTATCTCTCTACTATGCTGGTGGAGACTCAAAGGAGAGCAGAGAAGCACAGCCGCAGTTATCTGGCTAACTGATACCGAAATAGCAGATAGGAACCAGGATAACTGAGGTTGGAAAAAAGACCCAAATCAGATAGATTTGACACGATATTGACACTTAGCTGAATGTAATTTTTTCCTCGTGCTGACAAAACGATATTGGGCCTTGGAAGATTGTGATCAAACAAATCTGTTTGAATCAGGATATCAGTTGTCATAGTTTTAGCACAAACAGAAGGGGTAACCCAGACACGTCACAGGTGCTATAAAGCTGAAGCACCAAATATGGTAGTGCGAGGAAGTCCAGTCGCGGGTAGTGGGAGAGGATGGAACTAGGTGAAACTGGGAGAACATTCTGCTAATTTCCGCATTGATGAAACATCTGATCTCAATATATTTTTCTGTTCCCAAAACTAGAATATGTTACGAACACAGTCCACTGAGTTTTATAGACTTGACGCTTTGCCAAAGTTTTAGAAAATGGTGTTGTTTAGGAGTGCAAGGTCGAATTGAGTTTGTGTAAAACACGCACTCCACAGATGAGGCATTCCCTAACGTGCCAATAGTAGCTCGCTAGCTCATGCTTGGCTTTGCCCACCTTCTTGCTTATTCTACCCACTATGCTTCATTTGCTCCCACTGTAAATTACACAGATGAACTATCTTGGGTTAGTTATAAATATCTATGGTTTTAGTGAAAGCTGTAGAACAGAGCAGTAGCCTACATACTGTACTGTAAAGCCATTTGTTATGTCACAATGTAACGTTGGCCTCAATGCTCTTTGTGCACCAACCATGCATTATTAGTTCATGCAGGAAGTCAGGAAACTAACACGAGCCCAGCCATATGCTGTGGTACATAGCACTGTATGTTAATTATGGATCGATGCCGTCATGTAAAATAGTTGGTCAACATACTACAAGTCCTCATCAAGGTACAGAAACAGTACACTCAGTGTCATGTTTGGACGGATTTTGAGTGTATCTTGATGTCCATTTCCACTCTTCTTGTCATGTAGTACCGCATATGTCTACGCAAAAAGCCTTTTAGCCCATTCAACACACCAAATAAAGCCAAGGTAAAGGGCTCTAAAGGCCTAATTGGACTCTGTAGGGGGATCCTAACAAACAAGAATTTATGTATTCCTAGAGTGCTCATGGGATATCTCTTTACGGCTATTAAAAGCTGTTACTACTACTACTATTGAGCTATCATGTCAAAAACAATCGCTCTCGCCACACGTGTTCCAAAAGAGGGTTGGGAATACAACACTGAACCCTCTATTGGGCCTAACTAAAGCTCTACAATAGCTACCGCGTCAAACACTAGTGTTGTTGTTTTACTTCCTTTTGGGCCGGACAGTCCAACTGTCTCTTAAGAGACAAAACAAAAAATGCATGAGACGTCCTGCTCTTATTTGCCCTCACTTTGAGTGCCTCCAGATTTATGACGTTGTAAATGGATTCTGTTTAATATCAGAGGGCCCACAAATAAAAAAGGCAGTGTTTTATGTATTCACTATCCATTCCCCAAAAGCATTTTCTTTTTTCTTTCTGAATACATATGGCTTTTATTATTTTTACTGAGTAAACAGGCTCACGCTTTTGTCGGGGATCAAAGAGAAAGGGTTTGGGCGTGAAGGGTTTGGGACGCAACGAAGCACAAAACATAGTCCATAGGACTGTTCTTTCTAGTAGTATAGTTTTTTTTAATGGCAGTCTCTTTGAAATGTACACATTGACAAAAGAATACTGGGGCACACTCTCGTGTCTGGGGGGAGTACATGGGCTTGAACAGCAAAAATAAAGGTATTTCTTCGTTTTATATGCCTACATATTTAATTGGTGTAGGGGGTTGCCACGGCAACAGCTATGACCTGGAGTAATTCCTGACAGGAGCCGAGTTGAATGGCTCTGGGAATTGGGGAGAGCTCCACATAGCCATGGTAAAGGGTAAATTTAGCTGGTCTGAAAAGAGGGAGCAGTGATGGGAAATAGCACTGGCACGGAGCGCTCTCTCTTTCTTTCTCTCATTCTCTCTTCTAGGCTCACTGTGCAGAGAGAGAACTCCTATGTTGGGCGCCTTGTTTATTGGTCCACTATAACCAAAGATGAGTGCAAGGCATTCTCCATAAGATGGCCTCTCCCACACGCAGCCACTCCACTCTGCCGCGTGCTATATGCTTGTTATCGGCGAACATGGACGGTAGTGCACCTTTTGCTCTTTTCACGTCATGTGCTAGAACATTTTTGTAGCGCTTTGGTGAAAATGGCCCTCCTAGCATGCAGGCAGTCACACGCACACACACAGTGTGGTAGACAGTGTTTTGTAAAGCTATTGTCCCAGATCAGTTGTTGTTTATCTACCTGTTGCCGTTTGTGTTTTCAACCAAGGTTTATTTCACTGTGTTTTCAACCCAGGTTTATTTCACCACAAGCAAAAGGTGCAATACATTTCACAGATTAAAAGACCTCAATAGCAGCTACTGGATGGCACTCTTTGTTGATACATTTCATATAAGGAGAGTGTTTCCAGCTGTAGTAGATGGAAGCAGAGGGATGTTTTTGATCTAGCTATATCTGGTTACCTACCCCCTCAGAAGGAGGGAAAAGGGGCAGGGGTGGGTAGTGTGTGTGTGTGGTGTTCCGTGACAGACAGGCAGCATTTGATGAAATGTTCTCCCCGCTTTTGTATGTACATCTGGACTGCCCAGTCCCCTTTGTCTCAGCTCATAGGAAGACAATGGCCACTGGCTAGACCCCGCACCACGGGTCTCCATTTACCATGACAAAAGCTGGGGGCATTAGAGGGCCACTTCATCCTGTCAGCGAGTTTAAACCACCACTCCACACACAATACTCCAAGGCAATACATTCAGCAAACCACAGATATGTTGTTGCACACACACAAACACACATACACAGAACTCGAAGACAAAACAGCTTTCTACCTCAGACTTAGGAGATTAGCAACATATGTCTGAGAGGCAACTTAGTGTGACATTCATAAACATTTGAAAAAGGAGAAGTTATCCGATAATGTCCGCACAACTCTCGCTGATGGAGGTTTCCTGACGCCGCAGTTACATTTTCCCCTTAGTCAGCGATATTTGGAGAGGGCTAATGCTACTATATCGCCCCCTCCTCTCTCTGATTTACAGTTTCCCATCGCTCCACCGACACGCCTCGTTTGATAAGGGCAGCATGGTATTGATGATCCCCGCCGCCTCATGCATTCAGTTAGGAAAATAAATTGACAAAATTAACTGATGCCACTGGGCGGACCGGGACTGCCTTTTTTCTCTGTTTTATCATACGCTCTTTGAATGTTAAATCCTCCACGACTACGTGAAGACTAACTGGCATCATTTGTCTCTCTCAGCGCGGGCTGTCTTTCCACCAAAAGCAGCCATTGTACACACTTTTCAAAGCCCCAAAGTCTGAGGCGCAGAGAGAGAAGAAACCCCAATCTCCTCCTCCCAGCAGCCCCACGGTAAAGATTCGCCTTGAAAGAAGATGGAAATAAAAGGGGAAGAGAGGCACCAAATAGAGATTGCACAGACATTGTTAAATGGATTACAGAGGCAATTATAGCTGCCGGGTTTACCTCTGCTAATCTGGAGCTGTCTCTCTCTCGGTGTCACCAATTTGACTGACAGGCATAATCTGGACCAGGGCTATAGTTCACCTCTGCTCTCCAGTAGCACAGCACGGAAAACAGTCCATCCACCTCCACTCCCACTCTATACTAGAGCTGGGCGATATGGACAAAGATCCATATCACGATAAATTGACTGAATTATAACGATAAATTAATGATACATTTATAACATTAATGTGCAACACATTTGTATTTATTTATATTACCCTTGAAATTACTACGACTACTTAGCTATCAATTGTCCCATTAACAATCACCCATATTAGCAAACTTATTTTCATTTCAAACTTCACATTTCTCAGTAGGGCCCTATAGGTTTTTTATTTTAATGAACGATATCAGCTAAATGTCCACAATAAGTGGTCGGTGTCCATCATTTTTGGTTTATCGTACTAGCTCTACACATTTACATTTTAGTCATTTAGCAGACACTCTTATCCAAAGCGATTTACAGTTAGTGAGTGCATACATTTTCATACTGATCCCCCATGGGAATCAAACCCACAACCCTGGCGTTGCAAGCGCCATGCTCTACCAACTGAGCTACACAGGACTGTAACTGTAACACAGGATTGTAACTATAGTGAGAGAAACCATGTGCCATGTCTTTTTCCAATACTAGCTCATGCTATAGTGCTGATAGTATTGTATCAATATGCATGTGTGTGGATGCACTGGTAATCTCAATTTCACATGAACCCAAGGTCATTCATTATAGTGGATAATTTTCTATTCATCATCGCTATGTGGGAATATGTAGTTGCTTCGAACAGATATTGGTTTGTAGGAATCAGCCCTGGAAGTACTGCTGATGCATTTCCCACCTCTGTGTTGAGAAATGGAGGTGTTGAAAGTCCTTAAAAAAAATAATGGAGGAGCTTATTTTAGCTGTTCTCCTGCCTTCAGTCCCTGGTTACACTGAGCCATCTGCTCGCTTATCTTTTGATGTAACATTGTGTGATAAATAGTTCTTCCCTTTGGGCCTTTTTCCCTCGTAATGAAGCACTCACGCTCCTGTTGCTGCCAGTTAAGGCTTGGTGCATGGTAACTGGTTAATTTATCGCCACAACCCGGTGGGGAAGAGGCGATGAGCAATAGATAGCTTGGTGGCTTTGTTGATAGCGCTGGCCAGTGTTAGGGGCTAGTTGTGTATTAGCACACTAGATCAGGATTTTTTAAAATATGGGTCGGGACCCGAAGTGGGCCCTGAGCATGTGAGAGAGATATGAGAATACATATATAATAGCACACTATTTATTCTTAATTGGAGTAATTGGAGGATGATTTGGGTCACGGGAGGATGGTCAATTTCAAATGTTGGTCTATTTTGGGTCTCGAGCTGAAAAACTTTAAGAACCCCTGCACTAGATCACAACATCAGATTAAGGAGATGCAGGGCAGCCAATCCACGAACATTCTGTTGTGACGTCAAAGGGGGGCCCTTGTGTCTGACAGCATCCTAGGATTTTACAAATTAAATGCCCTTTCAGGTTCTCACATACAGTACATGCCTGTTTCCTCGGGGTCAATTAAAGAGCAGCCGATTCAAAGCCCTTTTATGTGGTTAAAGCCGGCATGAAAGGTTAAATTACAGCCATTTCTTGTTAACTTTTTATTTAACCTTTATTTAACCCAGAAATCTCATTGAGGTAAGAAGACCTCTTTCTCAAGGGGGACCTGGTGCACAACTGAAGCTGGGTCCAGGACGGTCTCCTTGAGTCATGCGTAGCACATTGAATGGCAGCAAGCAGCTTTGGTCAACTGTCCATGATAGGTGTCCTCACCCCCAAAGCCATGTATTGTCAATGGGCTGAAAAAGGTTGAGACTACATGGTTCTGAGCCCAATTTGCAGCCAAACACAGCTGTCTCCACATTTGAGAGAAAAAGTACTCGTCATTACAGGAGACAATGGTGTAATGGATGATAGTCATTCTCCTCCCAAACACATCCCCTAATAATACTCTCCACACAGTCTCTGTAGCACAGGCTCTCTGAAATCGATGTGACACGCTAGCCCCCTAGTCATTGCTATATATATCTGGATGGGGAGTGAATGATCGAGCCAGCGAGGCAATGATTGGGCGCTCAGGCACTTTGCACTCGCCAACCGAAGTTGTCAGCCTAGTTCTGGGCTCCCGTTTTTCAAGGACAAGGCGCGTAGTAAACAGCTTGTTATGCCGCTGCCAGTGGAGCCGACAGGAGTGGCTGCCGCTGTCTCCCTCCCTCCACTCTCCTCTCCTCCTTCCCCCTCTCCTCTGACGCGGTGTGTTGTCTTCCCTACCCACTGCCAGGAGGCCATGTCATGGAGGCCATGTTATGTCATTAATTATTTAACAAGCAAAAAAAAAAGCAAATTCCCTGCTACAGTACTCAGGGAATACTGGTGGTAATGGTGATCTGTATTCAGGGAATGAGTGTTAATATGTGGTCATTAGGACAGACGCGTCACCTCGGCTGTGGATGGAGCACCGTGAGATTGGAGATGCAGCACCGTGGGATTGGAAATCAGGCAAATGAGAGGTGTCCTTATTGTTTGTTTACTGACATGGCTACATGATTCAAACACATAAAGTACCAGTCAAAAGTTTGGACACACCTACTCATTCAAGGGTTTTTATTAATTTTTTACTATTTTCTACGTTGTAGGATAATAGTGAAGACATCAAAACTATGAAATAACATATAGTAGTAAGCAAAAAAGTGTTAAACAAATCAAAATATATGTTATATTTGAGATTCTTCAAATAGCCACCCTTTGCCTTGATGACAGCTTTGCACACTCTTGGCATTAACTCAACCAGCTTCATGAGGTAGTCACCTGGAATGCATTTCAATTAACAGGTGTGCCTTGTTAAAAGTTAACTTATTTCCTTCTTAATGCGTTTGAGCCAATCAGTTGTGTTGTGACAAGGTAGGGGGGTATACAGAAGATAGCCCTATTTGGTAAAAGACCAAGTACATATAATGGCAAGAACAGCTCAAATAAGCAAAGAGAAACGACAGTCCATCATTACTTTAAGACATGAAGGTCAGTCAATAAGGAACATTTCAAGAACTTTGAACGTTTCTTAAAGTGCAGTCGCAAAAACCATCAAGCGCTATGATGAAACTGGCTCTCATGAGGACCGCCACAGGAATGGAAGACCCAGAGTTACTTCTGCTCCAGAGGATAAGTTCATTAGACTTACCAGACTCAGAAATTGCAGCCCAAATAAATGCTTCACAGAGTTCAAGTAACAGACACATCTCAACATCAACTGTTCATAGGGGACTGTGTGAATCAGGCCTTCATGGTCGAATTGCTGCAAAGAAACCACGACTAAAGGACACCAATAAGAAGAAGAGACTTGCTTGGGCCAAGAAACACGAGCAATGGACATCAGACCGGTGGAAATGTGTCCTTTGGTCTGGAGTACAAATTTGAGATTTTTGGTTCAACCGCCATGTCTTTGTGAGATGCGGTGTGGGTGAACGGATGATCTCCGCATGTGTATTTCCCACCGTAAAGCATGGAGGTGTTATGGTGTGGGGGTGCTTTGCTGGTGTCACTGTCTGTGATTTATTTAGAATTCAAGGCACACTTAACCAGCATGGCTACCACAGCATTCTGCAGCGATACCCCATCCCATCTGGTTTGGGCATAGTGGGACTACAATTAGTTTTTCAACAGGACAATGACACAACACACCTCCAGGCTGTGTAAGGGCTATTTGACCAAGAAAGAGTGTGATGGAGTGTTGCATCAGATGACCTGGCCTCCACAATCCCCCGACCTCAACCCAATTGAGATGGTTTGGGATGAGTCGGACCGCAGAGTGAAGGAAAAGCAGCCAACAAGTGCTCAGCATATGTGGGAACTCTTTCAAGACTGTTGGAAAAGCATTCCAGGTGAAGCTGGTTGAGAGAATGCCAAGAGTGTGTAAAGCTGTTATCAAGGCAAAGGGTGGCCATTTGAAGAATCTCAAATATAAAATATATTTGGATTTGTTTAACACTTTTTTTGGTTCTACAGGATTCCATATGTGTTATTTCATAGTTTTGATGTCTTCACTATTATTCTACAATGTAGAAAATAGTAAAAATAAAGAAAAACCCTTGAATGAGTAGGTGTGTCCAAATTTCTGACTGGTACTGTATGTGACCGACCAGCTCGATTCGGTCTTATGTAGCAAAATTTGAAATGGTGTGTTTTACATTGGATAAAAGTAGACTCAGAGCTAGAAAATTGTATATCATACACTACAGTTGAGGAACAATGGGAAAGTAATTCTGCTTTGAAAGTTGATAAACTTCTAACCCCACTTTTGAGAAAATGGCACTTGAATGTTTTGGTACACCTACTGGAGAGCTCTTTGTCTACACCCATTCAGCATCGGTCACACCCTCTTAAGCCTTAGCCTCACCTATCTCTTTAAGGAGAGGCCATGTGCTAAACAGAGTGAATATGGTAGTGTACTAAACAACCAAAGATTTCAAGACTAAAGGCTGGTTTATACTACGTCTATCGACATTTCTGTAGACAGTTGTCGCAGTGACATCATTAACATTCTATTGTCGTCCCACATCAAACTTCTCTTTGTCGTTATGAAAAGTATAAACACAAAAAACGACAGGCTCCGTGACATCAACAGCCTGGTGGTCCAATATAGCATAACTGGTGTATTTTAACACTAATAAACCCATCCTTTTAAAAATGAATTTAGTATATGTCAATCTAGCAAACCAGGCAACTAAAAGCAACTTTCTAAACAATGTTTTGGTTCGTTTCTAGCTTGTTAGCTAGCTAACGTTAAGTTAAAGCAAATAATGACCATATCATAGCTGACAACGTCTTAACTTTAGCAAAAAAAATATATATTATTGGAAAATAAACTCACAACAAGATCATTATTTAGAAGTTAATGGCGAGCTAATTACAGAAAACAGCTTATGGTTGTGAGTGTGGCAAAATAAAAGCAGGGCATTCTACTGAAGAATTTTAGAACATGGACACTGTCTCGTTGGCCTAACGTTATATCCTAATTTGACTTTGGTACAGGTCATGTTGTTCTTCACATTACCGTCTCTGGTAAATCACACACTATATCAAATAAAATGTACGTGTATTTGTCACATGCACAGGATACAGAAGGTGTAAACGGTACAGTGAAATGGTTACTTGCATAGTAGAGACTTTTGCTTAGACATGTAGCTAGCCAGCAAAATAATGAACCATAATCCCAACTCATAACGTTACTACCATGCATGAATCTGCAGGTAGCTAAAGCTAACCAACTAGGTTCAATGTTAGCTAGCTTGCTAACATTAGGCTATAAATAGCAATGCAAATGGCTTTCTGAGATACAAATAATATTACTACACAGATCATACACATAACGTTAGCTAGCGAGCCAGCCAGCTAATGTTAGCTAGCTAGCTAACAGTACGCTTTAACTTGCAATGAAAACACATTTCTGACAAAATTAGAAACGTATAATATCTGAAAGTGTAGCTAGCTTGACTCTCTTACCTGTATACATACAGTGGGGGAAAAAAGTATTTAGTCAGCCACCAATTGTGCAAGTTCTCCCACTTAAAAAGATGAGAGAGGCCTGTAATTTTCATCATAGGTACACGTCAACTATGACAGACAAATTTAGATTTTCTTTCCAGAAAATCACATTGTAGGATTTTTTATGAATTTATTTGCAAATTATGGTGGAAAATAAGTATTTGGTCACCTACAAACAAGCAAGATTTCTGGCTCTCACAGACCTGTAACTTCTTCTTTAAGAGGCTCCTCTGTCCTCCACTCGTTACCTGTATTAATGGCACCTGTTTGAACTTGTTATCAGTATAAAAGACACCTGTCCACAACCTCAAACAGTCACACTCCAAACTCCACTATGGCCAAGACCAAAGAGCTGTCAAAGGACACCAGAAACAAAATTGTAGACCTGCACCAGGCTGGGAAGACTGAATCTGCAATAGGTAAGCAGCTTGGTTTGAAGAAATCAACTGTGGGAGCAATTATTAGGAAATGGAAGACATACAAGACCACTGATAATCTCCCTCGATCTGGGGCTCCACGCAAGATCTCACCCCGTGGGGTCAAAATGATCACAAGAACGGTGAGCAAAAATCCCAGAACCACACGGGGGGACCTAGTGAATGACCTGCAAGGAAGGGACCAAAGTAACAAAGCCTACCATCAGTAACACACTACGCCGCCAGGGACTCAAATCCTGCAGTGCAAGACGTGTCCCCCTGCTTAAGCCAGTACATGTCCAGGCCCGTCTGAAGTTTGCTAGAGTGCATTTGGATGATCCAGAAGAGGATTGGGAGAATGTCATATGGTCAGATGAAACCAAAATATAACTTTTTGGTAAAAACTCAACTCGTCGTGTTTGGAGGACAAAGAATGCTGAGTTGCATTCAAAGAACACCATACCTACTGTGAAGCATGGGGGTGGAAACATCATGCTTTGGGGCTGTTTTTCTGCAAAGGGACCAGGACGACTGATCCGTGTAAAGGAAAGAATGAATGGGGCCATGTATCGTGAGATTTTGAGTGAAAACCTCCTTCCATCAGCAAGGGCATTGAATATGAAACGTGGCTGGGTCTTTCAGCATGACAATGATCCCAAACACACCGCCCGGGCAACGAAGGAGTGGCTTCGTAAGAAGCATTTCAAGGTCCTGGAGTGGCCTAGCCAGTCTCCAGATCTCAACCCCATAGAACATCTTTGGAGGGAGTTGAAAGTCTGTGTTGCCCAGCGACAGCCCAGCGACAGCCCCAAAACATCACCGCTCTAGAGGAGATCTGCATGGAGGAATGGGCCAAAATACCAGCAACAGTGTGTGAAAACCTTGTGAAGACTTACAGAAAACGTTTGACCTGTGTCATTGCCAACAAAGGGTATATAACAAAGTATTGAGAAACTTTTGTTATTGACCAAATACTTATTTTCCACCATAATTTGCAAATAAATTCATAAAAAATCCTACAATGTGATTTTCTGGATTTTCTTTTCTCATTTTGTCTGTCATAGTTGACGTGTACCTTTGATGAAAATTACAGGCCTCTCTCATCTTTTAAAGTGGGAGAACTTGCACAATTGGTGGCTGACTAAATACTTTTTTCCCCCACTGTAGATGAATGCTTCTCCCTCTCGGTCACGGATGCCATGGTTGCCCTTAGTTTGAAGATGTAATCCGGAGACAGGTGTTTTATAATAATAATAATAATAATATGCCATTTAGCAGACGCTTTTATCCAAAGCGACTTACAGTCATGCGTGCATACATTATTTAATTTTTTTGTGTAATGGTGGTCCCGGGGATCGAACCCACTACCTTGGCGTTACAAGCGCCGTGCTCTACCAGCTGAGCTACAGAGGACCTTATAAAACAGCCTTCTGTGTGTTCTCTTTTCGACTACCTCTGCATATTTGCAATCAAACGGCAGAATTTTCTCCATCTACTTAGCTATCATATTCCACTTCTACCAGGCATTCCACTGATTTCAAAACTCTGTCAACTTCTTCAGTGACAACAACACGGTTGAACGCCGTTTCAGAAGACTCTACAATGTCTGGTTCAATGAAAATGTTTTAACCTAAATCAGGGATTTCCTCATCATCTGATTCATTTTCAGAGTCCGAGAGAGTCAGCATGGCATGATCATCCTCCAGAAAGTGGAGAGCATTAGCAACACTTTTGCAGTTCTTCGTGATATCTTTCAAAAAAGACGTGTTAGAAAGGATTACCTACACATACTGAGCCGCTCATGTTATAGACAGAAGCATGCTACGTGGCAGACCAATCCGAACTCATCTCTCGGCATGTCCAGCCCATCCATTATCTCAGCCAATCATGGCTAGCGGGAAGGTTTCTGTATTTTTCTGTGGCCAAACCAACTAGGCTCGTAATTTAACAATTGTATTTATATTTACAGATGGCATACAAGTTTGTTATTAAGGCCCATGAAAGTTCACGTTCCAGAAGGCATTTCTGCCCAAAAACGCATTTTGATAAAAAAAAAAAAATGTTTACGTTCAAATGCCTCTCCTGTGAAGTAGTGACGTGAGACATACGCCTAGTTTCCTGAAACAAGTCACAAATTGTGTTTTTAGTCCACATAGCTACCTCTCTCAAATGTATTTTCATACAAAGCCTGTTGACTGGCATTGTCTAGATGTTACTACTGTCTCCCTGTATAGTTTGACATAGGAAATATGGTAAATCACTATGCACTGCGTGTCCAGGAGTGTTGCTTTCAAACAATCCCACTTTCAACTGAACCTGCAGTAGGAAGACTGAGGAAAGCGAGGGTTAGAATGTGTCTCATGCTTGTTACACTGTATCATCTTTGATATTCATATCACCTACCTGCCGTAGCTACACCAGAATGATAAATTAGTTTATCTTTTCAACCGACAGCAACCATGTGCCTCATGTTCCTAACCTATTGTACAGTATACCGTTAACATTAAAGGTAATGCATTTTTGATGTTCTTCAATATCCTAATGTAGTCGGTATCGGTAACTTCCTCCATAAAGGTCACTGAATCATATCACACGACCTTGTGTCTCGAGAGCACAAATGCGCCATGATCCTCGGCAACAGAACAGGTGCCGTTCGCTGCATTCATAAGGAGATGACACTCACAAACGTGTGAACAAAAAAAAAACTCTCACAGGTTATAAATGAGCAGAGAGCAGACTCAAAATAAAAGGTGCTTCTATCATTCCTAACATTTCCATACATTGCCTTCTACTGGCTTTTGTGGCGCATGTTTGCGAACGGAATAAAAAAGTTAATGTAGTTGCCTTTCCTCATTAATATTCATTAACGTAAGAGTGACATTTGCAGTGCACTCAGTTTAAAGACCTTTCAGAGGCTGTTGTAGCCCTCCTGTAATGACAATGGAGCGTGTCAAAGTACGGAGCCGTGTGTGAGGTACTCTGCCGACATGGGTGGTGACATGATATTGACTCCTAGTTGAGCAGGTCGAGATAAGTGACAGGGAGCCTTTGTCAATACATTCCCGGTGACAAGAAACCATCTTCCCCTTCCCAGAGTTCCAAGAGTTATTGTCATCTGTCATGATGCTGTCTGTTGGGGCATTCGCTAGCACAAAGTGTACAGTGGTGCTATCAAAATACTGAAGCTCTTTCTATCTGAAGCTCCTTCCATTTTTAACATGCATTCGGAGAATATACATTTGTGTTTGTAGCATAATGTAGAATATGATATCAACTGTATGCTAATGGTATACTGTATGTTGCGGTAGAAAATGTATAATGCTATCAACCCTGATTCAAAAAAAATTAACTCTAGCAGGAAGTGCAACATCTGTGTTCATTGCACTTTTAATTAATCCTCCATCTGTAATAGACTGAAACATCCATTATGTTCATGATGTATGACTCTCCGGATATGAAACATTTATGTTTTCTGAAACACTGTTATTACTTTTCCATTAGCCACAATTAGTTACTGACGGCACAACTAGTAATGTATTCGCTTCATCGGTTTTTTGCCTTTGATATCTGAATTTGGGCGGGGGGAGTGAAGCTAGATTAGAGTAATTGCCCCTGGTGAGCAGTGATTATTATATTCTATCAAGTTCATCAGACTGTGCCAAAGTATTGAACAGGCAGCTTTTACTAACGGCGCTATATTCAGCAGGGGTTTCTTTACATTGTGGAGTTGGGTTTCTCATGTTCTATGGATGGTGCGTTAGATCTTGCGGAGGGGAACATTTTTGTCACGGCACATTAAAATCTACTTGAACATGGTGGAAATCTGATTGGACATTAAAAGAAACAGGCTTGAGTAATGAAAGATTCATTCAAATGAGTTTCATAGCGTTACAATTTACAGAACGTATCAGCCTTTCTCTTTGATAGCAAAGAGATTTATCGAGTCGAAGATTATGAAAAAATTATAAATCACGAACAATATCAAAATGCTGTGGTGTTGGCTTGATATATATATATTTATATATATATATATATATATATATATATATATATATATATATATATATATATATATACACAGTACCAGTCAAATGTTTGGACACTCCTACTCATTCAAGGGTTTTTCTTTATTTTTACTATTTTCTACATTGTAGAATAATAGTGAAGATATCAAAACTATGAAATAACACATATGGAATCATGTAGTAACCAAAAAAGTGTTAAAGAAATCAAAATATATTTTATATTTGAGATTCTTCAAAGTAGCCACCCTTTGCCTTGATGACAGCTTTGCACACTCTTGGCATTCTCTCAACCAGCGTCATGAGGTAGTCACCTGGAATGCATTTCAATTAACAGGTGTGCCTTGTTAAAAGTTAGTTTGTGGAATTGTTTTCCTTCTTAATGCGTTTGAGCCAATCAGTTGTGTTGTGACAAGGTAGTGGGGTATACAGAAGATAGCCCTATTTGGTAAAAGACCAAGTCCATATTATGTCAAGAACAGCTCAAATAAGCAAAGAGAAACGACAGTCCATCATTACTTTAAGACATGAAGGTCAGTCAATATGGTTTCTTCAAGTGCAGTCGCAAAAACCATCAAGCACTATGATGAAACTGGCTCTCATGAAGACCACCACAGGAAAGGAAGACCCAGAGATACCTCTCCTGCAGAGGATAAGTTCATTAGAGTTACCAGCCTCAGAAATGGGCAATTAACTGCACCTCAGATTGCAGCCCAAATAAATGCTTCACAGAGTTCAAGTAACAGACACATCTCAACATCAACTGTTCAGAGGAGACTGCGTGAATCAGGCCTTCATGGTCGAATTGCTGCAAAGAAACCACTACTAAAGGACACCAAATAAGAAGAAGAGACTTGCTTGGGCTAAGAAACAAGAACAATGGACATTAGACAGGGGGAAATCTGTCCTTTGGTTTGATGAGTCCAAATTTGAGATTTTTGGTTACAACCACCGTGTCTTTGTGAGACGCAGCGTAGGTGAACGGATGATCTCCGCATGTGTGATTCCCGCCATGAAGCATGGAGGAGGAGGTGTGTTGGTGTGGGGGTGCTTTGCTGGTGACGCTGTCAGTGATTTAAGGCACACTTAACCAGCATGGCTACCACAGCATTCTGTAGCGATACACCATCCCATCTGGTTTGCGCTTAGTGGAGTTATCATTTGTTTTTCAACAGGACAATGACCGAAACCACACCTCCAGGCTGTGTAAGGGCTATTTGACCAAGAAGGAGAGTGATGGGATGCTGACCTTCTAGACAGAGTTGCAAAGAAAAAGCCATATCTCAGACTTCCCATCTTAATCTTTTATTTTTATTGGCCAGTCTGAGATATGGCTTTTTCTTTGCAACTCTGCCTAGAAGGTCAGCGTCACGGAGTCGCCTCTTCACTGTTATGTAGAGACTGGTGTTTTGTGGGTACTATTTAATGAAGCTGCCAGTTGAGGACCTGTGAGGCGTCTCTTTCTCAAACTAGACACTCTAATGTATTTGTCCTCTTGCTCAGTTGTGCACCGGGGCCTCCCACTCCTCTTCCTATTCTGGTTAGAGCCAGTTTGCGCTGTTCTGTGAAGGGAGTAGTACACAGCGTTGTACGAGATCTTCAGTTTCTTGGCAATTTCTCGCACGAAATAGCCTTCATTTCTCGGAACAAGAATAGACTGACGAGTTTCAGGAGAAAGTTATTTGTTTCTGGCCATTTTGAGCCTGTAATCGAACCCACAATTGCTGTTGCTTCAGATACTCAACTAGTCTCAAGAAGGCCAGTTTTATTGCTTCTTTAATCAGCACAACAGTTTACAGCTGTGCTAACATAATTGCAAAAGGGTTTTCTAATAATCAATTAGCCGGATTAGCAAACACAACGAGCCATTGGAACACATGACTGAAGGTTTCTGATAATGGGCCTATGTAGATATTCCCTTAAAAATCAGCCGTTTCTAGCTACAATAGCCATTTACAACATTAACAATATCTACACTGTATTTCTGATCAATTTGATGTTATTTTAATGGACAAAAAAATTGCTTTTCTTTAGAAAACAAGGACATTTCTATGTGACCCCAAACTTTTGAACGGTAGTGTGTATATATATATACAGTGGGGGAAAAAAGTATTTAGTCAGCCACTAATTGTGCAAGTTCTCCCACTTAAAAAGATGAGAGAGGCCTGTAATTTTCATCATAGGTACACATCAACTATGACAGACAAATTGAGAATTTTTTTTCCAGAAAATCACATTGTAGGATTTTTAATGAATTTATTTGCAAATTATGGTGGAAAATAAGTATTTGGTCACCTACAAACAAGCAAGATTTCTGGCTCTCACAGACCTGTAACTTCTTCTTTAAGAGGCTCCTCTGTCCTCCACTCGTTACCTGTATTAATGGCACCTGTTTGAACTTGTTATCAGTATAAAAGACACCTGTCCACAACCTCAAACAGTCACACTCCAAACTCCACTATGGCCAAGACCAAAGAGCTGTCAAAGGACACCAGAAACAAAATTGTAGACCTGCACCAGGCTGGGAAGACTGAATCTGCAATAGGTAAGCAGCTTGGTTTGAAGAAATCAACTGTGGGAGCAATTATTAGGAAATGGAAGACATACAAGACCACTGATAATCTCCCTCGATCTGGGGCTCCACGCAAGATCTCACCCCGTGGGGTCAAAATGATCACAAGAACGGTGAGCAAAAATCCCAGAACCACACGGGGGGACCTAGTGAATGACCTGCAGAGAGCTGGGACCAAAGTAACAAAGCCTACCATCAGTAAAACACTACGCCGCCAGGGACTCAAATCCTGCAGTGCCAGACGTGTCCCCCTGCTTAAGCCAGTACATGTCCAGGCCCGTCTGAAGTTTGCTAGAGTGCATTTGGATGATCCAGAAGAGGATTGGGAGAATGTCATATGGTCAGATGAAACCAAAATAGAACTTTTTGGTAAAAATTCAACTCGTCGTGTTTGGAGGACAAAGAATGCTGAGTTGCATCCAAAGAACACCATACCTACTGTGAAGCATGGGGGTGGAAACATCATGCTTTGGGGCTGTTTTACTGCAAAGGGACCAGGACGACTGATCCGTGTAAAGGAAAGAATGAATGGGGCCATGTATCGTGAGATTTTGAGTGAAAACCTCCTTCCATCAGCAAGGGCATTGAAGATGAAACGTGGCTGGGTCTTTCAGCATGACAATGATCCCAAACACACCGCCCGGGCAACGAAGGAGTGGCTTCGTAAGAAGCATTTCAAGGTCCTGGAGTGGCCTAGCCAGTCTCCAGATCTCAATCCCATAGACATTTTTTGGAGGGAGTTGAAAGTCCATGTTGCCCAAACAATGGGATGTGTGATTGAAAAACCAGAAACAAGTGGTGCAATGCAGAGGAATGTTCACTGATTGGTCCACCTTAGCAATCAGCAGACACCCCAACGACCCCCAATCAGGAACATACAGGACACCTGTGATTAGGGCAGAAGGAGAGGAAAAACACAAAAAGACACAGGATACCTGTATCCGTAACACCCAGCGACAGCCCCAAAACATCACTGCTCTAGAGGAGATCTGCATGGAGGAATGGGCCAAAATACCAGCAACAGTGTGTGAAAACCTTGTGAAGACTTACAGAAAACGTTTGACCTGTGTCATTGCCAACAAAGGGTATATAACAAAGTATTGAGAAACTTTTGTTATTGACCAAATACTTATTTTCCACCATAATTTGCAAATAAATTCATGAAAAATCCTACAATGTGATTTTCTGGATTTCTTTTCTTCTCATTTTGTCTGTCATAGTTGACGTGTACCTATGATGAAAATTACAGGCCTCTCTCATCTTTTTAAGTGGGAGAACTTGCACAATTGATGGCTGACTAAATAATTTTTTCCCCCACTGTATATATATATATATATATATATATATATATATATATGTATATATACACAGTGAGGGAAAAAAGTATTTGATTCCCTGCTGATTTTGTACGTTTGCCCACTGACAAAGAAATGATCAGTCTATAATTTTAATGGTAGGTGTATTTGAACAGTGAGAGACAGAATAACAACAAAAAAATCCAGAAAAACGCATGTCAAAAATGTTATAAATTGATTTGCATTTTAATGAGGGAAATAAGTATTTGACCCCCTCTCAATCAGAAAGATTTCTGGCTCCCAGGTGTCTTTTATACAGGTAACGAGCTGAGATTAGGAGCACACTCTTAAAGGGAGTGCTCCTAATCTCAGTTTGTTACCTGTATAAAAGACACCTGTCCACAGAAGCAATCAATCAATCAGATTCCAAACTCTCCACCATGGCCAAGACCAAAGAGCTCTCCAAGGATGTCAGGGACAAGATTGTAGACCTACACAAGGCTGGAATGGGCTACAAGGCCATCGCCAAGCAGCTTGGTGAGAAGGTGACAACAGTTGGTGCGATTATTCGTAAATGGAAGAAACACAAAAGAACTGTCAATCTCCCTCGGCCTGGTGCTCCATGCAAGATCTCACCTCGTGGAGTTGCAATGATCATTTGAACAGTGAGGAATCAGCCCAGAACTACACGGGAGGATCTTGTCAATGATCTCAAGGCAGCTGGGACCATAGTCACCAAGAAAACAATTGGTAACACACTACGCCGTGAAGGACTGAAATCCTGCAGCGCCCGCAAGGTCCCCCTGCTCAAGAAAGCACATATACATGCCTGTCTGAAGTTTGCCAATGAACATCTGAATGATTCAGAGGAGAACTGGGTGAAAGTGTTGTGATCAGATGAGACCAAAATGGAGCTCTTTGGCATCAACTCAACTCGCCGTGTTTAGAGGAGGAGGAATGCTGCCTATGACCCCAAGAACACCATCCCCACCATCAAGCATGGAGGTGGAAACATTATGCTTTGGGGGTGTTTCTCTGCTAAGGGGACAGGACAACTTCACTGCATCAAAGGGACGATGGACGGGGCCATGTACCATCAAATCTTGGGTGAGAACCTCCTTCCCTCAGCCAGGGCATTAAAAATGGGTCGTGGATGGGTATTCCAGCATGACAGTGACCCAAAACACACGGCCAAGGCAACAAAGGAGTGGCTCAAGAAGAAGCACATTAAGGTCCTGGAGTGGCCTAGCCAGTCTCCAGACCTTAATCCCATAGAAAATCTGTGGAGGGAGCTGAAGGTTTGAGTTGCCAAACGTCAGCCTCGAAACCTTAATGACTTGGAGAAGATCTGCAAAGAGGAGTGGGACAAAATCCCTCCTGAGATGTGTGCAAACCTGGTGGCCAACTACAAGAAACATCTGACCTCTGTGATTGCCAACAAGGGTTTTGCCACCAAGTACTAAGTCATGTTTTGCAGAGGGGTCAAATACTTATTTCCCTCATTAAAATGCAAATCAATTGCTAACATTTTTGACATGCGTTTTTCTGGATTTTGTTGTTGTTATTCTGTCTCTCACTGTTCAAATAAACTTACCATTAAAATTATAGACTGATCATTTCTTTGTCAGTGGGCAAACGTACAAAATCAGCAGGGGATCAAATACTTTTTTCCCTCATTGTATGTGCGTATATGTGTGTGTATATATATATATATATATATATATATATATATATATATATATATATATATATATACAGTGGGGAGAACAAGTATTTGATACACTGCCGATTTTGCAGGTTTTCCTACTTACAAAGCATGTAGAGGTCTGTAATTTTTATCATAGGTACACTTCAACTGTGAGAGACGTAATCTAAAAAATCCAGAAAATGACATTGTATGATTTTTAAGTAATTAATTTGCATTTTATTGCATGACATAAGTATTTGATACATCAGAAAAGCAGAACTTAATATTTGGTACAGAAACCTTTGTTTGCAATTACAGAGATCATACGTTTCCTGTAGGTCTTGACCAGGTTTGCACACACTGCAGCAGGGATTTTGGCCCACTCCTCCATACAGACCTTCTCCAGATCCTTCAGGTTACGGGGCTGTCACTGGGCAATACGGACTTTCAGCTCCCTCCGAATATGTTCTATTGGGTTCAGGTCTGGAGACTGGCTAGGCCACTCCATGACCTTGAGATGCTTCTTACGGAGCCACTCCTTAGTTGCCCTGGCTGTGTGTTTCGGGTCGTTGTCATGCTGGAAGACCCAGCCACGACCCATCTTCAATGCTCTTACTGAGGGAAGGAGGTTGTTGGCCAAGATCTCGCGATACATGGCCCCATCCATCCTCCCCTCAATACGGTGCAGTCGTCCTGTCCCCTTTGCAGAAAAGCATCCCCAAAGAATGATGTTTCCACCTCCATGCTTCACAGTTAGGATGGTGTTCTTGGGGTTGTACTCATCCTTCTTCTTCCTCCAAACACGGCGAGTCGAGTTTAGACCAAAAAGCTCTATTTTTGTCTCATCAGACCACATGACCTTCTCCCATTCCTCCTCTCGATCATCCAGATGGTCATTGGCCAACTTCAGATGGGCCTGGACATGCGCTGGCTTGAGCAGGGGGACCTTGCGTGCGCTGCAGGATTTTAATCCATGACGGCGTAGTTACTAATGGTTTTCTTTGAGACTGTGGTCTCTCTTCAGGTCATTGACCAGGTCCTGTCGTGTAGTTCTGGGCTGATCCCTCACCTTCCTCATGATCATTGATGCCCCACGAGGTGAGATCTTGCATGGAGTCCCAGACCGAGGGTGATTGACCGTCATCTTGAACTTCTTCCATTTTCTAATAATTGCGCCAACAGTTGTTGCCTTCTCACCAAGCTGCTTGCCTATTGTCCTGTAGCCCATCCCAGCCTTGTGCAGGTCTACAATTTTATCCCTGATGTCCTTACACAGCTCTCTGGTCTTAGCCATTGTGGAGAGGTTGGAGTCTGTTTGATTGAGTGTGTGGACAGGTGTCTTTTATACAGGTAACAAGTTCAAACAGGTGCAGTTAATACAGGTAATGAGTGGAGAACAGGAGGGCTTCTTAAAGAAAAACTAACAGGTCTGTGAGAGCCGGAATTCTTACTGGTTGGTAGGTGATCAAATACTTATGTCATGCAATAAAATGCAAATTAATTACTTAAAAATCATACAATGTGATTTTCTGGATTTTTGTTTTAGATTCCGTCTCTCACAGTTGAAGTGTACATATGATAAAAATTACAGACCTCTACATGCTTTGTAAGTAGGAAAACCTGCAAAATCGGCAGTGTATCAAATACTTGTTCTCCCCACTGTATATATATATATTCATATTCAGTGATTATTCTTGAAATCGCATTCATTTAGGACACAGCCAGTGCCGTCAGCAATTGTATTGGTATAAACAGGCCCCCCAAACAGTCTTGAGTCTGAGCCAGCGATGGATGCTGTCACACAGGAGGAGTGAATAGCAAAGAGAAATCAAATGTCTCTCAGTAACAAAAGCTTGTTGATTGAATATGGCGGGGCATGCAGGCTCTCTCCGACTCACCAGGTGACTTACAGATAGGCGTGTGCCTCCGTTTCCACGCATGACAAGACAAACCCATCTATTACCTGTCTGTCCTCACCTCTACCCTCATGTGTCATCGAGCTATAGGGGAGACCAGGGGCAATTGTTACAGGGGGCAATTGTAACACCTTGAATTTCTCCAAACAGAAACAAGATAGTGATGAAAATCACTCAGTACATTTAGGTTCTCTCCCTGCTTGAACAGTTTCAGCCAAATATCTCAAAATTTTTAGGCGTGAAAGTCGTTTTTTGCACCAGCTGTATCTTTCTTATACTGTCCTGACCATTAATATCCAAGATGTCAAACCAGCATAATTTTCATTACTATATGTTGGCTGTGGTCCTCTGTAGCTCAGCTGGTAGAGCACGGCGCTTGTAACGCCAAGGTAGTGGGTTCGATCCCCGGGACCACCCATACACAAAAAATGTATGCACGCACGACTGTAAGTCGCTTTGGATAAAAGCGTCTGCTAAATGGCATATTATTATTATTATTATTATTGGCTAAACATTGACATGATTGACATCTGTCACTATTGTTGTCTTTTGCTTGGCACATGAGGTTTTGTCATGGCTGCTGGGGTTAGGGGCAATTGTAACGCAATGTTAAAATGACCCTGAACCAAGCAGCCAAATTATGAAAACAAGATTTTAACTTAAATAAATTATAAAAAAATGAATTATACAAATACTAACTTCAAATAGCATTTGAGTCCTGTGTAGAGTGCCATAAAAGTTGTGAAAATATATAATCTGGGCACCATCAGACTATTCAAGATGTTATGAGAGGAACCGAATGTTACTGTAAATATTGGTATATTTCTTACAAAATCATTACATATGTCTATGATAATATGATAATTAATAAACTTGAATGTTTTTTAAGTTTATGGTTACATTTTTAGGTGTTACATTTGACCCCATCTACTGTTGCACAGGAGCAAATGTGAAGTCAAGACTGTTCGGATTCAAATCAATATGTAAAGACCTATAAATGGTATAAAAATAAATCAATGGCCTAGTTCAAGTGGTCTCTGAGCAAATCGAGTAATGCCAGGCATTCACTACACGATTTCGCCATGAATTCGCCACGAGTTTGCCATCCCAGATTCATTTTCATGGTCGGGGTGAAATCCTTTGAACTTGGGCCAGGATTAATACGTCAGGACTCGCGTTGTTTGAATGGGTCAAGGGCGCACCAATGATGGCTGTTCCGTTCTCCAGAACCCTGTCGGATGTACCGATAATTCTCTGACAGGTCAGACATTTTGGTTGTGCATCTTGTAGTATGAGCAGTGCTATGACGTGATTGGGCAAGGACTACTGCCAAAAGCCAATGAGCACTCAGCATGTGAGACCAAAACAATGATGGCTAAGAGAAAAGCTACAACAACATGCACTGTGTGGAACGAGGTGATGGAAGACAGATTGGTGGATAACATTATTCTCCTCACTGAGTCATTTGTCTTTGTCTGAGATGGCGGGCGTCCTCCTGACCTCGGGGACAGGATGTAGGGGAGACCGGGGGCAATTGTTACACTTTTTGGCTTTATTTTCTAAAATGGTAGTTATTTCATGGATTAATGTGATTGGCCGGCGGTTCTACTCACCTGAGAGGGGGATCTCTACACGATACAAGACACATGGCAGCCCACAACTGACCTCATTAAATACAAAAGGTGGTGCTTGGCTGTTACACAATTCCACTCAAACTTTTTACTCCCACTCCAATGTAGATTCTATCTGCAAAAGAGGATTGTGCAGGTGGGGAGTAGAGCCCTGCACGGGCATGAATTTTAAGCCCGTGCCCTACACATGCCCGTAACGTTCAGGCCCTACCAGGGCCGATTTGCTTCTGTCAGATTTAAGGCCTGAAACCCAAAATCAGAAATAACTTCCTCCGTTAGTAAATCCATTAGCTGCTCCTCTGTCTGTCACTTGCTCCCTTTGCGCAGATCGCTCTGTTCATGGCGGCTCTGAGAGTATCAGTTAGTAAATCCATTAGCTGCTCCTCTGTCTGTCACTCGCTCCCTTTGCGCAGATCGCTCTACTCATGGCGGCTCTGAGAGTATCCATAGCAACGGCTACGGTTGGGCTGCTCTGCTCAATGAAGAGACATGAGAGAGCAGTTAGTTGACATTAGCTACTTTTTCGTTACTCTAAACTGACAAAACTCAAGGAAAATTCTTATTTTCTGTGAAATAATCTCTTGTCTTATTTTTGACGAGGTTGAAGCACTTCTGACACCATGTTATGATCTTAGTCAGATATGGCTGTACTGTGCAGCAGAGCACGAGCAAATGGCTCAGCTTCAAAATGTTTGTGATCAATTTAGTGATACCCGAGCCCTGCCCGTACCCTAGTTATTGATGAAAAAAACAGACCCCACCAGCTGGCCCTAACCCGATGTATAAGGTTGGGGCCTGTCGGGCTCGGGTCGGTTAGCAGAGCTCTAGTGGGGAGGTAGTGTCACGTTCGTTTAAGTACGGGTCAGACCAAGGCGCAGCGTGAAATGCATACATGTTTATTTCAACGATAAACACACAAACAAAACAACAAACCAACGTAACGTGAAGTCCTCAGGCTAAACACAAAACAAGCCTACACACGGAACAAGATCCCACAACTAATGATTGCAAACAGGCTGCCTAAGTATGATCCCCAATCAGAAACAACGAGCGACAGCTGCCTCTGATTGGGAATCACACCCAGCCAAACATAGAAACACACAACCTAGAGTGAGAACATAGAAATAACAACATAGAACTCCACACCCTGACTCAACATACTAGAGTCCCATAAGTCAGGGCGTGACAGTACCCCCCCCCCCAAAGGTGCGGACTCCGACTGCACAAACCTGACATAACAGGGTAGGGTCCGGGAGGGCATTCCGCCTCGGAGGCGGATCCGGCTCCGGGCGTGACGACCACATTCTGGTCTGGACCTCGGCGCGCTGCTTCTCCTCTCCTTCCTCCCACGATGCACCAAGGCCTGTCTGGGCCCTGGTGTGGGAGACCCCGAACCTGGAGAGGGGCTGACGTCTGGGTCTGGACTGGAGCCGCTGACCGGAGCTGGACTGTGCACCGGTGGAGCGGACTGCTCTGGCTCCGGAGTGGAGCTGCTGACCGGAGCTGGACTGGACCCCGGTGGAGCGGACTGCTCTGGTTCCGGAGTGAAGCTGCTGACCGAAGCTGGACTGGACCCCGGTGGAACGGACTGCTCTGGCTCCGAAATGGAGCTGCTGACCGGAGCTGGACTGGGCTCCGGAGTGGAACGGGCACGGGCCGTGCCGGACTGGACACACGCACCACTGGTCTGGTGCGAGGAGCAGGAACGGGCCGGGCCGGACTGGCAACACGCACCACTGGCTTGATGCGGGGAGCAGGCACGGGCTGTACCGGACTGGGAACACGCACCACTGGCCTGGTGCGAGGTACGGGCCGGGCCGGACTGGGAACACGCACCACTGGTCTGGTGTGAGGAGCAGGAACGGGCCGGTCCGGACTGGGGACACACACCACTGGCTTGGTGCGGGGAGCAGGTACGGGTCGTACCGGGCTGGCGACACGCACCACTGGCTTGGTGCGGGGAGTAGGTACGGGCCGTACCGGACTGGGAACACGCACCACTGGCCTGGTGCGAGGAACAGGAACGGGCCGGGCCGGACTGGGAACACGCACCACTGGTCTGGTGCGAGGAGCAGGAACGGGCCGGGCCGGACTGGGGGGACACACCACTGGCTTGGTGCGGGGAGCAGGTACGGGTCGTACCGGGCTGGTGACACGCACCACTGGCTTGGTGCGGGGAGCAGGTACGGTTCGTACCGGGCTGGCGACACGCACCACTGGCTTGGTGCGGGGAGCAGGTACGGGTCGTACCGGGCTGGCGACACGCACCACTAGCTTGGTGCGAGGAACAGGAACGGGCCGGGCCGGACTGCGAACACACACCACTAGCTTGGTGCGGGGAGCAGGCACGGGCTGTACCGGACTGGCGACACGCACCACTGGCTTGGTGCGAGGAGCAGGAACGGGCCGGACTGGGAGCACGCACCACTGGTCTGGTGCGAGGAGCAGGAACGGGCTGGGCCGGACTGGGGACACACACCACTTGCTTGGTGCGGGGAGCAGGCACGGGCCGTACCGGACTGGGAACACACACCACTGGCCTGGTGCGAGGAACAGGAACGGGCCGGACTGGGAACACACACCACTGGCCTGGTGCGAGGAACAGGAACGGGCCGGGCCGGACTGGGAACATGCACCACTGGTCTGGTGCGAGAAACAGGAACGGGCCGGGCCGGACTGGCGACACGCACCACTAGCTTGGTGCGAGACGCAGGCACGAGGTGTACCGGACTGGGAACTGACGTTAGAGATCTCTGACTGTACCAGTCTTTCACTCTCCGCGCCCAGTCCTCCTCCCGTGAGGACTCCTCCCTGAGCCCCCACGAGTGCAGTGGTCGGGGCTCTTCTCCATCGATCCCAGACCACCCTTTTAGCCCCCCAAAATGTTTTTCTTGGGGCTGTCTCTCGGGCTTCCTCCTCGGCCGGCGCCTTCTGGGTTGCCGTTGCTCCTCTCTAAACCGGGCCTCCACTGTCTCCTCCCAAGGACGGCGATCCATCCCAGCCTGAATCTCCTCCCATGTCTAGGATCCCTTTCTGTCCAGGATCTCCTCCCATGTCCAGGATGTCTGCTCCTGGGCACGCTGCTTGGTCCGTGTTTGGTGGGATTGTCTGTCACGTTCGTTTAAGGACGGGTCAGACCAAGGCGCAACGTGAAATGCATACATGTTTATTTCAACGATAAACACACGAACAAAACCAACATAACGTGAAGTCCTCAGGCTAAACACAAAACAAGCCTACACACAGAACAAGATCCCACAACTAATGATTGCAAACAGGCTGCCTAAGTATGATCCCCAATCAGAGACAACGAGCGACAGCTGCCTCTGATTGGGAATCACACCCGGCCAAACATAGAAACACACAACCTAGAGTGAGAACATAGAAATAACAACATAGAACTCCACACCCTGACTCAACATACTAGAGTCCCATAAGTCAGGGCGTGACAGGTAGCCTATTCGATATATGCACTTTCATATTTAGACTTATTAATTTGAAGAAAGAGGGGGGAAGCCCCAAGCACGTTGATAGATCTAGGAATTATGTGCGTAATGTACTTTTAGCATAGTAATGATTAGTGATTTATCCATCAAGCTTTTTCCCCTCTCTAGTGTGTGTTAGCAAGTACACTTAAAGACAGACAGTCAGGGAGGAAACATTAATAGCAATATATGGTTGTGTCTCAGCAACAAATCAATTAAAGATGGTATCTTTGCTAATCAAGTTGACATGGCTTGCCACCGTCGTGAAACCGTGCCAGGCAAGATGAGTCAGAGCAGCTCTACATGACTTAACAGGCTATTGCACACCGTACTACTGTGTTAGTGGAGCTAATTTAGTCCCCTAAGCTACTGTAGTACTACTGAAGGCTATAATGTTCAGACTAGTGCAAACCCATTACTGCAGGGTGCTGCGGAATGAATGGCCAATAGACGGGTTGCCTGACAACATTACGAAAATTATGCACGCTCATCGATGGGGCAGAAGGCCGTGTGGTGTTATGATTCTGAACGGTCAGATAGCTAGCAACAATGACAAGAAGCTGCCATGTGGGGAATCGTAGGTGGATAGTTTCAGCCAATTTTATCTTGTTCTTAATACCATGTCTTGTTCTGACTGTTGTCATGTCTATGCTAATATGGCAAAAATTCGCTAGCTAGCTTACCAACAACTGTAACAATGTATTTGAGAGACAACATGTGCTCATTGGGCAAATATATTTGTTTTTTCAATAAACATTTAGATAGGAAATATAGTTTACATGTTGTCAACAATCTAAGCAAACCCTTTCTGTTTTCCCCCAAAATTGCACATGCATCAGTTTTGTTGCTTAACAACCAACCCGTCTATAGACTCTCTCTCTCTCTCTCTCTTATTGCAGTATCCAGGAAAGGTGATGCCCAATAGTGACATTGGATTATATGTTTTAGGCCAATACCTCACGTTTAGTCATATTAGTGAGTAACTGTTGTTTCTGCTTCACTGTGCTTTGGAAAAGGCTATTGGTAGATATGCTATAGTGTAATGAGATCTATATTTTTGGCTTATCCCTCCCATTTCTGTAATGATCAAAAATTATGTTTTTTCATTTGTGCCTTGGTCTCCCGGTCGGCAGTAATCTGTTCATCTGATTTAAATCGGTTTGCTGTGAATGTGCCTGAAATTACACCACAGCAAGATTCTGATTCTCCTGATGAAAATCAAAAGGAGCAACCGGCGGGGGTTCATCAGTGGCTAGTACAGCGAGGATCCATTTTGTTTTTCTTTTGCCACTCGCTTTAAAATAAGCTTGGACAATCTCATTCATAAAGCAGTTTGAGGAGGAGTAACACAAATCGTTGTTCCTAATGTTAGTATTGGGCCTCCTAAATGCTAAGCTGGCACTATCTGCCTAAGGATCCCCCTCGATTAAAATCATGCAGTCACTGTCGAAGCCTGCTGTTTTCAACTTCTCAAAATAGCATTGGCAACTTATCATTTGGTTATGTCCAAACACTTTAATGTTGATGTATTTTTTTTAAATTCGCATTACCTCCTCAGGGACCATAGTCTGGACAAAGCACCCTTTCTCCTCTTGATAATTTTTTCTTAACCAGTTCAGGAACATCTGTGAGGGGTACTTCAGTTCTGAATAGCTGGAATGTGTTGCTCTGGACAGCAGTAGTTTTTTAGCAGGCCTTAGTGGGTCCCTTAAGAAAACATGGCACACACCTATAGCGCCATCTCTCTCTCAGCGCACCATTACGCCATCACACCGTCACACCAGGCTCTAGGGCGATTTAATGACATGGAGAGCTGCCAAAAACGCCGGCTCCCCACATCCACAGGTGCTGATTGATGACACAGGGCCTGGCCGACGGAACAGTCCTACAAATCACAGCAGGGAGCACAGCGGAGGAGGTGCAACTCACTAGGAGACCGGCCATCGAAGAAGCACCGCCACAAATCTTTCACCAAAATTAAAATAAGAAATGTAGATAGTCACTCGGTGGCATTTAACCGCTCTCTCTTAATTCATCCCTGCCCTGCCCCCCAAAATGCCAGCAGAGCTCACTAGGTACTTGAAGTCTTGGAAACCCCATGAATTATCCTGGCATGAATTAATTTGGGTTGTAAATGTCACTAGGGTGTAATTGTGTGACACCTGGGTGACTCATAATACAACGTGGGAGGAAGATCTGTTGTTTGGTTAATGTTGTTACGAGGTAGTGTCTCCCGACAGGCGCAAAGTGCTTTTGTTTTGACTCATGGAACATCCTCTAATCTGTGGCGTCGCGTGCAGACGAGAGCTTCACAGCAGTCAAATCCGTCACTCATTATCCATGTCAATCAAGAGTAATGCTGCCACATAGCCACATCTAGGCTAATGCTCATACACATTCAAAACAAACTATCAATGCCATAGATGTCCTTTACATGGAGATTTGGCTGAATGCAACTGATAAACATCAACACAGCTGCATCACTTTGCACCAAAATACCAGATCTCGCCTTTGCGTAATGCGTACCCATCGGAAATCCTTTCTTCCAATCAACAACCCCCCTTCTCTGGCTAAATGACTAAAATGTAAATGTAATGTAAATGATTGAATTCCAAATGTTCTGGTTAATTACACAGCACAAAGCATGGACACATCTCTTCAAGTCTGGGTTCTCTTGATTTTTCTTGTATTTGTGTTCTAGATTTCTTGATTTCCAGCTTTTTACTAACTGAATGCATATCAAAGCATGGGCATGTCTTACAGTTGCTGCTGTCTTACAGTAGTTATCTTGATTACTGGCTGTTTATGGGTATGCAAATGCTCTCTTGCATCTAGGCGCGACAAAGAGAGACATAGACGGGAGAAGGATTAAGATGGTTTCTCACAGCTGAGGGATAACCAAGTTGCAGCTGTTTGTGTGTGATATTGACAGTGTCTCTGCAGCTAAATAACATATTTTCTCTAAGGGGATTGGAGTCATAGACCAGCACAGCGATAGGCCTCCAGTATCATTCAATAAGACACAAGTTCCTATTTTCTTGGCCAGCCTTCTGAAAGACACGTTTACTGTGTAAGAAATACTAACTCATCAACAGCCAAGTGTTCCTTGGGACTAAAGTATCTCTGTTTGGTCTTAACATACAAAGACCTCGTGCTATAAGTTCATGGTCAGTGTGTGAGGATTGAGAGGGGGAATTAGTAACCCATTCTCCATGAGCCAAAGAGCTTTGTGCTATCTCAATCAACCAGGATGGGTTCCCATCAGTTTTGCTGCGAGCCATTCCACACACAGTGGTTATGGTTTCTCCATAACACTCTTCGCCTTCATTATTCTCGCAGTGCTATGTCCATGGAGAGATTAATTGGAATGCACTCGTGCTCTTAAATAAAGTCTGTGTGTGAGTGATATAGAACATCTTACCGAAGCGTCTTTGGTATCTTTTGAAGAATGGTGTGAGAAATGTGCTTAAATAGTGCCCGAAGACAGTGTTGAAGAGATTTACTTGGATTTAGAGTTACCTTTGCTTCGTCCTGCAACGAACCATTGTTTACTCATTGCGGAAGCTTCTGTAGCCTGGTGTCCTTAATCAACCAAATATAAACTATTCGGTTTCACCAAAATACTGTTTTAACGTTACAGAGGCATAGCCAATATCGCTAGGAACAATACTTATGATTCGTTGGATTGAATGTGTCCTTCGCTATCACATAAGCGTTTAAAACACGTTTTTAACCAGGGTCTCCGTTTTCCGCCTGTGGGCTGCAATTGAGGTCCATTCTAGACCACACAGTCACGTGAGAGTGGGCTACCACGTAATCTCCCATTTCTACAGGCGGAACATGGATAAAAACGTGTTTTAAACGATTATTTGATAGTGAAGGACACATTCAATCCGACGAATCGTAAGTATTGTTCCTAGAGATATTGGCTATGCCTCTGTAACGTTAAAATTGTATTTTTGTGAAACCGAATAGTTTAGATTTGTTTTATGATGAAACAATGGCTCATTGCAGGATGAAGCCAGAGTTACCTCAGACAGTGTATGCTGCATATCCTCACTGGAGGCTCTGTTTGAGTCTATGCAGTGAGCCTACTATTGCAGACCCCTGTCTGCTGGACATAGGCCAAGTGTTATTCCTCTGCCAAACAGAACAGGTAGCTGGTGCTAATAGGGAATCAAAGTGTGGGCTTCCTCCGGGGATAGCAGTACACATTTGGCACCATCTATAAGTACTAGCTTGAGCAGCTCCCATTTTTCAAAACCAAAGTCGTTTTCTATGGCTAATGAACACATCAGAGACTTGAGGAGATTAGGCCTGGAGCTGGTTTCATATTTATCCTTGGAGAGAAGTAGGCGCTATCCTCTATTTCTCTCTCCCCTATCTTTGAGAGACCTCCATCAATACTTAATATGACATACCCCTCACGCACAGCAACCACTGCACTGTATGGCCTGTTGCTAGGCAACAAAGGAAAGAGAAAAGGGCTCCTAGACCTGAAAGGTCAACCTTAAAGAGGAGGCCATCCGGCACATGGATCTTTCGGGCTGATAATGGAGAAATCTTCTCCTGAGGAGGGCTTTCCTGCCTGGGAGAGAGAAGATGGATAGATAAAGACCCTTCTTACGGTTTGTCCCCACCTCCCCTTCATGAACTGTGTGATTATGCCCCCATTGATAGAATGCTCAGACGGAAGAGTCAATTCACCGCACCGCCCAGGTTTTGTATTGGAATTACAGGTTACCACATTGGTATTAATGGTTTGGATAGAATCGACTTTCAAATGGCAGTTCTCCAGGACTTAACAGAAATACATTATCCCTTGGTACCTAGTGTGTCAGCAGAACTGTGCATAAGGTTGCCTGCAGACCTCCAGATCGATTATGTCACGCACCGGCATTATATGTGGTCGTTCCTTTTGCCCTGACCTTTCTAAAGCCTCCTCTGGTAAGCAATCGTTAGAAGAAGAAAAAAAATCACCCTGTGCTTAAAATTAGAACTCTCAAAGTTTCTGACAGAGGAGTTGCCTCTGTATCTAGGGATGCTTTGGTTCACGTGTGAAGGGAAGAGGTTTTCTTCAAAGAACTAGCCATGCTCTGGTGCTACTTCCATGTTCAAGCTGTGCTGGGCTGCAATAGATACCCCCTTGAAGGGCTAGTGACAACAAACTGTAAAATGAGCTTCTTTTATACAAGCCTTGGGCTCGCAGCACAACTTCCTCAATTGCAGCGAGTTTACCTTAGCCACTCGCTGCCTAGACAGCCGCTCAGGTCATTTAGCCACTGTCAACATTTGGATGAGATTGCTGGCCCATGAAGGATAACACAACCACGTCTCTCCCAGCCTCTTATCACGCTTGGAAACATTTTAACCGAGAGGTACCCTTGCATGTGAATCAGTAAACACACAGGCCAAAGTGGTGCTACCGGTTCACACTTTTGTATTAGTGTAATTTGTCTCACTCATGTTCTATTTCTGCCGGAACACAAAGGCCTCGGTACAAAGATTTGGAGGATACTTAAAGGCCCAGTGCAGTAAAAATATTGATATCGTATTGTACAACAGCTGATGAAACTAACACAAAAAGTTGCTGGTTGAAAATAAAATCTGCACAGGACCTTCTAATAAGCAGGTTTGCATGGGCGGGTGTTTCGGCTTTCCATGGTGACATCACCATGTGCTAAATTGGTTAAAGGCCCAATGCAGACGTTTTTATATCAATATCAAATAATTTCTGGTTAACAATTAAGTACCTTACTTTAATACATTTCTATAAAAAACTATTTCTCAAGCAAGAATTTTGTTAGGACTGTCTGAGTGGGGAGGGGAAACTCAAAACTAGCTGTTATTGGGAGAAAGGATTGGAACTCTCTTTGTTATTGGTCTATTAACCAATTTACCACCTGGTGATGTTACCAGGCAAGCCAAAACTCCCGCCCATGCAAAAAGGCAGATTAGAAGGTCCGGTGTAGATCGTATTTTCAAACAACAACTGTCAGGAAATAACACTGATCAAATTTCTTCTCTCTTTTACAGTGTAAGTTTCATCAGCTGTTGTACAATATTATATAAAACACAGAAAAAAAAAACATTTTGACTGCACTGGGCCTTTAATAGGCCAATAACAAAGAGAGTTCCAAACCTCTCTGCCAATAACAGTTTGTTTTCGGTATTCCCCTCCCCACACAGACCACTCCCAGACAGTCCTAACAAAAGTATTGCTAAAAATCTATTTTTGCCCATTTGAATGGAAATCTATTACAGTAAGGTATTTAATTGTTACCCAGAAATGATTTGATATTGATATAAAAACTTCTGCATTGGGCCTTTAATGGGTTATCACTGCTCCTCTGAAACACACAAAGAGCCAGCTCCAGTCAGCCAGATGAACTTAGATTTGGTTGATCCTCATAACATATTTGTTCTCTCAAGTCCACACTCAAGTGTGTGATGTGGCTGCAGAGGGGAGAAATTAAAGTCTCTTCTTGGTCAAATAGACAGATGGACGGTTTAACTACAAACGGGATTAAGGGACTATTCTTGGCCCTTAGCAAGATTTACATAAAATCTCAACATATTCAATTACGCATATATACTGTACTCTCTTGGAGGCAAATACATCTCCTGAGGAACAAGCCTGAGGGAAAGATTGTAACAAGCCCCAGGAGGTGCCAGCCTGGCCAAAGTCGACCTCTGCTGGGCATAACAGTCACAGGGACAAAAGGCTGTGACTGTGGGGAACTTTGTGTCCCTGGTTTGAACATTACATTCTAATAAGGGAACAGGGCATGTCCAGCCAACCAGGGAGGGGGCTTGGGAGTCAATTTATTAATTAGTTAATTAGAGTGCAGGCCTGAGATTGTGTTCAGGCCCCAGTACCTCAGTTAGGGTCATATGGATGGCCTGCAGATCTTACATCAGCAATTCAATGTACCATCTCAAGTTAACTATGTACACTATTTCTAGTTGTCTCTCCAGAAATGTTTGGTATGGCAAGTTGGGGCATGTAGTGAGCCACAGTGGCATTGGAAGCAATGACATGTGGCCATTGATTTAATATCTATTGGAAGTTATAAAATAAAGTGGTCACTGCAAAACAAGTTTAACCAAGAGGCATAATTTACTTTCACATGGCATGTTTCTTACCCTTACAGCACATTCAGAGACTCTTTTCAAAGTGAACAGCCACTTCAGAGTTGCTGGCGTCACCAGACTCCCCCTTCCACTGTTGCTCAGCATGGCCTTGTTCTCAGACTCTGTTAGATCGCCTTTTGTCCTGCATTTTGTTCCACCCAGGTCATTGTTAAAACCCTTAGACCCCACAGCCTGTTCTAGCACACATTGCATTTGTTAAGTGCCCTTGTATTGAATAAGGCTTTGACATGGGTCCTGGGTTTTTGGCAAATGCTCTGTTAAAAGTCACAGTGCCCTCAAGTCAAACCAGATGAACGCCAGCTTTTACCATCAGGCAATTGCTAATGCATGAACAGCTTAAAGAATGGAAGCTTCACTATTTGCAATTAATGTTTTGAGAATCACTGGAAGAGTTAGCTGATGCTTTTCTTTTACATTTAGTTAACTGTGTTAGGTCCAATACATTAGCATACAGTTCCAGGTCTACTTAAGACCAAGGCTATATCAGGCTTTGGTTTGAAGCTCCATTGGGCTCTATGAGTTGGATCCGCAAAGCCCAACGGAGGAGAGAGGCATCAGTATTCGATAAGCTGGCCGACATCAAAAGAAGTGCACTGGTGCAGGAGTCTGTTTGATTAGCTGGGCATCGATAAGGTAACGGATTCTGTGCAGCTTAATTTAAGGAGACTGCCTCTGGAGGACAGATGTTATCATTTTTAAAGGTGTGTCTTTTTACCTTTTTCCCAGTAGATTTTGGAATAGATTTATAATTGTCAACATAGTACCTAGGTAAGAGCCTCATTGCCAAGTTAAAAGCCTTCCTGGCCGACATACATTTTTGAAATTCATGAAATTACTTTTAATGTCAGACAGAAAAATGAAGCTCCTCATTTCAGTCGTTGGTATTTCTTTAGAATGGCTGTGAAGAGGAAACTTGCATGCATTTATTTAGAAGGAGATATGAGGATTGTGGAGTTGAGGCTACTTCAGGAGCCTAATGCCTCATCACACGAGGGGAAAGGAGAAACTGATGGCTTTGCCAGTCGCCTCGGCCCACCCCCAGAGTCCCACAGCGCTTATGATGCAGGCCCTGTCGCCATTTTCCCCTGTACTTACCACCCATCTTAATATATATGTCTCCAAATGTGTTTTTCTTTGTCTCCTTGGGAGTTTCCTCCATGGATATGGAGACCTTTAAGACAAGCACATACCAATCCCTCATGGCTTTGTCTTGAGTGGTGTTTCATTTTTTCTCTCAGCTGACCAGACATATGGTATTCCCCTCACATGCTTTCCACCCACTGGAAGGTCAGAGACCCCTGACCAGAGGCACATGGGCCAATGGTTTGGGTTTCAGGTTGAGATATATTTCAGTGTACAGCGAATGAAATTGAAATCCATTTCATCCACGCTGTGTCGACACTGTAATATATAACCTTTCCATCGTTTTTTATATATTGTTATGGAATGTACAGACAATGCTTGTTTGTGTGTGAGAGACAAAGAGAGCGTATATCTAGCCTACTTAAATACCTGTCTTACAGTGCCTTCAGAAACTATTCATACCCTTTGACTTAATCCACATTTTGGATGTGGATACGTAAAACGTAAAAATGTATGCGCACATGACTGTAAGTCGCTTTGGATAAAAGCGTCTGCTAAATGGCATATTATTATTATTATTATTATTATTGTTACAGCCTGAATTTTTTTGTTTATGTCACCCATCTACACACAATACCCCATAATGTCAAAGTGAAAACATGTTTTCAAGAAATGTTTGCAAATGTATTCAAAACGAAATACAGAAATATCTCATTTACATTAGTATTCACACCCCTGAGTCAATACATGTTAGAATCACCTTTGGCAGCGATTTACAGCTGTGAGTCTTAATGGGTAAGTCTCTAAGAGCTTTGCACACCTTGACTGTACAATATTTCCCCATTATTCTTTTCAAAATTCTTCAAGGTCTGTCAAATTGGTTGTTGATCATTGCTAGTCTTGCCATAGATTTTCAGCAACATTCACTGTCTTCTTGGTAAGCAACTCCAGTGTAGATTTGGCCTTGTGTTTTAGGTTATTGTCCTGCTGAAAGGTGAATTCATCTTCCAGTGTCTGGTGGAAGCAGACTGAACCAGGTTTTCCTCTAGGATTTTGCCTGTGCTTAGCTGCATTCCTTTCTTTTTTATCCTGAAAAACTCCCCAGTCCTTAACGATTACAAGCTTACCCATAATATGATGCATCCACCACTATGCTTAAAAATATGGAGAGTGGTAGGATTACTACCACAATTGCCATATTAGTTTAGTGCCTTGTTGCAAACAGGATGCATGTTTTGGAATATTTGTATTCTGTACAGGCTGCCTTCTTTTCACTCTGTCAATTAGGTAAGTATTGTGGAGTAACTGCGTACAATGTTGATCCATCCTCAGTTTTCTCCTATCACCGCCATTAAACTCTGTAACAGTTTTAAAGTCACCATTGTTCTCATGGTGAAATCCCTGAGTGGTTTCCTTCCTCTCCGGCAACTGAGTTAGGAAGGACACCTGTATCTTTGTAGTCACTGGGTGTATTGATACACTATCCAAAGTGTAATTAATAATTTCACCATGCTCAAAGGGATATCCAATGTCTGCTTTTTTATATTTACCCATCTACCAATGGTGCCCTTCTTTGCGAGGCATTGGAAAACCTCCCTGGTCTTAGTGGTTGAATCTGTGTTTGAAATTCACTGCTCTACTGAGGGACCTTACAGATAATTGTATGTGTGGGGTACGGAGATAAGGTAGTCATTAAAAAATCATGTTAAACACTATTATTGGACACAGAGAGAGTCCATGCAACTTATTATATGACTTGTTAAGCAAATACTTACTGCTGAACTTATTTAGGCTTGCCATAAAGAAGGGGTTGAATACTTATTGACTCAAGATATTTCAGCTTTAAATGTTTTATTCATTTGCAAAAAAATTGACAAAGATAATTCCACTTTGACATTATGGGGTATTGTGTATAGGCCAGTGACAAAACATCTCAATTTAATCAATTTGTTAGCTACTCTATGGTTATACTGTGTATTGAGCCACTGTATGGTTATACTGTGTATTGTGTAATACAAGTAGGCTATTCAATGTTTCAAACATAACTCAGAAAGTAGGCCTCCAAAATGTCAGAATGGGTGGGCTAGCAGCATTCTGTACATAGTGCTTGGCATACTTCCCTGCAAGCATCCGGATGGCCCCTGGGTGTCAGGTCCTAATCAAGCTGTAGGAGACGTGTCAGCCCTAAGCCTATGTAACACCAGAGTCCTTCACTTGTTCACTGCCACTTTGTCTGGATTACATTTTATATTTGTACATTTTAGTCATTTAGCAGACGCTCTTATCCAGAGCGACTTACAGTTAGTGAGTGCATACATTTTCATATTACCACCTGTACCATCACTCCCTTGGCTATAACAAGTACAACTTTAACAAGTACAAAACCTAAATGCCGATTTATAGTCCTCTCATCAAAAAGATCGATCAGCTTTAGTCTGAGGGCTTCCAGGAAGTAAAATGTAACTCTGTCGATTGAGCAAACTACAAGAAGCTTCAGGTCATTAGTTGGTCTTATTCTGCCCAATGTTGGAATGCTAATTCTTGTTGTATTGAAAGGCGCAGAGTTGAATGACAGTCTCTATCTTCTGGTTATTGTTAACCGATTGGGATTAACACTTCAATCAGAAAATGAATGATTTGAAGAGGAGAGCCTCTGTTCACCTGTCTGTGTGCGGCGGAAACGATAAACAAATTTGTAGCCAATGTAATGCTACTCAGTTGTCTTGTGAAGATCGAAAGCTCCCCCCTCTTCTTCCAATTTGAGCATTTTCTCCCCCTCTCCGCCCTGATCCTTTGCATCAAAGCCTTTCAAATAAAATGTCAGATTAAGCGCCAAAGTGCTTCCTATGTAGAATGCCATGTAGAGCGCAGGTTGCAAAATGGCCGAGGGGGCCCAGGGAGAGGGGAGGGAAAAAACGGTTATTTTAAGCCACCCCCAGGGGAAACCTGCATTGGTTTAACCTTTTTCTCCTATTTGACTGAGTTGGCACTCAGGCCACCAGTCTCGATGACTTTCAATAACGAGTCAATTAACCCTAATTATGGCTCAGTGGAGGCCACCGCCGTGGGAAACCTGACATCAGGGCCCCTTTCTGGGGGCCCCATACCGAGAATTCCCTATTAATCTGGTTCCACAGCTACTCCCCCTCCACATCTTTATCCACACAAACAATATCCCTGCTACTGTTTAATTAACTATTCTCACACTGTCATTATCTATGTCTCGAGTTATCAGGAAGGAGGAAAAGCTCCCCCTGCCTCGGCTACGTAAACCACACTAGCAAGCTAGCAGGAAATGCTGAGAGCTAGCCTAAACCCTGAGTTTGAAGCCGGGGTTGTTGTCAGTGGTGTAAAGTACTTAAGGAAAAATATTTGAAAGTATTGCTTAAGTAGTTTTTTGGGGTATCTGTACTTTACTTTACTATTTATATTTTTGACAACTTTTACTTTTACTTCACTACATTCCTAAAGAAAAGTATGTACTTTTTACTCCATACATTTTCCCTGACACCCAAAAGTACTCATTACATTTTGAATGCTTAGCAGGACAGGAAAATGGTCTAATTCACAAACTTATCAAGGGAACATCCCGGACATCCCTACTGCCTCTGATCTGGCGGACTCACTAAAAACATGCTTTTTTTGTAAATTATGTCTGAGTATTGGAGCATGCTCCTGGCTATCCGTAAAGTAAACAAAACAAGAAAATGGTGCCGTCTGGTTTGCTTAATATAAGGAATTTGAAATGATTTATACTTTCACTTTTACTTTTTATACTTAAGTATATTTTATCAATTCCATTTACTTTTGATACTTATATATTTAAAACCAAATACTTTTACTTTTACTCAAGTAGGATTTTACTGGGTGACTTTCACTTTTACTTGAGTCATTTTCTATTAAGGTATCTTTACTTTTACTCATGTATGATCATTGGGTACTTTTTCCACCACTGGTTGTTGTACTGTTGAAGAAGAAAACAACACTTAGGCCAAACAGTTCATTTGTTTAAGTCGTTTATTATTTAAACTGCTGTGGGAAAATGTTGCGGTGCTGTGTTATTGATAGAACCATACCTCACACAGACAGAGCTTGACGTCGCTAACTAGCGCCGGTGTCAGAGTTCAACCACCTAAATCACCCCAACTCTGCAATTAGAGTCCCACAGGATCCCCAGACTCGTGTCAGTGGAAGGAAGACACACTTCCATTGAGTGGAGAGGGCATACTGCAAGCATCGTTATCATTAATGCTAATATTACTGAGGCAAGCAGTAATTTGGGAGGAGAGGACTTATTAAAAAAATATTGTGAGAGAGAGTGAAAAAATAACAGATAGTGTCTTAATTAGGACGAGAGGAAGCATACATTTGGGATCCCCGAAGCTTTGGTCACCCAGAACGTTTTCTGAGCTTTGAAGGACAATATTGCCATTGCACGAGTGGTTATGATATGACAATGATGTGCTCTAGAAAGAAGGGGGGGAGGGGGGAAGAACAATTGCAGTTTATAATTGCTGTTTCCCAAAGCCGGCATAATGACTATTAGGCATGTTAATGAGACAAGGACATTGACCCTAAACGAGAAGTGCTGGTTTCAGCTTGATTCACTGACTGAAGTGGATGCCATCGTTAGCGCCAATTGCTTTTGCGTTATTCATTTGCAACCCATTTTATGGTTGTTGTGCAACCCAAGAGCTTTAAGTGCATTCGCAACACATTAGTCATTCGAGTGCTACACAATTTCTGCTCTCCTTTTCTTTTCTCCAGGAGCCTTGGATTCATTTATTACATCTGATTGTTCGTTTTTTGGTCAACCCTGGGCCCCTCAACTCATCCGAAATGGCGTCAAAGCCTGATGTGCATTCAAACAGACAGTAATGTCACCATGAATCAGTCTCCTTTCTCTCTTTCTTTTTCACTCTCCTTCTCTCTCACTCGACCCGCCTCTTCCCGTGGCACCCCCATCTCTCGCTCTCTCTACAGTCCAGATCAGATCGCTGTGCCTCCAGCCACTCCCACCCCCCACCACCATCACCTTTATCTCTGTGCTCCTCCAACGTGGCAGAAAGCCTATCTCCATCAAGTGAGAAGAGTTTTTGGCTCTCTTCAGAGAAACGCTTTATCTCTGGGTTGCTGATGTGTCCACAGTGACTCGTCAGTGTCGGGGAACCCTGAGGGTCCCTGGCTCTCTGCTCCCTCTCCAGTAACTCCCCTGTCCTCTCTGCCCAAGTGGCTGACTGACACATGCCATCCACACACAGAGCACTGATGGTGGGATAAGGTAAAAAACAACCCCTCAGATCACCCTCTGATTTATGTTCCCCTTGGGTGAAACTGGCCTCTGATCACTGGTTTAAAGTTAAAATGCCATCTACTAAACAACAAGTGGATATTTAAGCCCTCAAAGGCATCGGTTGGAATTGTTTCAGGGGCACAAAGGAGGAGGTGTTATATTCAAACATTGTTGTTTTTAGGAAGTTTCATTTCAGTGACATGGATTATGTTTTACAGTACAGTTTTATAATCCATTTAGACTCATTACTGATTCATTAATCCACATATCTGCCATTAGAACCACAATGGTTCCATCTCCTCGATTGATTCCTGTACATTTGTGGACTGTTTCCGTGTGTGTGTGCGCATTGTAAAGTTTCGGGAAAACCTTTTGAAAAGGTCATTTTCATTGACCTCAGAGAAAACCTGCTCGCATCCATAACAATTAGTTTAGTTTGAAAAGGCTCATTTTCCCAATTGTCTCTATTGGCATATTCATTAAGGTGCATTAATGCATGATGGCCATCACTCCCCCTCGCCTTTATTGATCCCCTCCATTTCTCACGCTGTAATTGTGCGGGCCTCCTTTCATAGGGGAAAGCGATTGCCATTGGTGCGCTTTATCTCTCCACCAGCTCTTGCCTTTGATGCAATTAGTCAGGCCTGATGGGGCCTGAAAGTAGTCTGGATGGGCCAAGTATAACACAAAGTTATGAGCGCACTAGTAATTGCACCGAAGACAGAATTGTGGCAGTCCCTCCATTGTGGTGACTTTTTCCTGTTAAATGACAAGAGGGAAAACAAAACTCCAGACAGTAGTGCATTGTGGGAGCTCGGAGGGTGATAAGAGGAGGGCCCTAGAATGCAATTATCATCAAGAGTGGTGTGAGTGGAAGGATGGATGGATGGGTGGATGGATGGATGGATGGATGGGGAATCGCTGGCTGTATCTGTGGCTATAGTGCTTCTCCTCCTCATTGTCCTGTTTATAATGGAATAGTTTAGCTATAGTGCCACCTGCACTCACACAGTGGAGAAATGCATAGCTGCCTTATGAGCTTGACGGTTTATATCGTGGTAGACTATTGATCGGTCGGTGTTCTTTCCAATTCTCTAGTCCAGGGGTTCCCAAACTTTTTCACTCAGGCCCCCCTTCCAGCATTGGGGAACATCCCGTGCACCACGTCTATTTCAATGGACATAAGCAATGTTCATGACACAAACTGTTCACACCCCTTTTGTTGGCGGAGAAAACATTTTACAGGTTTAAAGCTTATTTCCTGCAATTCTACACATTTTGTCATGGGATACAGAGAAAATGTTTCAGTTTTAAAGCTAATTTTATTGCAATTTTATACATGTTGCCATGTCTAATGTGTATTCATGTGATATTTGAGAGACTCAAACATTACAACAAATCTATGGGCTAAAAAGCCTAGCTAAAAAACGTTAGCTGACATAGGTCTGGACATTTCTGACAAGTTATAAATAGCTCTCTAAGGTATGCAATGACTGACATGACAAGAGGAAAACTGCCTCAATTTGTCAGGGCATGGACTCTACAAGGTGTCGAAAGCGTTCCACAGGGATGCTGGCCACTGTTGACTCCAATACTTCCCACAGTTGTGTCAAGTTGGCTGGATGGCCTTTGGGTGGTGGACCATTCTTGAGACACACGGGAAACTGTTGAGCGTGAAAAACCCAGAAGTGTTGCAGTTCTTGACACAAACCAGTGCGCCTGGCACCTACTACCTACCATACCCGGTTAAATATTTTGTCTTGCCCATTCACGCTCTGAATGGCACACATACACAATCCATGTCTCAATTGTTTCAAGGCTTAAAAATCCTTCTTTAACCTGTCTCCTCCCCTTCATCTACACTGATTTAAGTGGATTTAATAAGTGACATCAATAAGGGATTATAGCTTTCACCTGAATTCACCTGGGCAGTCTACAGTGCATTCGGAAAGTATTCAGACCCCTTGACTTTTTCCACATTTTGTTATGTTACATCCTTATTCTAAAATGGATTAAATTGTTTTTTTCCCCCCATCAATCTACACACAATACCCCTTAATGACAAAGCAAAGACAGGTTTTTAGCAATTTTAGCAAATATATATATTTTTTTTTTTACGGAAATATCACATTTACATAAGTATTCAGACCCTTTACTCAGTACTTTGTTGAAGCACCTTTGGCAGTGATTACAGTCTCAAGTCTTCTTGGGTATGACGCTACAAGCTTTGCACACCTGTATTTGGGGAGTTTCTCCCATTCTTCTCTGCAGATCCTCTCAAGCTCTGTCAGGTTGGATGGGGAGCGTCGCTGCACAGCTATTTTCAGGTCTCTCCAGAGATGTTGGATCGGGTTCAAGTCTGGGCTCTGGCTGGGCCACTCAAGAACATTCAGAGACTTGTCCCGAAGCCACTCCTGCGTTGTTTGGCTGTGTGGTTAGGGTCGTTGTCATGTTGGAAGGTGAACCTTTTCCCCAGTCTGAGGTCCTGAGCGCTCTCGAGCAGGTTTTCATCAAGGATCTCTCTGTACTTTGCTCCATTAATCTTTCCCTCGATCCTGACTAGTCTCCCAGTCCCTGCCGCTGAAGAACATCCCCACAGCATGATGCTGCCACTACCATGCTTCACCGTAGGGATGGTGCCAGGTTTCCTCCAGACGTGACGCTTGGAATTCAGGCCAAAGAGTTCAATCTTGGTTTCATCAGACCAGAGAATCTTGTTTCTCATGGTCTGAGAGTCTTTAGGTGCCTTTTGGCAAACTCCAAGTGGGCTGTCATGTGCCTTTTACTGAGGAGTGGCTTCCGTCTGGCCACTCTACCATGAAGGTCTGATTGGTGGAGTGCTGCAGAGATGGTTGTCCTTCTGGAAGATTCTCCCATCTCCACTGAGGAACTCTGGAGCTCTGTCAGAGTGACCATCTGGTACTTGGTCACCTCCCTGACCAAGGCCCTTCTCCCCCGATTGCTCAGTTTGGCCGTGCGGCCAGCTCTAGGAAGAGTCTTGGTAGTTCCAAACTTCTTCCATTTAAGAATGATGGAGGCCACTGTGTTCTTGGGGACCAATTCTGCAGACATATTTTGGTACCCTTCTCCAGATCTGTGCCTCGAAACAATCCTGTCTCTGAGCTCTATGGACAATTCCTTCGACCTCATGGCTTGGTTTTTGCTCTGACATGCACTGTCAACTGTGGGACCTTATATAGACAGGTGTGTGCCTTTCCAAATAATGTCCAATCAATTGAATTTACCTCAGGTGGACTCCAATCAAGTTGTAGAAACATCTCAAGGATGATCAATGGAAACAGGATGCACCTGAGCTCAATTTCGAGTCTTATAGCAAAGGGTCTGAATACTTATGTAAATAAGGTACATTTGCAAACATTTCTAAAAACCTTTTTTCGCTTTGTCATTATGGGGTATTGTGTGTAGATTGATGATCATTTTTATTTATTTAATCCATTTTAGAATAAGGCTGTAATGTAACAAAATGTGGAAAAAGTCAAGGGGTCTGAATACTTTCCAAATGCACTGTATGTCATGGAAACAGCAGGTGTTCTTAATGTTCACTGCCTGTTCTTTTGTTGGTTGCTCAGTTGGACCCGTTGATACAGAAGCATGACTATGCAAGCGAACCAAAAAAAGCTGTATGGAAAGGAATATTTTTGTGCCAGTTTGAAGCAGTGTGAGACAATGTCAACAGGGTAAGACTATTACCAGCCCTATTATCAACGCCAAATTCTTTTTCTCCCTTCCTTGTCTTGCCCAAGGACATGGCATGTTGTTGCTGCATGGTTGGCGCATCCCACACACCTGGTTGAAGAGGAACAGTGGAAGTGGAACAGTTGGGCAAATATCTGATTGGGTCTTGCCCTGTCAGGGAGGCCGTTAATGAGGGCAACCCTTTCCCCCTCCACCCCACGTGACCCTAGCCCCCTGTCAGCCTGGCACCTGACACACATTTTTTATAAAGGAAAAAAGATTGCCCACTCTGTGTTCTCTTCCCCACCACACTGACCTGCCCACGGCTCATTGGTTTCTATGGTAACCTGCCAGAGACTCCTACCCCCCCCCCCCCCCCCTTAGTGTGTGTGTGTGGACGTGTTGAGAGCTTCAGTGTGGTGTGTGTGTGAGGACATGACTGGAATATTAAGCTTAAATTGTAATGAATACTGTCTCACCAGCTGCCAAGCTCAATTTAGGCATGCATACTTCTACTGTGGTGATGGAAAACACAGTCTGGAACTCCAGTCCATCCCCAAAGTGGCACTGGAAGAGTTCTTTCACAACAGACCACAAGGTTTCTGACATGCCCACTGTTGCCATCTTTAGACAGGCGATTGTTCTAAAGATTAGCAGCGCCACAGAACTTTGTTTCTTCTAAAGCAGGGTTTCCCAACTGGCGGCCCGTGGGCCTTATTTGGCCCCTGAAGTTTTCTGACCAAAAACTTTTGGACATAAAAGTCTGTGGTTTTGAAAGGGGAGTGCTACTCTCCGCTGAAGTTTTTCCATTACTTCCAGCCGAATAAATTACTTAGGAAAATGTGTGCGTTAATAAAATGTTGCATTGCGGGTGCACTTGAAGGAGAAGAAATACTGTGTATAAAGTAGACAAACTTAGCAGTGGTCACTTGGCAGCAGGTGTTGGATCGGCTATTAGCTGTATAAAGGCATACTGGTGAACTAATATGGACTGTGAGTAGTGTTTACCCATAATTAATGGAGATTACCAATTCAGATAAGTGGAGACGCAGTCCATTTAGCAATGAGTGCCACCGGGGGGGAGAACCTAAATGTACAATTTGGAAGTGCATGAGATTTAGCATACATTATAATTTATTTGCTAGGGGTGTGTGTGTGCTTGCGTATGTGTGGCGGTGTGTGTTTGTCTGTGGTTTTTCGTGGTGGGAAATGACTGCGTCTATACAGGATCTTGCCCATGCTTTTTGATCAGTGCATCGTGGCCTGTCTGGCGTAGCATTCTAAAGCACCGCATTCCCACCTGAAAGCAATGCAGAAGTAAAATTTATGTCAGGAAAGTTTGTTTCCGGTAGAATATTTTTATCTTGGGGGCCTTCAAAGTGCTTAACTAAGCCTGAGGGGGTCATTTAGCTATTTTAATTTTTATTCTTAGGACCCCTTTAGGTAACAAAAAAATAAAAAAATAAAAATAAAAAAAAATAAAAAATAAAATATATATATATATATATATATATATATATATATATATATTTGATGAAACATTGAATTTGCCCTTACTGCTATTGGCCCATAGAAATGCATTGAATAACAGATTAATATATGGAAAAACAGATAATCAAAAAATAAATCCAAAGGAAGTTTGTTTGGAAGTGTCTGTCCTATATCTGAGAGATATATATTTTTTTTTTATTGACCCATATTTAGGCACTAAACTACTTCCATATATACAGTACTTCCATTCATTTTTTAAACTGGTACCAGGGTACCTTTAGACGAGGCTTGTGGGTGTCCTAGAGCATATTAGTGTGTAGCCCAAACTGTTCAGACGCTACAGACAGAAGTTGGCAGATCGGCGGTACCGACATCAGACGAGTCCCGTGGCGCTTGTGGGGGTCATAGAGTAAAACGGACAACAGCATCGTGTTCTCATCTTTCCACAGTGGGGTCATAATAGTTTGTAACCCAAACCGTTCAGGCTCTTCAGACATTTTGGTGAGAAGACCAATTTTCGGGATGTCTGCTGGTCTGACAAACACCGCTGTAGCTCTGCCACCTTCCACCGCAGATGTGGAAGGCCGACATCAGCAGATGCGGTGGATTGAGCTCATGCAAAACAACTGATATCTCTAGTTTAAACAGACAGATTTTTATGGGGATTGTTTTATTATGCTAATGAATTTTTTTGCGGGTGCGCAAACATCACCTCTAAGGGGTTAAGCCTTTCTGCGAGAAGACATCCCAATGAAAAATACTTGTCTGACACGGGACAGCTCAACTCACGTAGAATCCAAAAAAATAGCATCTAGATACTGAGGTAATTAGGGTAGATTTGCTGTCTCTGATTTTTACATTTCCACGCCAGTGCCTCCTGTCTAGCAGAGCTTAATAGGTCATATGAGAGAAAGGATTAAAACTTAGAGGCCAAATTACATCATAGTACCATGAACCACATCCACCACTCCCACATTCATTATGTCATGTCAGTGTCGAAAATGTATTCCCAACCGTGAATATTGTTGTTCATCTCTTGCTCTGTGCTGACTTTAATGTTTTGGCATGCATCGAATGTTCCATAAGTGAATGACAGGTAGAAAGAATGGTGAAGGCCAATTGAACAGTGATATGTGAAAATCTTGAGAGTTTGTTTATGTCAGAGTTGATTCACATGAAAATGATTATTTATTTTCATATATATCGATTCATTTTTGATGAATCGATATGGCTGTGGCAAATATGCTCAGTGCGATGATATACAGGTATGAGCAAAAGCACACATGGGCTCATGTGAATTTACAGGTTCACTGTATGGGACCCAAGATTAATGTTCTTGCTTTGTAGAAAGGTTGTCATCCAATGTATATGACATTTTAAAAGGAAACATGTATCCCCAGGAATGACTAGTGTGTGAATTCTATATGTTTGTAACATTCTGTAGTGTAGTATCTCTTTCACTATGATATATGCAGCACCATAGAGAAGTTGCATCTGTTTCATACTTTAAATGGAACATAGCCTATGGCCTGGTTTCCATATTGACTATATCATTCTCCCAAGAATGGAGACACAGCACTGTTTGATTATAAGCTATTAGCAGTTGAACATTTATCTTATTTGAAGTGTAATCTCATTTCAAATTGACCTTGAGTTATCGAATCTTGTTTAATGTGTGACATGGAAATGAGGGCTTATAACATGTTTAATCCATAAGCTTTTACTTAAATTGGTTGGGCAACTTTTATAGGCAGTCTCAGGCGTGCTCTTTGCCCCGATAGAGATATCTTCAGGGGACTTCCTCAACATTTACAGCTGTCCAATAAACTGCCTTATTGTTTCTGCTCCCTGCTCCAGCAATCAGCTGTTTCCACACTTGCACAGCACGACTGTGTGCATGTTCTGTTAGGAGTTTTTCCCTGGGCCGTCGTCGTTCAGAAATGCAGATCCAGGATAATACGCTAGAATTATCGCTTCATTAAATTATGGGCAGAATTGCTTGGTGTACAGGGACTGCTCTGGGCACTATGTGCCAGAACACTTGGCCAGAAACAGGAGCGGCAGCAGCAGTAGAGGCTGAAGTGTTTAGGATTTGTTTTGTAATTAAGCTTATCGATTATTTGTTTCCTGTGTGCTTTCAGCAAGGACACAGCAGCTCACTTTTTGCTGTGTCGACGGTTGGTAGTGTACAAGTTTCAAAATCTCTACCCTGTTACCGCATTCACTCTGGAGTTTCAAGCTTCAGCTTCCATTTAAAGAGTTTGAAATCCAAAAGGACACTAAAAATAGCATTTTTACCCACTTGGCCTGAAATACATTTGTTTAGTTTTTCACCAGTTATCTTTGTCCTCAGAATTGGGATCTGTGGTGAGGTTTCTCCTATGCCCTACTTGGTAAGAGAGGGAATAGGAGCTGTTACTGTTGTTATTGTATGATACCTCATACCAGGCACAGCGAACATGCTTTAGACAGCTCTCATTTCACTGCCTCTGAGGATGTTTCCATCTTACAAAGCACAGATCATGTTTATGGCAGAATCCAGGATTTTTCTGCAAATATCTATGTTGGGGGGTTTCTCGATAAATCTGCTGGGAGATTTTAGTTTGGATTTCAGTAAGTCATTCGAAGCAATATTATTTTTGTCATCGCCTGGTTGTCTGGAACTGAAATAGTAGCCTAAAACGATATGAAGCGTATGAAGCCTATATAAATATCTACACGTTTTTCCTCCTGTAAGGAAGGAGAGACCATGAGCAACTAATGAATAAGAGACCCGAACCATCATGTATGAAAAAAAAAACACTCCTGTATAAGGAGCATTAGTTTGAACGTGAATTAGGTGTTGATTTAGGCCTCTTAAATCTGCCCCCAAACCAATAAAACCTAATTAAACTACTTGTGGGGGTTCTTTCACCAACATTAGAAGCAAAAATTGACTTTCAGTAAAGCCTGTTAGATTTTCTAATTAGTTTTTGCAAATCCCAAAAAAGTATCCTGTGTTCAGGCCCCTGTAAGATCTCCAACCTTGCAACTAAAATAATGTCCAGTATAGGGCTGAACCCATTAAGTCGACTGTTCAATTGTTTGGTCGATAGCCTGTTGGTCGACCAAGATTTATTTAGTCTAGCAGTAGCCAAAAAATATATATTCATTTTTCCTATTTTGTTAAAATTGATTTTTTTTGGGGGGGGGGGGTTGTATCATTTGAATTACACAACATGCCTACCACTTTGAAGATGCAAAATATATTTTTTGGTGAAACAAACAAGAAATATGACCAAAAAAAAACAGAAAACTTGAGCGTGCATAACTATTCACACCCACAAAGTCAATACTTTGTAGAGCCACCTTTTGCAGCATATACAACTGCAAGTCTCATGGGGTATGTCTCTATAAGCTTGGCACATCTAGCCACTGGGATTTTTGCCCATTCTTCAAGGCAAAACTGATCCAGCTCCTTCAAGTTGGATGGGTTCTGCTGGTGTACAGCAATCTTTAAGTCATACCACAGATTCTCAATTGGATTGAGGTCTGGGCTTTGACTAGGCCATTCCAAGACATTTAAATGTTTCCCCTTAAACCACTTGAGTGTTGCTTTAGCAGTATGCTTAGGGTCATTGTCCTGCTGGAAGGTGAACCTCCGTCCCAGTATTTAGCTCCATCATTCCTTCAATTCTGACCAGTTTCCCAGTCCCTGCCGATGAAAAACATCCCCACAGCATGATGCTGTCAGCACCATGCTTCACTGTGGGGATGGTGTTCTCGGAGTGATGAGAGGTGTTGGTTTTGCGCCAGACATAGTGTTTTCCTTGATGGCCAAAAAGCTCAATTTTAGTCTCATCTGACCAGAGTACCTTCTTCCATATGTTTGGGGAGTCTCCCACATGCCTTTTGGCGAACACCAAACGTGTTTGCTTATTTTTTTCTTCAAGCAATGCCTTTTTTTCTGGCCACTGTTCCGTAAAGCCCAGCTCTGTGGAGTGTATGGCTTAAAGTGGTCCAATCTCAGATACTCCAATCTCCGCTGTGGAGCTTTGCAGCTCCTTCAGGGTTATCTTTTGTCTCTTTGTTGCCTCTCTGATTAATGCCCTCCTTGCCTGGTCCGTGAGTTTTGGTGGGCGGCCCTCTCTTGGCAGGTTTGTTGTGGTGCCATATTCTTTCCATTTTTTAACAATGGATTTAATGGTGCTCCGTGGGATGTTCAAAGTTTCTGATATTTTTTTATAACCCAACCCTGATCTGTACTTCTCCACAACTTTGTCCCTGACCTGTTTGGAGAGCTCTTGGTCTTCATGGTGCCGCTTTCTTGGTGGTGCCCCTTGCTTAGTGGTGTTGCAGACTCTGGGGCCTTCCACACAGGTGGACTTTATTTAACTAAATATGTGACTTCTGGAGGTAATTGGTTGCACCAGATCTTATTTAGGGGCTTCATAGCAAAGGGGGTAAATACATATGCACACACAACTTTTCTGTTATTTATTTATTTGAATTTTTTGAAACAAGTTATTTTTTTCATTTCACTTCACAAATTTGGACTATTTTGTGTATGTCCATTACATGAAATCCAAATAAAAATCCATTTAAATTACAGGTTGTAATGCAACAAAATAGGAAAAACGCCAAGGGGGATGAATACTTTTGCAAGGCACTGTACCAGTCAAAGGTTTGGACACACCTATTCATTCAAGGGTTTTTCTTTATTTTTACTATTTTTTACATTATAGAATAATAGTGAAGACATCAAAAATATGAAATAACACATATGGAATCATGTAGTAACCAAAAAAGTGTTAAATAAATAAAAATATATTCTATATTTAAGATTCTTCAAATAGCCACCCTTTGCCTTGATGACAGCTTTGCACACTCTTGGCATTCTCTCAACCAGCCTCATGAGGTAGTCACCTGGAATGCATTTCAATTAACAGGTGTGCCTTCTTAAAAGTTAATTTGTGGAATGTCTTTCCTTCTTAATGCGTTTGAGCCAATCAGTTGTGTTGTGACAAGGTAGGGGTGGTATTCAGAAGATAGCCCTATTTGGTAAAAGACCAAGTCCATATTATGGCAAGAACAGCTCAAATAAGCAAAGAGAAATGACAGTCCATCATTACTTTAAGACATGAAGGTCAGTCAATACGGAACATTTCAAAAACTTTGAAAGTTTCTTCAAGTGCAGTCGCAAAAACCATCAAGTGTTATGATGAAACTGTTTCTCATGAGGATCGCCACAGGAATGGAAGACCCAGAGTTACTTCTGCTGTAGAGGATAAGTTCATTAGAGTTACCAGCCTCAGAAATTGCAGCCCAAATAAATGCTTCACAGAGTTCAAGTCACAGACACATCTCAACATCAACTGTTCAGAGGGGACTGTGTGAATCAGGCCTTCATGGTCGAATTGCTGCAAAGAAACCACTACTAAAGGACACCAATAAGAAGAAGAGACCTGCTTGGGCCAAGAAACACGAGCAATGGACATTAGACCTGTCAACATTTTTCCTTTGGTCTGGAGTCCAAATTTGAGATTTTTGGTTCTAACCGCTGTGTCTTTGTGAATGCGGTGTGGGTGAACGGATGATCTCCGCCTGTGTAGTTCCCACCGTAAAGCATGGAGGAGGAGGTGTTAAATCACACTGTCTGTGATTTATTTAGAATTCAAGGCACACTTAACCAGCATGGCTACTACAGCATTCTGCAGCGATACGCCATCCCATCTGGTTTGGGCTTAGTGGGATTATCATTTTTCAACAGGACAATGATCCAACACACCTCCAGGCTGTGTAAGGGCTATTTGACCAAGAAGGAGAGTGATGGAGTGCTGCATCAGATGACCTGGCCTCCACAATCACCCGACCTAAACCCAATTGAGATGGTTTGGGATGAGTCGGACGGCAGAGTGAAGGAAAAGCAGCCATCAAGTGCTCAGCATATGTGGGAACTCCTTCAAGACTGTTGGAAAAGCATTCCAGGTGAAGCTGGTTGAGAGAATGCCAAGAATGTGCAAAGCTGTCATCAAGGCAAAGGGTGGCTACTTTGAATAATCTTAAATCTAAAATGTATTCTGATTTGTTTAACACTTTTTTGGTTACTACATGATTCCATATGTGTTATTTCATAGTTTTGATATCTTCACTATTATTCTACAATGTAGAAAATAGTAGAAAAAATAAAAAATAATAATAATAATAATAAATGAGTAGGTGTGTCAACTTTTGACAAAGCGAAAAATAGGATTTTAGAAGATTTTGCAAATGTTAGGAAATTTATATATTTTTTTAAACAGAAGTACCTTATTTACATAAGTATTTAGACCCTTTGCTATGATACTCGAAATTGAGCTCAGGTGCATCCTGTTTCCATTTATCAAATTGTTATAACCAATTTATTGATGTGATTATGATCTGCTATAGGTCAGCCCTATTGGTCACATGCGTGCGATGCATACATGTGTCACGTAAAGAGAGCAAGGTTTGAGGGATTAGGGAATGTTTTTCCTAAACAATTGAGGGATTTCAGTAACATAACTTATCAGTCAGAAAAGTCACACAGTCACTCATTGTCTTTTTTTTTTTTAACACAGCGCATAGTCCGGCCCGGCACAATCAAATCAATTGCTGGTCGGACTCCCTCAAGTGTTTTAGTTATTTAATCAAACAGTGTGCTTAAAGCATCAGACTAGCTCAGTGAATATAGTTGATTTGATTAAAACACTGCCCTTATGTCAGTCATCTGTCAAAAAGAGGGTTTCTTGGCATCAATGTGTGCGCAATTACAATGATAATTCAATATGGTCAATTTCAGAAATTTTTATATAACATAAAAATACTGTTTACAAGTAGGCTATGGTGTAATGAAATATGTTGCCTTGTGTGGTAGATTTTGTGGGTTTTGACACTCTTATTTAGGTGTCATAACCAGCCATAAAATAACACAATATATGTCACAACAGGTCTAAATATATGTCATGACAGTGTTATGACCATATTATGACAGGTTATGACATGTTATGTCAGCTGTTATGGAATATTATGACATGGTGATGACTGTCAATGAGTTATGATGGTAGGTGTCAAGAAAAGTGTTACCAAATGTTACAATGTATAATGTAATGGCCTCCGTTAGATACAAGCAAATTTATTTTCGGGTTTCTATTAAAGCTGCAATATGTAACTTTTGGACGACCTGACCAAATTCACATAGAAATATTAATTATAGATCTGTCATTCTCATTGAAAGCAAGTCTGAGAAGCAGAAGATCTGTTCTATGTGCGCTATTTCTATGCTTCCCGTTCTTAAGTTTCGTTTTTATATCTTTTACTTTTGGTTCTGTACCCCAGCTTAAAACAGCTGAAAATACAATATTTGTTGTTATTGAAAATATATTAAACAGCGGTTTAGATGGTACAATGATTCTTCTTTTGTCACATAAACTGAAATTAGGCGAACTAGTCTAATTTTAGCAACCAGGAAATGGCGGAGCAATTTCTGCATATTCACCTTTAATGTCTGTTCTCCCCTGCTATTTTAGCTTAACAGCGCTGTCAGTCTGCCATACTGTGAGGGAGTGTTTAAAAAGCACAGCACAGACGGCCACCGCTGTGTCGTCCCTACCAGTCGACTTTGTGTTGTTAGCTTTAGCATTAGTTCTTATGCGATGGTGGTTGCTGCACAGCCATTTTGAGGTACCAGCCCAGAATCAGGTCAGTTGAATACAGCTGAGCTGAGTATCACCTGGGTTCAACCTGACTTCTATCAGGTTTGATACAGGCATTAATTTATGAATAGTGTCAGCCTAGTTACGGTAGATCTTATGTCAAGTTCAAATTAGGATTCAGTGTTGTATTGGCTTTGCACTCTGTGCTTCACTCTTGAGGCACAGATCTTGGCAGAGAGAGTGCCAGAGTGTTTTGTGAAGAGAAAAGTTCCAAACACGGTACATTCTAAATCTCATCTGTGTCACCCGCTTTAGCTGATGCAGAAAGATTAAATGTATTAGGCTGCATCTCAGGAAGCTAATATGCATTGATTTATGGCATTACACTTCCTGAGCGTGCGGTCTGTGAAAGATGAAAAAGAGAGAACACTAGGATACCTCGGTCAGGTGGCTTTAATTTGTCTTGAGTGAAAATCGAGGCTTTAGGTGCCATTATGAAATATCATCAACTCGCCAGACCCCTGAGGAATTACCACTGAGGTATAAAAGAACCGGAGACTGCGTCTAAAATGTTGTTTTCAACGTAATCTACTCACGTTCGCATACGCCGATTCACAGTAAATACGGGTTGCATCCGGTTTACACGGCTCAACATCACATGCACTAGCACTCAGTATGCACAGGGAGCAGCGACGACATCATCACATCATCCAAAAACATGGCAGACATTGGATGAATATAAAATGTTAATATCTTTGGCTGTGAGTGATGGAAGAAATCGGCCTCACCAACAATTATTTGAATAATTCAATGGATGTTTTGTGCACAAAGGTGATGACTCAAGTGTATTATTAGGACTTTTTCTAATCTGACTTCTATATGTGGCTGTCTATGGAAGTTAAACTGCAGTACCGAATCAAGACCGGAACGCTGGACCCTTGGTAATTGTGAGTCAGAAACACGTTTGCGAGAGGCATATAATTCATGGTCTTCATGGTCTTTTTTTTAATAATGCCAGGCCCTAGTTGTCATATTTAGTTAGAGAATCTGCCTATACGATAACAAGGTTTTTCAATAAGTGGATATGACAGCACTTGTGGTTGCCATGGCTACAGGTTGTTCCACCACATTTCATTATGTTACCCGCATAACCCTACAACCATCCCAACCTCCATAACAATCCCACTAAAGCCGGTGGGAGCTGCCTACTGCATTAGTAATGCTGGGACCTTGCCAAGTCTCTGACAATTTACACATCTAGAGGTCCAAAAATAAATGCTACTGTGGTCTATAAGCCTACAATGTGGGAATTGGTGAGAAAGTTTCCATTTGTCTGCACCAGTTTGTTTTAGTGACTGTGCTTTTACTGAAATGTGCCTGCAAATAATAAAATGCTTGTTTGTCAACTGAATCCAATTAACGGCATAGATGCAGCATCATATGGAAAAGTGAAGGGTGGGAAATGGCTCATCTCAGGTTGATCAGCAGCAGATGTTCAGTCAAGCTGTTGATGCATTAAAGTGTGTCTTGCCTTGCCTGTCTGTGCTTTGCCCCTGTGTCATCCTGTCATAGTCATTCTCCCCTTAGGCACAACTGTTCTAGGACCTGCTCTGTGTAAAGTGTATTGAGACTATGTAAGAAATTACTTGAACTGTTCTGAGACCTGCTCTCTCTGTGTTTTTCTCTTCCAGCCTCACTGCAGGTGGAGATCACCCCGATGCAAGGCGAGATCAGTATGGGGGAGTCAAAATTCTTCCTCTGCGAAGGTAGGTGTGGTACAGCTACCATCGCCTCCACAACAGCAAACCCCAACTTAGCTACTGTATTTGGACAGCTTAATAAAGAAGAGGATTACAAATAAAGTGCAGGTGCTACAGCAGTTCTCATGGCTGCAGTAGCATGGGGTTCCCGGGATGCTAACCTGCAACTGTGGTCAGTTACCCCCACCCCCCCCCCCCACCCCCACCCCCACTCCCCCACTACTGGCAGACTGCTGCAGGTCAGCGTCCTGTTGTTGAATAGCAAAGACAGAAGAGAGGCTCAATATGTCATGGAAGGAAGATGAAAACATCTCACTTTAATGATGTTTCCTTTGAATGAAAAGCACTGTAGCTAGATGTGTACTTCCTTTGCAGTAAAAAGTCAGCAAAATACTGTTTCTCTCAACACTTCTTTATTCCATTATGAATGAGGAGGGAGTGAAAGATTCCAGGAAACGTGCGAGTCCTTGAAGCAGGTAGCCCTAGGGAATGCTGGTCTAGTATTAATCTATTTGTACCAAAAATATGTTGCTCAGTCTAGTTTGTCAGGATATTCACTTCTTTGTTGAAAGTGATAAGGGTGAGATGTTGTGACATAATGCCTACATTATATACTTTTAGGTTTTATCTTATGTTCATGACAGATTTTCATCTTGCAGAGTTGACTTAAACAGTATTAGGATGGATGTTATTTTGCTATGTAGAGAAACCTGTTAACCTTAAAAAAGCTATAATGCATACCTCAGACACAGCATCATCTCGCAGGGCAGCACATATTTCTCTGTTATCATTCATCTAAACTGCTGTAGACACATAAATAGTGCATTCGCATTCTGTGCTCACAATTCCACCCTGCCTCTATTCGTCTCTCAGTTGTCGGAGATGTAAAGGACATTGATTGGTATGCCCCGAACGGCGAGAAGCTCCTACCGAACAGACAGGACATCCTCGTGAACCGCAACGACGAGTCCTCGTCCACTCTCACTATCTATAACGCCAACGTGGACAATGCCGGCATCTACAAGTGTGTGGCCAAAAATGGAGACAAGGAGTCTCAGGGCACCGTCAATGTGAAAATCTTCCGTAAGTTCCCTTTCAAACTGCTTGAAACAAGGTCATATTCTTCATTGTACTTTAGCGGATTACCACTAAATGAAATCCCCTCACTGTATTATCTGTACGTATTTGTGGAGTGCACAATGTAATTTTGAAGAATGTAATTTAAAAGTGTCTGCATATGCTGTTCATATTTGTTTACTTCAATTGTATTCCCACATTATTTATTTACCTTTATTTAATCAGGGAGTCACCATTGAGACCAGTGTCTCTTTTACGAGGGAGCCCTGCATATACAATTGCATAAAATACATAAAAAATGTAATACAATATAAAACAAATAAAATACCACACAACACATATTGCACAGACAAAGATAAATATACACAATATACAGAAAACACATTCAACTAAAACAAACACATTCTTCAGAGGTGGTCCTCTGTAGCTCAGCTGGTAGAGCATGGCGATTGTAACGCCAAGGTAGTGGGTTCGATCCCCGGAACCACCCATACACAAAAAAAAAAAATGTATGCAAGCATGACTGTAAGTCGCTTTGGATAAAAGCGTCTGCTAAATGGCATATAAAAAAATTAAAAAATAAAAAAATTATAAAAATCCTCTGTCTGCTGCCTGAACTGCCCTAGGGACACTAAAGCATCTATTCGAAATGTATTGTGGAGCAAGAAAACTAAAGGCTGACTTACCTAACTCTGTAAACACCAAAAGAGTCTCCAGAGTTAACCAACCCTGTGAACGGGTTTGATAATTTGTTAAATCTTAACAGTGAAGTTAGGCAAGTCGGAAGCATGTGGAGCAGGGCTTTGTAAACAAAAAGAGCGTAATGATGTGATCTATGTGACTTCAAAGAGGTTCAGCCAACCTTTTGGTAAAGAATACAGTAATGAGTAATAAAACTGTCTCCTATGATAAAACGAAGGCCGCTATGAAAAACAGCATCCAGGAATTTAAGAGTAGAGGCAACTGCACTTTAATAAAATAGTATCACCATAATCAAGAACAGGCAGAAATGTTGACTGCACAATCTGCTTCCTACTGACTAGAGAGAGACAAGATCTGTTTCTGTAAAAAAAGCCCACTTTAAATCTTCGTTTCTTAACAAGCTCATTCATATATTTTTAAACGATAAATCATTGTCAATCCAAATACCAAAGTATTTGTATGCAGGGACTCGTTTGATTATTGAACCATCCAATGAGTGAAGATGTATTCTATCTGAGACAATCTTACGAGAACTTGAAAACAAAATGTATTTAGTTTTGCCTGTATTAAGCACAAGTTTTAAATCAGTAAGGGCATCCTGCACAACTGAAAAATCGGACTGTAGCCTTGTCACAGCCAGGTCAGCAGTCGGGGCAATTGTGTGCATAATAGTATCATCTGCATCTAGATTTTTGTTATTATTTTTTGTACAGATTATAAATGGTGAAAAGAACAGGTCGTAGTATCAACCCCTGCAGATCACCTTGATGTACTTCAAAACATTTGGCCTTAACCCCATCAATCACGATGGCCTGAGTTCTGTCACTAAGATAATCATGAAACAAAGAGCAGGCGTCAGAGCCCAGGCCAATCGAGGACAACTTGTTTAATAAAATAGCATGATCAACAGTATCAAATGCTTTTGACAGGTCAACAAACAAGGCAGCACAATTCATTTTAGCGTCTAAAACTTAGAGATAGAAGGGTTAGACGCTCTTTCAAAAAGATAGCCTGCTGAAATAAAATGATGATTAAATGCATCAATGATGGCATTTTTGTCTGTAATTTGGCCAGGGTGAATTAATTTGTTGGGGCAGAGAGGAGGAAGTGCAACCCTTTAGAGATTTGACAGTTTTTCAGAATTTGACAGTTTCCCTTACAATTTTTCTTGATCAGTCTTACACATTGATTCCTCAATTGCATGAAAGATTGCCAATCTGGGCCTAAGCATGTGTTCCTGGCCTTTACCCAGGCAACATTTCTCTCATGAATTACTTTGGATAATTCAGGAAGGAACCATGCATTCGATCTACCTTTAACTCTGAGTTTTGAAGGGGGCATGATTATCTATACAGTGAAGGAAAAAAGTATTTGATCCCCTGCTGATTTTGTACGTTTGCCCACTGACAAATAAATGATCAATCTATAATTTTAATGGTAGGTTTATTTGAACAGTGAGAGACATAATAACAACAACAAAATCCAGAAAAACGCATGTCAAAAATGTTATAAATTGATTTGCATTTTAATGAGGGAAATAAGTATTTGACCCCCTCTCAATCAAAAAGATTTCTGGCTCCCAGGTGTCTTTTATACAGGTAACGAGCTGAGATTAGGAGCACACTCTTAAAGGGAGTGCTCCTAATCTCAGCTTGTTACCTGTATAAAAGACACCTGTCCACAGAAGCAATCAATCAATCAGATTCCAAACTCTCCACCATGGCCAAGACCAAAGAGCTCTCCAAGGATGTCAGGGTCAAGATTGTAGACCTACACAAGGCTGGAATGGGCTACAAGACCATCGCCAAGCAGCGTGGTGAGAAGGTGACAACAGTTGGTGCGATTATTCGCAAATGGAAGAAACAAAAAATAACTGTCAATCTCCCTCGGCCTTGGGCTCCATGCAAGATCTCACCTCGTGAAGTTGCAATGATCATGAGAACGGTGAAGAATCAGCCCAGAACTACACGGGAGGATCTTGTCAATGATCTCAAGGCAGCTGGGACCATAGTCACCAAGAAAACAATTGGTAACACACTATGCCGTGAAGGACTGAAATCCTGCAGCGCCCGCAAGGTCCCCCTGCTCAAGAAAGCACATATACAGGGCCGTCTGAAGTTTGCCAATGAACATCTGATTGATTCAGAGGAGAACTGGGTGAAAGTGTTGTGGTCAGATGAGACCAAAATCGAGCTCTTTGGCATCAACTCAACTCGCTGTGTTTGAAGGAGGAGGAATGCTGCCTATGACCCCAAGAACACCATCCCCACCGTCAAACATGGAGGTGGAAACATTATGCTTTGGGGGTGTTTTTCTGCTAAGGGGACAGGACAACTTCACCGCATCAAAGGGTCGATGGACAGGGCAATGTACCGTCAAATCTTGGGTGAGAACCTCCTTCCCTCAGCCAGGGCATTGAAAATGGGTCGTGGATGGGTATTCCAGCATGACAATGACCCAAAATACACGGCCAAGGCAACAAAGGAGTGGCTCAAGAAGAAGCACATTAAGGTCCTGGAGTGGCCTAGCCAGTCTCCAGACCTTAATCCCATAGAAAATCTGTGGAGGGAGCTGAAGGTTCGAGTTGCCAAATGTCAGCCTCGAAACCTTAATGACTTGGAGAAGATCTGCAAAGAGGAGTGGAACAAAATCCCTACTGAGATGTGTGCAAACCTGGTGGCCAACTACAAGAAACGTCTGACCTCTGTGATTGCCATCAAGGGTTTTGCCACCAAGTACTGTCATGTTTTGCAGTGGGGTCAAATACTTATTTCCCTCATTAAAATGCAAATCAATGTATAACATTTTTTACATGCGTTTTTCTGGATTTTTTTTTGTTATTCTGTCTCTCACTGTACAAATAAACCTACCATTAAAATTATAGACTGATCATTTCTTTGTCATTGGGCAAACGTACAAAATCAGCAGGGAATAAAATACTTTTTTCCCTCACTGTAATAGTAATGAACACATTTGCAAAAATGCTTAAAGCTAAATCAGGTTCAGGTATAGCTGAGATACAAGGTCAAGGTCATTAAAATAAAGATAATGTAAAAAAAGCTTGTTCACTAAAGTTTTTAAAGTTCCTCTTGGTGATGACATAAGGCTTAGATTTATGCATTTTCACATCTCTGACACAGACAACTGGGCAATGGTCACTAAAATACAGTGGGAAAACCTCACTAGCAACATATTTATCTGGAGTATTTGTCAAAATAGATCAATCAGGGTAGATTTCAATGGATCTTTAGGATTCGGACGTGTAGGCTCAGTTATCAGCTGAGACAGGCTAAGCTCAGAGCAAATATCTTTCAGCGTATCTGACCCTGGTGTCTTCTAATCAATATTAAAATCGCCCATAATTAATAGTTCAGATTTACTACACTTAGATACAATTGAAGTCGGAAGTTTACATACACTTAGGTTGGAGTCATTAAAACTCGTTTTTCAACCACTCCACAAATGTCTTGTTAACAAACTATGGTTTTGGGAAGTCGGTTAGGACATCTACTTTGTGCATGACACAAATAACAAGTAATTTTTCCAACAATTGTTTACAGACAGATTATTTCACTTATAATTCACTGTATCACAATTCCAGTGGGTAAGAAGTTTACATACACTAAGTTGACTGTGCCTTTAAACAGCTTGGAAAATCCCAGAAAATGTCATGCTTTAGAAGCTTCTGATACGCTAATTGACATAATTTGAGTCAATTGGTGGTGTGCCTGTGGATGTAGTTCAAGGCCTACCTTCAAACTCAGTGCCTCTTTGCTTGACATCTTGGGAAAATCAAAAGAAATCAGCCAAGACCTCAAAAAAAATGGTACAAGTCTGGTTCATCCTTGGGAGCAATTTCCAAACGCCTGAAGATACCACGTTCATCTGTACAAACAATAGTACGCAAGTATAAACACCATGGGACCACGCAGCCGTCATACTGCTCAGGAAGGAGACGCGTTCTGTCTCCTGGAAATGAACGTACTTTGGTGCGAAAAGTGTAAATCAATCCCAGAACAACAGCAAAGGACCTTGTGAAGATGCTGGAGGAAACAAGTACAAAAGTATCTATATCCACAGTAAAACGAGTCCTATATCGACTTAACCTGAAAGGCCGCTCAGCAAGGAAGAATCCACTGCTCCAAAACCGCCATAAAAAAACCAGACTACGGTTTGCAACTGCACATGGGGACAAAGATCGTACTTTTTGAAGAAATGTCCTCTGGTCTGATGAAACAAAAATAGAACTGTTTGGCCATAATGACCATCGTTATGTTTGGAGGAAAAAGGGTGTTGCTTGCAAGCCGAAGAACACCATCCCAACCGTGAAGCACGGGGGTGGCAGCATCATGCTGTGGGGGTGCTTTGCTGCAGGAGGGACTGGTGCACTTCACAAAATAGATGGCATCATGAGGAAGGAAATGTATGTGGATATATTGAAGCAACATCTCAAGACATCAGTCAGGAAGTTAAAGCTTGGTCGCAAATGGGTCTTCCAAATGGACAATGACCCCAAGCATACTTCCAAAGTTGTGGCAAAATTGCTTAAGGACAACAAAGTCAAGGTATTGGAGTGGCCATCACAAAGCCCTGACCTCAATCCTATAGAACATTTGTGGTCAGAACTGAAAAAGCGTGTGCGAGCAAGGAGGCCTACAAACCTGACTCAGTTACACCAGCTCTGTCAGGAGGAATGGGCCAAAATTCACCCAACTTATTGTGGGAAGCTTGTGGAAGGCTTCCCAAAACATTTGACCCAAGTTAAACAATTTAAAGGCAATGCTACCAAATACTAATTGAGTGTATGTAAACTTCTGACCCACTGGGAATGTGATGAAATAAATAAAAGCTGAAATAAATAATTCTCTCTACTGTTATTCTGACATTTCACATTCTTAAAATAAAGTGGTGATCCTAAAACAGGGAATTTTTACTATGATTAAATGTCAGGAATTGTGAACAACGGAGTTTAAATGTATTTGGCTAAGGTGTATGTAAACTTCTGACTTCAACTGTAGCAATTCAGATACATTGTTAAGAGCACATGAGGTAGCAGAGGGAGGGCGATACACTCCTACTAGTGTCAGCTGGTTATTATGACCAAGGCCCACATTAAGAACGAGACAATCAAAACGTTAGGGACAGAGGTAGCAAGAGATACAGAAACATAAAAATGGTCTTTTGTAAATATGCAACACCCGCAGCTCTGCCAATTCTATCTGATCTGTAAACATTATAACCAGACAGAGACACATCAGCAAGTTTCAGAAATTACCAGAATGTCCACGTTGGATTGAGAAGCCAGAATTTCAATAAATTCCACCTTTGAAATCAAACTTCTTGCATTTACATGAACAAATCCAAGACCGCAGCTGCGGGATTTACAAGCATGCTATGAGCAGTAGGTAACCCCTTATTTGAAAATTCCATAGGATTGGTTTGAATTGGTATAGGTACAAGATTGTTTAGAACTGAACCATTGGGTCTATGCGTCGAGCGAGGACGTGGATTAAAACAAGAGTCAATGAGGGTTACCTGTTGCGGGCCTGCAGTATGATGATAATGCTGATCATTTATTCTTGGGATTACCTGAGCCTGATTTGGAGTGGTGAGCGGGTCTTGGAAAAATAATATACTGTATTGTTGATTGTATCTTTGCCCTAGTATCATTGTAATGGTATCCAACAATGTATCTTCATTTAGAGAACCAGCATATACAACTATACTAACTGTATAGTATGAAGTATATTATTTTTGAACAGATGGAATGCCACTACAGTTAGCGCTCTTTTAAAATAATTTCCAATGCAAAGACTGGGTAACAAAGACAGCTCTTGCCATAGAACATGTTGGTTAATTAAGTTTGTTGACTGGTTCAGGAAATTCAGTTGACAGTGGACTTCTATTCTTCTCCCCTACAGAAAAGATAACCTTCAAGAACGCCCCTTCCCCACAGGAGTTCAATGAAGGGGATGACGCTGACATCATCTGTGACGTCGTCAGCTCGCCTCCCGCTGACATCATCTGGAAGCACAAAGGCTCAAAGATCCAGGTTGCAAAAGACGGTAAGGCTTGTACACAATTCGATGTGCCAATGTGTGGGTTGCCTACTACCTGAGTCGTGCAGCCCCCCGAGTGGGATGCTGCCTGAAGGATTTTGTTTCTCTCCGGATTGCACTATTTTAACCTTAGAGGACCCCTCCCTCTTGCAACCACTGGGAAGCTAAGGGTGACCGCAGCGCTCTGGTGTGTGGCGTTTTCTTGGACCCTGGACAAGGATTGCGTTTTTCACTGGAAAACCCAGATTGTAGCCCAGATTGAAACCCATACTGCTTGTGTAAATACCATTGCTCCAATTAACCTTTTCCATATCAAAGCTGCATGTGCTTATAGCTCAAATTACAAGTCTTTTTCATGCTAATATGTGTTTCACAGCTCAGAGAGCTATTTAAAAAGTCTGGTTAATGAATTCAAAGCTTTTGCCCAAATACACATTCAGTAAACCAGATACACATCTGGCACCGCTTCAGAAGAGGGTTAACAGAACACAGTTGCCATACAATATTTCTACGCAGGCTGCCAGATGTTTGAACTTAGAGGGTTCATAGAATATTTACATAGTAGAGCTTTGATGACGCAATTCAAGAAGTAGTAGTAGTAGTTGCTTTGAGCATCTGTATTTTTACATGACCATGTTCTACCACATTTACTACAGTATAGATATAAAGGATATAGAATAAGACACGTATACAATGCTGTTAGAAGCACCATGCCATGGCAATGCTCTGTTGAGCAATGTAAAGAAATATCACAGTGAATAGTATGGCACTTCTAAATAAACATTGAACATATGTAAATAAACATTATTCCAGTTGATGGATGGTAGAGCTTTCTTTTGATGAGTCTATGCCACTAATATTACAGATCAATCTATTTCTGGTGGTGAGTTATGTACCTTATGATATGGTCCTATTTGAAAAAGGTATGTTCTCTCCACCCCTCCTTATGTTTCCTAGTTCCAGCTACCAGAAATAACTCATGCTCTATTTTTACATTGTTAGCTATATTGCTGCTGGGATGGGGGAACTACAGCATTCCTCTGTAACTCAGACCATGCCTCCTGAAGTCGCACTGTATGTGTGCTTTTCCCATGTTGCCTTGTCTTAAACCTACACCACCCACTGTTAATGATAAATAACACTTCTCTGTTTTCTTTTCTTGCGGTATTTCATAGTTCGTTTTAAGATCCTGACCAACAACCACCTCCAGATCCGAGGCATCAAGAAAACAGATGAAGGGGCGTACACCTGTGAGGCTCGTGTTATGACCAGGGGAGAGATTGACCTGAAGATCATTAAGGTCATCATCAACGGTGAGTACCACATCCTCCCTCTCACCCTACCCCCTCTTACTCCGCCTACGCTCTCGCCCTGGGATTTGTATCCGAGCACACTTGGAATATAGTGTCGTTATAGATCCAATACTGTGCTATTATGAACACCATTACAGAGTTACGACAGAGAAAACAAGCCTGTATCAAGCCTAGAGAAACATTAATTTACCCTATCATACTTAAAGTCAGCCAGTATAGTGCATCATGATCTAATTATAAATTTTAAGACTTGTTAGAAGCATATACAGTGCATTCGGAAAGTATTCAGACCCCTTTACTTTTTCCACATTTTGTTATGTTACAGTCTTATTCTAAAATTGAATAAGTAAATACAAAATCCTCATCAATCGACACACAATACCCCATAATGACAAAGCGAAAACAGATTTTTATACATTTAAAAAATATATATAATAATAATAATATTCAGACCCTTTGCTATGAGACTCGAAATTGAGCTCAGGTGCATCCTGTTTCCATTGATCATCCTTGAGATGTTTCTACAACTTAATTGGAGTCCACCTGTGGTAAATTCAATTGATTGGACATGAGTAGGAAAGGCACACACCTGTCTATATATGGTCCCACAGTTCACAGTGCATGTCAGAGCAAAAACCAAGCCTTGAGGTCGAAGGAATTGTCCGTAGAGCTCAGAGACAGGATTGTGTCGAGGCACAGATCTGGGGAAGGGTACCAAAAATGTTTTCAGCATTGAAGGTCCCCAAGAACACAGTGGCCTCCATCATTCTTAAATGGAAGAATTTTGGAACCACCAAGACTCTTCCTAGAGCTGGCCGCCCGGCCAAACTGAGCAATTGGGGGAGAAGGGCCTTGGTCAGGGAGGTGACCAAGAACCCGATGGTCACTCTGACAGAGCTCCAGAGTTCCTCTGTGGAGATGAGAGAACCTTCCAGAAGGACAACCATCTCTGCAGCACTCCACCAATCAGGCCTTTATGGTAGAGTGGCCAGACGGAAGCTGCTCCTCAGTAAAAGGCACATGACAGCCCGCTTGGAGTTTTCCAAAAGGCACCTCAAGGACTCTCAGACCATGAGAAACATGATTATCTGATTGAACTCTTTGGCCTGAATGCCAAGGTTCACGTTTGGAGGAAACCTGGCACCATCCCTACAGTGAAGCATGGTGGTGGCAGCATCATCCTGTGGGGATGTATTTCAGCGGCAGGGACTGGGAGACTAATCAGGATCGTGGGAAAGATGAACGGAGCAAAGTACAGAGAGATCCTTGATGAAAACCTGCTTCAGAGCGCTCAGGACCTCAGACTGGGGCAAAGGTTCACCTTCCAACAGGACAACGACCCTAAACACACAGCCAAGACAATGCAGGAGTGGCTTCTGGATAATTCTCTGAATGTCCTTGAGTGGCCCAGCCAGAGCCCGGACTTGAACCTGATCGAACATCTCTGGAGAGACCTGAAAATAGCTGTGCAGCGATGCTCCCCATCCAACCTGACAGAGCTTGAGAGGATCTGCAGAGAAGAATGGGAGAAACTCCCCAAATTCAGGTGTGCCAAGCTTGTAGTGTCATACCCAAGAAGACTCAAGGCTGTAATAGCTGCAAAAAGGTGCTTCAACAAAGTACTTTGTAAAGGTCTGAATACTTACAGTGGGGGAAAAAAGTATTTAGTCAGCCACCAATTGTGCAAGTTCTCCCACTTAAAAAGATGAGAGAGGCCTGTAATTTTCATCATAGGTACACGTCAACTATGACAGACAAATTGAGAAAAATAAACCATAAAATCACATTGTAGGATTTTTTATGAATTTATTTGCAAATTATAGTGGAAAATAAGTATTTGGTCACCTACAAACAAGCAAAGATTTCTGGCTCTCACAGACCTGTAACTTCTTCTTTAAGAGGCTCCTCTGTCCTCCACTCGTTACCTGTATTAATGGCACCTGTTTGAACTTGTTATCAGTATAAAAGACACCTGTCCACAACCTCAAACAGTCACACTCCAAACTCCACTATGGCCAAGACCAAATAGCTGTCAAAGGACACCAGAAACAAAATTGTAGACCTGCACCAGGCTGGGAAGACTGAATCTGCAATAGGTAAGCAGCTTGGTTTGAATAAATCAACTTTGGGAGCAATTATTAGGAAATGGAAGACATACAAGACCACTGATAATCTCCCTCGATCTGGGGCTCCACGCAAGATCTCACCCCGTGGGGTCAAAATGATCACAAGAACGGTGAGCAAAAATCCCAAACCACACGGGGGGACCTAGTGAATGACCTGCAGAGAGCTGGGACCAAAGTAACAAAGCCTACCATCAGTAACACACTACGCCGCCAGGGACTCAAATCCTGCAGTGCCAGACGTGTCCCCCTGCTTTAGCCAGTACATGTCCAGGCCCGTATGAAGTTTGCTAGAGTGCATTTGGATGATCCAGAAGAGGATTGGGAGAATGTCATATGGTCAGATGAAACCAAAATAGAACTTTTTGGTAAAAACTCAACTCGTCGTGTTTGGAGGACAAAGAATGCTGAGTTGCATCCAAAGAACACCATACCTACTGTGAAGCATGGGGGTGGAAACATCATGCTTTGGGGCTGTTTTTCTGCAAAGGGACCAGGACGACTGATCCGTGTAAAGGAAAGAATGAATGGGGCCATGTATCGTGAGATTTTGAGTGAAAACCTCCTTTCATCAGCAAGGGCATTGAAGATGAAACGTGGCTGGGTCTTTCAGCATGACAATGATCCCAAACACACGGGCCCGGGCAACGAAGGAGTGGCTTCGTAAGAAGCATTTCAAGGTCCTGGAGTGGCCTAGCCAGTCTCCAGATCTCAACCCCATAGAAAATCTTTTGAGGGAGTTGAAAGTCCGTGTTGCCCAGCGACAGCCTCAAAACATCACTGCTCTAGAGGAGATCTGCATGGAGGAATGGGCCAAAATACCAGCAACAGTGTGTGAAAACCTTGTGAAGACTTACAGAAAAAGTTTGACCTGTGTCATTGCCAACAAAGGGTATATAACAAAGGGTGGCTGACTAAATATTTTTTTCCCCACTATATGTAAATGTGATATTTTTAGTTTTTTGTCATTATGGGGTATTGTGTGTAGATTGATGAGGGAAAAAAACTATTTAATCCATTTCTGAGTAAGGCTGTAACGTAACAAAATGTGGAAAAAGTCTAGGGTCTGAATACTTTCTGAATGCACTGTAACACCCTTAGAATGTCTTATTGTCTTAGTATCATCTTAGTATAATTGATTTCGTACTCACGTATGACCTCTGTATCTTTGAATAATGCTTGTATCCATGTCTGTGTGTGTTTCAGTGCTCCCTAGCATCCGCACCAGGCAGTCGGAGGTGAATGCCACGGCGGACATCAACCAGTCTGTGATGCTGGCCTGTGACGCTGACGGCTTCCCTGAACCCACAGTCACCTGGGCCCGGTACGTCACACCGACCACCTTGTCTTTAATGAGCGTAAACAAAGTGGCTTGTTGTGGCTAGTTGGGGAGGTTGAAGTGAATAAGGCTAGTTTTTTGGGGTTTTTTGGTAAACATTCTCATTATAAAAGAGGATGGGTCAACAGTATTGAATTATATTTCTCTAGTACCTTGAGGATGGCAAAAGCTCATTTGTTTGATATATCCTCAGCATAGGCCCTCTAGTATAGTATGAGAATAATTCCAACACTACAAAGTTACTGTAGTGCTTCTCTAGCTGCTCTTGGAGTGTAAACAAATGAGAAGGATAGGAGGATGAGGAGACTCATCCGATTAGGGCTAGGCCTCGCCAGAGGAGGAAGGAGACAAGCGGGGCAGGGTGAATGGAGGGGGTAGGAGGGGGGCCAGAAGCTCCTACCATTTGTTATTTATTTCCTGGCCCGTTGACAGGCCTGTCATTTGGTATCCCTTAGAGGCTGCTTCAGGATTGAATCTCCTAGAAGCATACAGATGTGGGACCGCAGTCCAAACCCAGTGTGTGCACATCTGATTTAGAGTTCAAGGGAGGCTCAGACATGTCACGGATCAAAGAGAGTGCTCGTTCAAGAGTGCCGAAGAAATTCCTCAACATCATACAGTGTACCACCATCCTATGGACGTAGTCCCTTTGTAAAACAGCCATGATGCAGCTATGTTAACAAAGCAGAGCCAGAGAAACAAAGAAAAAAGCTGTCTGTATGATTTCTGTCCTGGATGTCTGGTCGGTAGCTCTAAAGACATTGGTTTTATGGTTCTGAGCCAGGCCTTTTGTTTACCAGCTGCTCTACTTTGAGATACGGCCCCCAAAAAGATCATCTCACAGAATTAAGACGACAATTTTTACCTTCATGTTGTGGAGACAGACGTCAGTGATATGCATTCTGTTTCTGCCTTTCCCCCCTCAGTAAAAGCATTGTCCTTGAATCGGACGATAAGTATGGCCTGAACGACGACGGCTCGGAGCTGATAATAAAGGATGTCAAGAAAGTGGATGAAGGAGATTACACATGCATCGCCCGGAACAAGGCTGGGGAGAAAGAGGAGGAAGTCAGCTTGAATGTGTTTAGTAAGAGCAAAATTATTCCCATTAACTGTGGTAAAAGAACGTTGTGTTTTTGGGCTTTAGAATTGTTTTTATTGGTTTTACTATAGCAGTGTGCATACAAGCAATGTATTCCATTGGCATCCATCAATGTATTGTATTTTTGCCTTCTCTAGTGCAACCTAAGATCACCTACCTGGTCAACCAGACTGCATCAGAGCTGGAGGAGCAGATCACCCTGACCTGCGAGGCCTCCGGAGACCCCACCCCAACCATCACCTGGAGCTTTGGCAGCAGGGTCTTCACAGAGAGAGAGCAGGTACTGGTGTCTGGGGACCAGGGGAGGCATGCAACCAGGGGCCCGAGCTGTGGTGGATAGGGTGTGTCATTCAGAGTGCCAACTACCGACCGATCAATCACTGTTCTGAATATTGATATGAAACCTAAAAAGCGAGCACAGCTCTATTTCATTCATGGCATTATATCAAACGCCCTTCAAAATTCAATTGAGCAAGTCCAACAGTAATGTACTAATCTGTCCTGGTGGTTTCATGCATTGGTTTCTCCTTCTACAGGAGCCTCTAAACAGGATTTACCAGGTATGATATTCAGATGGTCAGGTAATGAAACTCAATAGAAGTGTATAGGAGATGTTGTGCCCACTGTGACTATTAAAACCTACCCTAATGTGACGAGGTGTGAATGAAGGAGTCAGGCGCAGGAGGTAAAACACCGAAGTCCAGAGTTTATTTAGTTCACATAACCCAGCGTAGAAACGAAACTATAACAAGGGAAAATATTCCACCTTGGCAACTACAAATGGAAGAGTAGCTCTCTCACAATAAACAATCACTCACAAAGACAAGGGGAACAGAGGGAACACTTATACACATACTAATTAGGAGAATGAGCACCAGGTGTGTGTGATTGACAAGACAAGACATGACAAGTGGAGTGATGAGAATGGGATCGGCAGTAGCTAGTCATCTGGTGGCGATGAACGCCGAAACCTGCCCGAACAAGGAGGGGAGGCAGCCTCGGCAGAAGTCGTGACACCTAACCAGAAACCGAGGATAGATGGCAGCATTCGCGCAAAACTGAAAGCACGAACCACCGCATTTAACCATGGCAAGGTGACTGGGAATATGGCAGAATACAAACAGTGTAGCTACTCACTCCGCAAGGCAATTAAACTGGCAAAACATCAGTATAGAGACAAAGTGGAGTCACAATTCAACGGCTCAGACACGAGACGTATGTGACAGGGTCTACAGACAATCACGGACTACAAAAAGAAAACCAGCCACAAGATACACACCTTCTTCACCCGCTTTGAGGATAACACAGTGCCACCGACGCGGCCCACTACCAAGGACTGTGGGCTCTCCTTCTTTGTGGCCGACGTGAGTAAGACATTTAAGCATGTCAACCCCCGCAAGGCTGCCGGCCCAGACAGCATCCCTAGCCGTGTCCTCAGAGCATGCGCAGACCAGCTGGCTGGTGTGTTTACGGACATATTAAATCTCTGCCTATCCCAGTCTGCTGTCCCCACATGGTTCAAGATGGCCACCATTGTTCCTGTACCCAAGAAAGCAAAGGTAACTGAACTAAATGACTATCGCCCCGTAGCACTCACCTCTGTCATCATAAAGTGCTTTGACAGAATAGTCAAGGATCATATCACCTCTACGTTACCTGTCACCCTAGACCGACTTCAATTTGCTTACCGCCCCAATAGAGCCACAGACGATGCAATTGCCATCACACTGCAGACTACCCTATCCCATCTGGACAAGAGGAATACCTATGTAAGAATGCTGTTCATTGACTATAGCTCAGCATTCAACACCATAGTACCCTCCAAGCTCAACATTAAGCTTGAGGCCCTGGGTCTGAACCCCGCCCTGTGCAACTGGGTCCTGGACTTCCTGACGGGCCGCCCCCAGGTGGTGAAGGTTGGAAACAACATCTCCACTTCGCTGATCCTCAACACTGGGGCCCCACAAGGGTGTGTGTTCAGCCCCCTCTTGTACTCCCTGTTCAACCATGACTGCGTGGCCAAGCACGCCTCCAACTCAATCATCAAGTTTGCATCAAGACCCAACAGTAGTAGGCTTGATTACCAACAATGACGAGACAGCATACAGGGAGGAGGTGAGTGCTCTGGGAGTGTGGTGCCAGGAAAATAACCTCTCACTCAACGTCAACAAAACAAAGGAGATGATCGTGGACTTCATGAAATAGCAGAGGGTGCACCCCCCTATCCACATCGACAGGACCGCAGTGGAGAAGGTGGAAAGCTTCAAGTTCCATGGCGTACACATCACTGACAAACTGAAATGGTCCACCCACGCAGACAGTGTGGTGAAGAAGGTGCAACAGAGCCTCTTCAACCTCAGGAGGCTGAAGAAATTTGGCTTGGCACCTAAAACCCTCACAAACTTTAATAGATGCACAATTGAGAGCATCCTGTCGGCCTGTATCACCGCCTGATACGGCAACTGCACCGCCCGCAACCGCAGGGCTCTCCAGAGGGTGGTGCGGTCTGCCGAACGCATTACCGGGGCAAACTACCCACCATCCAGGACACCTACAGCACCCGATGTCACAGGAAGGCCAAAAAGACATCAAGGACATCAACCACCTGAGCCACTGCCCTGTTCACCCCTCTATCATCCAGAAGGCGAGGTCGTTTTTCAACCATTCCTCAATTTTCATGCTAACAAAATAAAAAATATAGAAAAGTATAAAAAGTTTCGTTTTGGCAAGTCAGTTAGGACATCTACTTTGTGCATGACACAAGTAATTTTTCCAACAATTGTTTACACTTTCACTTATAATTCACTGTATCACAATTCCAGTGGGTCAGAAGTTTACATACACTAAGTTGACTGTGCCTTTAAACAGCTTGGAAAATTTCAGAAAATGATGTCATGGCTTTGACTCATTTGAGTCAATTGGAAGTGTACCTGTGGATGTATTTCAAGGCCTACCTTCAAACTCAGTGCCTCTTTGCTTGACATCATGGGAAAATCAAAAGAAATCAGCCAAGACCTCAGAAAAACAATTGTATACCTCCACAAGTCTGGTTCATCCTTGGGAGCAATTTCCAAACGCCTGAAGGTACCACGTTTATCTGTACAAACAATAGTACGCAAGTATAAACACCATGGGACCACGCAGCCGTCAAACGGCTCAGGAAGAAGATGTGTTCTGTCTCCTAGAGATGAACGTACTTTGGTGCGAAAAGTGCAAATAAATCCCAGAACAACAGCAAAGGACCTTGTGAAGATGCTGGAGGGAACAGGTACAAAAGTATCTATATCCACAGTAAAAACGAGTCCTATATCGACATAACCTGAAAGGCCGCTCAGCAAGGAAGAAGCCACTGCTCCAAAACCGCCATAAAAAAGCCAGACTATGGTTTGCAACTGCACATGGGGACAAAGATCGTACTTTTTGTAGAAATGTCCTCTGGTCTGATTAAACAAAAATATAACTGTTTGGCCATAATGACCATCATTATGTTTGGAGGAAAAAGGGGGTTGCTTGCAAGCCGAAGAACACCCTCCCAACCGTGAAGCACGGGGGTGGCAGCATCATGCTGTGGGGTTGCTTTGCTGCAGGAGGGACTGGTGCACTTCACAAAATAGATGGCATCATGAGGAAGGAAAATGATGTGGATATATTGAAGCAACATCTCAAGACATCAGTCAGGAAGTTAAAGCTTGGTCGCAAATGGGTCTTCCAAATGGACAATGACCCCAAGCATACTTCCAAAGTTGTGGCAAAATGGCTTAAGGACAACAAAGTCAAGGTATTGGAGTGGCCATAACAAAGCCCTGACCTCAATCCTATAGAAAATGTGTGGGCAGAACTGAAAAGGCGTGTGCGAGCAAGGAGGCCTACAAACCTGACTCAGTTACACCAGCTGTGTCAGGAGGAATGGGCCAAAATTCACCCAACTTATTGTGGGAATCTTGTGGAAGGCTACCCGAAACGTTTGACCCAAGTTAAACAATTTAAAGGCAATGCTACCAAATACTAATTGAGTGTATGTAAACTGCTGACCCACTGGGAATGTGGTGAAATAAATAAAAGCTGAAATAAATCATTCTCTCTACTATTATTCTGACATTTCACATTCTTCAAATAAAGTGGTGATCCTAACTGACCTAAAACAGGGAATTTTTACTAGGATTAAATGTCAGGAATTGTGAAAAACTGAGTTTAAATGTATTTGGCTAAGGTGTATGTAAAGGCCCATTATCGCCTCTTCACTGTTGACGTTGAGACTGGTGTTTTGCGGGTACTATTTAATGAAGCTACCAGTTGAGGACCTGTGAAGCGTCTGTTTCTCAAACTCGACACACTAATGTATTTGTCCTCTTGCTCAGTTGTGCACCGGGGCCTCCCACTCCTCTTTCTATTCTGGTTAGAGCCAATTGCTTTTCTTTCGAAAACAAGGACATTTCTAAGTGACCCCAAACTTTTGAACGGTAGTGTATGTTGGGTTGTTGTGATTATAAACTGTACAGTATATCCACCCAGATTTTATTGAAAAAATCCTGATTGAATCAAACAAATGCAAATCCGGTCATCCACTCAAATTTTCCTGTAACTTTTTGACCCCTTAACTTCTGATCTTATCAGGGTTCGGTAGTTTGATGATGCTGTTTGCATAGTCACTGTGAATACATAGATTGCACTCAAATCCCCCCCCCCCCCCACCCCACCTCTTGTGGTGCAGTTCACATTTTGGGTATGAAAACCAAGCTTTTGATTTGTCTTTGCCCCACACAAAGAAAGTATTTTCACCACCACGTCTGAACCAGTGTTAATTTTGAGGCACGCGTTTCAGGGCATGGTCCTATCTGTCGTTCCACCGGAATGCTGTCATTTCCCTTTCCAACCAGCCATTCCAAGTCATTGCTTTATTCAAACAATGAAAGAAATGTAGCAGTGATCGCTAATCCCCAGGTGCAGGTGCATCTCAAAGCATATTTAAGGTAATTAGCAATTCCGCAGAAATTGCTTTCCATCCTTTCATGTTTTCTCATCCAAACACAGTCAAGCAATATCCATCGACAACTGCTAACAGCTCTTATCAATATTCAGTCATGGTGAGAAACTATTTACCCACTCTACACGGTCACTTTTAATCTCACTTTCACACTATTCGTCTGCTTTGCTCTTTTTTCTCTGTCGATCTCTCTCTTACTAGAACAAAGTCTTACCAAATCCCCCTGCAATTACTTTAGCCTCTTTGCACCTTTGCAGTTCCTCTCTGTGTTGCTAACAGCACTCTTAGTAATCATTAGCACTTCATAAGGGGGCTATGTGGGCCATGGAAGGATTGAGGCAGAAGGCATTTTATAGAGAGAGGAAATAGGTTTTATATGCAAGTGGACTCAGTGGAAAGTAGTATTTTTTCATTTTTTTTCATTCTCTAGTGTGTCCGACGCAAACCTTATTTTGCATGTCATAGTTTGGTTTGTACCTCATAACCTCAAACTCTTGGATGTTTAAATGGACACCCGATGCACTTGACAAGTCAAGGTATTTCTAAAAAACTTTGTGAATAAGACAATGTTTTTTCGTAAGGACACAGAACAGCATTAGCATTTTCTTCAAAGGGCAGATTCAGTTCCAGATTGTGTGTCTACATATAGTTATGAATCTCTGTCACCCCCAGCATTATGCTCCTGTTCTCCTTTTATGTCCTTAATAATGAATAATACTTTTGCAGTTAGACTCCAACTGCCGATCAAAGCTTAACGTGCTCAGCAGAATGATATGATACATTACACACCAGCATCTATACTGTATATGAATAGCCCACCTCTGGGTATATTCCTATCATGCAAGGATGTCAGAATCAAAGGCATTATCGCTGATCTGTGTTTAGAGTAAGGCAAATAACCTAATTTCAAGCCTATTGTTGTGCTCTTATTGCTGCATTCTGATGGTGTTGTTGGCTTTTCTAAAGCCATCTGTTAGTGTTCGATTCTGACTGAGTCATTTAAGAAAAGTAATAGGTATAAGGGGACTGGCTGATTCACCACACCGTATGTCAGTAATTGTCCCTTGAATAACACTTGGAAAACTAGCCCTCTACTTCTTGTACAGAATCTTGAAGCATGTTTATCCACAGAGAAAACTATATATATTATGATTGTATATAATAGGGCTTTCAAGACAAGTCTTACTATTTATCTTTGAAAAATAGCATCACCAACTGGTGGTGGACTCAGATAGCGGTGCCGGTTTAGATATAGGTACAACTGTCCCTGCGCACCGGTTAGAGGACATAAATTAACAGTAGGAAACAGGGATACAATTCACACTTTATTGACACACACGTAATCATACACACACACATAAGAGAAAAGGACTAGAGGAAGTGTATAGGGTAAATCCATTTGAATTCAGTCACTTTTTGAAAGCACCCAATTTGGTTTGAATGAAACCTTCCATACATATTTTCCCATTGTAGAAGTGCTCAGAAAGTGACTTTTTGGACCTGAATGCCTAAACATTCAAGAGATAAAGGTGCTAAAAGTTGACCCATTTTGTATACCCCACATCTATGTCTTCATCACTGGAAAATATAAACTGTTGAGATTTATATAATTTAAAAGTTTACAAACAGGGTTGTCAAACTATTTTATAATTTCTGGATACATTTTTTTAATATACACTACCAGTCAAAAGTTTGGACACATCTACTCATTCAAGGGATTTTCTTTATTTTTACTATTTTTTACATTGTAGAATAATAGTGAATCATGTAGTAACCAAAAGACTGTTAAAAAAATCTAAATATATTTTATATTTGAGATTCTTCAAATAGCCACCCTTTTGCCTTGATGACAGCTTTGCACACTCTTGGCATTCTCTCAACCAGCTTCATGAGATAGTCACCTGGAATGCATTTCAAATAACAGGTGTGCCTTCTTAAAAGTTAATTTGTGGAATTTCTTTCCTTAATGCGTTTGAGCCAATCAGTTGTGTTGTGACAAGGTATACAAAAGATAACCCTATTTGGTAAAAGACCAAGTCCATATTATGGCAAGAACAGCCCAAATAAGCAAAGAGAAACGACAGTCCATCATTACTTTAAGACATGAAGGTCAGTCAATACGGAAAATTTCAAGAACATTGAAAGTTTCTTGAAGTGCAGTCGCAAAAACCATCAAGCGCTATGATGAAACTGGCTCTCATGAGGACCACCACAGGAATGGAAAACCCAGAGTTAACTCTGCTGCAGAGGATAAGTTCATTAGAGTTACCAGCCTCAGAAATTGCAGCCCAAATAACTGCTTCACAGAGTTCAAGTCACAGACACATCTCAACATCAACTGTTCAGAGGGGACTGTGTGAATCAGGCCTTTATGGTCGAATTGCTGCAAAGAAACCATTACTAAAGGACACCAATAAGAAGGAGAGACCTGTTTGGGCCAAGAAACACGAGCAATGGATATTAGACCGGTAGAAATGTGTCCTTTGGTCTGGAGTCCAAATTTGAGATTTTTGGTTCCAACCGCCGTGTCTTTGTGAGACGCGGTGTGGGTGAATGGATGATATCCGCATGTGTAGTTCCCACCAAAAAGCATGGAGGAAAAGGTGTTATGGTGTGGGGGTGCTTTGCTGGTGACACTGTGATTTATTTAGAATTCAAGGCACACTTAACCAGCATGGCTACCACAGCATTCTGCAGCGATACACCATCCCATCTGGTTTGGGCTTAGTGGGACTATCATTTGTTTTTCAACAGGACAATGACCCAACACACCTCCAGGCTGTGTAAGGGCTATTTGACCAAGAAGGAGAGTGATGGAGTGCTGCCTCCACAATCCCCCGACCTCAACCAAATTGAGATGGTTTGGGATTAGTCGGACGGCAGGGTGAAGGAAAAGCAGCCAACAAGTGCTAACCATATGTGGGAACTCCTTCAAGACTTTTGGAAAAGCATTCCAGGTGAAGCTGGTTGAGAGAATGCCAAGAGTGTGCAAATCTGTCATCAAGGCAAAGGGTGGCTATTTGAAGAATCTCAAATCTCAAATATATTTTGTTTTGTTTAACACTTTTTATGATTTCATAGTTTTGATGTCTTCACTATTATTCTACAATGTAAAAATAAAGAAAAACCCTTGAATGAGTAGGTGTGTCCAAACTTTTGACTGGTACTGTATATAAACATTTTAATTTTAAGGGCAATTATCTAAAAACGCTTAAACTCTGATTTTTTTGTGTCCGCCGTCGGTTGACTCACAACATGCTCTTGAATACAGGGGGGTGTCATGTTTTGGCTAGGAATACAATATAAATGTCAACTTTCAAATGGTACCACAATTAAATCTAAATGTCAATGTTGTACCAGCTAAATTGCAGTGTCTGAAGCAGGGGCGGTGTGTTCAATAGGGCGATATGGGCGACGCACTGCCAAACGGGAAAAGGAAGGGATTTTTTTTCTAATCAATTATATCACGGCAACAGTAGTTATCATATCAGTGTTCTAATCTGATCTGACTGCCACTAAATGTCAAATCAGGCTAAAGTCGTGCTTCAAATGGCCCCGCCCGTTTTTGGGGCGATTTCAGTCAAGTTGAAAATCGCCCAGAAGTCTGTCATAGACTCTGATGTAAAATCTATTTTTTTCAAATTTCAAAGCTTTCAATACAATCTCTATGTGTTTCTGAGGGCTTGCACTTACGCGCTTTCGTCATACGTGACGTAACCATGAACGTAACTAAGAAAATAGCGGCTAGCAGCGTCTCTGTTGCGACCTGCAGTGTGGCGTTATCTTATGTTTTTAATTTGTACACTTAGTGGCGTTATTTTATGTTTTTAATTTGTACACTTAGTTTACAAACATTCTGCCAACCATGGATTTCCAGTGGTGGGTTTTGGACTGATCTTGTTGATCGTGTACATACCCGCTACGAACGGACTAAATAATGAAAACGCTGCTGGCAGCGGAATCCAATACAGCTGGGAGACTTGGCTGGATGACAGAGACAGTCACAGGGAAAATCGATCCTGGTAAGAGAGCGACTCTGTACCCCCGACATTGAACTGCTTTCTGTGTCACTGCGACCTTACTATCTGCCCCGTGAGTTCCCCCAATTGTTTGTTACCGTTGTGTACTGTTGATAATCACAAGTTTACTGGAGAACTGAGACCAAGTAGAGACTTTGGACAGGGTGGATATGGTATAATAAAGGCAGTTTATTCAGAGGTAAAGATATCTGGAATCGCGTGCACGGACTCGTTCGTCAAACTCTTAGGGAGCTATCTGAAGAGAGCCCCGAAAACATTGTGTGCAGACATTTTATACAATAAATGATGTAGGTTGAATCTAGTAGTTCTGATCTTCTGATTGGTCCTGATGAGTTGGGCGAGGTCCCCTCCACTGTTGCATTGGCTCTGAGTCGGGTTCTCTGTCTTCAAATGTTCAGCCTAAAGAGAGGGGATTTTTGTGTGTGTGTGTGTGTGTGTTTAACAGTGATGATGTGTGTGTGTGTGTGTGTGTTATCAGTGATGATGTGTGTGTGTGTGTGTGTGTGTGTGTGTGTCCTCAGAGCAAGAACTCGTGAGTTGGAAGAACTGAGAGACCTATGGCGTGGGTGTTGTCCTTGGCCACCTGCTGACAAGGCTGACAAGATAGGACTCTTTTGTCCATTGTTATAGGATAGGAACAGCATTGATTGAAAACAAACGCCCAACACAAAATGGGTCATGCACAAGATTTTAGTCAGACCAAGCTATAACATTATATATTTACTACGACAGTACATTCAACCAAAAGCTAATATAACAAAGGCATCAGAGATTATTTATAATCTGTCACAGAAACTGGAATCCATCTCCCCAGATCAGTCAATAAATGCTTCTGGTATTGACTTATATGCTGCCCCTGTCTTCATGTTGTTGCTGGACATATCTTTTTTAAAATGTGTGTAGGTCACCTAAATCATCAGAAAAATTGCCCCTCCTGAGAATTTTTTCAGGAGCCGCCACTGGTCTGAAGGGATAGGTCAATTTTATGAATTCTATATCTATGAATGAAATGACACCCACCCTGTATTCAAAAGCATTTTTTGTCTCAACCGATGGCGGGCACAAAACAAAAACCTCAGTTGATGTGAAATAGGGTCTAAGCTACAACATATAAGTATATGAAAAAAATCTGTTTACTTGTTTTTAGATCATTTACATTTACGGAAGCCCTGAATTCCAAGGCAAAAAAACAAGAAACGGACTCTTGGAATTATATTTTTTGAACGACTTAAGCGTTGTTCACACTAGGCCTTAATGATCAAACCAGTTTTGTTTTTCAAATCTGTTTTGGAGTACTGACTGTCCAAACAGCAAGTTACAGGTGACCAAATCGTATTTGTGTGTGTTCAGACATCAGTCATTTGCGGACATGGCTACGCTAGTTGTCATAGAGAATGGCACCGGAGGAGATGGCTGCCGTTTTACGGGCTCCTAACCAATTGTGCTATTGTGTGTGTTTTTTCGCGTTATTATTTTGTACATAATGTTTCTGCCACCGTCTCTTATGACCGAAAATAGCTTCTGGATATCAGGACAGCGATTACTCACCTTGTACTGGACAAAGATTTTTTCTTTAACGAGTCGGACGCGAAGGATTTACTTCAGACACCCGACAAGGCCCAAATCCCCATCATTCGCATGAAGAAAAGACAGAGATATTGGGGAATTTGCATACCGCCCCAACAGATCCTCAGATGATGCAATCTCTATTGCACTCCACACTGCCCTTTCCCACCTGGACAAAAGGAACACCTACGTGAGAATGATATTCATTGACTACAGCTCAGCGTTCAACACCATAGTGCCCTCAAAACTTGATTTGATTTGACCGTGTGTGCACAGTGTTTCCTATCACTCAGAAGTTATGTAGCAAACTAAGGTGACAACTCAACTCCGGTGCTGGCCTGCATTGGACGTTTCCCAGTTGCACCTTTAACTCCTGAATGTTTTGGCATTCAGTTCCAAAAAGTCACTTTCTGACCACTTCTTCCATGGGCAAACATGTATGGAACATTTTGTTTAAAGCAAACAGGGTGCTGTCAAAAAGAGATTGAATTGAAAATCCATGTGGAAAGGGTCCAGATGTGAGTGGAGGTGGAGGACAGCCTGCCCTCCTGGAAACAACTAAAGAGTTCAGGGGCGGAGTCTCGGGCTGAGGTCGGGGGTTGGTAGCCTACCTCAGCTGTAAGAAATCACAGTTTATCTTTAAATCCCAGGGCCAGAGAGAGGGTTTGAGAGAGTGTTCTGAGAAGTACTCATGGGCAAATGTAAGGGTTTTATACAGCCGCCCTAAAATGTATGTAGTATATTTTGCCTCAGTAAAACCCTCTTGCGCGGGCACGGCTGTTTGTCCCCAGTTGCCGCCCCATGAAGGCCAGTGGTTGTAGGGCACTGGCAGAGGCGGAAGTCCCGCCGCCCCATGTCGCCACCCCTTCCATGGCATGGATGCAGCGGGCAGTGAGGGACATGGTGCTCACCGTGTCTGTGAGGCTGGGCTGTCAAGCAGGGGTCAGGGCGGTCCATGCCCGTGCTGCTGGAGGTGCACAGACTGGTGGAGGAGGCCATCCCATGAGTTGGGCCAGGCATCCTTGGCCTGAATAGGGCGAGAGTGCTGGTTAGGTGGAGGCTCTCCTACGGGGGCTGGATGTGCATCCATGTCCGGAACCGGAGGCAGTCCCGGATCTGGTCCAGTCGGTGGTTCCATGGCTGGCGTTGGATCAGCCGATGGCATTGGGCCCGGGACAGGAGTGGTTGGCAGACCCAGCACTGGAACTGAGTCGGCCGGTGGGTCCAGGACAGGGCCGGACATCGGACCCAGGGCTGGTGCTCGGTCTGGCGATGGGCCCAGGTCGGGGCTGGACTGGTCCTCCAGGATGGCAGTGGACATCGGGACCAGAACTGTGGTCAGTCCCGATGCTGGCAGGTCGAGGAGAGACACTGAAAGCTCATCTGCTGCTGGAACCTGAGGCACTGAGTGGGACTGGTTGGAGAGTCGGCTTGAGCGTCATGCCAAGGCCAAGTAGGTCTGCAAGGGCTGAAGGCAGTGTAGGGACCAGCACCGGAGTTGAGTCCGGTGTTGGCTGGTCCAGGAGTGACACTAATTGGAGTGTCAGTTGGGGTGCTGGCTCAGGCGCACTGGTGGCTGCAGGTCTGGCTGGCAGTCTGCAGGCAGAGGTGGAGAAAGCTGGAGAGCTGGGGCTTGCTGGTATGGCTGCAGCTCTGGCGACGTCTCGGTTCGCTGGAGCTCTGTTGGTCGTAGGGCAGGCTGCAGCACTGACAACAGCTTTTCTGGCTCAGGTGCTGCTCGTGGTGGCACCGGCTGGGGTGCATGTTGGAGCGGAGCTGGCTGCTGGACCTGCTCAGGCTCCGATGGTGGCCGTTTGACAGGCCGGGTAACTGGCTTGGGAGCTGGTGGGGGTTTTCACTCACTTTGTCCTCCAAACACGACGAGTTGAGTTTTTACCAAAAAGTTATATTTTGGTTTCATCTGACTATATGACATTCTCCCAATCCTCTTCTGGATCATCCAAATGCACTCTAGCAAACTTCAGACGGGCCTGGACATGTACTGGCTTAAGCAGGGGGACACGTCTGGCACTGCAGGATTTGAGTCCCTGGCGGCGTAGTGTGTTACTGATGGTAGGCTTTGTTACTTTGGTCCCAGCTCTCTGCAGGTCATTCACTAGGTCCCCCCGTGTGGTTCTGGGATTTTTGCTCACCGTTCTTGTGATCATTTTGCCCGCAGTTCCTCCTCGATGACCGCATCCGTGATACGCTGGAGCCTCTTCCCTATGCGCTGGAGTCTCCGGAGATCCCGGTCCTCCTATTCTTACGTGCGCGTGCGCCTCATCTGAGGCATGGTATGCGGCATGAACTGCATTCCGTCACTACTGGTCATAGTCCAGGACAATTGCACCTACAGTGGGGAAAAAAAGTATTTAGTCAGCCACCAATTGTGCAAGTTCTCCCACTTAAAAAGATGAGAGAGGCCTGTGAATTTCATCATAGGTACACGTCAACTATGACAGACAAAATTAGAAAAAAAATCCAGAAAATCACATTGTAGGATTTTTTATGAATTTATTTGCAAATGATGGTGGAAAATAAGTATTTGGTCAATAACAAAAGTTTCTCAATACTTTGTTATATACCCTTTGTTGGCAATGACACAGGTCAAACGTTTTCTGTAAGTCTTCACAAGGTTTTCACACACTGTTGCTGGTATTTTGGCCCATTCCTCCATGCAGATCTCCTCTAGAGCAGTGATGTTTTGGGGCTGTCGCTGGGCAACACAGACTTTCAACTCCCTCCAAAGATTTTCTATGGGGTTGAGATCTGGAGACTGGCTAGGCTACTCCAGGACCTTGAAATGCTTCTTACGAAGCCACTCCTTCGTTGCCCGGGCCCGTGTGTTTGGGATCATTGTCATGCTGAAAGACCCAGCCACGTTTCATCTTCAATGCCCTTGCTGATGGAAGGAGGTTTTCACTCAAAATCTCACGATACATGGCCCCATTCATTCTTTCCTTTACACGGATCAGTCGTCCTGGTCCCTTTGCAGAAAAAACAGCCCCAAAGCATGTTTCCACCCCCATGCTTCACAGTAGGTATGGTGTTCTTTGGATGCAACTCAGCATTCTTTGTCCTCCAAACACGACGAGTTGAGTTTTTACCAAAAAGTTCTATTTTGGTTTCATCTGACTATATGACATTCTCCCAATCCTCTTCTGGATCATCCAAATGCACTCTAGCAAACTTCAGACGGGCCTGGACATGTACTGGCTTAAGCAGGGGGACACGTCTGGCACTGCAGGATTTGAGTCCCTGGCGGCGTAGTGTGTTACTGATGGTAGGCTTTGTTACTTTGGTCCCAGCTCTCTGCAGGTCATTCACTAGGTCCCCCCGTGTGGTTCTGGGATTTTTGCTCACCGTTCTTGTGATCATTTTGACCCCACAGGGTGAGATCTTGCGTGGAGCCCCAGATCGAGGGAGATTATCAGTGGTCTTGTATGTCTTCCATTTCCTAATAATTGCTCCAACAGTTGATTTCTTCAAACCAAGCTGCTTACCTATTGCAGATTCAGTCTTCCCAGCCTGGTGCAGGTCTACAATTTTGTTTGTGGTGTCCTTTGACAACTCTTTGGTCTTGGCCATAGTGGAGTTTGGAGTGTGACTGTTTGAGGTTGTGGACAGGTGTCTTTTATACTGATAACAAGTTCAAACAGGTGCCATTAATACAGGTAACGAGTGGAGGACAGAGGAGCCTCTTAAAGAAGAAGTTACAGGTCTGTGAGAGCCAGAAATCTTGCTTGTTTGTAGGTGACCAAATACTTATTTTCCACCATAATTTGCAAATAAATTCATAAAAAATCCTACAATGTGATTTTCTGGATTTTTTTTCTTCTCAATTTGTCTGTCATAGTTGACGTGTACCTATGATGAAATTCACAGGCCTCTCTCATCTTTTTAAGTGGGAGAACTTGCACAATTGGTGGCTGACTAAATACTTTTTTTCCCCACTGTATCTGGGTCGAAGGACCATGAAAAGCCATTGCAAGCCATTGCTATTCAAACAAACACAGAATAGATAGCAAATTGCCAACCTAGCATTTATCCTCAGTTGACCTGGGACTAGTGGTTACTAGGCTTGAATATTACATTCTCGAAGCTTTCGTACGCTGGTGGGCTCTGTTGGCTTCTTTGTCAGCACCGGTAGCTGGAGGCTTTGACGTTTAAAGAGGATGTGTGAATGTCCTGCAGCATTTCCCTCACTAAAAGGTCATGCTTGACTCCCTAATAAGTAGCGAGGTAATGCTTTGTAATGGGCTGGCTGTGAAGGAGGCACATCATGATGATGGGGGGTGAAGTTTCCTCAACTCTGATCTTGGGTCAGTTTTATATTTTCCCCACTAATGGTTAAGGTTAGTATTAGGGGAGGGAAAGCTGATCCTAGATCTGTATCTAGGGGAAACCTCACCCCAGAGCCATCAAGATGATGTGGGGGAGGGTGTCAAAACACCTACCAGCTCACACTCCCTTCAATGACCACACAACCATCCCTTGCTGGAGATAACTGGAGATGTTCCACCATGCTATATTTATCACATATGACTTGAACAGATTTGGAATACATTTTGTAATAATAGAACTGACTATAAAAGCTTTATTGTCACTTGATTGATATTCTGGATTGTATTGTCATATCTGGCCCATCTTCCCTTCTAGTTAGGTGTAAAACTCATATAACACTGTCCTCCACTAACATGAATGATCCACCTGGATAACATTGCTTCGTCACTGCTCAATAACGCCAGGGTCTATCGCCTCCCGTTCACTTTGTATTTGTCTGCCCTTTTCTTTTTCCCCCTTCCGAGTGTCACAGAGGATTTGATTTAACGCCCTCTGTAATGGGAAAATCCTGCTGTTCCTGTGATAAAAGCTTTCAAAGATTATATTGGTTCATTGTCATTCCGCCATCGATCATTGGATGAGTCCCCTCCAGCCTCACTCCATCTTCCATTCATGTCCCTTTTGATATATCAAAGTTGTGGATCAAATCTGTGAGACCATACACTACGAATACATATTCATCATGACACGCAGTGGCAGATATGTCATTTTCCACCGAAGAATGAATCTATTGATTCCTAATGTATCTCAAACTAAAAGGGACTGCTTTTTGAATGTCACACTGTCATGTCCAAATTACTTGAGGAATAGATCCCATTGTTGCATGAAAACCACCTGGCAAGGTTGAAGGTTTTGGGACAATCTTTCAATGCAGCAAGTATCAGGGGTTCTAAAACAAATTAGTTTAGAAAGAAAAGTTAAGAAAAGGGGTTCTTTAAATGTGTGACATTAATTGGTATTAAAGTTCGAAACTAAAGGCAGTGGTGATTTTAGTATGTAAATCTTGGTGGATCAACCTCAACCAATTTTCTTTCCGATGCATGCCAGCAAAGTCACTACATAACATTAAACAATACATGAATTGCACTATAATAGTGACAAACGGTGGCCACAAACTGTTAGGGCCTACATAAAGCTGTCCCGGCAGCAGAGTTTTCCTTTCAGCACCATGGAGTGAATCCTTACCACCGCTACACCTGTCTATCAGCAGAGCCTCATCTGGCAGCCAAACAGTTCATTCAGCCTTATTTACTGCCTATTTAAAAAACATAGCTGATATGGCTGACTTGTTTAAATAAATATGGTTTCTACTGACTCCTTGTGGATTTGTGTAACTCGATAAAAACGTTCTCCTTCAATAATAACGCATGCCGGCATGAGTTTTGACTTTTGAACCATACACACACATTATTACATTTATATTCAATAAATTGATAATGTTTGTTCTTATATCATTAACACTTAGCTCTAAGAATAAGCAAGTGCAAGCAAACGAGCTGCGACGAGGTAGGCCTATTTGTTCAGTACTTTCAAAATGGACACCGACAGAGATGCATAGATGTTAGTTCAGATCAATTCAGCAAGATGTTGAGGCCTTGACTTTACTCTTCTTTAAGTCACCACACACACACACAGAGAAAGAGAGACTGCTAGCCTACCATTTAAAGTATTTTATTAGGTATATGTGGTCTAAAAGGAAGTAAAATACAATCACGAGGACCCACTTTTATAGACAATGTACCGACGCACAGTGCAAACAAAACAACCTTCGCAATATCAACTGGAATTACATGGGTCTATTACTGAACCTTTTGTTGAAAAAAATATATCTGAATGGGAAGAGAATCACTGGCAAACATGGTTACAGACCCAACAACATTATATAGTATCGCCTCCTCGTGAAGAAAACCACATTAGCTAATTATAATACACGAGGTAAGCGAAACAATGAAATGCATAATTCCAACATTGCCTAAAAGGATTAATACGATACTAATGACATAGACCTATATAAGCAATATGACAATTTAGATGTACAAACTATGGCATAAGGCAACGATGAGCGGATAAGAGGCACGCTGTAATTTTGATTTAAAATGAGCGAGCTAAGACGGACGTAGTCGATAGCCTATTTGTTCAGCACTTTTTAAATGGACAGCGACAGAATTCAGAACATTGGCCGTTCTTACAGTATTCTCCCTGTACACCAAGTCAGAAACTGTAGGATAAATAATGGGGGTATTCAAGCAGACAATGAAAGCTCTTACAATATTCGGGGCGGCAGGTAGCTTAGTGGTTAAGAGCGTTGTGCCAGTAACCGAAAGGTCGCTGGTTCTAATCCCCGAGCCAACTAGGTGAAAAATCTGTCGATGTGCCCTTGAGCAAGGCACTTAACCCTAATTGCTCCTGTAAGTCGCTCTGGATAAGAGCGTCTGCTAAATGATTAAAATGTAAAATGTAAATTCGATGATGACATTTTTCTAAAACAGGCTATAGGCTACATTTGCACCACTAAGTCAGAACAGTAGGCTAAGTTCTGAGGGGGAGAGGGCCCAAATTATTAGGGTGAGACACACTACTAACAGCTTACTACCCAACATACACTTAGTATTACTTTCTTAGCTACAGTATACATACAGTATCTCCCTGGCATATTACATAATTTATGCAGCAGCATACAATACATATTTTTGGACTCACCGTTGTTGTGCTGTGCTCAGTCCTTCTTGTGGGCAATCTTTGTCATCAAACTTTGTCATCAAATTCTGTCATTCTCTGGATTTATGGTGCTTTCAAGACAACTGGGAACTCGAGGTTGAATCATGACGTCAGTGATTTTTCAGGTCGGAGCTCTAGAAAGAGGCCCAAGTTCCTGACTTCAAAACCGTTCAAAACGTATTTTCCCAGTTGGAGCTCTTTTTTTTTCCAAGTTCCCAGTTGTCTTGAATGCACTGAAGTCTGAGATTTCCCAGTTCCGAGTTTCTAGTTGTTTTGAACGCGGCAGACGTCATGCTGGATTAACAGCATGGCCAATGTATTCAACCTTTTCTGGCCTATGGTGTTGCGTGTGAATGTTATTCTTTTAAGTTTCGAAAAGAGACCCTTTCAGACAGATGTTTTTAAATCCTTAAACCCAGACTTGGACCACACACGCTCTCCACCGAATAGCAGACAGGGGAAGCAAAATAGTGATTGCTTTGTGACACTCGCAGTTAGTCACTGATTCCTTCCAAACCACTCATTGTTGACGTAGTGTCCCCATGAGTGACAGAACACTGACTAAATCACGGCTCAACTAGAGAATATTACCAATGCCTACGCTCTGTATTTTCGCTGGCTGCCCGCCCCACCACCACAGAAAGCACTGAGCTAGGCTGAAACACCTGCATTTTGGAGCAAGAAAGAGAACATGTTTGTATGCGGCTTTATTAACTCAAGGGTTTTTTATTTTATTTTTACATTGTTTGCAAACTGAATTGTGACACTAATTAATGCCAAAATAAGATGCAAAACAGGCCTAATTATTATTATTTTTAATTATTATTTTTTGCTAAACTGGTGGGGCTCAAAACAGGAGGGGCTCTGCCCCACCTGCCCTGAATGACGGGTCGCCACTGACTAAAGGTAATAATCAAGGTGTAGATTATCCTGACAACAATATTCCCTACTATTTAGCCAAAAAAGTCTCCCATTATGTATTGCAGAGGAAGCCATGGTTTGGCATTTGTCCCGTTGTGCAGGTGGCCTTTCACCCCATCCCAGACATGTCTCCTCTGAATAGTAGCCATGTCGGAATGCTGTTGGCTTGACACCCCTCGTCATGGAATATCACAAATTCCCCTTTCAAATTCTTTTTTAAAATCCTTTTCAAGCCTTGAAACTGCATCCAGTGTCTGTCCTTTGGTTGTTGATTATGTTGTTTTGTTATGGGATGGGATGATAACATGGAAAACAACTTCAAGCTGAAGCTCTTGGCATTGATTAAGCTGTTGACGGTAATAAAAGCACAATGTTTGAGGGCAATTTAAAAACAAAATCTATAACAATATTGTGCTCAAGTAATAGCCTTAACTTTAGCTTTGCCTGAAGACCTACAGTAAATGCTACGTCAATGTTTGGCTCTGTTGTTCAACTGTGAGGGTTTAATCACCTAAAATAAATGGTTCAATCTAAATGTTTGAGTAATATGTATATTCTCATTAAACTCCATGCATCTTTGTTTTGAACATGAGCTCATTTCACTGCTACAGGTCAAATCCAGGCTGCATTGGCAGCATCTAACATGTGTCGTGTTTGTCCCCTCAAGGCTTCTTGGACTCGCCCCGAGACGTACGAGGTATGGTTACTAAACACGTAGCCAGATCCTAGATTCAGTGCTTAACACCTAGCCAGTCTCATAGTAGACTAACCCTGTTCACTACAGAGCATCCTTGTTGGCTTTCTCTCCAAAGTTTCTCCTCAAACTCCCCAAAATCGGGCACCAATACGATTCCAGACTAATGAAGTCAAATTCAGGAATATGAAATGAGACGCTTCCTTTTGAACGTACATTTTTCATTTCATGTTTTGATTGCTAATTTGCGACTTGCCCTCAAGTTCGGTCCCTCCTCATATTGCATTAATTCCTCTCATAACTTTGGTTTCATAACCACTTATTACGAGCACGTCGAAAGTTCCCACAAAGCAGTTTGCCCCAATGCCTTAGAGCAACTTTCTTAGGGTGACAGAGTCCTGTCAAGGGACTGGGGCTAGCCAGGCACCAATGAAAAGCTTAAATTAGCCAACGCTCTGTGCTCTGCCGTGGACCAAGCCCAGCCAATCTAGCTGTGCCTTTTGAAAACACTAACCAGCCAAACTGTAGAATGCACAAATAAAACCCTAAAATAGAGATGCACCTTAATGCTGTCTAATCCACTGCTTGAAAGAAAGAAAGAAAGAAAGAAAGAAAGAAAGAAAGAAAGAAAGAAAGAAAGAAAGAAAGAAAGAAAGAAAGAAAGAAAGAAAGACTATGATTAAAGCTGATAAGATATTTTATAGTAATGTGAGGCCAGATGCCAGACAGAACCAAAACCAATATAAGAATTTAAAAAATGCGCATGCCTTTGTGGTAAATATCCAAGGCATTTGCTCAACCACCGCAATGCCTCTGTCACACAAGGCATAAATGTTTTTGTTTGGTTCAGTGTATTCATCAACATGTGTGCTTTAAATGAATGATTCAGTGGCATATGGATGGTGTGTGATGGGGAAAATAGGATTCCCAGAGCATTAACTCCAGATTAAAACGAGTTAATCATCTTGCAAGCCGTTATAAACCTTTCATGAATCATGAATTTTACAAAAAAAATACTCAAAGTTCAATTCACTGGAAAAAGTAGCTTATTATTAATTCAGGTCTCAGGTGATCAATACTCTAGCATCCAACCGGCCTCCTCCGGACACCTTTTGAGAGAGAAATGAGACGTCCGCCCCCAGCAGGTACGACTGCTTCTGAAGGCTGAGAGAGAAACCAAGCTGTGTTTTTCACTCTTGTACCCGGGCTCAGCTAGCCGTCCTATTTTCCTTGAATTGAGTGGAATGAGAAAAAGGGGTTGGCAGAATTATGCTTCTGCGCTTTTTATTAGAGGAGATAAGAGCCAGACACAGAATTGCATTATGGGGCCACGCTGCAGAGCCTCCCTCTTGCAAAAGCTCCCTCACTCTCTCTCCTGTTTCTCTTGATGTGACAACACAAGAAGAGCTGCACAAGGGGAGGGTGTGACATGAGCCTCGCCAGTGACCGACGCTCACAATGTAAAGCGGTGTGCACACTGCTTATATATGACATTTTCCCCCCGCCTCGGAACACATGTAATGCGATAGGCCCTGCATGTACAACTTACCGCCAATTACTAGGCGAGGGAAGCTGCTCTGTAGACAGCCTTGCATACTAACAGGTTAAGGATTGTGAGGCGGAAACGGGATCGGATCCACGCTCCAAAAAGCCTGTCTGTAATTTAAAGCCCTCAATGCCTTTGGCTCATGACTAATCCATCCTACCTTAAATCGACTTACTGAATAGATTGAATTGCAAAGCCCCAAATGTGCAATACAGACCAAATCCCCTCTGGCCATCGCACAAGTAATTTGTAGACTTAAGAAGACCTCCCAAAGCTGTCACAATGTCATATATAATAAAGAAGTCTGGCTCAGGAACATTGACCAGAAGATCAATTGCTGACTATTTCCCACAACTGGTCCAATGATTAGATTCTCATAATGATGTACATGTGGTCCTCTGTAGCTCAATTGGTAGAGCATGGCGCTTGTAACGCCAGGGTAGTGGGTTCGATCCCCGGGACCACCCATACGTAAAAATTTATGCACGCATGACTGTAAGTCGCTTTGGATAAAAGCGTCTGCTAAATGGCATATTATATATTTTTTATATTATATACATATCGCTGCTATTGATTTAGGAAGACTGTGAGATACATAGACTCTCCAGATAAGTAATGATGCTCCCTTTACTCATTAGATTTGTTAAGGTCAACACACCTATTTTGAGACTGGCATTCTGCTTGCCATGTAATTATTTGCAAGATGGCGTGACTCAGTTTGACATGTATAAGCACACTACTGACACTACGATGTCACGCTCTGGCTCCGGGACTTTGTATGTTGAGCCAGGGTGTGTTCGTTTTGTTGTGTTCTGTTTTGTTGGTTTGTCTATTGGGTTATGTTTCCTTGTTTGGTCAATGACTCCTAAATCGGAGGTAACGAGTGTCAGCTGTCGGCTCGTTATCTCTGATTGGGAGCCATATTTAAACTGTGTGTTTTCACCTTGTGGTTGTGGGTTTTTGTTCCTTGTCAGTCATTGTTACTGTGGACTTTACGTATCGTCTATTGTTTTGGCACTTTAATTAATAAAGTCATGTTCGCTCAACGCGCTGCGCTTTGGTCTACTCCTTTGGAAGACGATCGTGACAGAAAAACCCACCACAAAAGGACCAAGCAGCGTATACAGGAACACCCGCAGGAGAGAACGCTGGTGGATGTCCTCCTCGGCTGGGGACATATTACGCAGGAGGAGGCCGTCCGGTACCGGAGGGCGATGAAGGGGGAGAACCTGGCAGGAGAGGAGCAACGGCGTCAGCAGGGCCATCGTCGGAAGGACGAGAGGCAACCCCAAAACGTTTTTGGGGGGGGCACATGGCTTGGGCGGCTGGGCAGCAGGCGGCTGCTACAGGACGTTTTGGAGAGGTGGTCACCGGGTGTTGGGAGGCAGAAGGCAGGTTGGCAAGGCCTGGAGGTAGAGCGGAACCAACTTCCCGTACTCAGGCATGGCAGCGTGGGACGGGGCAGGTTCCGCGGTATGCGGAGCAGCGTACTGTGCCACGAGTGGTCCGGCACAGTCCTGTACGTCCGGTGCAAGCACCCCGCACGTGTCGTGCGAAGGGGGGGATGCAGCCAGGACGGAGTGTGCCGGATCTACGCTCGAGGTCTCCAGTGCCTCTCCGCGGTCCCGGATATCCTGCTCCCGTATCGCGTGCTGTCATGTCGGTACGGGTTCACAGCCCTGTACGTCCTGTGCGGATGCCTCACGCAGAGTGTGTGAGGGTAGGCATCCAGCCAGGACGGGTGGTGGCCGCTCTTCGCTCCAGGTCTCCTATCCGTCTCCACAGTCCGGTGAGGCCTGTTCCAGCTCCACGCACGAAGCCTACGGTGTGCGTCGCCAGCCCTGTTCAGCCTGTTCCTGCTCCACGCACGAAGTCTACGGTGTGCGTCGCCAGCCCTGTTCAGCCTGTTCCTGCTCCACGCACGAAGCCTACGGTGTGCGTCGCCAGCCCTGTTCAGCCTGTTCCTGCTCCACGCACGAAGCCAAGGGTGCGAGTCGTCAGCCTGGTCCAGCCCGTTCCTGCTACTCGCACCAAGCCAAGGGTGCGAGTCGTCAGCCTGGTTCAGCCCGTTCCTGCTACTCGCACCAAGCCAGGGGTACGAGTCGTCGGCCTGGTCCAGCCCGTTCCTGCTACTCGCACCAAGCCAAGGGTGCGAGTCGTCAGCCTGGTTCAGCCCGTTCCTGCTACTCGCACCAAGCCAAGGGTGCGAGTCGTCAGCCTGGTTCAGCTCGTCCCTGCTACTCGCACCAAGCCAAGGGTGCGAGCCGTCAGCCTGATCCAGCCCATTCCTGCTACTCGCACCAAGCCAGGGATGCGAGTCGTCAGCCTGGTGAGGGTAGTTCCGAATCCACGCATCAAGTCTAGGGTGCGTATCGTCGGCCAGGTCCGGTCCGTTCCTGCCTCACGCGCCAAGCCAGGTGTGTGCGTCGTCAGTCCAAATCCTACCAGCTGGGTCAGATCGGACTGGGGGCGCTACGGGGGGATTGAAGAGGGGTGGTGGTCAAGCCCGGAGCCGGAGCCGCCTCCGAGGAGCAACACCCACCCAGCCCTCCCCTGTTTGGGGTTTTGGAGGCGCGGTCGCAGTCCGCGCCTTTAGGGGGGGGTACTGTCACGCTCTGGCTCCGGGACTTTGTATGTTGAGCCAGGGTGTGTTCGTTTTGTTGTGTTCTGTTTTGGTGGGTTGTCTATTGGGTTATGTTTCCTTGTTTGGTCAATGACTCCCAATCGGAGGTAACGAGTGTCAGCTGTCGGCTCGTTATCTCTGATTGGGAGCCATATTTAAACTGTGTGTTTTCACCTTGTGGTTGTGGGTTTTTGTTCCTTGTCAGTCATTGTTACTGTGGACTTTACGTATCGTCTATTGTTTTGGCACTTTAATTAATAAAGTCATGTTCGCTCAACGCGCTGCGCTTTGGTCTACTCCTTTGGAAGACGATCGTGACATACGAGCATGATAAACATCTCACATCTGTTGACAGCTTATGTAATAGGGTGTCAGCTGGCATGACAAAAAATTGATTAAAACGTGTCACGGAAGAGACTTCTCTTGAATGGTTAAAACTGGTCACATTGGGCCAGTGAGTGGTGCACAGTCAATTAACTTTCATGTTTACCATCATATCAGCATGTGCCATTCATTATCCAACCTGCCCATTAAATTGAGTGTCTGTACCATTCTGATTTTGTAATTGAAATAGCTCTTTATCATAGAGTAATGAAGCAGTCCTTTGCACTTAGGTTTGCACTGAAACTTCAAAATCTGAACATTTTGTCTTATTGGAGCAAGCTTTAGATGTTCAAATAACTACAGATGTAGGATCTTAATTTGATTACCCTGTTGAAGGAGAACTTTAAAACTTGTAGTGTATTTGAAGTTTAAAAAGGCTTCTGATGTTTGTAATTTCCACTTTGATATTTCAGACTTGATTTTCCCTTATGAAAAATGTATCAAACCCTACATAAATGTCCATTAATTATAATATTCCACATAATAATGTACATTTCCTGTTGCTGCAAGATTATTTTCCTGCTGTAGCAAACTGGCTCAAGTTAAGATCCTACGTCTGTATTGGGCCATCAGCTTTTTCAGTTTATTATAATCAGAACAATAATACCCTCTATTACCTTATTTCTATTCAGGCTCATAAGACACAGGAGCAGATGCTTGCTCTAACATTCCCTTAACACAAGATTAATGTTGCCCTTTGAGAAGGTTATAGGACACCCCTCAGATCCTTAGCGCGCTCAGTTTTTAAAGTGCTGCACAGCCATTGTCACTACACAGAGAACAAAACACAATAGGGAGGGATTGTTGGATTGTTCACAGTATCTAGCACTGTGTAAGGACGGTTTTATAGACTTGCCAAAGATTGAATTGAATTTTCTGCCTAACAAATGGAATAGGGACCAGTAAGTTTCAACGTTAACAAGTTCCAGATGCACAGTTAGGGCTTTTTGTTTGATCAGATTACAGTCACTTCAGTCAGCTAACGGTACGTAGCACAGAGCAGTGCACGATTACCATCAGAGAGATGCACAGGTAAGAGAGAATCAAATCGTGTTCAAGCTCATTTCACACATTCAAATGTTTTATGAATATGAAGATGGGAGAGAGAAAAAATACGTCCCGAATAATGAACACAGGCAATCTGCTCCGAAAACCAGATAGCATCACAATACACAATTGATAAGATTGTAGGGACTAGTGGTTAGCTAGAGTCTGGCTAGTGAGTAATCAGGTTGTTAGTTCAGTGTTGTTAGTTCAGGGATGTTCAGTGTTAGTGCAGTAATTAGCTATAAGAAAGGGTGCTTTGTCTCGAGCAACGCTCTCTACCTCCTAGATTAAACCCAACCAGATTGCAGAATCGGGACAGTATGTACACATAGGATGATGCCGGTATCGACGCGTACAGTACTCAAAACTCTTAATTGGGAAGACCACGCAATGGGGAGGGGGGTCAAATATAAAATCTTGATCTATTATTGAAATAATGGAAAAGCTGAAGTGTGTGAAATGCTGTTTATAAAATAGTCCTATAGAGTTAGTAGCTTAGCAAGTAGATGTATTTCTGCCCATTGGTGTGAGGCTGTGTGTAGCCCAAAAGAAGCTGGAAGAAAAGCGGTTAATGGATTTTTTTCCGGCCATGCTTTTAGAACCTGCTGCATTGATGTGCTCCATTATTAATGTGTTTGGTTCTCCCGCCACCTCCTGCAAAGCAGCCTACAAAAAAATATATATATCTCTGTCTCAGTCCGGTGGAAGCTTGCCATCTTTATTTGGCAGCATTTTGTTAAGGAATTAAGTAAAGAAAGACAAATCTATTAAAAGTCAATTCTATCCAAATCCGACATGTGCACAGAAAAAAAGAATAACAAATTATAAAACAGAGGAAGGTTACACCTTGATTGGTCAAAGAGTAATCCCAAAACATGAAATGGTCAAAGTGTTAATTGTGGTTCTTCTCTTTTCTTCCTCGTAGAGTCTTGATGGGAATGTTGTTGTGCGTAGTCACGCACGGGTGTCCTCTCTCACCTTGAAGTATGTCCAGTACACCGATGGCGGCCACTACCTCTGCACCGCCCGCAACTCCATCGGTCAGGACCAGCAGACCATGTACCTGGAAGTGCGCTGTAAGACACTTATCTGTCTCTATTAGCTTGTTGTCACCCCTTTTTCACATCACATTTCACTTATATCACTTTTTACCTGTATCTTCAAATGTTCCATGAGTTGTCACTACTATTTGCGAATAGCAATTTTTGACTAAATCGAAGAGATTGTCTTAGAGAGTGATAGTCCAAAGAATTATAGATCAAAAGTTACCAAAAGACACATACTTCTTGAATTTGACACAAATTTAACCCAGAAGCCATTGACCCAATGACCTTGACTCACTGATTCTTCCTTTATGCTGTGTCAGTAGATTTCAATGGATTGTTCAGTATCTAGCACTGTGTAAGGATTGCTTTGTAGACTTGCCAAAGATTTAATTAAATGTTCTGCCTAACAAATTGAATAGGGGCCAGTAAGTTTCAATGTTAACAAGTTCCAGACGCACAGTTACAGTAGGGCTTTTTGTTTGATCAGATTACAGTCAAATCAGCCAGCTAACGGTACGTAGCACAGAGCTGTGCACCATTAACATCAGAGAGATGCACAGGCAAGAGAGAGCCAAATCGTGCTTAATCTCATTTCGCACATTCAAATGTTACATGAAAATGAAGAAGGGAGAGAGAATGAAAAAATTTACAGAATAATGAACGTTTAATTAGAAGAATTTCCCTTGCCCCCAAAACGCAGGCAATCTGCTCCGAAAATCAGATGACATCACAATACACAATTGATAGTATTGTAGGGACTAGCGGTTAGCTGGAGTCTGGCTAGTGAGTAATCAGATTGTTAGTTCAGTGTTAGTTCAGCTTTGTCTCGAGCAAAGCTCTCTCTCTCCTAGATTAAACCCAACCAGATTGCAGAATCAGGACAGCATCTACACATAGGATGATACCGGTATCGACACGTACAGTACTCAAAACGCTCAATTGAGACACTCAATTCACATTATCTGTAGTATGCGGCGTGTGTTTGTGCTACTCATGTGCTGATAGAACATTTTTTATGTATTTTCTGTTTGGTCTTGGCCCTTTCGGTGTATGTTGGTCTGTTTGGTATGAATATCTTATGAAAACAATGATTGTTTTAGCTCTCCTCTCGCTAAGAGCAGGGTTTATTTTGAGAAATCCATTTAGCTGTAATTGAACAGCGGGGTCGTGGGCCTGGGCTCGTTGCAGAGTCAGAGAGGGAACAAGGCCTTATTGGTGGAGCAGGGATGGAGAATCTGCCGATTCAGCGATATCCATCAATCCCAAAAGCTGGGGACCACAATACTATCAAGAGCCCAGTTTCAGACGTCGGAATCAAGGCCTAGCAGTGTCAGGGGAGGCCTCAGTATCAAGGACATATGAGAGAGAAGCACAATATTTTACACAGCTTATGTGGGGCCAGGGAAGCCCAGGGTTACTTTCTTACAATATTAAACATGATTAACTTAAACAGTTTTGGGGTGTGTGGTAGATCAATAAATGGTGATACCTTTAATAGCAGTGGTGGTGTTGTGGTAGTGACGGGAGAGTCTGTGGCGCTCAGTAAACAGTACTGAATTGGTTACAGCAGGTGTGTAGAGTAGCAATAGGTGAAAGTGAGTGCAGTCCACACACCACAGTACTGAGTTTTTTACTGAACACTGGTTGATCTATGCTTGCCATGTGACATTGAAGGCAAAACAAAGAACCATAAACATAAAACAACAAATAAGAATAAAATACAAGTCTTTCTTACACGGCAGCTTATTTACTATTCACATTGGTGTCCATAAACACAAATTTCATAATAAAACAAATTGATATTGTAGTGGTGACTGGAATGAAGATTCAGCCTCTTGTCTTATCTAGCGTTATTTTTACACAGTTGCTGGCTCATCACTTTTACCCCTGAATGCAACTTACCACAGCAGCCTTTATGATTGTAGTTCATGATGTAGCACAACGTTACTATGCTCACCAAATGATATATACAGCCTTATGTCCTCATAGAAAGATAAAAAACAGAATGGGCAACTTTTTGAGTGTTAAACTTTTTATTTATAGTGCTTAAACCTAGGTATTGTGGCAGATGTATCCAGAAATAAACAATATAAAAACCACACCCTGAATAATATAGTATTATAGTTTTCTATAGTATTCAGTATAGTGTTTCAGCTATGTACAGATGTTATGTCTGTGGTGGATGGTTTGTTATGTTTGGTGCAGTATGTTTGTAAGCAGAAGTTTGTATGTCGACCTTCCGGTGCCCCCCCCCCCCCCCCCCCCGTGTCGTTGCAGATGCTCCCAAGATCCAGGGCTCGGTGGCGGTCTACACCTGGGAAGGGAACGCAGCCAACATCAGCTGTGAGGTGCTGGCTCATCCGGGAGCCTCAGTGGTGTGGTTCAGAGATGGCCAGCAGCAGCCTAGCACTAACACCACCAACGTCAAGATCTACAACACACCAGCCGTCAGCTACCTCGAGGTATGGTACAATAGGGATATGAGGGCCCCAAAAGTGTGTGAATGTACAGTATGTGATGAATGATATCGCATTTTTAAGAATGCACTCCATACAATGTAATGCCAAACATTCTGTGGTTCCTGCATAACTCCCTTGCACTGCATGCAGTGATACAGTAACAGGTTTTCTGAAAGCTTAATTTGAGCTGTAATCCAACCAAAGTAGAGCACCCATTTAACATACTGAAACTTCCTAATGATAGCAGGGAGTAATTAACTGCTCAAATCGTGAGACATGTACTTAGGCTGACAAATTAAGTATGACAGTAATGTTAGCTCACAATTAACTGTCAGTGAAATGATAGCACACGGATGTTATATCACCATAATACACCGTGGCTATTTTGTATCCCTGGAGATAGAATAATTGTGTTGCAATGTTAATATTAATTGATGGCATAATTCTTTCTGAGGTACTATAGAGATGCTTTTATGTAAAGTGAAATACATTAATACGACTGGATTTATACTAGTATGTGTTTTTTTCCTGAACCATTTTGGTTTAAGTGCTTTTCTCAAGGACGTAACAGCAGTAGTTGCAGTCCTCCTGGGATTGACAACTACCTGTTGGGTTATACAATTACCAGATGTTAAAACACAATTCACCTAAGGCAAGCCCGAACTGGGTAACCCCAGCAGCACATATGTGACTACATTTCCCAATTGAGTCTTATGTACCATTTCCAAGATTGGCTTTTCTGTACATTTTATAAAAGTACAGACTCAGAGCTTCAAAATTGTATATCATACACTGCAGTTGGGGGGAAATGGGAAAGTTATGCTTATTTGAAATGTGATAAACTTGTTATTCCACCTTGTAGACAAGTACCAGAAAATCCCCTTGAAAGTTTTTTACACTTGCTCAAAAGCTATTTTTTTACTACGCCCATTTCGGCATCGTTCACACCCTTTTAAGCCTTAGCCCCACCCATCTCTTTAAGTATTCACTTGAGGCCATGTGCTAAATTGAGTGATTACGGTAGTGTAGTAAACAAGTGGTGAAAGTAATAGCCTACTATAAGGAAAATCTCTAGGTAAAAATACACTTTATCTAGTCCTTGGCCTATATCCTAACATGTTGTTCTTCACATTGTCTCTCACATTATGGGCGGCAGGTAGCTTAGTGGGTAAGAGCGTTGTGCCAGTAACCGAAAGGTCGCTGGTTCTAATCCCCGAGCCGACTATGTGAAAAATCTGTCGATGTGCCCTTAAGCAAGGCACTTAACCCTAATTGCTCCTGTAAGTCGCTCTGGATAAGAGCGTCTGCTAAATGACTAAAATGTAAATGTAAATGTCTCTGGTAAACACACTAAATATCAAAACAAACCACCCCCAGATACAGTACCAGTCAAAAGTTTGGACACACCAACTCATTCAAGGGTTTTTCTTAATTTTTACTGTTTTCTACATTGTATAATAATAATGAAGACCTCAAAACTATGAAATAACACATATGGAATCATGTAGTAACCAAAAAAGTGTTCTTCAAAGTAGCCACCCTTTGCCTTGATGACAGCTTTGCACACTGTTGGCATTCTCTCAACCAGTTTCATGAGGTAGTCACCTGGAATGCATTTCAATTCTTAAATCACAAATGATGACCACCCAATTGGTACAAAGAATCATGATATCTTTCTGTCAGGTAAGCCCACTTTGCAGTTAACATTTAATTGAGAATTATTTTGCGGAAAGACTTTCTGTCTACCCACAAGACGGTTATCATTACTAGCATTCCTAACTGGCTACATACTGAGTGATATATAAATGCCTGCACCAAACAGACAGAAAGGGGCAACTGGCAATATTGCTGGAATTAATTGGCCGATTTTTTAAAGTTAGGCTTTTTAAGCCAGTAATGGCTAACCAGGTGTGGGGTATTATCAATGTGGCTTTGGTTGGATAGTAGCCAGGAGTTTGTTAATGAAAGTTTGCGATGGGACAAATGAAGAAAATGCATGTACTTTCAGAATTGTTTGGCGAGCCACTCATATGTGGGCTGCGAGCTACTGGTAGCTCACGATCTACCTGTTGGAGACTCCTGCCTGTTATAGACAGTAGCCTGTGGCATGGCAGAACAATCAGGACCCATCTCTCGACATGACCAGCCCCTCCATTAGGCCAGGAAGGATCCTTTGTTTCTCTGTGAGAAATAAACTAGGCTAACTATTTAACATTTGAAATTAATATTTACAGATCACCTACGAGTTTATTATTAAGACACATGAAAGTTCACATGTTCAAGGCACATGAAAGTTCACATGGGGGGAAAAAGCATTTGGATGAAAAAAACATTTTTTTTTTTTTTACGTCTCACATTTTCTTTTTAAACTTAACATTTTCACATGTTAAGTTTAAATTTCACATTTATTTCATTTGGAGTTCACATGTTAACACCACATTTTCACGTGAGAAGAAAAACATGTTTTCACCACACGTGAATTGCAGTTGCACATGTGAAATTTGCTGTTTCACATGTTAAGAACTTTCACATGTAAAAATCAGAAATGCAGTTTCACATGTGAAAAACTTTCTCATCTGAAAATTTCACGTTCACATGTGGAATTGCAAATTCACATGTGAAAATCAATCTTATGTGAAAATCTAATTTGCAGTTTCACATGTAAGAAAACTCCACATGTGAAATCTCACTTTCACAACTCCACATATGAAATCTCACTTTCACATGTGGAATTGCAAGTTCACACGTTGTGGTGAAATACTGTTATTCTCCTCACATGTGAAAAGGTGGTGTTAACATATTGCAGTAGCAATGTTTCCACATATGGAATTGCAAATTGTAATGTCATTTTGTTAAAAGGTAACTTAACCTACCTGAGTATAATAATTCAAGTGTGTTAAAAATGATTATTTTGTATTTCTGAGCCATCCATTCAGAGTGTTACTGCTGCAGACACACGCCTCTTTTCTTCATACATTGATCAGTGACCGTTGGAAGAAGCCCAGTGAAAAGAACCGAAAAGCTAGCGCTCCGTTTACTTATTAATCCTTTTTAACATGTTAAAATTTGCGCTGTCTGCCTCCCGAGTGGCACAGCGGTCTAAGGCACAGCATCATAGTGCTTGAGGCATCAATACAGACCCGGGTTCGATCCCAGGCTGTGTCACACCCGGCCGTGACACAGCACAATTGGCCCAGCATCGTCCGGGTTAGGGGAGGGTTTGGCCGGCCGGGATTTCTTTGTCCCATCGCACTCTAGCGGCTCCTTGTGGCGGGCCGGGCACCTACAAGCTCACTTCGGTCGCCAGCTGGATGGTGTTTCCTCCAACACATCGGTGCGGCTGGCTTCCGGGTTAAGTGAGCAGTGTGTCAAGAAGCAGTGTGGCTTGACAAGGTCGTGTTTCGGAAGACGCATGGCTCTCGACCTTCACCTCTCCCGAGTCCGTAGGGGAGTTGCAGCGATAGGAAAAGACTGTAACTACCAATTGTATATCACAAAATTGGGGAGAAAAAGGGCTAAAAAAAATAAAAATATTGCGCTGTCAGTTAATCAAGTTAACTCAAGTTAACTTTTTATAATTGTAGTGCACACATTATTTTTTTATCGCATTGTCTGAAAGCGTTCAACATACATAATCTATACAGCTAAAAATTAACAATGCGATGTCAAAACAAGTTGACTTTGAGGTTAAAGAAAGTGTGTTTATCAATTCACCAGATTTTGCTAACTGTTACTTTGGACAAAATCACAACGGCAATATTCTTGTAATGCTTTTTGTATTAAAAAAAATCGTAAATTACAGCTCAATTTGAGCTAATTATGAATTTGCGATTAATTGTGATTAATCACAGCAAATCCTGCGATAAACTCGATTACATTTGAATCACTTGACAGCCCTAGTTGACATTAAAATATGAAAAGATACGTGAAAGTTTAGCGGACATGCGTCAGTCATGGTTGCTCGTGGTCACGTGATGAGGTAGCCCCGCCTGCAACTTAAACATTAGTGTTGGCCCTCTTGGTCAGGTGGTCAAGACATGGCACAGATAGGACAATGAGACAGATATTTCACCGGATGTATAAATGTGAAGCATCCGCTTGGTGTTTCCACTCACTACCAAATATGATAGAGAGAGGAAGCCCAGTGGCTGGCAGTGGGAGAAGATGGAAGGAGATGGATTTTGACCGACATTCTGCAAGTTTTATCATCGATGAAACATTTGATCTCAATACAGTTTTTTGTTCCCAAAACTAGAATCTGCTATGAACAAAGTGGACTAAGTTTTGTAGACTTTACCCTTTGCCAAAGTTGTTAAAAATTATGTTGTTTAGAAGGAGTGCAAAGGTGAATTGAGTTATTGCACACGCGCACTTCACGGAGTAGGCGTTCTCACTAGCTCGTGCTTGGCTCTGCCCACCCCCTTGCTTGTTCTGCCCACTATGACTAATTTGTTCCCATTGGAAATGACAGGCTGTAGTCTATCTTGGTTTAGTTGGTTTAAATCTTTGACATTGGCGTCTCCCGTGGGAGACCCGGGTTCTAATCTCGCCATTTATAAAAGCACATGTGAAACTTGTGAAATGTTTGGAAACCACAGTCAATAGCTGCATCCCAAATGGCACCCTATTCCCTATATAGTTCACTACTCTTGACCAGAGCCCAAGAGTCTAAGTAATGCATTATAATGGGAATAGGATGCCATTTGGTGCGCAACCATTGAGTCTGTTCCCAGGACCTGGGCAGACACAGTCAGCATGCATGACCTGCTGTGCTGAATCTCGGGCAGTGAGTGAGCCCATCCAAAATTCCCCTGAACCCAGAATGCTCTCTGTGGCAAAGAGGCCTGTATGACCCGCTGGCACATTTATCCTAAGATTCCTGGTTAATGGTGCCACCAGAGGGGCCCACCACCCCTGTTACTCAATAATTATCGAACAAGACGTGTGCCAGCGGTGAGGAACAAAGAGCACTGCTAGCACCATGGCGATGAGATCCTCAGTAATCAACAAGACCATCTTTGGTAAATCAGATCACTGAAGGAAGAACATGTTGTTGATGCAGAAGTGTTTTTTTTTCTTCTTCCAGGTCACCCCAGATTCCCAGAATGACTTTGGAAGCTACAACTGCACAGCCACCAACATGATCGGAACAGAGTCCAAGGAGTTCCTCCTGATCCAAGCAGGTCAGTCAACATGGCTTACTCTGTGATACTGTACACAGTGATTTCCCTTATTCAGATGATTCATATGTATTCATTATTAAAACATTTGATTGCGAATTCATTATGATACTGTATAGCTGAACAAAGATGGCAATAGAAAGTTTGTATTTAAATTGAAATGGAAGGTAAATGCCATGCATATAGTACAGCCACACAGTGTCGTTACCACACCTCAAGCAGTCTCAACCAATTATTTCTGGAACAGTTCAGCGGAGGCCCATCGTGAAGTTGGTCTCGATTTTACTTCAGAAACCACAAGTATTTTTCTGTGTCAGTTTCATACATCACATCTGGAGGTCAACATAGTGTTTTTAGCTTCAAGATCAGTTGAAGTGCCATTGTGATAAAAACATAATGGGTATAATTTCCAGGGCGTTGAGTACAAATTTAAGGCTGCTATTTTGGTGGACTATAAAGCAGTGCAGACGTCAAGGGTAGTTGGCCAAGTGTTATTTTAGTAATCTGCAACACAGTGGTGACTGGCACTTTAACACATTTGTTAGTAAAGTGGTGCTGTGCTTGTGAGTGCACCAAATGGGAGAACCATTCGTACATTTTGTAAGCTAGTTGTAAAAAAGATTTGGCTGTTACAATTGTTGCCCTGTGTCCAGTGCCAGTAAACCATGTGCGTCTCAGAATATCACCCCAACATGTTCTTGCCAATAGAATTTGGAAGATGTAATTTGGATCATTCCCTTGCAGTTGAGACATCATTTCACATGTAGCTCCCGTCGCCTGTAGTGTCATTCGACTTCCAAAACCTTAAAACCGTGATTGGCTGATCTCTTCATATATGGCCCTTTGATTGGATGAATCCGGCACATTTCTCTTTATATGATTGGTTGAATCTTTGAAATCCTTGAGTCTGATTGGCTACACATCCTGTGGGTCTCGAGGGCCAGGATTTAACCTGAATGTTTCCGTGGTGTTGTGTAGATGTGCCGTCGGCACCCGCCATCGAGCGAGTGGAGCCCTTCTCCAGCACCGCCGTTGTGGAGTTTGAGGAGCCCGATGCCAGCGGCGGCGTTGCTATCCTCAAGTACCGGGCCGAGTGGCGCATGCAGGGTGAAGACTGGGCCGGCAGAGAGTACGACGCAGAGGATGGTGAGTCATACACAAACATACACACACATAGACAGACACACTGAGCAGTTTATCAAAGCATGCCAGATGGTTGAAATGTGAATGTCAGCCTTCAGTTCTGAATAAGGCCCGTTTGTAGAAACATAGCCTAGTGCCAGAGCATTATTAATACCTTTCATATTGAGTCTTGGTCAGTGTTTTCTTGGAAGAGACAAATCCATCTCAATGGGATAAATAACATGTCAATAAAATATCAAAACCTATGTAGGATATTGGGGTGGATATTAGAATTTGATTGTCAGCACAGTGATTCAGCCGAAATGATGACATACACAACGACACACTAAATAACAAATCTGTCAGGGGCTGACAGGCCCTCAGATATCTCCTTCCTGTAGAGTATATGTGGCACTGTGTCTATCTGTCGGTCTGTCTGTCTGTCTTACGCTCACATGGGATATGTCAGCAGATTGTTGACAGGCTGTTCTGTCAGCCTTGAGCCCAGCCTGACACACACACACACACACACACACACACACACACACACAAAAGAGCCAGCTGGCACACACACACACACACAAACACACACACACACACACACACACACAGGAATCCCTTCGAGCACAGAATCACACAAACTAAAATCAACTTGGTTCACACACAAGTTACTGCAATTCTGCAGACACACACAGTGAAAGGCCTGCTGACGAATGCAAGCAGATACCTACTCATGAACTAGAAAATACACACATACACACACAGAAACAAACACAACCAACCTTAACATACCCCCCCCCCCCCCCCCACACACACACACACACACACACAGGGTCAAGCAATACACCTCGCCACACACTCACTCAAACAGACGAGGGCCAGCTCATACACAAAAAAGAGTTGTGCCAACAAACCCCCTCTCCGATCACTCTCTTCACCACCACACTGACTTGCTCCTTGAAAGAGAGGAGATCACAATAACAGCCAGCACTCTGTCCTGTCCTCTGCTCCTTTTAGCACAGGCCCTACCATCGCATCACTCATCCTAGAGCCATCCAAGACATGGGCTTCATCAGCCAGCCGGGTGACTGGAGCCATGGCGAATAGCTTTAATGGAGCTTTCATAAAAACCCTTTTTCTTCCGACAGGCCTGAGCATGATCACCATCGTTGGCCTGAAGCCCGAGACCATCTACGAGGTCAAGATGTCCGCCATCAACGGCAAGGGCGAGGGCGAGAGCAGCCCTCCCCTGAACTTCAAGACTGAGCCAGTCCGTAAGTGCTTCTCTCCTTCCCTGTACCCTCCTGCTGCCTCCCTCCTTCCCTGTTCCCTCCTGCAGAGAGATAGCACGCACCTGACCGTTATGCTTTTCCTCCCCATCACCACCTAGTAAAGTCTAGCCATCCAGCCATGACCACCTATCCCCCCCCCCCAAGCCCCCTGCACCAAAAGCATAATGCATCCCCCTTCCGATCTCTCAGATGGACCAGCCACTCTGCTCCTGGGATGCATTGCCAACTGACCCCAGCCTGTGTGTCTGTTTGCATAGAAGGGTTGGGGAAGGAGGGCTAGGGACCTAGTGCTTCAGATAATAGGGGGTGAAAGGGGGGTGCCATCCACGTTGCTGTCCTCCCCCCTCCCTTTCACTGCTCCTTGTGACCGTGGTGTCTGTGTGTGTTTGTCACACACACATACATCACACACATAGGCCTACAGTGTTTTATGCTGTGCTGGAGTATTTTGTGCTTCTGCTCATGGGATGTTGTTGTTTCTAGAGAGCTAGACAGACCCTGTTTTGCCCCCTTCCCTGGCCCTATATACCACCCCTCCCACCCTCTTTGCTACCTGCAGAAAACGTCTCGTCTCTGTGTCTGTGTGTCTGCATTCTGTCGACACAACTCAAACTTTTTCCACAACATTTTTCGGTTCTTCATGAGGACAACTGTAAAAGTTATCAGAGCATAATCCTTTGTCATTTTGAGATTTTCTCTCGACAGATATTTGATGGCTCAATGAATGATACTACCTAATAATTGATTGAAAGGGGTTTTGTGTGAACATCGCTTTGAAGCATCACTCACTACACAACCATTACTGAAGCATCACTCCGGGAAATTCTTCATAACTTCTGAAGCATAGTGAATTTGGAGTAAAACCATACATTGTGCATTTGCCAGTATAATAGAATGTTAAACCCCTTCCTATAGAATAATGGTATCTTCAGATAAGTCAACACTGAAGGTTTGATATTCTGAATCTCGGATGCAGTCACAAGAGTAAGAACAGGTTGTTTCTGCACATTCTCCCTACGGAAAAATCCAAAAGTTAGGCAGTGAAAATATTGTTATAGAGTAGCACGGGCATAGTTAGAGATAAATGTACTACCTGATTAGCTTATAATTGCTCCTCTTTTTGGCTGTTTTATTAAGGCCACTTTACACAAATTAAGTACGTGGATCGAACTTGTAAGAGCTGCGTAATGAAATAGCATGATATTAATCTGGCGAGATTCACACACTGGTAGCCATCTCAAAACACAGGTGCTGAAGGAATTAGAGCGTTGGAATGGAATAGCGACCCCATCTTTTGTCTTCTCCCTCCTAGTTTGTCAGTCATGTTGAGTGGTGTTGCTGTGCTGGCTAGTAATAAAGGTTTATTCAGTTCTGATTCAACACATTGTGTTTAAGGCATGAATCAGTCTGATTCGGTTCTGCTTCATGCCACGCTTCAATCTGTGCTTTAAACCCTCTGCTTCTGTAGCAACCACCCTTAGCTGCCAGAGGGATGCCTTGTCCTGTTACTTCTTCGTCATTTTGAGCATTGAGTACCTTTATCAGATAAACAGTGATTTCATAATGCTCTGAATGTTTTCCTACCTTAAAAGTACTGTCCAGAATCCTTAAAGGGCAACTCCACCACTTTTTAACCTCATATTCATTATCTCCAGAACCAAACCAGTGTTTAATAATACAGCACATTTCTACGTTCTGTTAAAAAAATTGTTACGTTTAAAGGTTATACCCGATGGCATCATCAAAAGTTAAAACATTTTAAAAACAGTGATTTTCAAACACTGAGATTCGCGGTGGCGTGGTAAGCAAGAAAATACCCTCCCTCTCGCTAGAAACTTGTTGCAGGTTTTGAAAATCCCAGTTTTTCTTACTTTTAATCGTAGCCTGTGATGTCACAGAGAAGCATTTTTTAGGACCTTTCTTCTTATCTTTTTAACCATACAGTGCATTCGGAAAGTATTCAGACCCCTTGAATATTTCCACATTTTGTTACGTTACAGCCTTATTTTAAAATTGTTTAAATAGTTATTTTCACTCATCAATCTACACACAATACCCATAATGACAAAGCAAAACTGTTTTTTAGAAATTTTAGCAAATGTATAAAAAAAAATGAAATATCACATTTACATAAGTATTCAGACCCTTTACTCAGTACTTTGTTGAAGCACCTTTGGCAGCGATTACAGCCTCGAGTCTTCCTGGTTATGACGCTACAAGCTTGGCACACCTGTATTTGGGGAGTTCCTCAAAATTATTCTCTGCAAATACTCTCAAGCTCTGTCAGGTTGTGTGGGGAGCGTCGCTGCACAGCTATTTTCAGGTCTCTCCAGAGATGTTCGATCGGGTTCAAGTCCGGGCTCTGGATGGGCCACTCAAGGACATTCAGAGACTTCCTGCGTTGTCTTGGCTGTGTGCTTAGGGTTGTTGTCCTGTTGGAAGGTAAACTTTCACCCCATTTTGAGGTCCTGAGCGCTCTGGAGCAGGTTTTCATTAAGGATCGCTCTGTACTTTGCTCCGTTCAGCTTTCCCTCGATCCTGACTAGTCTCCCAGTCCCTGCTGCTGAAAAACATCCCAACAGCATGATGCTGCCACCACCATGCTTCACCGTAGGGATGATGCCAGGTTTCCTCCAGACGTGACGCTTGGCATTCCGGCCAAAGAGTTCAATCTTGGTTTCATCAGACCAGAGAATCTTGTTTCTCATGGTCTGAGAGTCCTTTAGGTGCCTTTTGGCAAACACCATGCGGTCTGTCATGTGCCTTTTACTGAGGAGTGGCTTCCGTCTGGCCGCTCTACCATAAAGGCCTGAATGGTTGTCCTTGTGGAAGGTTCTCCCATCTCCACAGAGGAACTCTGGAGCTCTGTCAGAGTGACCATCGGATTCTTGGTCACCTCCCCTGACCAAGGCCCTTCTCCCCCGATTGCTCAGTTTGACCGGGTGGCCAGCTCTAGGAAGAGTCTTGGTGGTTCCAAACTTATTCCATTTAAGAATGATGGAGGTCACTGTGTCCTTGGGGACCTTCAATGCTGCAGAAATCTTTTGGTACCCTTCCCCAGATCTGTGCCTTGACAAAATCCTGTCTCGGATCTCTACGGACAACCATGGCTTGGTTTTTGCTCTGACATGCACTGTCAACTGTGGGACCTTATTTTGACAAGTGTGTGCCTTTCCAAATCATGTCCAATCAATTGAATTTACCACAGGTAGACTCCAGTCAAGTTGTAGAAAATCTCAAGGATGATCAATGGAAACAGGATGCACCTGAGCTCAATTTCTAGTCTCATAGCAAAGGATCTGAATACTTTTATTTTAAATACATTTAAAGAAATGTCTAAAAACCTGTTTTCGCTTTGTCATTATGGGGTATTGTGTGTAGATTGATGAGGACATTTTTTATTTAATCCATTTTAGAATAAGGCTGTAACGTAACAAAATCTGGAAAAAGGGAAGGGGTCTGAATACTTTCCGAATGCACTGTAATGTTAAAAAGATAAAAAAAAAATGCTTCTCTGTGACATCACATTTTCACATATGTAGACACTGGTTTGGTGCTGGAGATAATGAATATGAGGTCAAAATGTGAGTTGCCCTTTAACATGCCTAATTGATAATAAGGTACATTGATTAGGTATTATTATTTTATGGCTCATGAGCTCTCTAAATTTAGAATACTTGCAAGGCACATTTTTGTTTTGTTTTACTGGTAATAGATATACACTTTACAAAAGTGAACTATCCCATTATCACTGTCGGTCAGGCTTCGTAGTCAATTCTGAAGTGACAGGACAGTCAACTTCTACCATTCTGTACATTTATGTTCTCATTGTTTCTATTTCTTCTGATTTTGTTCTTCATGTTTACCCATCTATTTTTGTTCAATTGGACTTCTCAGGCTATACTTTCACAAGTAAGTTCTCATCTCCTTTGCATTTTCTTTGACTTTTGTTTTCATTTCTTTTAAACATTTATTTCTGAAATCTTTGTAAAAAAAATACTGAATTACCTATTGGTAGTAGTGTAGATCAGTGTTTCCCAACTCCGGTCCTTGAGTACCCCCAACAGCACACCTTTTTGTTGTAGCCCTGGACAACAACACAGAGGACTGGAGTTGGGAAACACTGATCTGGTGTAGATACATTTATTTTCAACAATTGAATTTGGTCTGTTTTGTTATGTCATTGAATTAAGAATTATACTTGACCATTGCTTCAAAGTTTTGATTGGGGCATTTTGGTAGAGTATTTGCCTTCAAGCATATACTCACACAATATCTCTTGTCTCATAAAACTTTCCAGGCGGCATACCATTTCATTACTCTAATGTGGACTCAGGTTTGTTTTAGTCATGTTGTAGTTTCTAAACACAGACTTTGAGTTTATAATAAGTGAGTGACCATGTACCGTAGCAATCCCATAGTTCCATAGCTCATTTTTAGCCACTTGCTTCTCCCCTGTGACTTGTCCCCATTCCCTTTGTACAGTGAACTGATTGACCCCTGATTCACTACAAATAGTCACTCAGCCCATAGCCAATGCTACAGATACTCAGTAATTAGTATGAACATATGGAGCAATAACAACATGTTGGACAGTGTCATTGCCCATACAGTAGCATTTACAGACAAAGAACTGAGCCGCATTATCGCCCAAAGAGAAATAAAAATATGCAGTGCCATTAGTTTCTCAATGATGACTCATGGTTAATGCGGCACAATTTGAATGTAGCCTTAGAAATCAGCAACAGACAGGATTCAGCCTCAGTTGGGTCTGATAGTTTGTTGCCGTTGTTAAGGCATCCCTAATTCACCAGACAATCTGCTTTTCCTTTGGGTTTATAGCATCTCTGTTCAGCCATGACAGCGTGATGCACCATTACTGAGAAGCCTATTTTCCCCCTTCATAAGACCCTGATACAGAAGGCAGAGAAGCGCAACAAAGACCATATCTCTAAATTATACTGATTCTCTTGGAGGAGATGGATCGCGTCAACTGTTTTTGTTGTGGAGGTTAACCCGCCTGGATTGGAGAGGTGATTGGCGGGATAATGGTCCGAACACTCCAAAGACTCACTTAACATTCATCAGGGCCTGCATGAATAACCAGGAGCCCAGGGTTGTCATAGACTTTAGTCTTCTCTGTTGCTGTATGCAGTTACTGTACTATTTCCAGTCGAAGGGACAACTTGTAAATCTAGTCCAAAGCTGTTGATATTAAATGACATATAATTAAGGAATTATTTCAAAAAGTATAGAGCTAAGTAGATGTATTCTGGTTATACAAGTTAACTAATCTCCTTTAATTAAGTTGTGTGTGCAGGTGTGTATGTCATAGTAGGGACTACAAGATAGGCCATACTGAGTGCTCACATGTATATTTCTGTGTCATGCCATTGTTCTAAGGTCCCGTGTGGCTCAGTTGGTAGAGCATGGCGATTGCAAGACCAGGGTTGTGGGTTCGATTGCCACAGGGGACCAGTATAAAAATGTATGCACTCACTACTGTAAGTTGCTCTGGATAAGAGCATCTGCTAAATGACATAAAACAATTCTACACAGTGTATTCATCAGTTGAGGACAGAAGACAAGTCTTAATTTTGAAATATAGTGACCCGGGTAAAAAAGATGTAAGCCAGGTGTCCGCATAACCTGCAAAGGGATGACCCAATGCTTGAGGTTGCTGTAACTAACCAGAACCCCAGGACATTTCAACCAAAGAGACTACAGCTGAGGACCAGGGGGGTGTAGTCATGGGCACCATGTCGGAGACAGAGGACACTGCCCCATGTATTGAGGTCCACCTGACGACCCACAGAGGGCAGCACGGGTGTCCAATGTAACACAGCTGTTCCTGTAGCAGGGCCCCTCCTTGTTGCCATGACCACACTGAGCCTCCCTCCAGCCAAGGCAACAGAGACCCTGTGACCCATGGCAATAGCCCTGAGGACAACATTGTAGATGGCATGGATGAGGGGCTCTTTAACTTTGTAGGTGGAGTCACCAGTGAGCCAGCCATAGTGGTCGAGGCTGAGGTGGTGAAGGAACTATGGAGACCCCTGAATCATAGACTGTTCTAACATCAGCAACCGCACCTCAAATTACATGTACAACACCAGCTACCTCACAAAATGCTCTCTACACACTCAGAGGCTGGCAAATGGAGATCACTGGCAGCCTAACCAACAGCAGTCCAGCTGGTGACCTGACGTAATTGGACAGTGAGTACACCTTTCTAAGGGATGTCTCAGCCTCTCTTAGCATTTTTCAACTAATTAGTTTTTCAGAATTTTTTTTAACATGATTTAGGAGCCTTGGCTAGGGCACCGCAGAAACTTGGCTACAAATACCTCAGCTGCATCTTTGCTTTTATGCAATTGCATAGACATTTTTTTAATTGGTTCTTTTTTTGTTGTTCTGTTTTTGTAATCTTACACCATTTTCGGTATATCCAATTGGTAGTTACGACCTTGTCTCATTACTGCAACTCCCCAATGGGCTCAGGAAAGGCGAAGGTCAAGACATGCTGCTTCTAAACCCGGAAGACTGATGACCGAAGTCAGCTTGCAGGCGCCTGGCCCGCCACAAGGAGTCGCTAGAGCCAAGGAAAGCCCCCCCCCCCCCCCCTAGGCAAACCCTCCCCTAACTCAGACGGCTTTGGCCAATTGGGGCTCCCGGTCACTGCCGGCTGTGGCGCCTCAGCACTGTGATGCAGTGCCTTAGACCTCTGCGCCACTCGGGAGGCCATTCAATTGGTTCTTATCTAGCTAGCCAAAATGTCATTACATTTACATTTACATTTACGTCATTTAGCAGACGCTCTTATCCAGAGCGACTTACAAATAGGTGCATTCACCCTATAGCCAGTGGGATAACCACTTTACAATATCTTATTTTATTTTATTATTATTATTATTTTATTTTTTTAGGGGGTGGGGGGGGGGGTAGAAGGATTACTTTATCCTATCCCAGGTATTCCTTAAAGAGGTGGGGTTTCAAATGTCTCCGGAAGGTGGTGAGTGACTCCGCTGTCCTGGCGTCGTGAGGGAGCTTGTTCCACCATTGGGGTGCCAGAGCAGCGAACAGTTTTGACTGGGCTGAGCGGGAACTATGCTTCCGCAGAGGAAGGGGAGCCAGCAGGCCAGAGGTGGATGAACGCAATGCCCTCGTTTGGATGTAGGGACTGATCAGAGCCTGAAGGTACAGAGGTGCCGATCCCCTCACAGCTCCATAGGCAAGCACCATGGTCTTGTAACAGATGCGAGCTTCAACTGGAAGCCAGTGGAGTGTGCGGAGGAGCGGGGTGACGTGAGAGAACTTGGGAAGGTTGAACACCAGACGGGCTGCGGCATTCTGGATGAGTTGTAGGGGTTTAATGGCACAGGCAGGGAGCCCAGCCAACAGCGAGTTGCAGTAATCCAGACGGGAGATGACAAGTGCCTGGATTAGGACCTGTGCCGCTTCCTGTGTAAGGCAGGGTCGTACTCTCCGAATGTTGTAGAGCATGAACCTGCAGGATCGGGTCACCGCCTTGATGTTAGCGGAGAACGACAGGGTGTTGTCCAGGGTCACGCCAAGGCTCTTCGCACTCTGGGAGGAGGACACAATGGAGTTGTCAACCGTGATGGCGAGATCATGGAACGGGCAGTCCTTCCCCGGGAGGAAGAGCAGCTCCGTCTTGCCAAGGTTCAGCTTGAGGTGGTGATCCGTCATCCATACTGATATGTCTGCCAGACATGCAGAGATGCGATTCGCCACCTGGTTATCAGAAGGGGGAAAGGAGAAGATTAGTTGTGTATCGTCAGCGTAGCAATGATAGGAGAGGCCATGTGAGGATATGACAGAGCCAAGTGACTTGGTGTATAGGGAGAATAGGAGAGGGCCTAGAACTGAGCCCTGGGGGACACCAGTGGTGAGAGCACGTGGTGCGGAGACAGCTTCTCGCCACGCCACTTGGTAGGAGCGACCGGTCAGGTAGGACGCGATCCAGGAGTGAGCCGCGCCGGAGATGCCCAGCTCGGAGAGGGTGGAGAGGAGGATCTGATGGTTCACAGTATCAAAGGCAGCAGACAGGTCTAGAAGGACAAGAGCAGAGGAGAGAGAGTTAGCTTTAGCAGTGCGGAGAGCCTCCGTGACACAGAGAAGAGCAGTCTCAGTTGAATGACCAGTCCTGAAACCTGACTGGTTTGGATCAAGAAGGTCATTCTGAGAGAGATAGCAAGAGAGTTGGCTAAAGACGGCACGCTCAATAGTTTTGGAAAGAAAAGAAAAGAAGGGATACTGGTCTGTAGTTGTTGACATCAGTGGGATCGAGTGTTGGTTTTTTGAGAAGGGGTGCAACTCTCGCTCTCTTGAAGACGGAAGGGACATAGCCAGCGGTCAAGGATGAGTTGATCAGCGAGGTGAGGTAGGGGAGAAGGTCACCGGAGATGGTCTGGAGAAGAGAGGAGGGGATGGGGTCAAGCGGGCAGGTTGTTGGGCGGCCTGCAGTCACAAGTCGCAAGATTTTATCTGGAGAGAGAGGGGAGAAAGAAGTCAAAGCATAGGGTAGGGCAGTGTGAGCAGGACCAGCAGTGTCATTAGACTTAACAAACGAGGATCGGATGTCGTCAACCTTCTTTTCAAAGTGGTTGACGAAGTCATCCACAGAGAGAGAGGAGGGGGGGGGGGGAGGATTCAGCAGGGAGGAGAATGTGGCAAAGAGCTTCCTAGGGTTAGAGGCAGATGCTTGGAATTTAGAGTGGTAGAAAGTGGCCTTAGCAGCAGAAACAGATGAAGAAAATGTAGAGAGGAGGGAGTGAAAAGATGCCAGGTCGGCAGGGAGTTTAGTTTTCTTCCATTTCCGCTCCGCTGTCCGGAGCTCTGTTCTGTGAGCTCGCAATGAGTCATCAAGCCACGGAGCTGGAGGGGAGGACCGAGCCGGCCGGGAGGATAGGGGACACAGAGAGTCAAAGGATGCAGAAAGGGAGGAGAGGAGGGTTGAGGAGGCAGAATCAGGAGATTGGAGGGAGAAGGATTGAGCAGAGGGAAGAGATGATAGGATGGAAGAGGAGAGAGTAGTGGGAGAGAGAGAGCAAAGGTTGCGGCGGCGCATTACCATCTGTGTAGGGGCAGAGTGAGTAGTGTTGGAGGAGAGCGAGAGAGAAAAGGATACAAAGTAGTGGTCGGAGACATGGAGGGGAGTTGCAGTGAGATTAGTAGAAGAGCAGCATCTAGTAAAGATGAGGTCAAGCGTATTGCCTGCCTTGTGAGTAGGGGGGGACGGTGAGAGGGTGAGGTCAAAAGAGGAGAGGAGTGGAAAGAAGGAGGCAGAGAGAAATGAGTCAAATGTAGACGTAGGGAGGTTGAAATCCCCCAAAACTGTGAGGGATGAGCCATCCTCAGGAAAGGAACTTATCAAGGCGTCAAGCTCATTGATGAACTCTCCAAGGGAACCTGGAGGGCGATAGATGACAAGGATATTAAGCTTAAATGGGCTAGTGACTGTGACAGCATGAAATTCAAATGAGGAGATAGACAGATGGGTTAGGGGAAAAATTGAGAATGTCCACTTGGGAGAGATGAGGATTCCTGTGCCACCACCCCTCTGACCAGATGCTCTCGGGGTATGCGAGAACACATGGTCAGACGAGGAGAGAGCAGTAGGAGTAGCAGTGTTAGAAATAATTAAAAGGTTAAGACGTTTTTTTTCCCTTAAGTATTTTTTCCAGTTTTCTCAAAACATATTATCTGCCCTGGAATTTACCACAAATATGTGGTTTGCAATATCTGTGCATTGCCAGACAAAGTTGCTGGCCTGCTCATGCAAGACAGATTATCACTCAATTTCTCACCGTTGAAACAACTCTATTGTGAGTTTCTGATTGTACTTCTGTTTCAAGCAGTGTGATGCTTCTTTGCAAAGTCGATGGCTTATGAGCGGTTCTTGCAAATATCATGTCAAAAGCAGACATGCTTTTTTTCCAAATATTTGTGGAGTGGATTATTGCTTTCTGCAATGCTGCACTACTTTCAAATGTAAAATGTTTCTCCTTTTAAATTGACAGTGTCTACCAAGCCTTTTTCACTCTGGGTGGAATTGTTCTGTCAATGGCCACAATGTTGCTTTTATCACTTTAGTGTCTTTGTCTGCCATAACATTTCTCACCTCATTTGTATCTAAGGAAAGCCTGACACCCCTGAAGCAACAACTCAGGTTACCTTAGACAGTTCTACCCCCACTTATGTACAAACAGAGCCTAGCAAGCTAGGCTGATTTGTACATTGATAGTCTATTTTATGGTTCATTTACACAATATGCTTTTGTCACTAATAACACGATTTGTGTCATACAAGAGAACAGTTTCTCATCTCACTCTTTTCAGCTGAGTAACAATGATACATTGTTCATTGAGACATCATGAGTCTTTGCACAAATCTGTGGTTCTTATAAGGACACCTACCTTGTGGGTAATGACTCATGATTATCTTGACAAATCAGCTTGGTTGGAATGAAATTAGTTTGTTGATAAAGTGGGTTCAATTCTATTGAGGATTGTCGAATAATGACCAACAGCTATTCCACCTGCTTCAAACAAGCCTTGTGAAAACGAATCTGCCCTTAGGAATTTCATGTGGGGAAGTCAATTATGTATTTAGAATTTATGTGCTACCTTTTTTGAATATAAATACGGACAATGATTTTATGTGTGAAACTTTAGTTTATTGCTGTACAATGTAGATTCCAGCTGATTTTACTGATAAAACACAGTAAAATACACTGCTCTACATTCCATGGTAGAAGCATCTCAGATAATGGTATGAGCAGACCTGTGATATTACACATTCTTATGATGAATGTGATGTTGTACTGTACATCATAATTTTAAAGTGCTCTTGTTCATGAGGTGTTTCATGCTGCTCAGCATAAGCCTTATGTCAAAGTCGAAATGACTCTCTGTGGTGTGTTGGTGCCAGTGGATGACTGATGTGCACCGAGGCGGTGCTCTGCCATCAGAACGTCCAGTCGTCTGTAACACTAACGACTGGCACGGCCCTCTCTGGGCAATCACGGGCACCTCTCACCATGTTTTCACCATCTTGCAGTTTCGTCAGTGACACCAACCTTCATTCCTTCAACAAGTGCAGCCCTTAGTGAGTATGCCGGCAGTGTGTGGTGTGTCTCTCTCTACCCCCCAATCTCCCTCTCTATGTCTGCTTAGTCTCACCACTGCTTAGTGCTACGTCATCGCTCTTTAGAGAGAACCGATGTAGTGACAAGGAGCTACTGATATACTGTTATTAGTTAAAGGGATGTGATACAGAGAGACAGTCACTGACTCTACTCACTGCCTCAATCCTTAGTAGAGTTCTACTGACTAATCTCAGCCTGCGAGAAACAGATTGCCCCTCTACTGCCTCTACTATTTCCCTGTAATTTCCTTCCAAGGAACGCATGTATTAATCAGCAATATTCATACCACTGTGCATTTAGCATCGGCCCCCACAGTTTGCCGTGCGTTTGATTTAGAGTGAATTTAGAGTGGAAACTTCCGATTGGGTTTTACAGACATTATTTATTTCGAAACAGTGCAGCATGCAGCGTACGTCTGATTAGGGGATTGATCACTGTAACATTAACGAACACTGCTGCATGTTGTCTAATTAGTCTAAAGAAGGAAGTTACCATCCTGCCATTAACTAACATCGCCACCATTAGCGTTAGCGCACCTAGAGCTTCTCTGCCCTTTAGATATATAGCTAGTCTCCTCATTCTGTACATGCCATTCTCTGTCTCTCTTCCTGTCTGTGTGTCTGTGGCTCCTCTGCTAAGCCAGGTGCTATGTTTGAACACTCTTCTAAGATGTAGGCAGCTGCCTCCCCTTCTCTCTTTCCCCTGGTGGCTATGGTATTGACAGTGACGTCAGGTAACATTCCGGGTGTTCCACGGGTAACCATTACAGCGTGCATTACATATACCTGTCGAGAATAAGGGAGCCTGGTTTGACAGACAGCGAGGTGAGACAGAGATTATTTTGACAGACCGGGGGTTTTTGAAAGATAACCATTCTGTGATTTCAAAAAGAGAGGATGACAGTGTCTGCTACTTACAATTGGACAGTGTTGCCCTGCCGTCAGCATGTTGTGCTCTGAAGGATGGCTATAGGGATAATACAGTAAACAACATGAAGATCAGACCTCATAGAAAAAACACAGTAGGACTTTGATTTTACCAATATCTTAAACAAACTTATGAATACCAAACAGTAGGGATGTTAATCCGTCCTAACATAACTCCTGTGACTCATTAAAAGAGAAGGATGGAAAGAGAAAACGGGAGGGATAAAATAAAAAGAATGAGAGGCATGGATAAGCAACTTCCTTTTATAAGATAAAGCTATGTTATCTTATAGAATTGTACTGAGACTCATTGTTGTTGATGACACTTACTGATGAGATTATTTTGAATTGACTAGGAAAGTTGTGGTTTGTTTGCAGGATAGTCTTAATTAGGATTTTGAAGTTCCCACATTTGTAATCTTGTCATATGTTTAATTCTCTTAAGAATTTGGCTACATACATGTTTGGGAAGTGTAAATCAGGTGTCCCTAAAGTATTGTTAGGATGAGCATGGCTGATTTGATTGGCTGAACGTTTTGAAGCTGCTATGGGTCAACATAGGGCCCTCATGTACAGTATGTTTGTGTTCGATGTGTGTGCGTGTGTGTGTATGTGCTATGTGTCTGTCAAATTGCTGGTATCTGTCTACTATAGAAAATATAAGGAAACCTGAGGAACTATTTTGTAGGTCATGTGCCAAGTTTATTTCTAGGCTAACCAATCTAAATCAAATAACAGCTCTAATATAACAGTTCTCTATTAGTTACTAATTAGATTTTGACTCACCTGTAGAATATGAAGTTGGTGTGCATATAAGGTCTATGTAATTCATATGAAAAGATTTAGTCATTAATCAATACTGATTGCCTTCATGTGTGATTAGTATTCTAGTTGGCTAAATGTGAAATATGACATGAGGAATTAGCCCTTAAGGCTTCAGGTGTATAAACATGTGTGCATACGTTATACAGTGAGGGAAAAAATTATTTGATCCCCTGCTGATTTTGTACGTTTGCCCACTGACAAAGAAATGATCAGTCTATAATTTTAATGGTAGGTTTATTTGAACAGTGAGAGACAGAATAACAACAACAAAATCCAGAAAAACGCATGTCAAAAATGTTATAAATTGATTTGCATTTTAATGAGGGAAATAAGTATTTGACCCCTCTGCAAAACATGACAGTACTTGGTGGCAAAACCCTTGTTGGCAATCACAGAGGTCAGACGTTTCTTGTAGTTGGCCACCAGGTTTGCACACATCTCAGGAGGGATTTTGTCCCATTCCTCTTTGCAGATCTTCTCCAAGTCATTAAGGTTTCGAGGCTGACGTTTGGCAACTCGAACCTTCAGCTCCCTCCACAGATTTTCTATGGGATTAAGGTCTGGAGACTGGCTAGGCCACTCCAGGACCTTAATGTGCTTCTTCTTGAGCCACTCCTTTGTTGCTTTGGCCGTGTGTTTTGGGTCGTTGTCATGCTGGAATACCCATCCACGACCCATTTTCAATGCCCTGGCTGAGGGAAGGAGGTTCTCACCCAAGATTTGACGGTACATGGCCCCGTCCATCGTCCCTTTGATGCAGTGAAGTTGTCCTGTCCCCTTAGCAGAAAAACACCCCCAAAGCATAATGTTTCCACCTCCATGTTTGACGGTGGGGATGGTGTTCTTGGGGTCATAGGCAGCATTCCTCCTCCTCCAAACACGGCGAGTTGAGTTGATGCCAAAGAGCTCCATTTTGGTCTCATCTGACCACAACAATTTCACCCAGTTCTCATCTGAATCATTCAGATGTTCATTGGCAAACTTCAGACGGGCATGTATATGTGCTTTCTTGAGCAGGGGGACCTTGCGGGCGCTGCAGGATTTTAGTCCTTCACGGCGTAGTATGTTACCTATTGTTTTCTTGGTGACTATGGTCCCAGCTGCCTTGAGATCATTGACAAGATCCTCCCGTGTAGTTCTGGGCTGATTCCTCACCGTTCTCATGATCATTGCAACTCCACAAGGTGATATCTTGCATGGAGCCCCAGGCCGAGGGAGATTGACAGTTATTTTGTGTTTCTTCCATTTGTGAATAATCGCACCAACTGTTGTCACCTTCTCACCAAGCTGCTTGGCGATGGTCTTGTAGCCCATTCCAGCCTTGTGTAGGTCTACAATCTTGTCCCTGACATTCTTGGAGAGCTCTTTGGTCTTGGCCATGGTGGAGAGTTTGGAATCTGATTGATTGATTGCTTCTGTGGACAGGTGTCTTTTATACAGGTAACAAGTTGAGATTAGGAGCACTCCCTTTAAGAGTGTGCTTCTAATCTCAGCTCGTTACCTGTATAAAAGACACCTGGGAGCGAGAAATCTTTCTGATTGAGAGGGGGTCAAATACTTATTTCCCTCATTAAAATGCAAATCAATTTATAACGTTTTTGACATGCGTTTTTCTGGATTTTGTTGTTGTTATTCTGTCTCTCACTGTTCAAATAAACCTACCATTAAAATTATAGACTGGTCATTTCTTTGTCAGTGGGCAAATGTACAAAATCAGCAGGGGATCAAATACTTTTTTCCCTCACTGTATGTATTTGACACCAGGTAATTGGAGTAAGTATGTTTTATGTCTAGTGGTGTGTTTAGAATGCATAAAATGAAGTTCAGAGTCCACTCTGTGTTGCTGTAATTCATGTTTCTTTCCTCTATAAACATATTGAGCATCATTTCTTAAAGTATGGGACTTTATACTATGGTATGGGTTTACACTGCATTCTCATACATCGAGGCCATATATTTTGACAATATGGCCTCAGAGATACATTATGCAGTTGTACAATGTGTGACTGAAGGTGAAATGTGTCCCAAATACTTTAACCACCCCCCCCCCCTCTCTCCTCCTCCTCCCCAATGCTTAATATGGTCATACAGTAGTTGTCATACCGGTATACCATATTTCGTTGCGCATGTAACATTTTACAATGTGCTTTGTCAATCAGTATTGTCAATACTGCAGAGTTTCCTCTGTTTTTCTTTTCTTTTACACAACTGTCTTGGTTGGAGCCAAAATGTTCAACGTATACAGACAACAAGGCTCTATGAAGACCCTTTAAGGTCAAAAGCCAAAGTATATGCGACAGTCTTATACAAAGCCGCTATTTTTCTAGTAGAAATAGTATCAAAAACTGATATTCTCATTAATTCCAGTCCAGAGGAAATACTGTTTCAAAGAAAGATGCATGAGGCAATTTTAGACATTTCATGGAATTGGCATCCAGTTCCCGCAAAAACATTACAGTGATAAATCCTAGCCTATATGAGCTAACTTATTTCTGGTCATGACATATCTATTGAATACACTAAAAACCTGCACTTGATGTCCTAAAATGCTTCATGTATCTAATTGCTGTACATGTTTTCTATGTCTATTTGATGTGTAAAGAAGTTCTGCTCTGAACTTGTGTATTTCTTTTTGTCATTTGTGTTTCTGTTTTGTATCATTTTGTCTTTAACGTTATTTTTGTTTTGTTCCTTACCCATGTTTACATCATTTAAAAAATGTTTTGTATTTCCCATGTGACCCCCCCCCCCCCCCCCACTCCACTTTTCTTTCAACCAATCATGTGCGTGCGTATCATATGACTTTGTCATGTGGCTCTTGCATGGTGCTGATGATGTCGTCTTCACTGGTGAACAGAAGGTAATTTTTTGTTCTATTTGGTCCGATTCATATTATAGGGCAATAGATCAGCCATTGAACAGATTTTTACTTTTGGTCAACCTGCATTCTATCTACCTCATCTCATCTCCAACCATATTAACACAATTATATGTAGATGTGTGTGCTTACTTGGTATCCCACTAACAGAGGGTATAATTCAAAAAAAGAGAAGTGCAGAGGATATTTCCCTCATTGTCTTCTTAGAAGCTATAGCTAAGCCACATAATATATTAGATATGTTATATAGCTAGCTATCAGTGAGCGTTACATAATGTAGTTGGAAATAAGCAAAGGGTTGACCTCTAGCCGGATATTTTATATATATTTTTTTTGGTGCCTAAGGTGCCATTGCCACCTCCCATGGCTATCATATGCAAACAGAACATATATTTTTTAATGTACTTTTTTGTTGCCAAATCACATAATCTCAATCACAATAGCAGTGTTGAAACCATCACCTTTGGCAACTGCATCGCACGCTCATTGAATTGTATTGACCTTTTCAGACTGTCTCCCAGAATGCTTTTCTGAACCGACTAACAGTGGTATTCACTCCACATTACTGCATGCATGCATGTTCACTCCTCTTTCCTTCAACTCCTTCGTTTTCTTTACTGTCTCACCAGACAGAAAGTTCTGGCTTGTCTGCATGTCTGTCCTGTCTGTCTGTCGGTCTGTTTTTGTCTTCCAGAGTGCCTTTGTGTTATTCACATGTATTGATACTGACTGAAAAATGACAGTCCCATTCACAATTCATGAGTCCTTTAACCCATCTGGTGTGACAATAAACTTTCATTGCATTTGGGCACAGCAAACCAATAAGGTCATTGGTTCACACATGCAGGGATGTTTTTAAAGAGCTGAAAAAGTGAATAAGAATTAGGGTGATTCAGAACAGGAAGGTTTATTTACACAACATTTCCTTGATATCAATGTCAGTTCATGTCAGTTTGAGTAAAGGATCTGACACATCAAACATTTGTCTGATGTAACGTTCAGAAATTGATATGAAGTATACGTACACTACTGTGCAGACAAACTTAGAGTAATACTATCTGTACAATATTTACATCAGGTTTAACTAGATAAGAACACTTTTGGGGAGACCAATAGAAAGTTGAGTTATTGTTGCATCAGATGACAATGGGAACGATCATGGGACTGTCACAAATTGATGTATCAAAATATACCTGAATCACTACATATTGAATAAAAGCAGCATTTGCACGATAGAGCATGTTTTTGTTAATATCTCTAATTCACAGATAACCCTAATGGCTCTTCTTTCTTCTTAGCATTTGAAGATTCCTCACCTAACTGGGAATGATGCTCATGACTGGATAAACTATGAATATAACTCTCTGTACATGCCACTGTTTTGACTGGTTTTGGTTATCACTAACTCTGTTTATTTCAATTCCAGCATCAAATCATGCTTACTGCAATACTTTTGAGTCCAATGCATTTTGGAGGAGAATTTAATCAGATAATCACCTGAGATCAAGATCAAGTGCCTTCACGCATGTCTGATTGACTAATTGTGTAATCACCACTGAAATGAATGTTTGAAGTGTCATTAATTAACAAGATGCAACGTCAATTTAAATTTAGAATACAACCGTAAAAAATATACAACAGTTAAACTGCAGACATGTTCTTTTATACATTTTGTGAATTATTGAAGTTTGAGAAAATTAAAGACGGTACTCACTTTTTCAGGGCCAAGGTAGAGGATAAATAGGAGCAGACACTGGAAAATATTATCCAATCATAGGGTTCAATCAGGCTGAAGTCAGGGAGCTTTAGGCCAAGATCCACTGGATAGCGTGGGCAAAAGTGGAGCAGGTTTCATCTGTCTGTCTCTCACCCTATTATTTCTTATCGTTCTTATCTCATTTTGGCTGAAGTCAAAGGAGACGATGCAAACAGACTTCCAGGCTGGAGTATAGTTGTCCAACATTAATATTCCATGCTGCACTTCCATGGGTTTCGTTGAGAATGCCTGGCAGCATTGCTGTTGTCTGCTGCTCTTTCACTTCCCTCTGTGGGAATGACCCGCTCTCAGAGTTCATTGGTGGATAAATATCATCAGGGTGATCAAGGGGAACAATGTACCCAGTGTGACTGAAGGTCGGGGCGTCTGGCTGCAACATTTCAGAAGAAAACATAAAATCGGGACAGTAAATAATCTCCATTGATCTCAGCCAAAAACAAACAAATCAGTGTGCATTGCAGATGTGCTGCAGCAGCCATTTGAAACCTGATATCACCTTTGGGCAGTTAGTGATGGTGTGTAGTAGAATACTGGAGCTGTATGTAACATGCTGTGTTCTGCTAGTTATTTTAATAGCATATTCACACTGCTAACTGTGTGTAACCAATGTTCCCATGATTATTGAGTTATGGTGATTAGAGTCTCCTCCCTATACCCTCTGTGACTGAGGTGTCATGGCTGTAAATGTGAACGCTAACATCATTAGGCACACTCAAAAGGCAAACACACACACACTGTACACACGCTGGAACGCACCGACCCTCCCCTCCCAATGGACCATGATAATGTTATTAAATGTAATAGAGTAACATGTCCAATCAAGACGAGGAGGCTAATTAGCCTATTCCCTTTGTCTGCAGAAGAGGCCATGTAACGAGCTGCTCCTGAAGGATAATTATTATCTCCCCATTGGCTCCCTCCCTCACCCCACCGCCCACTGCCCTCACTGTCCCTCCATCATAAAACCGTCCTTGAGTCTATGAGGGGCAAGACTTAATTTTATCTTCTTGGAACGTCCTCTGCCACTGCCACCGTAAAAACAGTCAATTTGTTCTCCAGATGTACTACATTTAAAGCAGTACATACACAAAAACCAGAGGCAAGGGATTGAAATGAAGTGAGAATCCCACAGTGCCTTGGGCTTGTTAAGAATTATAATCCCACTCCTGAAGCGAGGGCAGACTGATGATGTAGGCTGGTTCTCCGACAATGGGAGTTAATGAGGGACAGCTGCATTCAGCCATGCCACCTAGGTTAAGGGCCCTGGGCAGGAGACTGAGCTGAGCATGTAGGCTGTTGCCATGGTAACTGACTGACCGCTGTGTCCCGTTATGGCCTGTGTAGGGGAGCCCAGTCCCCCTAAACTGGAGGGAAAGCTGCAGACCACGGGCAACGCCCTCAAGGTCAACTGGATCAAGCAGGACGATGGGGGCTCGCCCATCAAACACTACCTGATCAGATACAGGGCTGTGAGTATGACGGGGCAAGGAGGTGTAACACCGTATATACTGATTTGCTTCCTGGTTTCCCCCCAAGAGACACTATTAAGTGTTGGTTACATATCTTATGTATTGGTTACATATCTCCCCGGTTTTATCGTACTGTAATTATTTCAGTTTAGCAAAAAGCACATAGACTTACGGATATGTGAAAAACAGAGAAATGGATCACATGATTTGTAAAGATTAATGACAGATCACCATTGTGTTTTATGCCTAGATTGATAAATGGTTAGTGATTCACGTAGGAAGATGAATGGATGACCAAATAACAAGTGTGAATGCATGGAAATATTTACAGTGATATAAAGTGATGTGCAGTTTGCTGGAGTGCCATAGCCACGGATGTCTTTCCGAGTCATGTCTTTTGAGTGTCTCTCTTTTTGCGACCCAACCTAGAAGCACGTTCCGGACTGGAAGCCGGAGATCCGCCTGCCCCACGGCAGTGAGTACGTGGTGCTGAGCAGCCTAGACTGGAACACAGAGTATGAAGTCTACGTGGTGGCTGAGAACCAGCAGGGCAAGTCCCAGCCCGGCACCCTCTCCTTCAGAACCGCAGCAGAGCCCACCGCCATCCCAGGTAATTCCCACCCCCACCCCACCCCACCCCATCCTGCGCTGCAAGAACACACACACTTCCAACAGAGATACTGCCACCGTGACCCAATGTATACTGTGTTTACCCCTCCTTCACCCAAATTGACTTCTAGTCAGGTCTTGAGACTACACTTCACAGATGTAGATGCCCTGTTAGGGCAATTGATTGGTTTGAACATTTCTGCTGGATGATATTTTCATTCAAGATGTTCATCCCAAAAGAAGGTGGGAAAAAGGTCAAAGTTAGACAGACAAAAAACAGAGTAGCAAAGTCCTCTTCTGACTGTCAGGGCTACATTTTAGAAACACTTGCCCTCTGCAGTCCGCCTCAAAGCCTCAATTCCAGAGAGTTCGTCACACCGTTGCACAAATCTTTGGGGTGATAAGATAGACAGAATTGAACAAAGACTGGGGCAGTTTGTCTCACTGTTTGTGATGGAATAGTTTTGCCCACAGTGAGTCTTTGTTGCTGTAGAGTGAGATTGGTCATTTGGTCTCGGCCTATAACCTCTCTGGCTGACATTGATGCGCAAGTTCAGTGAGCAATAAAGTCAGGACAGATGATATCGGTCAGGCCTCAAACATTCGCTTTATGTCCATAGCAATGCCCCTACCCTGGTGGTCACGGTCAGCTGGTGCTCTGTTGACAGTGTCGTGGTTTGAATTTTAACTTGGGCTGCCTCCCCACTGACCAAACCTGAGCTTGGAACCTGTCCCTTACTATTTCTCTCTTTCTCATAAATCACTCCTTGCACTGAATCGTTCTCTCTTTCTCTATATGTTTTTGTCTCTTACTTTTCCACCCGATCTTCTGTCTTTTTCTTTTTCTCTTTCTTATGCCTCTATCAGTAGCTCAATGCATCTCTCACTTTCTCTACACCTACCTTTTTTTAGCTCTCTTTTTCCCTGTCTTCCATGCTTCCTCTCTCTTTCTCTTTCCATTTCTCTTCATGTCATGCACATTCTCTCTCTGGCTTTTTGATGTTTCAGTGAAAGAGCATCAAAAGTCAGTGTCACTCCCTCTCCTCTCTGTCTCTCTGTTTCTCTCCTTTCTCTCCCCTCCTCTTTCTCTATCTTTCTCTTCGAAAGCCAGGTTTAGTGGGTCTCAGTTCAGGCTCACTGCTGTATTTACTGACCTGAATATGTGCCTTGGCTTGGTGGGGATGCAGCCTCCAGTCTTGCATGGGGACGCGTCAACAGGATTAATGTCTTAATGCTTTACTGGAGACCTAACAGGCATCTGCCAGTGCATGACACAGGGACCTGCTTTTTCTCATCCACTTGGTGGGAACCAGCCATATAGCAGTGGGAGGTTTGGATCACTCATTATTCTGTCAGAGCAGATTCACGTGGACACCGTCCAAGTTCCCTTTTTTATTTACTGCTTTATATATATTTTTTAAATTGGTCCCTTTGCCGCGCTTAGCTATACACGTAGCAGTGCCAATGCCAGTGCCGGTAATTTTTATGCGAAGCATGTGGGTGTTTGAGGAAAAAAGAGGGGGTGTATTTTTAGGCTAAACATCTGCACCGACTTAAGGTCCACAGCTGTTCTTAGTAAAGATGGCCGAAAACAGGGTCGTTCCATGAAATAGGAGCCTTTTGGACATGCAAACCTTTAAGAAATTAACTTTAGAATATCTCTTCTTTCAACATTCAATTGCATGGAGGATATGTTTAGCCTACAGAAAAAAAAACATTTTACCATCTCAGGCATTGAAATCCTATGAACTAAGAGCATTTTATCTACACTTGTACCACACTGACCATGTTTACATGCGCACAATATTCTGGATAGTAACTCATATCCCGCTTAAGGTGTTATTCGGGATAAGCTGTTGACATGCACCTTTGATATCCCGCTCATGAGTATCCCTGTATCCATGAATAAACAGAATATTCCTAATTTAAATTCATATGGGTTAAATGGAATAGTAACTCAAATCTGGACACTGATTGTAGGCCTATAAGTTTTCACATGTAGCCTAATATAAAATGAACTCCTGCAGAATTATGCATTTCTTGAAGTAAAATGATATAACAAATGTTAATTTTGTCTCGGGAACAGAAGTATGATTTCTGTCTTTCAGCATCTCTTGAGAAAATGTGAATGTGTGTGTAACGAGTTAGCTTTGACACTGTTATGCAAGTGGACAGTGTTTCAACCACATAAAATATGCACCCAAGACAAACTGAAGTCTTATCAGAAACATATTTCATCGTTTTTATCAGCTTTTCATTTCCTTAAAACCGGTCAAACGGATGACATTTGGAGATTTTGCACCGGAACCATCTTTCCACTGTTTTGGAATTATTGTGTTTTCTCCCCGGTCCCTAAACGAAACTGATAACTAGATTACGAATGCATTCATTCTATCGATGTAAGACATTATTCTTGTGAGAACTACTTAATTTAGTTTTCTAGGCCAGGGCAACAAGAGAAGCTGCATGTATCTAACTATAGTTGACAAACAAATTGTCATGAGCCTCTCACTCCACCGGGTTACCACCTTAATTTTCTTCCACTCTGCTCACCACTCTCTCTACTCAGCCTAACTAGCTCCACCTGTCCCTGCTCTGCTCTGCTCTAATTACTCTGCCAGCTGCGCTGCATTACCCACTACCTCTCCCAGTATTTAAAGCCCTGTCTTTCAGCTCTCCTTTGTCAGATCGTCTGCAAAGCTCACACCCGGAACCTGTTTGCTCGCGCTTCTGGCTCACCCTGGATTTGTGTTCCCGGACCTGCCTGATGTTTGGATACTCTTCTGCCCCAGGAGATCCAGACCTGCTTTTTGCCATAACGACTCCTGACTACTCTTCGATCCCGGTAACTCTGACCAGCCTTCTGCCTTGCTACTACGTATTTGGATTTCCCTTGAACTGTACTGCTGCCTTGTTTCATCCGCCCTGTTGTGTCTGTGTCTTCCCCCCCCCCAGGACTTCTGGACCACCCACCACCGGCTTCATAGGACGCATCGCTGCCACTGGGGGGGGGCACAGACCCAGCACATTGGACGGGATCCCTGTTACCCCTGGAGCCTTCACTCACTCCCTACTTCCCTTTTCCCTTAAGTTTTAATAAACTTTCTGGTGTGACGCAATTGTGGTCCTCTGGTCGTCTGTCTGAACCGTGACAGTACGATCTGACCATTATGGACTCAGCGCACACTTCCCCCGACATGGAAACCGACGAGCATGAGCAGCAGTTCCAGCAGCAGCAACAACAACTCGCCATGATCATTCAACTCCTCACCAACCTTACCCCAGCCAGTCTGCCCACCAGCCCTGCCCCCGAGTTACCTGCCCCGGTCATTGCAGCCGCTGCTCCGGAACCCAAGATTGGAAACCCCGAGCGGTTCAACGGCGATTCAACCCAGGTCCGGCCATTCCTGACTAGCTGCCGACTTCAGTTCTCCTTGCAGCCAAGGACCTTCGCCACGGAGGGGGCTAAAGTTGGGTATGCCATCACTCACCTGACGGGCCGAGCTCGACTCTGGGGAACAGCAGAGTTCGAACGTCAAACCCCCGCATGTGCAACCTTCGACCTGTTTGCTGAGGAGATGCTGAAGGTGTTTGACCTGGATTCACCAACCGCAGAGGCGTCTCGTGAACTGTTCAGTATTCGACAAGGCAGACGTACAGTCGCAGACCATTCCATCGACTTCCGAACCCTGGCTAGACGAAGTTCTTGGAACACACCATCGTTGGTGGACGCGTTCTTCCATAGTTTGGCTGACTATATCAAGGACGAGTTGGTCTCCCATGAACTGCCTTCCACTCTTGATGAAGCCATCGCACTGACTGTCAGGATCGACAGAAGGATACAGACCCGTCGTCGTGAGAGGGGGCGCCAAGGTCCACCTACTACCGGCATTCGGAGAGATCCGACTGGGCTCCTGTCATCTACTGCCACTCACCCAGGTCAGCTTGATCAGTCTGAGCCTATGGAGATTGGGCGAGCCTCTCTCACTCCTGCAGAGCGCCAGCGCCGCTTCACCTCAAACCTCTGCCTCTATTGTGGAGGTGATGGACATCGTGTGGTAACCTGCCCTTTAAAGGGCCGAAGCTCACCGGGCATAGGGGGAGTCCGGTTGAGTTCAATGACCATCCAGTCCTCCGACCGCAAACCCCTGCTGCAAGTTCACCTCCGCCTCTCTGACTCAACTCACACCCTGGCTGCTCTGGTGGATTCTGGCGCCGAAGCCAACATAATGGACATCAAGCTGGCACGCCAACTGGGACTGGAGAACCTCCGTTTGACACCTCCTATTCCTGCCCGGGCACTGGACGGACACTTACTCGGATCGGTCACTCATGTCACGGCCCCGGTCTCGATGGGTCTGTCCGGAAACCATCAAGAAACTATCCAGTTTCACCTGCTCCCCTCTCCAGGCCAACCCCTCATCCTGGGTTACCCATGGCTCCGCCGGCACAACCCTCAGCTCGACTGGGTGACCGGGGTGATCAGGGAGTGGGGAGAGGACTGCCACCGAACCTGCCTGCTTGCTGCCGCACTACCCCCTCGGCCAGTACCTACTAACTCCGCTCCTGACCTCTCCAATGTCCCAGAATGCTACCATGGTCTCAGAGAAGTGTTTAACAAAGCAAGAGCCACATCTCTGCCCCCTCACCGACCGTACGACTGTGCCATCGACCTCCTCCCTGGAACAGCCCCTCCAAAGGGCCGTCTTTATTCGTTGTCTGCTCCTGAAAGAAAGTCCATGGAGGACTACATCAATGGCTCTCTGTCCGCAGGATTAATCCGTTCATCTTCATCTCCTGCTGGTGCTGGCTTCTTCTTTGTGGGGAAGAAGGACGGATCTCTTCGCCCCTGCATCGACTACAGGGGACTCAACGACATCACAGTGAAAAACCGTTACCCTCTGCCTCTGCTCACCTCTGCTTTTGAGTTGCTCCAGGGAGCCACTGTTTTTACCAAGTTGGATCTCAGAAACGCTTACCACCTAGTGCGGATCCGGGAGGGAGATGAATGGAAAACCGCATTCAATACACCAACAGGCCACTACGAGTATCTGGTTATGCCTTTTGGACTCACCAATGCTCCTGCTGTGTTCCAGGCTCTAGTGAATGATGTACTGCGGGACATGTTAAACAAGTTTGTCTTCGTTTACCTGGACGACATCTTAATCTACTCCAGAAACCTGTCTGAACACACCCGCCATGTCCAGCAAGTCCTTCACCGTCTTCTGGAGAATTCCCTCTACGCCAAGGCAGAGAAATGTGAGTTTCACGTCAAGACAGTGGCCTTCCTGGGGTACATAGTGGCAGAGGGAAGTATCCAAATGGATCCTGCCAAAGTATCAGCAGTCACTTCATGGCCAGTTCCGGAGAACAGAAAGAAGCTGCAACAGTTTCTGGGGTTTGCTAACTTCTATAGAAAGTTTATCCGGAACTACAGTACCGTTGCTGCCCCTCTCACTGCTCTAACCAGCACCAAGCAACCCTTCACCTGGACCCCAGCAGCCGACAAGGCCTTCAGTACCCTCAAGGTGAGGTTCACCTCCGCTCCCATCCTCCAGATGCCTGATGTGGACCGGCAATTCATTGTGGAGGTGGACGCCTCGGATGTGGGAGTTGGTGCTGTGATTTCTCAGTGGGCTGCGGAGGATAGGAAGCTCCATCCCTGTGCCTTTTTCTCACGTCGGTTGTCCCCCTCTGAGTGCAATTACGACATAGGGAACCGTGAGCTGTTGGCTGTGAAGCTTGCCTTGGAGGAGTGGCGTCACTGGCTGGAGGGGTCCACCATTCCATTTCTCGTTTGGACCGATCATAAGAACTTGGAGTACATCCGCACGGCCAAACGGTTGAACCCCAGGCAGTCCCGCTGGGCCCTGTTCTTCACCAGGTTTAATTTCACTCTGTCATACCGGCCTGGATCACGCAACACCAAGCCAGACGCCCTCTCCCGTCAATTCCAGAAGGATGACACCCCCTCCAAGGACCCTGTGTCGATTCTGCCAAGTCCCTGCATCGTAGCAGCTCTGACCTGGGCTGTTGAGGAACAGGTGCTGGAAGCTCTCCGTAACCAGCCAGGTCCCAGCACTTGCCCAGCTGACCGCCTTTTTGTCCCCGAAAACCTGAGGTCCCAGGTCGTTCAGTGGGGACATGACTCCCGCCTAGCTTGTCACCCTGGCTCCACCCGCACTTACAACCTGCTCGCCCAGAGGTTCTGGTGGCCCTCTCTGAGAAAGGATGTACGGGAATTCGTCCAAGCCTGCCCCATCTGCAACCAACACAAGTCGTCCTGCCAGCCCCCAGCCGGATTGCTGCAGCCCCTGCCTGTGCCCAGACGTCCCTGGTCTCACATCGCCCTTGACTTTGTCACGGGGCTGCCCCCTTCAAGTGGCATGACCGTCATTCTCACCATAGTTGACCGATTCAGCAAGATGGCACACTTCATTCCCCTCCCCAAGCTCCCAACCGCCAAGGAGACCGCCCAGGTGGTCCTGGAACACGTCTTCCGGATCCACGGACTGCCAAAGGATGTAGTTTCTGACCGTGGTCCACAATTCTCCTCCGCTTTTTGGAAGGAGTTCTGTCACCTGCTGGGAGCCACAGTCAGTCTGACTTCCGGATTCCATCCCCAATCCAATGGGCAGTCAGAGCGGGCAAATCAGGAGCTCGAGAAGGCACTGCGATGCATGACTTCACGCAACCCCCACTCCTGGTCGCAGCAATTGACATGGGTGGAGTACGCACACAATTCTCTGACCTGCTCTGCCATCGGTATGTCCCCTTTCCAATGTGTTTATGGATACCAGCCTCCTCTATTTGCCAGCCAGGAAGAGGAGGTTACTTGCCCATCTGCACTTGCTTTTGCCCGTCGATGTCGCCGCACCTGGTCACAAGCCCGAGCCACACTCCTCAGATCCGTTGCCAGCTACACTACCGGGGCCAACCGTCGGAGAATTCCTGCTCCCACCTACCATGTTGGTCAAAGGGTGTGGTTGTCATCGAAGAACCTGCCACTCAGGGTGGAGTCGCAGAAGCTGGCACCTCGGTTCATTGGCCCATTCCCTATCATAAGAGTGATTAGCCCAACTGCTGTCCGGCTCCAACTGCCTAATTCCCTGAGGGTGCACCCCACTTTCCATGTGTCTAAGATTAAGCCCATTCATGAGAGTCCGCTGGTCCCTGCTGCGCCTTGTCCTCCTCCTCCACGGCTCGTCGATGGTGGTCTGGTTTACACCGTCCGCCGCCTGCTTCGGTCCAGACGGAGGGGTAGGGGTCTCCAGTACCTCATTGACTGGGAGGGCTATGGACCTGAGGAAAGGACCTGGGTGCCAGCTAGTCGGATTGTGGATAGGACTCTCATCACCGCCTTCCACCAACGGCATCCTGATCAACCTGCAATCCGTAGGGGCCGCCCCAGAGGGGTCCCTAACCGTCCTGCCCGCTCGGCTTCCTGTCCTGTGCCTGATCCTGTCTCGGGACCTGTCCCATCTCCCGACCACGGCCCTCCGGCTTCCTCCGAGGATGAGGACGTTCACTCGGACCGTTCGGAGGAGTTCTAGCCCTCCTCCGGCTCCCCTCCTCCCGCCCGGCGTGGTGTTGCTCTTGGGACTTCTGGGGCCGTCCCTTGGGGGGGGGGTTCTGTCATGAGCCTCTCACTCCACCGGGTTACCACCTTAATTTTCTTCCACTCTGCTCACCACTCTCTCTACTCAGCCTAACTAGCTCCACCTGTCCCTGCTCTGCTCTGCTCTAATTACTCTGCCAGCTGCGCTGCATTACCCACTACCTCTCCCAGTATTTAAAGCCCTGTCTTTCAGCTCTCCTTTGTCAGATCGTCTGCAAAGCTCACACCCGGAACCTGTTTGCTCGCGCTTCTGGCTCACCCTGGATTTGTGTTCCCGGACCTGCCTGATGTTTGGATACTCTTCTGCCCCAGGAGATCCAGACCTGCTTTTTGCCATAACGACTCCTGACTACTCTTCGATCCCGGTAACTCTGACCAGCCTTCTGCCTTGCTACTACGTATTTGGATTTCCCTTGAACTGTACTGCTGCCTTGTTTCATCCGCCCTGTTGTGTCTGTGTCTTCCCCCCCCCCAGGACTTCTGGACCACCCACCACCGGCTTCATAGGACGCATCGCTGCCACTGGGGGGGGGCACAGACCCAGCACATTGGACGGGATCCCTGTTACCCCTGGAGCCTTCACTCACTCCCTACTTCCCTTTTCCCTTAAGTTTTAATAAACTTTCTGGTGTGACGCAATTGTGGTCCTCTGGTCGTCTGTCTGAACCGTGACACAAATGGCATAACAAATGTCGGAAATTATAAGCAGAAACCTGTCTAAATTAGGGGTGAAAGTAATCTAAGCCAATAGGCTATATGGTCCAGTACAGTGTGTCAGCAAAATAATTTATGCCATTATTATGGTGGATCAAACTGCGTAGGTATAGCCTACTTTTTTAAGTGATTTGGTTTGACATTCAGATGAAAACATCATCACACAACATCCATTATATGCATAACTGAGCATGCGCAGACCGCGATAAACAACAGTAAACGGGTTGTGTTGACATGCCATAGTATCCAATTTAAGATCAGCATATCCCAGGCTCTTATCCGGGTTTCTCATAACCGGTATACAAGCTTTTTCGGGTTATTGTAAACAGAATATTATGTTTATATGCATCAACTCAAAAACAGAATACTTGGTGTGCATGTAAAAGGTGGTCACTGTCTGTCAACCTTTTTACGGACACCTATGTAACTTCCTAACTATTATTTAAAAGCATGTTTGAGATAAATCCAACATTTTTTCATTGATCAAGTATCCCTTGTACAAATAAACTCGTATATAATATCAAACTCATAAAGTTACCGCATTCTATCAATCAGAAAAACCCTGGAATGAGTAGGTGTGTCCAAACTTTTGACTGGTACTGTATGTTCCACACATAATGAAAGTTAAATCAAATTCTAGTTTCCCTAACATTAATTGAGCAAACAGGGTTGACGTGTTGAGCTCGACCACCTCAGTCAAAGATGAGAAAACAATTATAAATAGACCAGAAAGAGAGAGAAGACTTACTTCCTTTTCCACCATGCTGTTCAGAAGACCCAAACGATGTCATCTGCAGTGAATCATTTAACTTGGTGGAATGGTCCATTATTTTAAAGGTGTAAATTGTTTGCATAACAGGCTTGGCCTTAAAATGAGGGACAGATGTAAATGCATCACTAATATCACATAAAATCTTCCTAGAAGTGATACAGGGTTGATGGGACATGTCATAATGCAGAATTTTGGCACTTTAGCAAACCTTTATTCATATGAAAAATGTGATTTATTGAATTCTCCATGTGGTCATTTAATATAACAGGCTTTTAAAATTCAATATTGGTGCATAATTTCTACTTGAAATATAAAATGGACGCAAAAGGCGCCCATTTCGTGGAACGACCCAACAGCTGCTGTGTCATAAATCCAGACTCTCGGTGTTATATATTGGCACTGCAACATATTAGCTAAATATAGGTGAGTGCATATGATATGATATGAAATGTACTTTTCCTTTTTTGTTTACTTACTGGGCATATATACAGTGAGCTCCAAAAGTATTGGGAAAGTGACACATTCTTTGTTGTTTTGACTCTGTACTCCAGCACTTGAAATGCTTGATTTGAAATGCTAAAGTGCAGACTTTCATCTTTAATCTGAGGGTATTTTCATCCATATCGGGTGAACCGAAATTACAACACTTTTTGTATATAGTCTCCCCACTTTAGGGGACCAAAAATATTGGGACAAATTCACTTATATGTGTATTAAAGTAGTAAAAAGTTAAGTATTTGGTCCCATATGCATAGCACGCAATGACTACATCAAGCTTGTGACTCTACAAATTTGTTGAATGCATTTGCTGTTTTTGGTTGTGTTTCAGATTATTTTGTGGCCAATAGAATGGTAAATAAAGTATTGTGTCAGTTTGGAGTGACTTTTATTTAAAATAAGAATAGAATATGTTTCTAAACACTTCTATATTAATGTGGATGCTAGCATGATTACGGATAATCCAGAATTAATCGTGAATAATGATGAGTGAGAAAGTTACAGATGCACAAATATCATACCCCCAAGACATGCTAACCTCTCACCATTACAATAACAGGGGAGGTTAGCAACTTTCTCACTCATCATTATTCACGATTCATTCAGGATTATCTGTAATCAAGGTAGAAGTGTACTTAACTTTTTACTCCTTTAATACACATATAAGTGAATTTGTCCCAATACTTTTGGTCCCCTAGAATTGGGGGACTATGTAGAAAGAGTGCTGTAATTTCTAAACGGTTCACCCAATATATATGAAAATACCCTCAAATTAAAGCTGACAGTCTGCACTTTAACCTCATTGTATCATTTCAAATCCAAAGTGCTGGAGTACAGAGCCAAGAAAACATTTGTCACTGCCCCAATACTTTTGGAGCTCACTGTATATACTGTACACTGAGTGTACAAAACATTAGGAACACCTGCTCTTTCCATGACATAGACAGACCAGGTGAATCCAGGTGAAAGCTATGATCCCTTATTGATGTCACCTGTTAAATTCACTTCAATCAGTGTAGATGAAGGGGAGGAGACAGGTTAAAGAAGGATTTTTAAGCCTTGAGACAATTGAGGCGTGTATGTGCGCCATTCAGAGGGTGAATGGGAAAGACAAAATATTTAAGTGCCTTTGAACGGGGTATTGTAGTAGGTGCCAGGCACACTGGTTTGAGTGTGTCAAGAACTGCAACGCTGCTGGGTTTTTCACGCTCAACAGTTTCCTGTGTGTATCAAGAATGGGCCACCACCCAAAGGACATCCAGCCAACTTGACACAACTGTGGGAAGCATTGGAGTCAACATCGGCCAGCATCGCTGTGGAACACTTTCGACACCTTGTACAGTCGTGGTCGAAAGGTTTGAGAATGACATAAGTATTGGTCTTCACAAAGTTCGCTGCTTCAGTGCTATGAGATATGTTTGTCAGATGTTACTATGTTATACTGAAGTATAATTACAAGCATTCCATAAGTGTCAAAGGCTTTTATTGACAATTACATTAAGTTTATGCAAAGAGTCAATATTTGCAGTGTTGACCCTTCTTTTTCAAGACCTCTGCAATCTGCCCTGGCATGCTGTCAATTAACTTCTGGGCCACATCCTGACTGATGGCAGCCCATTCTTGCATAATCAATGCTTGGAGTTTGTCAGAATTTGTGGGTTTTTGTTTGTCCACCCGCCTCTTGAGGATCGACCACAAGTTCTCAATGGGATTAAGGTCTGGGGAGTTTCCTGGCCATGGACCCAACATTTTGATGTTTTGTTCCCCGAGCCACTTAGTTATCACTTTTGCCTTATGGCAAGGTGCTCCATCATGCTGGAAAAGGCATTGGTCATCACCAAACTGTTCTTGGATGGTTGGGAGAAGTTGCTCTCGGAGGATGTGTTGGTACCATTCTTTATTCATGGCTGTGTTCTTAGGCAAAATTGTGAGTGAGCCCACTCCCTTCGCTGAGAAGCAATCCCACACATGAATGGTCTCAGGATGCTTTACTGTTGGCATGAAACAGGACTGATGATAGCGCTCACATTGTCTTCTCCGGACAAGGTGTTGCAAGGTGTCCGGATGCCCCAAACAATCGGAAAGGGGATTCATCAGAGAAAATGACTTTACCCCAGTCCTCAGCAGTCCAATCCCTGTACCTTTTGCATAATATCAGTCTGTCCCTGATGTTTTTCCTGGAGAGAAGTGGCTTCTTTGCTGCCCTTCTTGACACCAGGCCATCCTCCAAAAGTCTTCGCCTCTCTGTGCGTGCAGATGCACTCGCACCTGCCTGCTGCCATTCCTGAGCAAGCTCAGGAGACGGTCCTGGCGCTTGCTGGACTTTCTTGGGCGCCCTGACGCCTTCTTCACAACAATTGAACCTCTCTCCTTGAAGTTCTTGATGATCCGATAAATGGATGATTTAGGTGCAATCTTACTAGCAGCAATTTTTGCCTGTGAAGCCCTTTTTGTGCAAAGCAATGATGACGGCACGTGTTTCCTTGCAGGTAACCATGGTTAACAGAGGAAGAACAATGATTTCAAGCACCACCCTCCTTTTAAAGCTTCCAGTCTGTTATTCTAACTCAATCAGCATGACAGAGTGATCTCCAGCCTTGTCCTCGTCAACACTCTCACCTTTGTTAACGAGGGAATCACTGACATGATGGCAGCTGGTCCTTTTGTGGCAGGGCTGAAATGCAGTGGAAATGTTTTTTGGGGACTAAGTTCATTTTCATGGCAAAGAGGGACTTTGCAATTAATTGCATTCATCTGATCACTCTTCATGACATTCTGGAGTATATGCAAATTGCCATCATCAAAACCGAGGCAGCAGACTGTTAAAATTAGTATTTGTGTCATTCTCAAAACCTTTGACCACGACTGTAGAGTTCATGCCCCAACTAATTGAGGCTGTTCTGAGGGCAAAAGGGGGGTGCAACTCAATGGTAGGAAGGTGTTCCTAATGTTTTGTACACTGTGTGTATATGTATATATATATATATATATATATACATATGTGTGTGTGTGTATGTGTATAAATGTGTACATACATACATACAAACAAAAGTATGTGGACACCCCTTCAAATTAGTGGATACGGCTATTTCAGCCACACCCGTTGCTGACAGGTGTATAAAATTGAGCACACAGCCATGCAATCTCCATAGACAAACATTGGCAGTAGAATGGCCTTACTGAAGAGCTCAGTGAATTTCAATGTGGCACCGCCATAGGATGCCACCTTTCCAACAAGTCAGTTCGTCAAATTTCTGCCCTGCTAGAGCTGCCCCGGTCATCTGTAAGTGATGGTATTGTGAAGTGGAAACATCTAGGAGCAACAAAGGCTCAGCCGCGAATTGGTAGGTTACACAAGCTCACAGAATGGGACCGCTGATTGCTGAAACACGTAGTGCGTGAAAATCGTCTGTCATCAGTTGCAACACTCACTACCGAGTTCCAAACTGCCTCTGGAAGCAACATCAGCACAAGAACTGTTCGTCAGCAGCTTCATGAAATGGGTTTCCATGGCCGAGCAGCCGCACACAAGCCTAAGATCACCATGCGCAATGCTAAGCGTCAGCTGGAGTGGGGTAAAGCTCGTCGCCATTAGACTCAGGAGCAGTGGAAACGCATTCTCTGGAGTGATGAATCACGCTTTACCATCTGGCAATCCGACGGGCGAATCTTGGTTTGGCAGATGCCAGGAGAACGCTACCTGCCCCAATGCATAGTGCCAACTGTAAAGTTTGGTGGAGGAGAAATAATGGTCTGGGGCTGTTTTTCATGGTTCGGGCTAGGCCCCTTAGTTCCAGTGAAGGGACATTTTAACGCTACAGCATACAATGACATTCTAGACGATTCTGCACAAAGCGAGGTCCATACAGAAATGGTTTGTCGAGATCGGTGTGGAAGAACTTAACTGGCCTGCACAGAGCCCTGACCTCAACCCCTTCGAACACCTTTGGAATGAATTGGATCACCGACTGCGAGCCAGGCCTAATCGCCCAACATCAGTGCCCGACCTCACTAATGCTCTTGTGGCTGAATGGAAGCAAGTCCCCGCAGCAATGTTCCAACATCTAGTGGAAAGCCTTCCCAGAAGACTGGAAGCTGTTATAGCAGAAAAAGGGGGACCAACTCCATATTAATGCCCATGATTTTGGAATGAGATGTTCGACGAGCAGATGTCCACATACTTTTGGTAATGTAGTGTGTATAGATAGATAGATAGATAGATATAAATGTTTACTTTTTGAGGAATATATATATACATACATTCCTCACAAGTAAACTTCAATCGATGCTCTTCAGTGCAGGTCAAGTAAAAAAAAAAAAGGAAAGGTTGAATAAGAGAAATATTGACCCACATGATTCATGGGTTTGATATTTTGAGCGTGCTCAATATTGAGTGTGCAAGGACCACTGGAGTTCTAAATTGACCAATCCAAATCTCCCCAGCTAAGGTTGACATTTTGTAAAGCTATAAATAAGCAATTAACTTTTGCAGTTTTAGTAAAACTAAAACCCATTCATTCATTCCACCTGCTATTTGATATCGCCTTGACATTGCACCAGTTTTTGAATGTGTGTTTTGCTTGGGCAACTCTCCTTGCCATGGAAAATGTGATTTAATCTCTCCTGGATGTGCGCTCACGTTCAGGGGATTGCCCCTCATTTAATTGATACAAACATGTATGTGTTTATGTATGTGTCTCTTTCAACATTTCCTGACATCCATCACCTTTGACCTTTCTCTGACCTTTCACCTTTGCTTGCTGTGATACACGTCATTTGCTGTGCTTCTAACATGCTTTTTTGTATTACTTTGATCCTCTAACTTGCTTGGATTTGTGTTTTTATTCCTTTGTTTATTCTCAATTAATCTTTCAAACTTGCATTTCTGTATTTATGACCTATTTTCTATCTCTCTTTTTTCTCTCTCCCTTTCCCTATTTCTCTCCCACCTCCCCTTCTCTCCTTGTCCTGTCTTCATGTGTGATGTTGGGCACCTCTGGACCATAACATTTGTCATACACACTATTTTATTGTATTTTTTGGTGTACAATTGTATTTTCCACTTTTTTGCTGTGAATATCTCTGTGAACAATCTTTGGTGTGTTTTGTGTGGTTTTGTCGGTTTGTTTTGGCCTCAGCTACCCTTGGTTGCTCGTGTGTGACGTACACTCTGGCATCTCTCATGCTCTCCACGCTGACTGTGTTCTTGCTCTCATAAACTGGGTCTCGCTCAAGGAGAGAGGATAGCTTGGCCTTTCAAATCTCGACCAGACCCCTTTGTTTTCTATGCCTTTTGACCCTTGTGCAGACACACACATACACAAAATATGAAGAATCAAGATATCAGTTTCATGTTAAAGGGTTAAAATGGGGTGCTTGATACTTATATCATTCTAAATGTTTTTATCATCAATGTTTATTTTGCATAATGTACAAAATATGGATTTGAATAAGGCAGCATTGTTTGTGAAAATGTTTTGTCATACCACAGAATGGACTTGAGTCCTATTGGGAAATTGTAGAAAAAAGCTGTGTCTACCTTATGTGTATCTGGATACAAGCTTAAATTGTAGTTGTTCCCATTGTACATAACAGGGAAGGCACACTTTTCAGAGGAATTTTGTATTGGTTAAGATTGGACATAAAGATGAAGACATCTCAAGTTTCTTATGTCTTCTGATTTCTTTTCATAGTCACAAGGCTCATTTTGAAAGGGATGGTTATATGAATGACAAGCTACTGCCTTGTCCGTTTGAAGGTCATTCAAATCATGTTTTGTGTACATAATCTTTTAAAAATTTATTCAAAACTAAATATAGGCTGTTCTTTTGGTTGTTTCTTTTTGCTCTCTTTTTACCTGAAAACAAAAAATGCTCAAAATTAATGCTACAGCTGTTTAACACATCTATGTCAGTCATTTTCAGTAATGTGAAATGATTATATTCTATGACACATTTTTGTAAGTACATACCAGTGTGTTTCCATGCTGTAATCATCCGTAGGTTTTAAGAAGATATTATAAAATGGTGTGTTATAACTTTTTTGGACAAAATAACGGCTAGAGCTCTAGAGACTTACATTCTGAAATGCAAGCGTGTGACACAGTGCTGAGTTCTGTTGGCTGTTCATCCTCAGAAATGCAAAGTTTGTTTTAGCACATATCTTGTGCTTGTCTGAAGCTTTAACAAAGTGTCTTATATTGTGGTGGCCCATTCTGGGGTTGTAAACTAAGGTTAGGACTGTCCCTAAAGCCTGGCTGCACTTAAAACACCCTGCCATGGGAAAGAGAGATGGCCTTTGTTCAAAACTCAGATTAGCATTTTGTGATGAGTCTTCTCGCAGTTTTGGTCTCCCCCACCATTTTAAATTGACTCGGAAGGTAATAAAGTGATGCGACGGGAGTTTGGCTCCTGGGTTCGCATGTGCCAATCCCATTGTTTGGTTCTTCTTTCATACAAGCAAGTGCTACTCCTCAGAGGCATCCGCCAAGTTTTCATAGGTGACTGACGGTTGAGATGGAATTTGATAGTTGTGGCTTTTAGGATATCAAGTAGGGAGAGCTAACTGTCTTGAGATAACAAGCACAATATGAGCATAGTTTAGAACTTCTGTGGGTACCCATATGTTCACTTTTTTAATCCATGCAGTACCTTAGAATCTTAACCATACTGTACTACTGTGCTTCCTACCATCGGAGTCAGACCCAGAAGGCAAAACTGGTTGAAATGATGTCAGGCCAACGTCCTTGGTGACATACAGTGCATTCGGAAAGTATTCAGACCCCTTGACTTTTTCCACATTTTGTTACCAAGACTCTTCCTAGAGCTGGTCGCCCGGCTAAACTGAGCAATCGGGGCAGAAGGGCCTTGGTCAGGTAGGTGAGAGCCCAGAGTTCCTCTGTGGAGATGGGAGAACCTTTCAGAAGGACAACCATCTCTGCAGTACTCCACCAATCCGGCCTTTATGGTAGAGTAGCCAGACGGAAGCCACTACTCAGTAAAAGGCACATGAAGCCCAGTTGGAGTTTGCCAAAAGGCACCTAAAGGACTCTCATACCATGAGAAACAAGATTCTCTGGTCTGATGAAACCAAGATTGAACTCTTTGGCCTGAATGCCAAGCATCACGTCTGGAGGAAACCTGGTACCATCCCTAATGTGAAGCATGGTGGTGGCAGCGTCATGCTGTGGGGATGTTTTTCAGCGGCAGGGAGACTAGTCAGGATCGAGGGAAAGATTAACGGAGCAAAGTACAAAGAGATCCTTGATGAAAACCTTCTCCAGAGCGCTCAGGACCTCAAACTGGGGCAAAGGTTCACCTTCCAACAGGACAACGACCCTAAGCACACAGCCAAAACAAAGCATGAGTGGCTTTGGGACAAGTCTATTAATGTCATTGAGTGGCCCAGCCAGAGCCCGGACTTGAACCCGATCCAACATCTCTGGAGAGACCTGAAAATAGCTGTGCAGCTACGCTCCCCATCCAACCTGACAGAGCTTGAGAGGATCTGCAGAGAAGAATGGGAGAAACTCCCCAAATACAGGTGTGCCAAGCTTGTAGCGTCATACCCAAGAAGACTCAAGGCTGTAATCGCTGCCAAAGGTGCTTTAACAAAATACTGAGGACTGGGTCTTAATTCTTATGTGATGTTTCAGTTTACTTTTTATACATTTGCAAAAATGTCTAAAAACCTGTTTTTCCTTTGCCATTATGGGGTATTTTGTGTAGATTAATGAGGGGGAGAAAAAAACAATTTAATCCATTTTAGAATAAGGCTGTAACGTAACAAAATGTTTAAAAAGTCAAGGGGTCTGAATACTTTCCGAATGGACTCTACATGGTCAGGTTGCATATTGACTGTAAATGGACCAGTGACCATATAACAACCAAAATATGATGTATTTTCCAGGCATATTGTTGCCATAAAAGATGTCTTAACTTTGTTCCAATTCGACCAGAAAACCAGTTTACAACCAGAAAATGACAACATTATGACATCCAATGCAAAATGTTGCCCGCTGGGTAGAACAATGATGCTTCATAGGGTAATGACTCTTATCTCTTGGATAATTTTTCAATTGGCTTTATTGACTGTGTTTCTGTCCTATTTCCTGTATTCTGTTTGTTATCAGCAAGATTATCTGAAAAAGGTGCGGCAAACAGATATTTTATGCTCCTTGTTGACACAGCATGGCTCTGTGTTTCTCCATTTCCGAGAAAGCTTTATGAGCCGGCCCCCTCGGTGTTAAAATGTGTGATGTGATTTATCGCACTTGTTAAGATGCAGACGGAGCGGCGGAAAAACAAACATTGTCGCTCTGCCTGCAGGTAGATGCTTACGCTCTCTCCCACTCTTAGCAACAGCAGTAAATAAAGAGCTGCCGGTCGGAGCTATTGCCGCCACAGAGTGTGACTCAACTTTAAAGACTTTCAAAGAAAATGGCCAATCAATGTGAGAGGAAATTACAATTGGCCGCTCTGCTGTACTCAACCTCTCTGCCTCTCTTTAGAGGTCTTATGCCTTACAGCTAATTGCTGCTCACTGTAGCTTGGATCCAAGCCAGCGATTTGCCAGGACATTGTTTGAGAGTTGTTCCCCAGCACTGCAGCAGTCACTGAAAATTATTTTCCTATCAGCTCCCTGGTGCATGGTATCAATAATTCAGCTGCCCTCCAATGCATTAGATTTACCCATATGAGGCGTATAATGAGGGTTATATCAACAACTCTATAATTAAAGTAATTCCTTCAGATGCAGATACACTCCGTGCTAGATTTATAGGAATGTATACCACAGGTATCCATTTTGGCTCAAATCTGGTGACTCACTCAGATGATGGCATTTTAGATCATTTACGATCATTTCCCAGATTAGATTTTGATATGATTTGAAAGTTCCATTTGAAACGTATTAGTACAGTTGGGAAAAAAAGTATTTAGTCAGCCACCAATTGTGCAAGTTCTCCCACTTAAAAAGATGAGAGAGGCCTGTAATTTTCATCATAGGTACACGTCAACTATGACAGACAAATTGAGGGAAAAAAATCCAGAAAATCACATTGTAGGATTTTTAATGAATTTATTTGCAAATTATGGTGGAAAATAAGTATTTGGTCACCTACAAACAAGCAAGATTTCTGGCTCTCACAGACCTGTAACTTCTTCTTTAAGAGGCTCCTCTGTCCTCCACTCATTACCTGTATTAATGGCACCTGTTTGAACTTGTTATCAGTATAAAAGACCTGTCCACAACCTCAAACAGTCACACTCCAAACTCCACTATGGCCAAGACCAAAGAGCTGTCAAAGGACACCAGAAACAAAATTGTAGACCTGCACCAGGCTGGGAAGACTGAATCTGCAATAGGTAAGCAGGCTTGGTTTGAAGAAATCAACTGTGGGAGCAATTATTAGGAAATGGAAGACATACAAGACCACTGATAATCTCCCTCGATCTGGGGCTCCACGCAAGATCTCACCCCGTGGGGTCAAAATGATCACAAGAACGGTGAGCAAAAATCCCATAACCACACGGGGGGACCTAGTGAATGACCTGCAGAGAGCTGGGACCAAAGTAACAAAGCCTACCATCAGTAACACACTATGCCGCCAGGGACTCAAATCCTGCAGTGCCAGACGTGTCCCCCTGCTTAAGCCAGTACATGTCCAGGCCCGTCTGAAGTTTGCTAGAGTGCATTTGGATGATCCAGAAGAGGATTGGGAGAATGTCATATGGTCAGATGAAACCAAAATAGAACTTTTTGGTAAAAACTCAACTCGTCGTGTTTGGAGGACAAAGAATGCTGAGTTGCATCCAAAGAACACCATACCTACTGTGAAGCATGGGGGTGGAAACATCATGCTTTGGGGCTGTTTTTCTGCAAAGGGACCAGGATGACTGATCCGTGTAAAGGAAAGAATGAATGGGGCCATGTATCGTGAGATTTTGAGTGAAAACCTCCTTCCATCAGCAAGGGCATTGAAGATGAAACGTGGCTGGGTCTTTCAGCATGACAATGATCCCAAACACACTGCCCGGGCAACGAAGGAGTGGCTTCGTAAGAAGCATTTCAAGGTCCTGTAGTGGCCTAGCCAGTCTCCAGATCTCAACCCCATAGAAAATCTTTGGAGGGAGTTGAAAGTCCGTGTTGCCCAGCGACAGCCCCAAAACATCACTGCTCTAGAGGAGATCTGCATGGAGGAATGGGCCAAAATACCAGCAACAGTGTGTGAAAACCTTGTGAAGACTTACAGAAAACGTTTGACCTGTGTCATTGCCAACAAAGGGTATATAACAAAGTATTGAGAAACTTTTGTTATTGACCAAATACTTATTTTCCACCATAATTTGCAAATAAATTCATAAGAAATCCTGCAATGTGATTTACTGGGAAAAAAATGATCATTTTGTCTGTCATAGTTGACGTGTACCTATGATGAAAATTACAGGCCTCTCTCATCTTTTTAAGTGGGAGAACTTGCACAATTGGTGGCTGACTAAATACTTTTTTTCCCCACTGTATACACTGCATGATGCTAAATCTTTGTCAACTATTGCCAGTATTTATTTTTTACTTACAGTTATATCATCCCTCTTTATGCATAATGTCAACAACATAATTTCATAGAAGAGCAATCAGTGACAGTGACAGATATAATAAACTCCGGTCTGACAAGACTATTACATTTTACAAATACATCAATCAAGTGTTTCTGCCACACAAAGTATCCTCCCTCTCAAGGTACCAGTGTATATAGAGTGGATTTGCATAAAGATGCACATCCTTTCTGTGCAGCTGAGTCTCAATCAGTCTCCTTACACACATTTGTAAGCCAGTGATACTGGAGAAAAACTCAGAAAGGGAACAATGTAAATTAAATTGCATGATGGTTCATATGACCCAAATAAACGCCTACCCTGAAGCCTACCCTGTTTGATAAGTGATGGTTTTCCAGTAAATCATAGAATGAATCAAGTACATTTTGTTGCATTGATTATACTGTGAATACTGTGTGGTGTAGGAGTCTGACATTTGGACATCCTGACATTCTCAATATGACAAGAGCAAAGAGTAAGTCCAAATCGAGAATTGCCTGTGTTTTGCTTTAATTCAGAATATAAATTGTCTCATATTTGACACCTAACAGAGCTAACAAAAACTGGAATTGAATTTAGATCTGTCATCATAATTCTATCTAACCTGTTTGTCATGTGTAGAGCATTGTGTCAAATCAACCATACTCCAAATGCTCTTGTTTGATTTGAATTAACACTTTTAGATTATTCTGTCGGATCAAATATCCAATCTTTTTGTGTGTCTGTTTACTGAATGTAAATTAGTTGCAAATTATTTCTAAATTTGATTGTGTGAGATTGATTTGACACAAAGCATACTAATAATTATTTGGTGAAACATTCATCTGTTTAACAGTTTTGTGGTCTGTTCATGATCATGTGTGGTGTGTGTTTGTGTGTGAGTTCATGTAGAACAATGTGTGTCGAAGGCAGAGTATAAACAGTGTGGATACATGCTCATCCATTGTAGTGGAGCAATACATACAGTGCCTTCAGAAAGTATTTAAACCCTTTGACTTATTCCACATTTTGTTGTGGTACAGCCTGAATTCAAAAGGTATAAAATGTATATTATTTCTCACCCATCTACACACAATATCCCATAATAACAAAGTGAAAACATGTTTTTAGAAATGTTTGAACGTTTATTGAAAATTAAATACAGAAATATCGCATTTACATAAGTATTCACACCCCTGTGTCAATACTTTGTAGAAGCACCTTTGGCAGCGATTACAGCTGTGAGTATTTCTGGGTAGGTCTCTAAGAGCTTTCCACACCTGGATTGTGCAACATTTGCCCATTACTCTTTTCAAATGTCTTAAAGCTCAGTCAAATTGGTTGTTGATCATTGCTAGACAACCATTTTCAGGTCTTGCCATAGATTTTCAAGTAGATTTAAGTCAAAACTGTAACTCGGCCACTCAGGAACATTCACTTTCTTCTTGGTAAGCAACTCCAGTGTAGATTTGGCCTTGTGTTTTAGGTTATTGTCCTGCTGAAAGGTGAAGTCATCTCCGAATGTCTGGTGGAAAGCAGACTGAACCAGGTTTTCCTCTAGGATTTTGCCTGAGCTTATCTCCATTCCATTTATTTTTTATCCTGAAAAACTACACAGTCATTAACGATTACAAGCATACCCATAATATGATGCAGCCACCACTATGCTTGAAAATATGGGGAGTGGTACCAGGTAATGTGTTGTATTGGATTTGCCCCAAACATAACACTTGGTATTCAGGACAAAAATGTAGTGCTTTGCCACATGTTTTGCAGTATTACTTTTGTGCCTTGTTGCAAACAGGATGCATGTTTTGGAATATTATTTTTTTCTGTACAGGCTTCCTTCTTTTCATTCTGTCAATTAGGTTAGTACTGTGGAGTAACTACGATGTTGTTGATCCAATCTCAGTTTTCTCCTATCACAGCCATTAAACTCTGTAACTGTTTTAAAGTCACCATTGGCCTCATGGTGAAATCCCTGAGCGGTTTTCTTCCTCTCCGGCAACTGAGTTAGGAAGGACACCTGTATCTTTGTAGTCACTGGGTGTATTGATACACCAGCCAAGGTGTAATTAATAACTTCACCATGCTCAAAGGGATATTCATTGTCTGCTTTTTTATTTTTACCCATCTACCAATAAGTGCCCTTCTTTGTGAGGCATTGGACAACCTCCCTGGTCTTTGTGGTTGAATCTGTGTTTGGGGCGGCAGGTAGCTTAGTGGTTAAGAGCGTTGTGCCAGTAACCGAAAGGTTGCTGGTTCTAATCCCTGAGCCGACTAGGTGAAAAATCTGTCGATGTTCCCTTGAGCAAGGCACTTAACCCTAATTGCTCATGTAAGTCGCTCTGGATAAGAGCGTCTGCTAAATGACAAAAAATAAAATAAAAAAATAACAACAAAAAATGAAAAAAATAATACATTAATTATAAAAAATTAAAAATTCACTGCTCGACTGAGGGACCTTACAGATGATTGTATGTGTGAGGTACAGAGATGAAGTAGTCATTCAGAAATCATGTTTAGCGTTATTATTGAACACAGAGTAGTCCATGGAACTTATTATATGACTTGTTAAGCACATTTTTACTCCTGAACTTATTTAGGCTTGAATACTTATTGACTTGCAACATCTCAGCTTTTCATTTTTAATGAATTTGTTAAAAAAAAATTGAAAAACATAATTCCACTTTGAGATGATGGGGTATTGTGTGTAGGCCAGTGACAAAAAAACTCAATTTACTCCATTTTAAATTCAGGCTATAACACAACAAAATGTGGAAAAAGTCTAGGGGTGTGAATACTTTCTGAAGGGACTGTATTGTAGATTCTTACTAATATTGTAGTATTTTACATAGTCCTGGATATAAACTTTTCTGGTAAGTACTGTAGCTTGTGTGTATGTTTGCTTCATGAAAACACAATCCATTGCCTTTGTTTTTTGCCCTTCTAATATGCTTTATTTCCGCATTGTTTATTTGTGTGTGCATTTGTTTGTGTGCAGTATTCATCTATGTAAAAGAGATTTAAACATATTTGCACAATGTTTGATTGATGTTACCGTCTTTCCACTGCCTTTTGCTTTGTCTTACAACTGTCAACAATAATGAGAGTGGGTAAGCGACAGACCCATATGGGGTCATATAGGCATATAGACCCGTATAGGCAATGATGATATGAAGACAAGCATCTTTATTTAATGTTGTTTTATCTTATTTTGGGGAAAGTTTGGTAACATGAACCAGGTGCTCCAATGGTTGACCGGTTTATGATTTTTGATTGATGCCCCATTTAGATTTCCTTCATGTTGTGATGTTTAGATTTGATTAGTGTAGCATGTCGTGATGGGCATGTCTGGTGTGTGGCCCTAATATGGGTCATATATTTATCAGCTCACCTCTTAATATAATACCTTAGATGGCTGATACATGCAGTGTGTCTAACATATTAAGTTGGATAGTAACTGACCATTGTTTATCGGTTGAATGCAACTAATGCAATGCTGTGTGATTTCTCTAGGCCCAAGTGTGTCTTCTTTGATAATCAGACCATCAACCTATTTTTAGAGTCTTAACAGATCAAAATTAGTTGTTTTTTTCTGCATAGCATCACTGATGTATTTTTAGTAGAATATGTAATGATTTGGCCCAGAGCCTTCTCAAAGAACAACAACACACTTGAGGCCTGGAGAGAAGCAGTCTGACAGTCTTAAGTTATGGATGAAAGGGTGGAGACTAATGCTGACTCAGCATTTCTCTGTCTCTATCTCGTCCTCTCTCACCAACTTTCTCTTTAACTCCCTCTCTCCCCGTTTCTCTCCCTCCCTCTCTAACTTTCTCTCCACTCTCTCGTTCTTCCTTATTCTCTCTCTCTTCCTCCCTTCGTCCTTCTCTCACCTTCCTTCCAGACACTATGGATAGTGGCTCAGGCCTGGGCACAGGGGCCATCGTGGGGATCCTCATTGTGGTCTTTGTGCTGCTGCTGGTGGGCATCGACGTCACCTGCTACTTCCTCAACAAGTGTGGCCTCGTCATGTGCATTGCCGTCAACTTCTGCGGCAAGTCCGGACCCGGAGCCAAGAGCAAGGACCTCGAGGAGGGCAAGGCGGCGTTCACGTGAGTCTCTCTTCTTCTCTGCTCCCTGGCTCCCTTGCTCTTCTCTCTGAAATGCTGTATGCAATTTGAGTGTCATCCAGCATCCCACAGTAGCTGCTCTCAGACAATGGGCCACAGTTTGACAATGCAGAATTGCAGTGTTTTTCAAACAAAAATGACTCACCACAGTATACTTGTACTGCACCAGCATTTATTTAACATACTTTTTCCCTTTACAGGAAGGATGAGTCAAAGGGGCCCATCGTGGAGGTGAGGACAGAGGAGGAGCGCACTCCTAACCATGAAGGGGGGGGACCCACAGAGCCTAATGAGACCACCCCTCTGACCGAGCCTGAGTGAGTACTCCAGTACTGGCTGTGGGTAGAACCCCTGCACTGGGGTTGCCCTACACTGGCAAACCCATACTAATCGTGTAATATGTCTATGCATAAGACATACTTCTTATTCCATAATGACAGCAGTTGAGTGTTTTGATAATGCTTTTGCTGACATATTGGCTAAACTAATTGATAAAGTAATGGGAGAATGGAATATCAAAACCTTACTGAAGATGTGCTCAGATGTTTGTTGTTTATGCTGATGGTAGCAAAAATAGTTGTTGTACTAACCCCTTAACCACCTGATTTTGATTTAATTTGCTTTAGTTTGCTTAAAATAGTGTCTGTGTCTATCCCTCACTGCACTTTAACGTTTTGAATCTCTAGTTCTTTGCTTTATCACTGCATGTAGCACTCACTGGATGTCTGTTTGTGCCTTGGCCTCACCCCCCTACCCCTCCCTGCTCTCTTTTTCCTCTCTCACCCTCTTGCGGCTCGATGGCTCTTCTCTTTCCTGCTTTTTTCTCTTCACAGGCCCGCTGGTGACACTACCGCCACAGTGGTGGACTTGCTCCCCTCTGTCGCCACTAACTCTGACCCCATCACTGAGAGCTTTAGCACATGCCAGAACAGCCCAGCTAGCGAGAGCACCACTCTCACTTCCAGCACAGCTGGCCCAACCCCTGTCTCGGCTGAGTCCAAAACGAACCACAAAACCACCCCTAAAAGCACTCCCGCCCCGATCCCCCAGTCCAGCACGCCCAAAGCTAGCACCCCCACCCCCCAGCCTGCCACCCAATCCAACGTGGCACCCCTCGTCGACCTAAGCGAGGCTCCTAAAGCCACGCCCTTATCCAACCCCAAGCCCCCCACCCCCTCAGCCCCTTCCTCAGAGCCAGCCAAGGTCCCCTCCAACCCCCCCTCTGCCAAAGCCGATGCCGCGCCACAGAGCCAGCACGAGTCTGTCCAAAGCCCCTCCGCCAGCGACAGTCAGAATAAGGACTTACAGATAGACGGCCTGGCCAAGGATGTGTTTGATGCCCCGGGCAAAGGCTCCGAGGCCCCGGCAGACTCCACTGCTGCACCTGCACCGGCCCAGGACGAGTATGACCCCCTCCCCTCCTCTTAGTCTGTTTTACTGTGTCTGTCCTCGCTCACCCTCCACCATCACCACCTCCTACTGTGTCCTGTTCTCATAGTGATGGGCAATCTCCCTCTCTCTCTCTCTCTCTCTCTCTCTCTCTCTCTCTCTCACTAACATTACTGCTTTATCATAGAATCACTACACTACTGCTGCAGTCACTCAATGAGTTACATCGTCACGGGTGACACCTACATTTTACATATCTTGACATGATATATGCCATATCAGAAGTTTTACCAAATCTGATAGATACGACAGAATTATGGTCCTAATATAACTGCCACAATCATCTTCTGCGGTTGATATCTCCTGAAAACAATATTTCTTCAACAACAATACAAAGCCATTATGATCAGCGCAGTATGAAAGGGCTTTGTTCTTGACGGAAGCTTGTCTTATCTCAGGCAAACCCTAAGGATGATGAGGCGAGCTCTGTAGAGAGAAATTCCAGGCGCTTGCTCAGACGACACCCTCTCTCTTGTCCCACTCTTTTCACCCGCTTTTTATCCAAACATAAAACCGAGACATCAGTGATGAATGTCAGGACTTAATGTATCCTTTCGTTGCAACAGGGCTCTCGTCAACGGAGCATCGGGGTGGTGAAACAAGACTCTTGAACAGGCAGATATGTCTTCATAAGTCTAGCGGGTCTGACGCATCTCTTCCTCCCCGGTCTCCACAGTGATTTGTCTGCCACACGACAACCAACCAGTCTTGTCAGGCATCTTACAGGCTTACTAGATTCCTGAGCTTGTCCACCGAGGACACCTTCTTTCTCTCCCGGGGGTAGAATAGTCTCCTCTGCAGGCTGTGCTGCAGAATACTGATCCTACTGTACATTCAAAGGACTAGTGTTAACAAGGCTGGCATGGTGTATGTGGACAGTCCTTAGATTGTACTTTTATTTGACTGAGCTGTATGACTTGTTTGAAAGAAAGCCCTAAAGGCTGGTTTCGAAGGACACCCCTCAGAGGTTGACCTTGGACACCATCGGATCATCAATGTTTGAAAGCCCATTGGGCTCTTGCTTTTCCCATTTGGTTCCCCTTAGCCAAAACACAAGCAGCTGGTTAATCTGCATTCTGGTTGTGGCGGGCTTGCATAAACGCCAGCCTCTTTAGTACCCGGGGCCAGTACCACGGCAGAGTCTACCCTGCCGAACTTGGCTGCAAACATAGATGTCCGCGGGGCATAAACAGGAATGGGGACTATTAAAATATTTACAAGACACTTTTGTTTCTTCCTCCCTCTCTTTTCGTTGCTCAACGGTTTATTCGCCCCCCTTCCTCATCTCCCTTTGCTGCCTTTGAGTATTGGGGCTCACGCTTCTATGTCTGCCGCTGTCAGCTCTGAGCGCAGGGCACCATGGGAAGGGTCCCTGTGCGAACTGCTTTAATCAGTACAGAAAGCAAACAGAGCCCCTACACTCTCCCATCTCAGAATGGAGGACTGTTTTTATTTGACCTAGGCAGAATGAAACTGCGGGACTGCAGGATGATCTGGCCCCCCACTGCATGTGCGCACACACATACACACACACAGCTCTCCCCTCCAGCTGACATGTAGCTACAGTGCAGCTGGCAGGTGTAACTGCTCCTCCGCATCTGGGTGCTAAAACAAACAGGCAACTACTCGGTTCCTCTGTTTTCATCCATTATACCGTCATATTGGACAGATATCGAGTTCCACAGGGATTTATCTTCCCTGCCTCCCAATATTACCCACACCAGGGTTCCCATAGCAACAGGGGCAGAGTTCACCCTTATTAGTGAGACTTGTGGTGTTGCATGTGGAATAAGGTGTCTAATTTTTCTTCCCACTCTCCAGCCAGTCCAGACCAGCCTAGTTTCCCCTGCCCTGGCTAAGGCCGGGCCGCTTAACAGACCCTGTCATCAATGATCATGGTTGTCGATGGCAGTTTGTCCTCCCGGCAATAACAACACTTTAATAGCTGTCCAAGGCCGTTACCCTAATTAGCTACATTTATGTCACCTTAGCAGGATTCCTGGAGAAAAGCCTTTCAGGCTCCCAGTTTATCTTCATTGTCTAGCAGCTAATTTGCCCAGCTTGCTATTTGTTTAGGTGGTTGTTTTTGTCCCTGTTGATACCGTTCCTGTGCTACTCTCTACTGCCAAGGTCAGTCAGTGCTGAGATCAATGACCCTGTGACTTATTCCTCCGGCAGCCAACCTGGTAATTTTATCAGGATGCTACTCTGACAAATTCATCCTCAGGGCAATATAGCACCAGACGTCTGACAGGGAATGCTACCCCTGAGGTGAAAAAATATCCACCGTAATAGTCCTTTCCTTGCCAGGTTGAAGGTGGCCTGAGGTTTTCCACTCTTTCACAGTGGCCGGCAGAATGCTTTGGCCCTGACACTGCCAAAGAGGAAAGCGCCTTTTCACTTATGCTACTAATCCCCGCTGAGCCGCAAGACGGTGGGTGGTGGTGTTGAACCATGCATGGCCAGCCAGGCTATCATCCACTGTGGCCAGCAGCAGCAGTCCTCCCAGAGAGGGTTATTGTTGACAAGGTAATGGAAGTCCTGCCGCTGTCATGATCAAACCCAAATCTCTGGGATCAGTTACCTGTTGTGGAGTCTGGCTGACAGTAGGAGCCAGATCCCAGTGGACTCCAACAAAGCCCAGTCCACCAGGCGGATTGTGTAGATGGTGTAGATAGTAACGTAAGACCCTTTTCACTTTGAGGCCATCACAATGCATCTCTGTCGCTAATGGAGGAGACCGGAGAGACTCACGTCTTTATCAGCAATCATCAGTTACCCCAGTTCCTTGTTGACTCTGTCACTGTGCCCCTTTATATAAGGGGCTGTTCATCAATGGGTTACCCTGGTACGATACGATGCCCTGGTAGGTGAAATTCTCCAACATGGTTCTTTGCCATATAGAGTACCGTACTACTCAGATAGCCTGGGAATCCTCAGGCTTAGTTATTACCAGAGAGAGGCCAAGTCCACCCTCATTATCTAGCCCATAGTCATTATTCGTCACCTGAAGTGTTTGTTTGAAGAATATCATTTGAACAGGAAGGCATGGTGCCAGAGGTTGATGAAAAGCATAGGTCAACTGAGGCACAACGCGCCAATTAAGACTTACGCCAAGTTACTCCAGGATTCTCAGCTCTACGGCTTGATCCATTTTGATTATTCATTAGCATTTATGATTAGGCTGACAGATACAGGCCCAGAAGTTAGTTTTTTCCCTTGACAGTCAATCAATACAAACTAACCCCGGACTAGACTGCTCTGTCACATCTGATGAGATACAAGTTAGACTTCATTTAATTGAATTATCAAAGTGCGATCTGCATGACTTGTGAAACTGCATGACTAGGCAAAAATGTCTGACCCTGTCACAAAGCTTAGGTAGTTTACTGCACTTTTGGATAGAATGAAAGATAGTAATCAGTGACACATTTAGTGACCACCAGACCAAAGGGGTAAACGACAATGAGGCGTAATTATGTTGCAGTCTTGAAGTGGATGTTCTGTAGCACAGTCATTGACTTAATGTGGGAAGTTTCTTCTCCGTTCTCCATTCTCCCCATTCATCATTCGCTCCTACTTCAATTTAGACCATCTGTATCTCCTCTCAATATTGCATTGATGTTCTGTTCTAGTGTGCCATTCCCTAATGTATTGTATCTCTGCTCTCTCATTTCCAATATAATATAACCGTGCATTCTCCCATGAAACGGCTGTGACATCCGCGTGACCATCTTTGATGTCAGAATAGGATAGCAGAGCAGATCCTGTTATGTGTGAAACACATTTGGTTCCAGGGGATACAAATTCCCTCAAAAACCTGAAGCAACTGTTTTTCATTTTTTAAAGACAAAACGCCACTTAGAACAGACAGTTGTGTGCTGGAAGAGATTGTGTATTCATCACTTAAATAATCTCAATTTTCTGTGTGGTTCTCTCCTTCCCTACAGCGGTAAGATCGTGACAGACGATAAAAGTAAAGAGACGGTGACAGAGGTGAAGAAAACCCTGTCCGAGGTTAAGACAGTCCCTAATGAAGCTGCAAAGACAAACGGCAACGAGAGCAAAGCATGATCCCGACAGCGAAAAGGGAGGGGGTAGGGTGCACTACAGTCACAGACCTCCAGAGGCAAATGTCACACACCACTCCATCAAACAACAAAAAGATAAAAAAAAAGGTTATCTTTCTTCAGTGTCTTCTATGAGTTCTCCGAACAAAAGATGAGTTTGTTAGACATGTAGAGTGGGAAGAAGACCTAATGCACATGCCTTAGTGTTTCTTTCTTTATCTGTTATTCCTTTTGTAATTTTCTCTGTGTTCACGTGAAGGAAAATCCTTACCTCTAGTTACCTCTCCTTGACCTCCTTTTGTATGTAACATCAACGTTACCAGTCTTTTAAATGGGACAGAAGCTAAGTATCATCTGCATAGATAACCATGGGGAGTTGTAGCTTTACTTCAGAACAATGCCTTTACGATGTGCACACACATAAATCCAAAACCTTACTCACACACTATTTCCAGTTATGTTCTCTTTGTTATGCAGTATCGCCATCATTATTTCCACTGCTAATGGATTTTTGGGTACGTTTTTTATTTTTTGTTGTGTTTAAATAATGTGCAGAAGTAACTGCCTTTTATTGTATCTTTATTTTTCATGCATAATTCATGCATAAGAACTAGAGATGGAGCATTAGCATGCCTACTTTGTGAGAAAAAAATAATCATATGTGGTTGTCTTTTGTTTTCTTTTTGTTCTTCAATGTTTACATCGTGTTAACGCTGTCCCAAGATTGTGTAGACACAACAAAAACAAAAGGAGACACCGCAGAAAGACTATGTTTATTCCACAGATATAGAGGTTGGAGTTGGCGGTTAGCGTTACGCAATTTATCGACTCTAAGATTCAATTTTTTTGTTAATTTGTTTTCATTTTGGCAAATATAAGAACACACTTTTTCTCTCTCTCACACACACGCCTCTATATCTTCTTCATTCATTATCCTATTAGATGAGCTTTGGACCTGTTCCATACTCCAAGGGTTTCACGGCTCACCTTTAACCCCGGAAATGTTGCAGGTCCCAAGGGGTCACAGGAAGAGACGGGCATACAAAGTAGCATGGCCAACCAGCATGGCTTATGGGAGAATTATGTAATCAAAGGCCGGATATGAGTGGTAGCAGCTGAATGTATGAACAGAAGCCCTTAAAATAGCCTAGAAACGGCCCTATTTATTCCTCCATTTGATGGCTTTGTCCCATAACTTCAGAATACTGTGCCTATTGCGAACAGCACTTCCGATTTAGTGATTGATTGGGCTTCATCTCAAAATGCAAGGGAAGAAAAATATATGTTTTGTGATTTTCAGCATAATTTATGCATATAAACAAATTTAATGGCCAGATTTATACATTTCTTATTTAAGCCATAGTACTCCAGTGTGGATTTAGGAAAATCAAAAAATATTAAATCGGACCTTTTTGTATAGTGTTTCTCATACTTTAGACTGCAAGCTTGTGCACTGTGAATGCGTGAATATCCTAGTGTGAATACAATTTGTTCTTTGTCATAGAATAAAAAAAATATGCATAGTTTGGTTGTGAAAGGTATAGCTAATAGTACAGACAGCAAAAAAGTTCCATGAAAAACCATGAAAGCAATGAGCAAACGGATACAAGAAAACAAAACAAGAAGACGGTGCCTTCTGAAACATGTCAAAATGGCAGCATGCGTTCCATCCTGCTCAGTGTCTGCCTGTTCCAACTCTAGGAGGCAACAGCATAAGGTTTCATGTCCTAGTTCTGTCCATCGCCATTCCTTTACTGCACAGTCCAAGGAAAACACACAGGAAGAGTACTGACAATGTAACTGGTTTGTAAACTGTGAAACGACTAAACCGCTGTGTCATTGTGTTCATGCATAAACTCAGCTCGGTGTGTGTGTGGGGGGGGGGGGGGGGGGTGGAGGTGGAGGTGGTCGGTTGTGTCCACATCGTTTTCAGAAGTCTCCTCATTCACTGGTTCTCCATGTGACTAATGCAAAATAACATTTTATCCCCAAACATACAAGGAAAACACCATTCATTCCAATGTAACGCATGATAACTACACCAAGAGTTAAGTTTCACACAAGCACATAACTTTGGACATTATCAAACATTTCCAATCCCAATTGGCTCAAATGACTTGCAGCGGTTTGTCCTCAAAACCGAACATCCATTAATGAAGGTAAAATGAGTTTTTTCTTGACCTGAAACAAGCATGCAATGTACTCTTATCTTGGATTTCAATAGATTTCATTGGTGTGGCAGCACTGAAAAGTTCCTGAAAAAGGAATTGACCAAGGCTTTATCTGTTGTACATTGATCTTTTGAAGTGTTCTGTAAACTGTTGTCTGTTCCGAACTTTTTTGTTTTCTTCAAAATAGACTGCTTTTACTCCAAAAGGCTCTGTAATGTAAAGGGGAGGTGTGTTCAAATGACACCGTTTCTGATTAAATGTGTAAAACCATTCCTAACAATGTAATAAATAAAAAAACAGTATGGGTTTCTCTTGACCCCCCAAAAGCTGGACTGCTGTGGCTTTTGACCTGTATGTTCAAATGCTATGATAATGTGGGACCAATTTCTATGTACGTTTACATGAACATTTTCATTAGTGTACCGTACCATGAAACTTATTTCAGGAAAAAAGTTGGGGAACAAAAACCGCTATTCAAAAACATTAGAAATGCCGTGAGAAAGGGAAAAACACTCTCTCTCACTTCCTCACTTCCTGAAAGTAACCACTTACCTGACACAGTTGGCTTGGTGAAAGTGAGGTGTCACCATATTGCTTCCACCTCACCAATCATGCCAGTTTATTTCAAGGAATACAGGAAGTACAGAAGTGTCTTTTCAAGTATTTGAATGGAGTCTAGGGCCATGTTCAGTACGAAAACATTGTGGAATATTGCAGATAGAATTGCCATGACTAGAGATTACGTGATTGCTTAGTCTATATACCAGATAGAAATGTATGATGTAGAACAAAAATACCTATCTGAACATTGGTCAATGTTGTGTCCTGCTGAATGCTGCCCAGGCAACCCAACAAGGTTTGAAGTCTCTTACTCCGATAGCCAAACAAAAGTCGGTAATGTGAAATTTTCAGTCAGATAGGGGCCTTTTCCCTCCATACCAAGATGTTTCCCAGAAACCTCCATTCTCATTCCTACCCACCATTCCCTGCTTTCGGGGCCTTCTCTGTTGTATACAGATTTTTACTAAGTGAAACATTGGTACCAACTCTCTTTCCACTGTCACTGGTGTAAATACTGAGTACTAACTGAAAAAAAACCTGTTTGACTTTGCATTCTGTCAGAAGTTGTGTTCAATAAAGTTAAATGAAAAAATCATTGCGTAATTGACTTTTACTTAGCCACAACAATGACAACAAGAAGTCCATCAAAGAAAGTATTCTGAAGATGTTTTGTTGGAGTTTTTGTTAGTCATGACTTTCAGTAATAGTGTCATTTTAAAAAATGATGTTATGGTAGTTTGTGGTGTATAGCTTGTTTGAAATTTTGATATGATGAATGATGCACTTTGTTTACCAAAGAAATGTAATGAAAAGTTGAGTGACGGGCTCAAATTTACCGGAATCCATTGTTGTTTACAGGGTTTACTCAGTCACTTTGTAAGTAAACAACAATGGGCTTGAAGTACGCTGCTAAGCTCAAATCTGAGTAAATATTGTCATTCATGATTGTTATAATATGCTGTAACCAAATAACTGTATGGCTGTACCACAACCAACCATACATTGCCCATATACTACAACTAGAGTCCTCATGATGCTGAGGATTATAAACACTAGATGGTAGTAAAGGGCAATTCCATGGTAACATAATTACACTCAGACTCCAATTTTTCACATTAAAATGTATGCTAAACAAAAAACATTGATTTCAAAGTTTAACAAACCGCAGAACTCTATGCACAATGACTACTTTGAACAATTTACACAGACAATTTAACAAAAACACATTTACTGAAAGAACTGTTTAGATGCAAAGTTTGGTAACAGAATTACAGTAAAATCTCCCAAATTTTTTATGCTAAAAAATTTTCCTCTGTTAAATATCTGCTCCGAATTAAGATTCAAAGATGTCAGAAAGAATGGAGTGTCAGCTATGACATGACACATTTGAGTTTGAAAAAATCTATTTTGGTTATTCAACTACAGTAGGTGAAGTGAAGTTGAGTGACAACATATTAGTTGAGTGACAACCTATTAGTTGGGTGACAACCTGTCACTTTCCCAGTCTGCTGTTCCCACATGCTTCAAGATGGCCACCATTGTTCCTGTACCCTAGAAAGCAAAGGTAACTGAACTAAATGACTATCGCCCCGTAGCACTCACCTCTGTCGTCATGAAGTGCTTTGAGAGACTAGTCAAGGATCACATCACCTCTACCTTACCTGTCACCCTAGACCCACTTCAATTTGCTTACCGCCCCAATAGATCCACAGATGATGCAATCGCCATCACACTGCACACAGCCCTATCCCATCTGGACAAGAGGAATACCTATGTAAGAATGCTGTTCATTGACTATAGCTCAGCATTCAACACCATAGTACCCTCCAAGCTCATCATTAAGCTTGAGGCCCTGGGTCTGAACCCCGCCCTGTGCAACTGGGTCCTGGACTTCCTGACGGGCCGCCCCCAGGTGGTGAAGGTAGGAAACAACATCTCCACTTCGCTGATCCTCAACACTGGTGCCCCACAAGGGTGCGTGCTCAGCCCCCTCCTGTACTCCCTGTTCACCCATGACTGCGTGGCCAAGCACGCCTCCAACTCAATCATCAAGTTTGCAGACGACACAACAGTAGTAGGCTTGATTACCAACAATGACGAGACCGCCTACAGGGAGGAGGTGAGGGCTCTGGGAGTGTGGTGCCAGGAAAATAACCTCTCACTCAACGTCAACACAACAAAGGAGATGATCGTGGACTTCAGGAAACAGCAGAGGGTGCACCCCCTATCCACATTGACAGGACCGCAGTGGAGAAGGTGGAAAGCTTCAAGTTCATTGGCATACACATCACTGACAAACTAAAATGGTCCACCCACGCAGACAGTGTGATGAAGAAGACGCAACAGAGCCTCTTCAACCGTAGGGGGCTGAAGAAATTTAGCTTGGCACCTAAAACCCTCAAAAACTTTTACAGATGCACAATTGAGAGCATCCTGTCTGGCTGTATCACCGCCTGGTATGGCAACTGCACTGCCCGCAACTGTAGGGCTCTCCAGAGGGTGGTGCGGTCTGCCGAACGCATTACCGGAGGCAAACGACCCGCCCTCCAAGACACCTTGCAGCACCCGATGTCACAGGAAGGCCAAAAAGATCATCAAGGACATCAACCACCCGAGCCACTGCCTGTTCACCCCGCTATCATCCAGAAGGTGAGGTCAGTAGAGGTGCATCAAAGCTGGGACAGAGAGAATGAAAAACAGCTTCTATCTCAAGGCCATCAGACTGTTAAATAGCCATCACTAGCACATTAGAGGCTGCTGCTGCCTATTGAAATCACTGGCCACTTTAAGAAATGGAACACTAGTCACTCTAATAATGTTTACATATCTTGCACTACTCATCTCATATGTACAGTGGGGGAAAAAAGTATTTAGTCAGCCACCAATTGTGCAAGTTCTCCCGCTTAAAAAGATGAGAGAGGCCTGTAATTTTCATCATAGGTACACGTCAACTATGACAGACAAAATGAGGAAAAAAAATCCAGAAAATCACATTGTAGGATTTTTAATGAATTTATTTGCAAATTATGGTGGAAAATAAGTATTTGGTCAATAACAAACGTTTCTCAATACTTTGTTATATACCCTTTGTTGGCAATGACACAGGTCAAACGTTTTCTGTAAGTCTTCACAAGGTTTCCACACACTGTTGCTGGTATTTTGGCCCATTCCTCCATGCAGATCTCCTCTAGAGCAGTGATGTTTTGGGGCTGTCGCTGGGCAACACGGACTTTCAACTCCCTCCAAAGATTTTCTATGGGGTTGAGATCTGGAGACTCCAGGACCTTGAAATGCTTCTTACGAAGCCACTCCCTCGTTGCCCGGGCGGTGTGTTTGGGATCATTGTCATGCTGAAAGACCCAGCCACGTTTCATCTTCAATGCCCTTGCTGATGGAAGGAGGTTTTCACTCAAAATCTCACGATACATGGCCCCATTCATTCTTTCCTTTACACGGATCAGTCGTCCTGGTCCCTTTGCAGAAAAACAGCCCCAAAGTATGATGTTTTCACTCCCATGCTTCACAGTAGGTATGGTGTTCTTTGGATGCAACTCAGCATTCTTTGTCCTCCAAACACGACAAGTTGAGTTTTTACCAAAAAGTTCTATTTTGGTTTCATCTGACCATATGACATTCTCCCAATCCTCTTCTGGATGCACTCTAGCAAACTTCAGACGGGCCTGGACATGTACTGGCTTAAGCAGGGGGACACGTCTAGCACTGCAGGATTTGAGTCCCTGGCGGCGTAGTGTGTTACTGATGGTAGGCTTTGTTACTTTGGTCCCAGCTCTCTGCAGGTCATTCACTAGGTCCCCCCGTGTGGTTCTGGGATTTTTGCTCACCGTTCTTGTGATCATTTTGACCCCACGGGGTGAGATCTTGCGTGGAGCCCCAGATCGAGGGAGATTATCAGTGGTCTTGTATGTCTTCCATTTCCTAATAATTGCTCCCACAGTTGATTTCTTCAAACCAAGCTGCTTACCTATTGCAGATTCAGTCTTCCCAGCCTGGTGCAGGTCTACAATTTTGTTTCTGGTGTCCTTTGACAGCTCTTTGGTCTTGGCCATAGTGGAGTTTGGAGTGTGACTGTTTGAGGTTGTGGACAGGTGTCTTTTATACTGATAACAAGTTCAAACAGGTGCCATTAATACAGGTAACGAGTGGAGGACAGAGGAGCCTCTTAAAGAAGAAGTTACAGGTCTGTGAGAGCCAGAAATCTTGCTTGTTTGTATGTGACCAAATACTTATTTTCCACCATAATTTGCAAATAAATTCATAAAAAATTATACAATGTGATTTTCTGGATTTTCTTTTCTCAATTTGTCTGTCATAGTTGACGTGTACCTATGATGAAAATTACAGGCCTCTCTCATCTTTTTAAGTGGGAGAACTTGCACAATTGGTGGCTGACTAAATAATTTTTCCCCCACTGTATATACTGTATTCTATTCTATAATATTCTTCTGTATCTTAGTCCATGCCACTCTGTCATTGCTTGTCCATATATGTATATATTCTTAAATTCCATTCCCTACTAGATTTGTGTGTATTGGGTATATGTTGTGAAATTGTTAGATATTACTTGTTAGATATTACTGCACCCGCAATAACATCTGCTAAACACGTGTATGTGACAAATACAGTTTGATTTGATTTGGATTCATGTAATTTGCTAGGTTATTTTTATATATGGGCTGTTGAAAATTGTGTTTTACCAGAATAAAAGTAAGCTACCAGAGACACAACTCACATCTGGCTATACCTGCTGAACGGGGCTTAGAATATACTTTATTTTGATTGTTCAGGTTCACCATCATCAATAGTTTTGGTAGTTTTGCTCTACACAATATGTGCATTTTTAGATATTTCCCCCCCTAATTTGATAGTGGTAGTGGGATGGTCGATGCCTAGTCTCCCTTATTTCTCAGCTCAGGTGCCTACATAGTATACACCATAGACATACATCATTTACACACACACACACTGCTCAGACAGACCCAGCCCAGAGGCCCAGCTCATGAGCTCCATCAGCACCAGATTTGTATTTACATAGAATGGAAAATGTGTGTTTATGCAACAAAGTGTTAGTGCATCAAATCGTATCGCATCGAACCAAATCTCGTCTATTAATTATCTACTCAAACCGAATCACACCGAATCGTTTCAAACTAAAAGGTATGGTTCCTGTATCGTATCAGAGCCCTTGTATCTAGATACGTGTCGAATTGTCATGAAGGGGAAAGATGCACATCCCTATTTAAGTCATGGGTCCCTGATCTGTACTATACAGAAATGCATAACTATGGATATGAATATCATTTGCTTCATGGTGATGTATGCTGAATAGGTACACCGGTGGCGATTTTAGCAGTTAAATCTTGGTGTGGAAAACTCAACAACATTTTTTTTAATGCATGCCAGCAAAGCCACTACACAACACAACATTAAACGATTCATTAATTGCACTTTAACGGTGACAAATGGTGTCCACAAACTGTTAGGGCCTACATAAAGCTGTCCCAACAGCAGAGCTTTCTTTTCAGCACCATGGAGTGAATCTTTACCACCGCTACACCTGGCTATCAGCATAGCCTTGTCTGGCAGCCTCAATTACTGCCTTAAAAAAAAAACATAGCTGATATGGCTGACTTGCTTAAACAAATGTGGTTTCTACTGACAATTGAGATGTACAAACTATGGCATAAGGGAACAATGAGCGGATAAGAGGCAATCCGTAATTTCGATTAAGACATTAATGAGCGAGCTAAGACGGATGTAGTCAATATAACTATTTGTTCAGCACTTTTGAAATGTACAGCGACAGAATTCAGAACATGGGCCGTTCTTACAGTATTCTCCCTGTACACCAAGTCAGAACCGTAGGATAAGTAATTGGGGCATATAAGCAGACAATGAAAGCTCTTACAATATTCAATTATGACATTTCTCTAAAACAGGCTATAGGTTTCATGTGCACCGCCAAGTCAGAACAGTAGGCTAAGTTATGAGGGGGAAAGGGACCAAATTCTTAGGGTGAGGCACATGGGCTACTAACAGCTTACTACACAACATACACTTAGTATTACTTTCTTAGCTAAAGTATACATATCTCCCGGGCATATTACATAATTTATGCAGCAGCATACAATACATTTTTGGACTCACCGTTGTGCTGTGCTCACTTGAACAGGAAGGTGGCACGGCAGTCGTTCTTGTGGGCAAATCTTGTCATTAAACTTTGTCATCAAAATCTGGCATTCTCTGGATTTATGGTGCTTTCAAGACAACTGGGAACTCAGAAAAGAACAAGGTCGAATCATGACGTCAGTGATCTTCAGGTCGGAGCTCTAGAAAGGCCGGAGTTCCCGACATGGAATTCCTAGTTGGAGGACTGTACAAAACGTATTTTCCCAGTCAGAGCTAATTTTTTTCCAAGTTCCCAGTTGTCTTGAACTCACTGAAGTCTGAGATTTCCCAGTTCCGAGTTTCCAGTTGTTTTGCATGTGGCAGAAGCCATGCTGGATTGACAGCATGGCCAATGTATTCAACCTTTTCTGGCCCATGGTGTTGCGTGTGAATGTTTATCCTTTTAAGCTCGGAAAATAGACCCCTCTAATGTAAATCTATGGCAGCATCCAAGGAGGCTTGGACTTTCTAGCTTTCCCTGTAGATTTTGCGGTGAGGTAGGGTCCCCATGAGTGACAGAACACTGAGCCAATCACGGCTCAACTAGAGAAGATTACCAATGCCTACGCTCTGTATTTACCACTGGCTGCCCGCCCCTCCACCACAGAAAGCACTGAGCTAGGCTGAAACACCTGCATTTTGGAGCTGCCTTACTCAAGAAAGCAAAAAAGAGACCATGTATGCCGCTTTATTAACGCGATACATTTTTTTGTACATTGTTTGCAATTTGATATGTGACACGTATTAATGCCAAAGTTTTAAAAAATTGATTTGCTAAACAGGTGGGGCTCAAAACAGGCTCTACCCCACCCGCCCTGAATGACGGGTTGCCACTGAGGTACACAAAGGTAGAAATATGCAATATCCTTATTTTGCATATTTGGGTATTATTCTACACAGTGTTTATTATTCTAATGAGCTCCGCCTCCAAACAAGATCACATTAGGTTGGTCCGGACCAGACCAAATATGAACCTATCATAGACGTCAGTGTTTCACGAGTTTGGACAGCACAGTAGAGTACAGCACAGCACAGTAGAGTACAGTACAGTATATACAGTGCATTCGGAAAGTATTCAGACCCCTTGACTTTTTCCACATTTTGTTACGTTACAGCCTTATTCTAAAAGAAATCGTATTTTTTATCCCTCATCAATCTACACACAATACCCCATAATGACAAAGCAAAAACAGGTTTTTAGAAATTAACTGAAATATTACATTTACATAAGTATTCAGACCCTTTACTCAGTACTTTGTTGAAGCACCTTTAGCAGCGATTACAGCCTCGAGTCTTCTTGGGTATGATGCTACAAGCTTGGCACACCTGTATTTGAGGAGTTTCTCACATTCTTCTCTGTAGATCCTCTCAAGCTAGGTCAGGTTGGACAGCTATTTTCAGGTCTCTCCAGAGATGTTCGATCGGCTTCAAGTCCGGGCTCTGGCTGGGCCACTCAAGGACATTCAGGGACTTGTTCTGAAGCCACTTCTACGTTGTCTTGGCTGTGTGCTTAGGGTCATTGTCCTGTTGGAAGTTGAACCTTCGCCCCAGTCTGAGGTCCTGAGCGCTCAGGAGCAGGTTTTCATCAAGGATCTTTCTGTACTTTGCGCCGTTCATCTTTCCCTCGATCCTGATTAGTCTCCCAGTCCCTGCCACTGAAAAACATCCCCACAGCATGATGCCGCCACCACCATGCTTCACCGTAGGGATGGTATTGGCTAGGTGATGAGCGGTGCCTGGTTTCCTCCAGACATTACGCTTGGCATTCAGGCAAAAGAGTTCAATCTTGGTTTCATCAGACCAGAGAATCTTGTTTCTCATGGTCTGAGAGTCCTTTAGGTGCCTTTTGGCAAACTCCAAGCAGGCTGTCATGTGCCTTTTACTGAGGAGTGGCTTCTGTCTGGCACTCTACCATAAAGGCCTGATTGGTGGAGTGCTGCAGAGATGGTTGTCCTTCTGGATGGTTCTCCAATATCCTCAGAGGAACTCTGGAGCTCTGTCAGAGTGACCATCGGGTTCTTGATCACCTCCCTGACCAAGGCCCTTCTCCCCCGATTGCTCAGTTTGGCTGGGCGGCCAGCTCTAGGAAGAGTCTTGGTGGTTCCAAACTTCTTCCATTTAAGAATGATGGAGGCCACTGTGTTTTTAGGGACCTTCAATGCTGCAGAAATGTTGGGGTACCCTTCTCCAGATCTGTGCCTCGACACAATCCTGTCTCGGAGCTCTACAGACAATTCCTTCAACGTCACGGCTTGGTTTTTGCTCTGACATGCATTGTCAACTATTGGACCTTATAGACAGGTGTGTGCCTTTCCAAATCATGTCCAATCAATTGAATTTATCACAGGTGGACTCCAATCAAGTTGTAGAAACATCTCAAGGATGATCAAAGGAAACAGGATGCACCTGAGCTCAATTTCGAGTCTTATAGCAAAGGGTCTGAATATTTATGTAAGTAAGTTATTTCAGTTTTTTTATTTTTAATACATTTGCAAAAATGTCTAAAAACCTATTTTCATTATGGGGTGTTGTGTGTAGCTTGATGAGAATTATTATTTTTAAAATCCATTTTAGAATAAGGCTGTAACGTAATAAAAAGTGAAGGGGTCTGAATACTTTCCGACTGCGCTGTATGTTCAGTACAGTACAATACAGTACATGATCCTGTACTCTTCTTTACTGTACTGTTCTCTACTGTGCTCTACTGTACTGTGCTGTCCAAACTTGTGGAACATAGACGTCTATGATTGGTTCAGATTTTGTCCAGCCAGGGCAGACTGACCAAATTGTAACTACTTTTCAACGTTTTTGGATGTCTGGTGTCAGTCGGTACTTAGTGGATGAGGATGCTCATTACAGTAAATGGAAAAGAGGGTAGGTGGTAGGTGTCATGGTAAGTGTCAGTAAGAGCCGGGAGAGGTGACGTTAACTGAAGAGAGAGAGTGGCGGAGAGAGGGAGCATGAGAGTGAGGGGTTTGACCACCAGACGACAGAAAGAGAAAGAAAACGGTTATAAGCGGAACATAACATTATGACAGTGCAAGGGAGGATAGTATCAGGTGACCCAACTGGTTTATGATTACTATGATTTCCCATTGTAGCCAATTCGATTTGGTAACAGAATTAAGTTTGAACCACTTAATAATTAATAAACAAATGTAACAAACTGTCCATAAACGTTCAGTAATACAGTATGTCAACTGCCTATCTTTTGACATCCATCAAATTCATTTCTACTGGCATGCAATAAGTTTCACAAACTTAAACGCAATTAATAGCCTACATCTGTTGATATTTGACTAACTAACCTTGTCTAATAGATCCTAATAGAACACGTCAGAAATGCAGTTGACGTGTTTGAGAGGTAGTTTGTTGTGCATCATTTGCTATAAAAGATATTGCTATATATTCCCTTGTGCTTGATTTGTTACACTGTATAATAAAACGTAATTACTTTTAAATCTACTAGTGTACGTTTCAAATGTAGGTAACACTTTATTTGGATAGTCCATATTTAGATGCTCTACAGACTATCTATAATATATTAGTAACATTTAAACTATCTCCTAACTCTAAAATTAACCCTAACCTTAACCCCTACCCTAACACTTATTCTAAACCAAACCTTAACTGTAACCTTAGCAAGCAGTTGCTTATCAACAGTTTGTTGATAGTATGGCCATCTGTAGAGCATTTACAGATGGAAAATCCGGACTATACAAAGAGTGTGACACAAATGTCTTGTCCGCTCATGTTCCACAAAGGTTTATGATTATGTTATATTTCCTGTATATACAGTATGACGATAATATGAACAAGGCAACAGTAAACATGCAACCCCCCCCCCCCCCCCCTTGGGCCAATTGAGATATTGCGTGTGACTAACACATTTCAATCACGCCTTGGGTCAATTCACCCAAGCGTCGTCTAAATCGTCCCACTGCTATCTGAGATATCGCCTGTGACTAATGTACAAACTTATAACGAACGAACAGAGACAGATCCAGAGTCCCCACACCAATTTCATTATGGGGGGAAATTATCAGGTATACGACCTTGGCACATGACAAATGTATGCTAGATTTGAGTGATACTCACTGTGCTGTAAAGAGAAACCATGTTAGATTAATTGGAATCTCTGACCATGTGGATGGATTTCTAACACTTCTCCACTAGATGGCAGAGTGGTACTATTTATCAAAAGTGCTCTTTGGCTGGATTGACCCTGACTGGCTAGTCTCAGATGCATACAGCGATGTAGTACAAATTATACTTTATACGTATCAGCTTTAAAATCTATTGATTTCATAGTTTTGACCAGTAGTAGATATTGGCCCTTGAAAGGTTAAACAATGTCTAGTACCCCTCCAGCCTCAGCCATTGAGAATCACTGTCACATTTCACCAGACAGTTCCAGACCAGGTCTGTACCAACACCAACCCACTTTCACCACACTTTGTGAACTCCGATCTGGCAACAACAAGACATTTTAAGAAACACTAGATGTCAGTTGGCTGATAGGTAACATTTCTGTCTGACTGACTGAATGAGAGAGAAAGTTAATGAAGAAGTAAAGTGTTATGATGACAGTGGATGAGATTGTGGCATGTCTGTCTGTCTAGCTCGTGTGGCTGTCTGAAGGCCAAATTTGGAGTTCAATTGAAGCTTCTGGTCTGGGGCCCTGTTATGAAACAATCTGGCAGATACTGGAGAGACGAAGAGAAGGAGAGACAGACAGAAAGAGAGAAACGGAGAGAGAGCGAGAGAGTAGTCCCACAGGTTTTGCCACAAATCTGTCTGGCTAGTTCAAAATGTTCCCTCGGAGGAATGCCACTGGCCCATCTCTGCTGTTCCCTTCCCTCGTAGTGATGAGAGAAAGAGTGAACATGCACAGCTTGTCTCTTTCTTTCCCAACTCTCCTCAGAGTTAAGTGGCAGTAAATAGGTTACATAAACTTGTCCCTATCAAATGATCCCTGTTTATCCATTTGGTTTAATCTTGGTCATTACTTAATTATAAGTCTGGGTGAGAAATACTGTATTGTTCTTATTACTTTATGTTCTACTGGAAATGTTTTGGAGTCAACTCTGTTATTATCCCAATGTTAAAACTATTTTTAAAAGGGACTTTATAGCCGTGTGTTTCACACTGTCACATAAGCAATCCTGTTACCTCCTCCATAGCCACTATTATTGCTAGTCTCCAAACCATCCCACTAACCCCTAACCTCACAGGCCATAAGATTAGGGCCCTTTCAGTGCGGCCACCCCTCCCCCAATGTACAACAATGGTCCAGTGTAGGCCCAGCCCAGAGTAGATCTCACACAGAGATAGTAGCGACAGCCTGGGCCTCATATACTACCTGTCTAAACACTGCCTTTGTCATCACTACTATAGCACTACAGACTACACTAGCAGAAAAATGCTACAGGTTGCATGCATTTGAGTTGATAATATGTTAGGTAAAATGCACAGACTGGCTGTTTATGTCCGAGCTATTGGTTATTTTAGGCTAGTTCCTTGATTGTCGGTTACTGTTTGTTGATGTTATATAGCATATGTCTGATTGTTAGTGTATGTCTGATTACTGATACTGACACCTATTTTTTGAAGTTATTTAGTATTTAGTCTGTGTTTATGTTTTTTTCTCCCTTTTATAATTTGCTGTGGTTGGTTTTGGTAGCACTATAAAGTATCCACCACCACCACCACCACCACCACCCCACCCCATTCCGCTCTGTTCCTAAGTAAGAGGCCAGCCAGCATTCCCATCGAGAACACTTTGCCTCATCTCTGGTTCCCAGCCTTTAATCATGTAAGAGTTACATAACAACACATTCAGTGATATTCTCTGCTAGGCTGCCATGCCAAAATATCCAGATCTAGTATCCCCTTGCTCATATGTGTTTTTGTAGTTGTTGTTGTTGTGTTAGTGGTAGGGGAACTGAGAGGACCGTTGGCCTTTGAGCTGCAGGATGTACATCCTCCTGCTTCCGCCATCAAAACAGTCAATGGGGGGTAGATACATGAATGTGTTACTATGAATGTCAAATGTTGATGATGTTTCAGGACCATATGAAAGCTTAGGCCCACTAAAGTAAGAAGGAATCACTGTATAGATACAGTAAGTACTAAATGAAGAATAGTAGTAAGCACTTTGATTAATACAACCATAGCAAATTGCCAATGCCAACATAATCAATTGTTACAGATTTTTGTTTGCGATACCCAGGGGTTAACTTATTCCACTCCTTTTGGGCAAAGATATGTTATTTGGCCACCTGATGGGAAACAGCAATGGTCACTTTGACCTGGAACATGAACACAGCTCATGTTTGTGACACAAGGTATGAAAACAGCAGACAACATGTTGATTTGATTGATTTAACTCATATCAGATCTCTCATTGCGAAGACTGGGTTTTGGGACGTAAATTACTGTAACACACTGAGTGCGGTTACATGCACACAATAATGTGATTATTGTGGATAGTCAGATTAATATAATAGTTCAATTAAAACGTTTACATGCTTTGCAAAAAGAACGATTTCCCAATCCTGTTTACATGGACACATCTGAAATCAGGCTACCTGATGGCGCTCTGACAAATGCAGAAAATCGGCAATCAAAATAAACGTTCTACCACAGCAAACATTTTATTTTTGGGAAGCATATTTGACTCTGAGTTCGGAAATATAAAGTTTGTATGTGAAAATTACTTCTAATAAGCATACATTCTGTTGTTCCGAACACACTTCACTCGCGCTAAAGAGGGAGGCTAGCTCGGTTGGTGCTAGCACATGCGCAGATCAAATACACCGCTGGAATGCCGATTAAGGCGGTTACTAGATTGCTCAGAAACCAGGTGTTTTAATCAGCGTATGCTTACTTCGATTTTGACCTTACGCTGATTAAGATAAACAGTGTAAGGCGTTTACATGACTATTGCATAATCTGCCTACTGCCATAATCCTTTTAAAATTGAATTATTAGTGTGCATGTAAACCTCCTCAATGTCTTGTGCAGTGCCTATAGGCAGTAGCTACAGTCGCTAGTGAAAGTCTACACACCCCTTGCACAGTATTCACATTTTGCTGATTTTCTTTCCTACCGATCTACATAACCTGCTCCATATTTTAAAATTGCTAGAAAAATTATAGAACATTTTCCAAATTAATAAAAACTAAGAAATGAAAATGTATTGATTGCATGAAACCCTCTGTATTGTCAAGTATTGTGCTGGCAGCATCTTGTTATGAGTATGCTTGTCATCACTCTAGGGTGTGAAGACATACATAATCAAGGCACCTTCATTTTATTATAATTTATTTAATTTCGAAAATGTTCTATAATTTTCTTTAACTTTGAAAATGTGGAGTAGGGTTTGTAGATCTGTGGGGATAAAATCCACGTGTGTGAAGTGTATACTTTTGTTTCAAAGTATATTTGTTTAAGTGACCCTGATTTAGCCCACTGCAGTTAAGGCAGCAAAATGTGAAGACTAGTGTAGACTTTCACTTGGCACTGTGTTACGAAACCAATAAACTAGCCTGACAATATTGGTGCACTAGTCTAGGGGTCTTGGGCCTAGTTAACTGGTCTATAACCTGAGTAAATGTGTGCATCTATGTGAGAAATCAGCGTATACGCCTAGGTGTTGAATGTACAAGTGCCCAGGGAGACAGTAATCTTACCTTGGTCCAGGGCCAGCTCTGTCTCTCTTGACCTCTTGGTCGGCCAGTCCGAGCGGATTGTTATTTGTTGTGCTTGTCTATGTCCTAACACTAACCCCCCCCCACATCATAACACCTCCCCCAACATGAAAACTCAGTCACCAATATCTATTTTCTTAAATGTTCCTAACTTTTGTACTTTATTTCTATATTTCTTTTCCATAAAACTTCCATAAAACCCAATGAGTCCCACCGTAACTTCGGTGCTTTTTGGAGTTCTAACCCATTTTAAACATTGTGTGTTTGAACTATAGACTTCTGAGTTGTACCTTTTGGATTTGTTTATTTCTTCTGCCTCCATAGATACCAACCATTTGTATGTGATTAACGGGGACTGAGCTAAAGCAGTGTTTGTGAGACAAGGGTGGATCCCGAAGGGGCCCGGGGCCGGGTACTTTTACAAAAACGTCTGTGGAGTCCAAAATGGTTTGAGCTACAAACTATTAAAAACTGAGACTCCCATGAACACGAACACGCACATGTAACATGTTTTGCTCTATGACACTCCCAAGCTACATAAGAGTCGTTAAAAGGTAAGGGGTTCTTCTACATAGAAGTTCATAGGAAGTTCCAGGATATAGTGTCTATAATACTGTAATAAGCTCACATAGTTGCTGTCACAAACTCTAAACGCCACACAGTTGTCACTGACTAGTTGGATATTCATTTCCCAGTGAGCAAACAATTTCTGTACTTACAACATTCATATAAATTCATTTTTATCAGGTTTTTGCTTTGGCGGACCTTATTTTTTTTATTGACATTTGTCAATAAAACTCATGAATGCAACTGTTTATGTTAAATTGTTTTGTGTTCTACTTGTAGCTCAGGTTGTCCTGAAAAGAAAATGGTAAAACACTTCATTGTGAGGCTAAATATTAAGGGCTGGACATGCAGATAAATGAAAGTCAGATAGATGAAAAGCCAATTTTAGCTGGGGCCTCGGGATAGGGTTTAAGAGACCAATATGTACACTATATATACTAGAGCTTCAGTTATACAACCTGACTACAGAAACCCTTAACTCTGAAATAAAGCCATTCTCAAAACCGGAAACCAGTCAAAAACCAAAACCATCAAATTCACTGCTCTGCACTAAGGTAATTTCTTCCTGCCCAAAGTCTCTGACTTGACCAAACCAAGGGACAACCTGTAACCACTCTTGTTCTAAACTGAGAGACCAACTCCATTCACTCGGCCCATGGTCATAAACACCAAGCTCCATCTGATATGTAGGCAGCGACAAAAGACTTGGAGCAACCACCACCAGGGGCAAGTGAACATCGACCACAAACTTTCTCCCCTGTATGCTGCCCTTCACTCAGTGCCATTTTCTGTTCTAGCCTTGCTATTTCCAACAAGTATTCCTCCTACTGACTGCTAAGCTCCATCCTGTCACATCGGGCCCCTTCCAGAGTGGACAGGACTCCCCCACAGGACAACACCCCAATCAGAAGAGACCAATAGTCCAGCAAGACAGCTATGCAGAAGTGGCACGAAGAATAGAGCACCCTGCTGCAGCCGAGCTAAACCAGATAAGGCATCTGCTGAACATAATCTGCTCAAAAATCCATTAATTCCTTCTTTGTTATTATCAGAAATAGATTTATTAGAAATAAAACCTATTATCATTATGAGTTCAGTTTTATATAAGCTACCCAGGAAAGGGTTCAAATTAGCTCATATAAATATATGTAGCCTCAGAAACAAAATTCATGAGATTATTTATTTGCTAATCTTAGATAATATTAATATATTAACAATTTCTGAGACTCACTTAGACAGCACCTTTGATGATACAGCAGTAGGAATACAAGGATATAACATCTATAGAAAATACAGGAATGTCTACGGGGGAGGTGTTGTATATTCAGAGCCATATATCAAATCAAATCACATTTTATTTGTCACATGCACCGAATACAACAGTGAAATGCTTACTTACAAGCCATTAACCAACAATGCCGTTTTAAGAAAGATACGTGTTAAGTAAAAAATAGATAAGTAAAAATAATAATAATAAGAAAAATAGAAAATGTTGGGGTCTGGGTAGCCATTTGATTAGCCGTTCAGGAGTCTTATGGCTTGGGGGTAGAAGCTGTTAATAAGCCTTTTGGACCTAGACTTGGCGCTCCGGTACCTCTTGCTGTGCGGTAGCAGAGAGAACAGTCCATGACTAGGGTGGCTGGAGTCTTTGGCAATCTTTAGGGCCTTCCTCTGACACCGCCTGGTATAGAGGTACTGGATGGCAAGAAGCTTGACCCCAGTGATGTACTGGGTCGTACGCATTACCCTCTGTAGTGCCTTGAGGGAGAGGTTGTTATCCTGGCACCACATGGCCAGGTCTCTGACCTCCTCCCTATAGGCTGTCTCATCGTTGTCGACACTGTTGTGTCGTCGGCAAACTTAATGATGGTGTTGGAGTCGTGCTTCGCCATGCAGTCATGGGTGAACAGGGAGTACAGGAGGGAACTGATGCTAACAGAGAAATGTATTTTCTTGGTGACCTGAACATTAACTGGTTATCATTTAGTTGTCCTCTCAAGAGGACGTTTCTTACTGTGACTAATGCCTGTAAAATGACCCAGGTTATCACTCAACTAGAGTGTATACCAATAGTGTTGGATCTGTGAAATTCATTTGTATTGATCATATCTTCATCAATGCTGCAGAGCTTTGCTCCAAAGCAATATCAGTTCCCATTGGCTGTAGTAACCATAACAATGTGGCAATAACAAGGAAAGCCAAAGTACCAAAGGCAGGGCCAAAAGTTACACTGCATGACTAAAAGTATGTGGACACCTGCTCGTCAAACATCTCATTCCAAAATCATGGGCATTAATATGGAGTTGGTCCCCCCTTTGCGCCTATACCAGCATCCAGTCTTATGGGAAGGCTTTCCACTAGATGTTGGAACATTGCTGCAGGGACTTGCTTCCATTCAGCCACAAGAGCATTAGTGAGGTCGGGCACTGACGTTGGGCCATTAGGCCTGGCTCGCAGGCAGCGTTCCAATTCATCCCAAAAGTGTTCGATGGGGTTGAGGTCAGGGCTCTGTGCAGGCCAGTCAAGTTCTTCCACACCGATCTCGACAAACCATTTCTGTATGGACCTTGCTTTGTGCACAGGGGCATTGCCATGCTGAAACAGGAAAGGGCCTTCCCCAAACTGTTGCCACAAAGTTGGAAGCACAGAATCGTCTAGAATGTCATTCTATGCTTTAGCATTAAGATTTCTCTTCACTGGAACTAAGGGATCTAGCCCGAACAATGAAAAACAGCCCCACACCATTATTTCTTCTCCACCAAACTTTGCAGTTGGCATTATGCATTGGGGCAGGTAGCGTTCTCCTGGCATCCGCCAATCCCCAAATTCATCCGTCGAACTGCCAGATTGTGAAGCGTGATTCATCACTCCAGAGAACGCGTTTCCACTGCTCCAGAGTTCAATGGTGGCGAGCTTTACACCACTCCAGTCGACGCTTGGCATTGCGCATGGTGATCTTAGGCTTGTGTGCGGCTGCTCGGCCATGGAAACACATTTCATGAAGCTCCTGGCGGACAGTTATTGTGCTGACGTTGCTTCCAGAGGCAGTTTGGAACTCGGTAGTGAGTGTTGCAACCGAGCACAGATGATTTTTACGCACTACGCGCTTCAGCACTTGGCGGTCCCGTTCTGTGAGGTTGTGTGGCCTACCACTTTGCGGCTGAGCCGTTGTTGCTCAGCCGTTGTTGCTCCTAGACGTTTCCACTTCACAATAACAGCATTTACAGTTGACCAGGGCAGCTCTAGCAAGGCAGAAATTTGACGAACTGACTCGTTGGAAAGTTGGGATCTTATGACGGTGCAACGTTGACTGTCACTGAGCCCTTCAGTAAGGCCCTTCTACTGCCAATGTTTGTCTATGGAGATTGCATGGCTGTGTGCTCAATTTTATACACCTGTCAGCAACGGGTGTGGCTGAAATAGTCGAATCCACTCATTTGAAGGGGTGTCCACATACTCTTGTATATATAGTGTGTTTATAAGAGATCATACAAAATGTTTTCTCAGGGCTCTTTTGTTGAAGATGTAAAAAATTAATGTTGTTCTAATGTATATAAAGAGGAGAATCCAGATGCAGCACTTGGAGTATTTGTAAAATCATTCTTGCCAATTGTTGACAGACATGCACCTGTTAAGAAACTAACTGTGCGAACTGTTAGAGCCCCCTGGATCGATAATGAATTTAAGAATTGTATGGTTTAAAGAATTATGCAAAAAAGGTGGCAAGCAAGCCAGGCTGCTCAGCTAATTGGTTGACATATTGTCAATTAAGAAAAAAATAAAAATTACCAAAACACAATAAATTACATAAATGGGAAAATACTTTGGAGCACCTTAAATGATATTATGGGCAGAAAACCCAATTCATCTCTATCGTTCATTGAAGTTGATGGGTCATTTATAACAAAACCTTTTGTTATAGCCAATCATTTCAATGACTATTTATCCAGTAAAGTGGACAAACTGAGAAATTAAATGACAACATTGAACAGTGAATTATCATATTTGTGTATTGAAGATCTAATAATGAAATAGAAGGTTTGAATATGGTCAAGTTTGTGTGGAAGACATGGAAAAATATTGTTATCCATCAATAATGATAAGCCACTAGGTATAGACAACCTAGATGGGAAACTATTGAAAATGGTAGCCTAAAGCCTAAAGGAGTGTGTGTGTCCACAGGCGTGGGAGGAAGCTAAAGTAATTCCACTACCTAAAAATAGTAAAGCACCCTTTGCCTGCTCTATCAGCCGCCCAATCAGTTTGCTGCTTGTTCTTAGTAAACTGATAGAGAGAATTGTGTTTGTGAATTGTGAACAAATACAATCCTATTTTTTAAATAACAAGTTAACTACTGACTTTCAGCATGCATATAGGGAAGGGTACTGAACTTGTACTGCACTGACTCAGATGACTGGTGATTGGCTAAAATAAATGGATAATAAGATGGTAGTTGGAGCTTTATTGTTAGATTTCAGCGCAGCCTTTGATGTTATTGATCATAATTTGTTATTGAAAAAACTCAGTTCTTATGACTTTACATCACCAGCCATCACATGGTTGGAGAGTTACTTATCCAATAGAACTCAGGGAGTATTCTTCAATGGAAGCTAACATCAGATATGTACATTTACATTTACATTTACGTCATTTAGCGACTTACAAATTGGTGCATTCACCCTATAGCCAGTGGGATAACCACTTAACAATATATTATTATTATTATTATTATTATTTTGGGGGGGGGGGGGGGGGGGGGGTAGAAGGATTACTTTATCCTATCCCAGGTATTCCTTAAAGAGGTGTGGTTTCAAATGTCTCCGGAAGGTGGTGAGTGACTCCGCTGTCCTGGCGTCGTGAGGGAGCTTGTTCCACATGTACAATGCGGTATCCCTCGGGGCAGTTGCCTTGGGCCGTTACTCTTCTCTATTTTTACAAATGATTTGCCACTTGTCTTACAAGAAGCTAAAATGACTATGTATGCTGGAGATTGCACACTCTACACATCAGCACCTACAGCCAGTGAGCTCACTGAGACTCTTAGCAAGGAGTTTCAGTCAGTGTCAGAATGGGTAATTAACAATAAACTGGTCTTAAATACTGTAAATCTAAAACCAAAAGCATTGTATTTGGTTCAAAGCATTTTCTTAGACCTAAACCTCAACTGGAGTTGTGCATAAAGGGTGTGACCATTGAACAAGTTCAGAAAGCTGAACTCCTAGGAGTAACATTGGATATGGTCAAGTCATATTGACAAAATTGTTGTGAAGATGGGGAGAGCTATGTCTGTTATAAAAAGATGTTCTGCGTTTATGTTCAGGTTTTGATCTTGTCCCATTTTGATTACTGTCTGGTAATATGGTCAGGTAGAGCAAAGAAAGACCTAGCTGCAGCTGGTTCAAAACAAAGCAGCACGCCTTGTGCTTAACCGTACACACTGAACTAATATCAACAACATGCATGATAGTCTTTCATGGTTGAGAGTTGAGGAGAAATTGACTACTTCTCCTAGTCTTTTTAAGAAACGTGTGTTGCAAATGCCTAACCACTTGTATAATTTATTTGCATACACTTCAAACAGACATACATACCTGACAAGACACCCCACTATGGGTTTCTTCACGGTACCCAAACCAAAAACAGATTTAATGCATTGCTCAGTTATGTATAGAGCCATGTCATCGTGGAATGCTCTGCCACCAGAGGTTACTCAGGCAAAAAGCAAGTTTAGCGTTAAAAACATATAAAAAAAACATATTTTATCATAGCGCCTCGCCTCTTTTAAAGATATAATTTAACTGTACTGTATATAAGAATATGAATATTGTGTAAATATTATTTTTGTTGTCTTTTTGTGTCTTTCCTATATATAACTCTTATTGTATTTTTTGTTGTTGAATTTAATGTAATATCTTATGTTGTTCTTGTCTATTACTGTTCTGTACTTTGTCATGTATTTGTAAGTTTTATGTGGACCCCAGGAAGAGTATCTGCTACATGTGCAGTAGCTAATGGGGATCCTAATAAACTAAACTAACCACCAGACCGGCAGCAAGAACTCATTCCACTTCTCCCATAACTTGTTCACCTCCTCTGCTATTATCAACCTCCAGTATTTTTGCCACCTGACCTAACTGATCCCTCGTTACCTTGAGAAAACCCCAACTATCCTCTACCTTAGCACAAAACACTGCTGGCTCAAACGCCACATAGTCAAAATCACTATGCCAAACGGAACGGATAAATCAACTGACAAAAGTCAGTTAGCCACTAGCTCACCTTTAACCAACCAATACATGCATGCTCTCCAAGCCCCAGACATAACCACTCATACCAGGCAAAAACCAAACCAGCATGCCATGTACAAAAGCTACAAACCATAGCCACAGTTAGCCACTAGCTTAGCACTAACACAACCTCATTTACCAAAGCTACAAACCATAGCAACCGTTAGCCACTAGCCTAGCGCTAATAAAAACACATGTGCCAGTCCTTCAGACTCCAAACTGGGAAATATAATCCTGCAAACAGCACTAGCAAAAGCTACCAAAACCACAGCCAAAACAGTCAACAAAATGTTCCCGGCCAGCAAGCAAAACACCTCATCACCCCTACAGTAGCTGCAAAAAAATGTACTACCTTCGCGGGCGCAGCGACACCAAACATTTCTGTTGACCAGAGCCATCAGCTATCTTGACTGCTGCAAACATCTCCTAGCATGCTAACTCAACACAAACACCTGCTACAGACTTTGTCAACAAATGCACAACTACAAAAATGAACCATACCGGTTCAACATCACTAAGAACTTAACAAGGTCCACACACACCGCACAGTCATGAAGAGGGCACGACAGTGCCTCTTCCCGTTCAGGAGAATGAAAAGATTTGTCATGGGCCCTTGGATCCTCAAAACGTTCTACAGCCGCACCATCGACAGCATCTTGACTCTCTGCATCACCGCTTGTTATGGCAAATGCACCACCCTAGAACGCAACGTGCTACAGAGGGTGGTGCAGACAGCCCAGTACATCACTGGGGCCGAGTTCCCTGCCATCCAGGACCTCTATATCAGGCGGTATCAGAGGAAGAGACAAAAAATTGCCAAAGGCTCGAGCCACCCAAGCCATAGACTGTCCACTCTGCTACTGTCAAGCAAATGCTACCAGAGCATTGGCTCTCGGACCAACTGGCTCCGAGACAGCTTCTACCCCCAAAAATCACCCATCTACACACAATACCCCATAATGACAAAGTGAAAACATGTTTTTTAGAAAATGTTGCAAATGTATTGAAAGTGAAATACAGAAATATCTCATTCACATAAGTATTCACACCCCTGAGTCAATACTTTGTAGAAGCACCTTTGGCAGCGATTACAGCTGTGAGTCTGAGTAAGTCTCTAAGAGCTTTCCACACCTGGATTGTTGAACATATTCCCATTTATTATTTTCAAAATTCTTCAAGCTCTGTCAAATTGGTTGTTGATCATTGCTAGACAACCATTTTCAGGTCTTGCCATATATTTTAAAGTAGATTTAAGTCAAAACTGTATCTTGGCCACTCAAGAACATTCACTGTCTTCTTGGCAAGCAACTCCAGTGTAGATTTGGCCTTGTGTTTTAGGTTATTGTCCTGGTGAAAGGTGAATTAATCTCCCAGTGTCTGGTGGAAAGCAGACTGAACCAGGTTTTCCTCTAGGATTTTGCCTGTGCTTGGCTCCATTCCGTTTCTTTTTTATCCTGAAAAACTCCCCAGTCATTAACGATTACAAGCATACCCATAACATGATGCAGCCACGACTATGCTTGAAAATATGAGGAGTGGTACCAAGTAATGTGTTATATTGGATTTGCCCCAAACATAACACTGTCACGCGACGTGTATGTGGTTAGCGAAGTCAAATGCAGGACACAGAGCGGCTGGCAACGTTCTTTACTGAACACAGTAAAATAAACGTACAAAACAACAAACCTCCAAAACAGGGAGGAAAACACAAAGACCCGTACATATAAGAAACTGCCAGAATGACAAACGAACAATCACACACAAAATAACCAAATGAGAGACAGGGGTTAATATAGGGAATATAATCCAACATAATGGGAAACAGGTGTAAACAATAAAGACCAAACAAGACAAACACAGAAACATCGATCGGCAGCAGCTAGTACTCCGGGGACGAAGAACGCCGAAGCCTGCCCGAGCAAGGAGGAGGAGCAGCCTCGGCTGAATCCGTGACAAACACTTTGTATTCAGGACAAAAAGTGAATTGCTTCACCACATTTTATGCAGTATTACTTTAGTGCCATGTTGCAAACAGGATGCATGTTTTGAAAAAAAAGAAAATCTGTACAAGCTTCCTTCTTTTCACTCTGTCAATTAGGTTAGTATTGTGGAGTAACTACAATATCGTTGATCCATCCTCACTTTTCTCCTATCACAGTCATTAAACTCTGTAACTGTTTTAAAGTCAACAATGGCCTCATGGTGAAATCCCTGAGTGGTTTCCTTCTTCTCTGGCAACTGAGTTAGGAAGGACGCCTGTGTCTTTGGAGTGTATTGATACACCATCTAAATTGTAATTAATAACTTCACCATGCTCAAACTGATAATTTTGTATTTTTACCCATCTACCAATAGGTGCCCTTCTTTGCGAAGCATTGGAAACCTCCCTGGTCTTTGTGGTTGAATCTGTGTTTGAAATGCACTGCTCGACTGAGGGACCTTACAGATAATTGTATGTGTGGGATACAGTTATGCAAACATTGTATAATCATCAGCACGTTTTTGTGTTATGAGAACATTTGCTGCAACCTAACGAATGTTCTGGGAACTTTTACAGAACCAATTTTGGTTTGCTGGGAAAGCATTACTGCTACATTGTGTTATTATATTACCTGGGAACCTAATGAGAACTTTTGGGGAATGTTCTGTGGTGGTTGTTACAGGTGTTATGCGCACCACATTTTAATTAATGTTAGGAGAACATTCCAAGGATATTTCATTTAAAGCATAATTATTATTATTTTTAAAGATTGTGTTATCAACAACATTTTTACAAACATTTTTGGGATGTTATCATCCTAATGTTAGATAAAACCCTAACTAGAACTTAATGGGAATCTTAGCTAATGTTTTGGGAATGTTCCCAGTTTGCTGGGGAGTGTGGAAATGTAACCTGGATAGTGTTTGTCTATGTTCTTACACTAACCTTCCCCCCATATCATAACAACAGTATGTGCTATGCAAACTGTTATTCTGATATTAACAGTTTTCTGAAAATCCCAGGTGCGTTCAGACAGATTCTGAGGCTTCCAGTTTTTGATCATAACTGTTCCAGGGGGCTTCTTCAAAGAAATAACTTCCCACTTCACTTCCAAGTCGGAACAAAAAGTCCTCTCGAAATGAATGGCTTTTGCTCACAGCGTGTGGCCGCAGCTGGCAGTATTGTTGCCCCCTCTCTTGCTCCGGCCAGAGAGAGAGGGAGAGAAGGCCACGCTACAGGTACACACATGAAATGAGTGCAATTATACGCTCGCTTCCTTTAAACCCTGTGTTCACTGCTCTGCTTTGTAAGAGGCGCTGTTTGACTGTTTGAATGTTGTTGTTTATAGGTGTGATATTAAATTGCAATTTGTATCATTGAACAGAATCAATGGATACTTACTTGATGATTTCTATGTTTTTCATGGTCTTGAGATGTGGCCACAGAGGGTTGGATTCCAAGCTGCTGCTGCTGATGATGATGGTGATGATGATGATGATGATGATGATGGTATGATGGCAACTACAACAGAGAACTGCATATTCAGCCAGCAGAAACTCTCACAGCATGCATGAGATCCTCCATCAAAAGAGGTAAAACATAAAGATCACCAATGTATCAATAAGATATCGTTATAAGCTGTTGTGGTACATAAAACAGATACTCTTATCAAGCATGAGTTGTCTGTGTGCAGTCCCACTACATTAAACACTGTACACTGAAGCCTCAGTCAAACATAAAGTCCCTACGCTGTCACAAAGGGTTTATGAATCACTACTAAACAGCATATGCCTCAGTACGACAGCGGACATATGACATGACATACTACTCTATGATCAATGACATGACATCAGCTCCTGGGTAGTGGATGGGACATCATGTCATATATCTCTGATCATATACAGCCAACTGTCAGGAAACAGTCCATTGTGAATGCAAATCATTCATATATGGCTCCTGTTGAGTGACGCCCCATGGCTATAACATATGGATAATACAAGGTGTGAGTTATGTCTGGTGATGTTTACATACTGTACTTCAAAGAATGTACATACCGTAAATTCTACATCAAATGGCATTTGGCTGTTTTGAATATGTGACGTAGAAGAAAGGTTTTGTCCTTCCCGTTAGGGTAGGTTTTGCACATACTGTAATGGTTAGGAATGAGGAAGCTATTTGTCTTACGGTAAAGTATGTACTGTATCTAGGTGCTTTGGTGGTACAGGTGGGTAAATTGCGCAGGAGGCATGAATTCTATGAAGGCAGTCTTTTAAGAGAGAAAGTTAATGGTGGCTAGCTGATTGCTTCTTTTTTTTGTATTTACTCGTCCCACATTTACTAAAGAGATCAATATGCTCCCACACAATGTCCCTGAGTCTCCAATGGACATTATAGCCACCCTACAATCCCAGAAGGTAAATAGCTCCAGGGGCTCAACATTGCAACTGACCCTGTACTCTTCCTAAGTGTGATCTATTTTTACGTTTTGCAAGCAGAGCAAAAATACACATTTCCATTGTACATATTTTAGGGACTTCCCCACACTACCCTTGATTGACTTTCCAATGACCCAATCTCCACCCAAGCAAAAATACACATCTCCATTGTAACATATGGAGGATTACATACTACTAAGAACTATTCCATATTCTAGTATACTTTTCTATTCTAGACCGATACAGATACCTAGATCCTACTGTCACGTACAGTCTAATTCAATCAGAGTGCTGGAGAAGTTCCAGTGTCCTTCCTCCCTGCATCTCCCCTGTGGTACAGTAGTGTCTCTGTTATGGGTTTTGTTTATTATTCAGACAGTGGCTTCCTCATGTATATTTAATGAGCATCAGGCTCATTTTAATACCACTGGATCTGGTTCAGGGGAGGTAAATCTACACCCACGTCCCGCTAATATGTTTAATTAGGTGTGATTTATCATGCATATTAATTATTGATAATAAGGCGATGTGGTGTGCAGTCAATGAGGTGCAGAGAAATGGAGCGCAGGTGATGAAAGGACCCAAATATAATGGCAAATGAGACATAGAGAGCAACGTCTTGCAGAAATACATCCTTACCTGTCAGCACACTCTGTGTGTGTGCGTGTGGTGTTTGGGTGTTTGTGTGTGCTCAGTCCTAAAATGTATTTACAGTACAGTGTATTTGTGTACAGAAGTGTTTATGCAAATGTTTGGTGTATTAAGTCCAGCAGAGTGGCCACTACAAACACGCATCTTTGTTTTCACAGCGTTAAAAAAAAAGGTGCTATCTAGAACCTAAAAGGATTGTTCGGCTGTCCCCATAGGATAACCCTTTGAAGAACCCTTTTTGGTTCCAGGTATAACCCTTTTGGTTCCAGGTAGAACCCTTTCCACAGAGGGTTCTACATGGAACCCAAAATAGTTCTACCTGGAACCAAAAAGGGTTATCCTATAGGGACAGCTGAAGAACCCCTTTGGAACCCTAAGAGTGTATACTGTAGGTGCCGCTGGACTGACAGTGTGTATGTGTACTCTTACTGTATATTCCTAAGGAGGGGAGGGATCCGGGGTGGCGGAGCTGACATCCTTGAGCGGGTAAAGGTTCCTCCGCCTCAGAGCTGCTCTGAAAGGGTGGGATGAAAAAGGGAGAAAGAGAAAAGCCAGGGATTAGCCAAAGGAGCTTCCCTGTGGCTAGCTGTCCTTCTTTCCCAGGAACACTGTAATATGATTACTCTGTTGTTTGCCATCGGTCCAGTGGTTTAGCACTATGGAGAAGAGGGCTTGACTACCTCCACTGGGGAAGTTTTGGAATTCTGCTCCACTGGGAACAGCTGGGTTCTTACACTGGGAGAGCGAGAGAGAGGGGGAGGAGGAGGGGGGGGGGGGGGGGGGGGGGGGAGAGACACACACAAACATACACCTACTGCTTTCACAGCACCGAGGAATGTATAGTACTCCACGACCAACCACTCATTGGCTAACAGTCATTCTTAGTTTGGCCCTGGCCCCTTTCTCTTGGTCTGCCCAGCTGAAAGAGTGGATGCACTCCTAGAGAATGGAGCAATGCAAGACATCCCACAGAAAAGCTTTATCTCAAGTGGTCCAAGGAAAAAGACCACATGGATGGACCCTCCAGGCCTCCATAGTTCTAACTTTTCACATGGATATCGCTCAGGGACACTTGAGGCTGAGGTGATGAAATGGACTTCTGACCTTTGATTGTGCTCCAAGTTTTTCATCATAGCTGGAAATGCAAGTGGATTCCATACGGATTTGTAAATAAGGTGTAGGAATAGATGTCAGCACTGTGTCTTAGATGTGACTCTGTGCATGTGTGTTATACACTGAGTGTACAAAACATTAGGAACACCTTCCTAATATTGAGTTGCACCCCCTTTTGCCCTCAGAACAGCCTCAATTTGTCGGTGCATGGACTCTACAAGGTGATGAAAGCGTTCCACAGGGTGGTGGACCATTCTTGATACACACGGGAAACTGTTGAGCGTGAAAAACCCAGCAGTGTTGCAGTTCTTGACACACTCAAACCGGTGCGCCTGGCACCTACTACCATACCCCGTTCAAAGGCACTTAAATATTTTGTCTTGCCTATTCACCCTCTGAATGGCACACATACACAATCCATGTCTCAATTGTCTCAAGGCTTGAAAATCATTATTTAACCTGACTCCTCCCCGTCATGTACACTGATTGAAGTGGATTTAACAAGTGACATCAATAAGGGATCATAGCTTTCAGCTGGATTCACCTGGTCAGTCTATGTCATGGAAAGAGCAGGTGTTCCTAATGTTTTGTACACTCAGTTTATGTACAAGATGAACACGACTATGTCTGTGATTTATGTCTGTGTGCATTTGACGGTACCTGTCACACAATGCTATATTGACACGTCACATAATTTACAAACACAAACACAAACTGCAGCATATTTAATCTGCCTTCTATTGGGTCCCTATTGTGTGTGGGGCAGGGGGGCGAAATTTTGTTTTTAGGGGACATGAACACTAGTGGAGGGAAAAAGCCACACTCAGCAGTGTTTGTTTTGCGACGCCATCGTTGATCATCATTGCCTTTGTCTTAAGTGTATTTACTGGTCCAGGACCTGTTCAGAGAGAGGACAATAGCTACTCAGAGCAGGGGCAGACATTTTTATAAAAAATGTAGCTGAAAGGGAACTGCAGGGAGTCGCCTTTTAATGGGCTTGGTATTCATTGGGCCCTTGACCAGGCAGGGGACCCAGGGCTCCTTCTGTGAAAGGCAGCCCAACTCCTAAAAGGACCTCAAAACCTCATTAGCCAACAGAAGAGCATCTCTGAGATACGAGATAGGTTGGTGGACCATGTGGAAAGGTATAGGAGAGGTAAGAGAGAGAGAGAGAGAGAGAGAGAGAGAGAGAGAGAGAGAGAGAGAGAGAGAGAGAGAGAGAGAGAGAGAGAGAGAGAGAGAGCTAGGACAAGACAGGACAGGACAGGCATGTACTGTGACTACCTGTCAGAAATAACTGGCCTCACATGTCAATGGATCTTTTTTGTGTATATGATAGAAAGAGTTCCGCCTTATGATGGTAGAAATTAAATTGTTAGATAATTACGAGATAATGACCTAATGATTACTATTTGATGTCTTTGTAAATCAGTGAATAAAGCACAATTACAATACCAATAGGATTGTAAATATAGTGCCACATTTCTTAATGCATGTTCTTTTTCACAAGCAGTTCTGATGATTTTTTATGCACTTGTGTCCATTTAACATTGACCATTATTGTGATGTCATCAGATTAGATGTGTATTTATTTAGTGGGAAACAGGAATATTAATGTCTGGTCTCTTTTTGATAATCATCCATGCAACAGATGCAACAAGTGCTAATTTTCAGGCTTATCGTAGATCATAACAACTGCTAATTGACTCTCTCTCTCTGGGCATAATTCTAGTGTGGCGCTCTCACTAAAACAGTAATTAGTCTATTTCAACACTAGCGGGCACTTACAATGCCCATGCCACCACTGAAAGAGAATAACTACTATGAGAAACTATTGGTTCATTTACTGTCATATTTGGCCAAAAAAGTTCAACTGTAGTTATAGATCTGTAGTTATAATGCAAAGCTTCAAGATAAATGCATTGTCCTTACAGTTTTTGAGTTAGTTCAACCAGGTCATCACAATCGATTTAAATGACAAAAATGTAAATGTCATACTTATGAGAATTATCTGGAACACAAACACAAGAACAGCTTAGAGTTGGCATGAGTCCTTTCAAATGATGTGCATTAAATCAGGATGCTACGGTGCTGACTAATTAGTCACATGGTTAATCAGTCTCCCTGGTTGAACTTCCGTAAACTCCCCATTTGTTGGATAGGCCACATTCCTAACCATCGCCTTGGTGAGGCACTCCCATTGGACTGTTGTCTTTGTAGTACTGTAGAAGCATAGATACCAGCATACAGTCAAACCTAGGGACATCTCAGTGCCTCAGTCTGTGAGAGCCTTGGGAGAATAATTTATCTTTTTTGAACGCGGATTGAGTTATATCCCCTCAGAGAGCATTTATTGTTCCCTGGTTGGCTCAGTCCAACCAGCCAAAGAGCTCAGCTAACACCAGTGAAGTGTTTAAATGGGTTTAAATATGTTAATTATTAATTAACAATGATCTGGGTTTGGCGTGGGTTTGGCGCTCTCCGGTCCCTCTGTCTGCCTATCACCTGTCAAAGACAAAGGAAATAACTGCCCGTGGTTAATGAGTGTGGGGAATTCAATAAGAAAGGCATAATTGAGGAACGTTATTGAAACTACGGCGCTGTACAATCTTGACAACAGTGTGGGGTCAGTTGAATCTCCTCTTCTCCCTCCCTCACATGGATGGAGGATGGATGGTGAGAACATGGAGACACATTACATTATCTATGTAATTATGTGGGTGAGACCGCTTAAAGTATAGAAGTTTGGTCAGAGAAGTGCATTGATAGCATAAAGTACAGTGCCTTCGGAAAGTATTCAGACCCATTGACTTTTTTCACATTTTCTTACGTTACAGCCTTATTCTAAAATGGATTAAATTTAAAAAAAATCTCAGCAATCTACACACAATACCCCATAATGACAAAGCGAAAACAGGTTATTAGAAATGTTTGCAAATGTATAGCCATGAGGTCGAAGGAATTGTCCGTAGAGCGCCGAGACAGGATTGTGTCGAGGCACAGCTCTGGGGAAGGGTACCAAAACATTTCTGCAGCATTGAAGGTCGCCAAGAACACAGTAGCCTCCATCATTCTTAAATGGAAGAAGTTTGGAACCACCAAGACTCTTCCTAGAGCTGGCTGCCCGGCCAAACTGAGCAATCGGGGGAGAAGGGCCTTGGTCAGAGAGGTGACCAAGAACCCATTGGTCACTCTGGCAGAGCTGGGGGAACATTCCAGAAGGACAACCATCTCTGCAGCACTCCACCTATCAGGCCTTTATGGTAGAGTTGCCAGACGGAAGCCACTGCTCAGTAAAAGGCACATGACAGCCCGCTTGGAGTTTGCAAAAAGGCACCTAAAGACTCTCAGACCATGAGAAACAAGATTCTCTGGTCTGATGAAATCAAGATTGTACTCTTTGGCCTGAATGCCAAGCGTCACGTCTGGAGAAAACTTGGCACCATCCCTACGGTGAAACACGGTGGTGGCAGCATCATGCTGTGGGGATATTTTTCAGTGGCAGGGAGACTAGTCAGGATCGAGGCAAAGATGAACAGAGCAAAGTACAGAGAGATCCTTGATGAAAACCTGCTCCAGAGCGCTCAGGACCTCAGACTGGGGTGAAGGTTCACCTTCCAACAGGACAACGACCCTAAGCACACAGCCAAAACAACGCAGGAGTTGCTTCGGGACAAGTCTCTGAATGCCCTTGATTGGCCCAGCCAGAGCCCGGACTTGAAACGGATCGAACATCTCTGGAGAGACCTGGAAATAGCTGTGCAGCAACGCTCCCCATCCAACCTGACAGAGCTTGAGAGGATCTTTTTTTTATTAATTTTTTATTTAACCTTTATTTAACCAGATAAGCCAGTTGAGCACAAGTTCTCATTTACAACTGCGACCTGGCCAAGATAAAGCAAAGCAGTGCGATAAAAACAACAACACAGAGTTACATATGGGGTAAAACAAAACATAAAGTCAAAAATACAACAGAAAATATATATACAGTGTGTGCAAATGTAGCCAGTTATGGAGGTAAGGCAATAAATAGACTATAGTGCAAAATAATTACAATTAGTGTTAACACTGGAATGATAGATGTGCAAGAGATGATGTGCAAATAGAGATACTGGGGTGCAAATGAGCAAAATAAATAACAATATGGGGATGAGGTAGTTGGGTGGGCTAATTTCAGATGGGCTGTGTACAGGTGCAGTGATCGGTAAGGTGCTCTGACAACTGATGCTTAAAGTTAGTGAGGGAGATAAGAGACTCCAGCTTCAGAGATTTTTGCAATTCGTTCCAGTCATTGGCAGCAGAGAACTGGAAGGAATGGCGGCCAAAGGAGGTGTTGGCTTTGGGGATGACCAGTGAGATATACCTGCTGGAGCGCATTTTACAGGTGGGTATTGCTATGGTGACCAATGAGCTAAGATAAGGCGGGGATTTGCCTAGCAGTGATTTATAGATGGCCTGGAGCCAATGGGTTTGGCGACGAATATGTAGTGAGGACCAGCCAACAAGAGCGTACAGGTCACAGTGGTGGGTAGTATATGGGGCTTTGGTGACAAAACGGATGGCACTGTGATAGACTACATCCAATTTGCTGAGTAGAGTGTTGGAGGCTATTTTGTAAATGACATCGCCGAAGTCAAGGATCGGTAGGATAGTCAGTTTTACGAGGGCATGTTTGGCAGCATGAGTGAAGGAGGCTTTGTTGCGAAATAGGAAGCCGATTCTAGATTTAACTTTGGATTGGAGATTCTTAATGTGAGTCTAGAAGGAGAGTTTGTAGTTGTCCACATACTCTAGGTCAGACCTGTCGAGAGTAGTGATTCTAGTCGGGTGGGCGGGTGCCAGCAGCGTTCGATTGAAGAGCATGCATTTAGTTTTACTAGTGTTTAAGAGCAGTTGGAGGCTACTGAAGGAGTGTTGTATGGCATTGAAGTTCGTTTGGAGGTTTGTTAACACAGTGTCCAATGAAGGGCCAGATGTATACAAAATGGTGTCGTCTGCGTAGAGGTGGATCTGAGAGTCACCAGCAACAAGAGCGACATCATTGATATACACGGAGAAAAGAGTCGGCCCAAGAATTGAACCCTGTGGCACCCCCATAGAGACTGCCATAGGTCCAGACAACAGGCCCTCCGATTTGACACATTGAACTCTATCTGAGAAGTAGTTGGTGAACCAGGCGAGGCAGTCATTTGAGAAACCAAGGCCATTTAGTCTGCCAATAAGAATGCGGTGGTTGACAGAGTCGAAAGCCTTGGCCAGGTCAATGAAAACGGCTGCACAGTACTGTCTATTATCGATCGCGGTTATAATATCGTTTAGGACCTTGAGCGTGGCTGAAGTGCACCCATTACCAGCTTGGAAACCGGATTGCATAGCGGAGAAGGTACGGTGGGATTCGAAATGGTCGGTGATCTGTTTGTTAACTTGGCTTTCAAAAACTTCCGAAAGGCAGGGCAGGATGGATATAGGTCTGTAACAGTTTGGATCTAGAGTGTCACCCCCTTTGAAGAGGGGGATGACCGCGGCAGCTTTCCAATCTCTGGGGATCTCAGACGTTACGAAAGAGAGGTTGAACAGGCTATTAATAGGGGTTGCGACAATTTCGGCGGCTAGTTTTAGAAAGAAAGGGTCCAGATTGTCTAGCCCAGATGATTTGTAGGGGTCCAGATTTTGCAGCTCTTTCAGAACATCAGCTGTCTGAATTTGTGTGACGGAGAAGCGGGGGGGGGCATGGGCAAGTTGCAGCGGAGGGTGCAGAGCTGGTGGCCGGGGTAGTGGTAGCCAGGTGGAAAGCATGGCCAGCCGTAGCAAAATGCTTGTTGAAATTCTCGATTATTGTAGATTTATCGGTGGTGATAGTGTTTCCTAGCCTCAGTGCAGTGGGCAGCTGGGAGGAAGTGCTCTTATTCTCCATGGACTTTACAGTGTCCCAAAACTTTTTGGAGTTAGTGCTACAGGATGCAAATTTCTGTTTGAAAAAGTTAACCTTTGCTTTCCTAACTGCTTGTATATATTGGTTCCTAACTTCCCTGAAAAGTTGCATATCGCAGGGGCTATTTGATGCTAATGCATACGCCACAGGATGTTTTTGTGCTGGTCAAGGGCAGTCAAGTCTGAGGAGAACCAGGGGCTATATCTGTTCTTAGTTCTGTATTTTTTGAATGGGGCATGTTTATTTAAGATTGAGAGGAAATTACTTTTAAAGAACAACCAGGCATCCTCTACTGACGGAATGAGATCTATATCCATCCAGGATACCTGGGCCAGGTCAATTAGGAAGGCCTGCTCGCTAAAGTGTTTTAGGGAGCGTTTGACAGTGATGAGGGGTGGTCGTTTGACCGCGGACCCGTTACGGACGCAGGCAATAAGGCACTGATCGCTGAGATCCTGGTTGAAGACAGCGGAGGTGTATTTAGAGGGTAAGTTAGTCAGAATGATATCTATGAGGGTACCCATGTTTACGGATTTAGGGTTGTACCTGGTAGGTTCGTTGATAATTTGTGTGAGATTGAGGGCATCTAGTTGGATTGTAGGATGGCCAGGGTGTTAAGCATATCCCAATTTAGGTCACCAAGCAGTACGAACTCTGCAGATAAGAATGGGAGAAACTCCCCAAATACAGGTGTGCCAAGCTTGTAGTGTTATACCCAAGAAGACTTGAGGCTGTAATCGCTGCCAAAGGTGCTTCAACAAAGTACTGAGAATAGGGTCTGAATACTTATGTAAATGTGATATTTCAGTTTTTTATTTTTTATAAATTAACAAAACTTTCCAAAAGCTTGTTTTTGCTTTGTCATTATGGGGTATTGTGTGTAGATTGATGAGGAAAATAACATTTTAATCCATTTTAGAATAAGGCTGTAACCTAAAAAAATACGGAAAAAGTCAAGGGGTCCAATTTGTAAGTCGCTCTGGATAAGAGCGTCTGCTAAATGACTTAAATGTAAATGTAAATGTCTGAATACTTTCCGAAGGCACTGTATATTGAGACAGGTATGGATATACTGTACCCGAGAAGACGACAGTGTGAGTTTATTAGAGAACATTATCGCTCTGTCCTTTTTGTAGTTTATGCTCTTTTCATTATTAGCTTTCCTCTTTTCTAATCTCCACTTGGGAGCCAGTGTTCAAAGCAGTAGTGAGTCATCATGTAGTGTTGATATAAATAGAGAAATACAATGCTCTGGATGGAATGCTGAAAATACCCAACTTTGTTTGTCGCGGTGAGGAAAACAAATTGATCTACTGCTCTAACCACTAACTGGACATTCATGTAGCCATGCACAAACAGACATGAACACAGACAAACATACCCTCTCTCACCGCAACAAAGTGTCTTGAACTGAACTGGCCTTTCATTGGCATCTGCCTACATGTCTAAGTGGATTGAGCAACTGTCTACTTACATCCAGAGTTGAACTTTCATAATGCCACTATGAGTAACATAGTCAATAAATGCTCTGATCGCGTGGTCTTTTTCAGCCTTTATTTTTTAAGCCAATGCTGATTGGTTCTTTCCCCACGCCTCAGCCCAGACATTTGCACATCTAGACAATATTATCCAGGCATATGACGACAGAAGACATGTATTCACTACAAGCCTGCAGCACTTCATTAATTACTTATCAACCCATTTCTATTTCCACAAAATATGACATGCAAATTGTGCCAGTTTATCTAATGGTCAGAGTGAGATTGGGACGATCTAGCTGAGTGGTGATAGAGAACGGAAACTTTCTGAAAATGTTGGGGGCGGGGACAATAGGCTTTCATTTTACAGACTTTTACAGACTGCTTTTATAGTTTCCCTGTTGCCAACATTGTCAAAACACGCACTGATCATGTTTTAGCAACATTATTATCGTTCTTAAGAATACTTCCTCAACCACTGTAGGGGCCCTTTATTTAGGTCATGATACTTGACACCTGAAACTGACCAAGCAGCCATGTTGGTCCAACTTCCATTCTTCTGGTCTGACAAGATGAGCAGGATTGATTAGGGATCCTCTTAACTGAGGCACTTTGTCTACTGACCAGCCAGGTGAAGGCTGAAGCCTTAGAATGGATGGGTAAATATGCACTTGGTAAACAAAACACCTAGGTCAACCATTAACCTAACCTGAAGGAAGAAGGCCACTTTTAAAGGAAGGACAGTAAATAGCTACAAGAAATTCTGCAACACACTCAACAAACAAATTTTGTTCTGTTTTTTTTGTCTGTTTTTGGATTATAGTGCAATTTGGGACAACATCGAGAGTTTCATGTAAATTGCAGAAATCCAAAGACAATATTTTGTTATGTTATGTAATCAATACTTGATCAAACAATACAGTCTAGCGGCTATCCCTGTACATAGACCCGGGAAAGGATTGATTTAAAAGTAAGTTCCACATGAAAGTATGGTGTAGCATGATAGAGCTTGGTAAATAGAGGAAAAATGTATTTACGAAAATCTTTGTTGATTTGAAATGTAAATGAATGCATGTAAGATATGTTGCTTGTTACTATTTTTGATTTCATACTGCTGTTGGTTTTAGAGAAGAGTCACTGAGAAAGAGTAGTTGGCTTGAGCACATGGGGACGGCAATGTGTTCAGGACTAAATCCACTGGTGGTCAGAGGTTGGGGTCAGGGGTCAGAGAGGCGGGCTCCAGTCCTGGAGAAGCCCCCAGATTTACACAAGTGTAAAAAGGGTCTATTCAGTCTCAGTGTATGGACAGAGTTTCACAAAGATCTACTGTGGGCCCCATTGATACCTCTCTCCCCCCTGTACACCAAACCTACAGAGGACACAGATAATGCTTCTGGTGATTGTGTGAGCATGTGTGTGTGTGTGTGTGTCCACCTGAAACACTTTCTGAGGTTGAAACATTGACACTCGTCAGCTATATTGGTACTGACTAGACAGACAAATGCAAGAGAGAAATGGCTGCGAGGAAATGAATGATTTCAGACACTGGTGATTAGTTTGACAGCCAATCCCTCTCGGGCTCTCTTCAGGACAAATCTGGTATTTATTCTGTGTTCAATGATTCTGATGGCTCTGATTATCTCTGTATATCAACCGGGATTTGGGCTTATCACTGTAATTAACCCGATACTTTGAATGAGAAAACTAGCAATTACTGGGGAAAGTCACTATCGCTCCCCAATATCACACTTATAAGCCCCAACCACGGTCTGCTAGTAAAATGAAAACTAATTCATTTATCAACACAAACTAGGGTTAAAGGGTATGTCTCAAGATGATTTGTTATTATTTTCTTTCAGCTTTTGTCCCCCAGACTATCTGAAGAATATATATATTTCCACACTATTCATACTCTGTCCCATGTTCTTAAAGGCCCAGTGTAGTGAAAAAAGTGATTTTCCTGTATTTTTTATATATTTCCACACTATGAGGTTCAAATAATACTGTAAAATTAGGATAATGCCCTTTTAGTATAAGAGATGTTTGAAAAGACCACCTGAAATTTCAGCCTGTTTTGGTCGGATGGTGTTGTGACCTGCCTGGTGACATCACAAGGCAGGTAAATTAATTAATAGACCAATAAGAAAGAGAGTTCCAAACCTCTCTGCCAATAACAACTAGTTTTCAGTTTTCCCTTCCTCACTCAGACCACTCCCAGACAGACCTAGCAAAACAGTATGGTTACCCAGAAATTATTTGATATTGAGATAAAAACTGCTTCATTGGACTTTTAAAGATGGACAGTGAGCCGTGAAGTGTGAAAATGCTAATATAGATAACATTGACTTGTATTGGATTTGTGCCATAAATGCAAAAAAATGTGCATTTGCAACAGTGGCTAGGTAAACAAAACCAAAGCATGGATTGCTGTCATACCTTGTCCATAGACTCCTTACAGGTTAAGGAAACCAATATATAATTCTGTAATTTGGATTATCCCTTTAAATTACCACTAGACCACTTGCTTTGGACAGTTGCACAGTCACACCATGTGCTGGCAAAGCCATATCACACTGGAATTACACAAACAGCATTTAACAGCAACCTCTGTGTTGTTTTAGTGGAGTGATAATAATATAGTGTTATAATTTACCACTTTATTTCCTTTCCCCCAGTAAAATGGGGATTAAATGGAGATTAAGGCAGTGCCTTTTTTCTTTATCCCTGGGTAAAGCAGCACAGCATGCAGCTCTAAGGTGATGGAGCACTCTGTGATCCTCACACAGATGGAGCTAAAAACTCGCCATGCACCGCTGCACATTAAAAGACTCTACTTATGGTCCACATCTATCTCATGTTTTCCATCTTAATAAATGTTTAAATGTAACCATTGGTCAGTATGAAATGACAGACATGTTGCTTGTGACTTGATTTGTGTGAGGGGGATTCAACATGCTAGCTAGATGTTAAATGTAACTAAGGAGAAACTATATTCTGCACACAATTTTGGAGACGTTTTGACTATTTGGTAAATGATAGAATATGTTATTATTTTGATTTAGTTAATGACAACCACATTCTTCCCATAAGGGTTGGGCCACATCTTGCAGTAGTCAATGCATATAAACAAAAGTTACAGACGTCTGAAAATTACAAAACTGTTGCTACCACAATTAACAAAATACTGTATATTTCCAAAAAATTATAGGCCCACCTTCTCTATTGTGTGCCTGGCTATACATGTTAAAATGCAAATACTTAGCTATGTAGCACACATCCAGACTGGTATTTCTTGATCCAGTGCAAGCAGTAGCCTAGTTATAGACTAGGGCAGGGGTACTCAAGTCTCACCCTACGAGGTCCGGAGCCTGCTGGTTTTCTGTTCTACCTGCTATTACAGTATAAAACAAGTTTTCCCATCGCAGTTTTAAACACAATTGGCCAGTCGTTATCATTGTACTGATACAGTAGCAGTGAGTGTGTCATAGGGCATACAGTAGCCTTTACCTCATACCTCCCAATAGGCCTACTGTACACAGCTCAACGCCTGTTGGCTACAAGCCAACAAGTTGCAAAAATACAAGCTGTAATCAAGTGGCACTGGTGGGGCAAAATAAAAGGAATATAAATGTTATATTTTGATAATTGCTCAAGTAGGCCTAGATATCTATTTTTGAAATAGCTTATTAATCAGTAAATATTTGTATTCATTATTCAAACACTTTCTTGGACAATTATCCTCAATATTCTGCATATACTTGTTAATTTTTTCTTACTATATGGGTTACCTAATTACATAATTATTTTGACTTTTCAAATGTTCAGATTTACAAGATGACAATAACCTTTTGTTCATGCTGATGATGGTGGTGGTGGTGATGATGATGGTGGTTGTTGTTGTTATTATTATTATTATGGTTATCATCACTGATAATTTTATTAGTTCCTATAATTCCCCTACTGCCTACACATTAAACATTCGGCAGCCCCCTAGGTGTCTCACTTTCGCAGTGTTTGCATGGATTCAAGAGAGGGGAGAGTGACTCGGTTCGTTGACGTCACCATTGTGTTGATTTGCTAACCCGAAAGAACAGAGGAGTTAGTGCGTGTGAGAGCGGGTACTGTGAACTGCGTTACTATGCTGTAGCCCAATAACCACACATTCGGAATCGAAACGTGCAACTTAGGTGAGTACTGATATGGGCGCGCAGCTTTCATGTTACAGTGACAGACCCGCTTCTCTACATACTTACAGTTGTTTTTCCTGTGTACTCTCACATTGTGAATGCTTTAATAGTATGTTTGCTATCCTCACTTCAACCCTCATCAAGTTACAGTTTCTATAGCGCTACAATGTGGCAAGGAAAGTTGATGTATCAATTCCTGTGTGCGCTGAAACGTTTTAAATTGCAAGTGTTTGGCTGTCAAATAAAGCCAGAAGTCTGAGCGGACGAAAGGTGTTTAAGTTTCCATGAACACTTGTGCTTCATTGGCCATGTAAAGATGTTAGGTTGATGTAATTGTCTGTTTTAGTATTCGGGAGATCGCAACAGGAGAACGTGATGTCTGAGGCTTACAATGCGAACCAGACAGGGTGACGTTCGTCCATGTGGTTTATTCTGAAAATAGTATTTCTGTTGAAATGAGAATACAGTACGCTGATACCTTATGCCGCTCTTATTTTCCTGGAAGTTAAAAAGCGAATAAATGACGCACTTGAGGTGCTCGTGCAGCCGTGATGAAAAATCATCACGAACACCAGGGCAATAGTCTGAACTGTGTACATCTATTTATTCACTGACTGATGTACATTGTAGGCCTACACCAGAGACCCACATAGATAACTGATCGACTGCTGCGTATTCCTTGATTCTTAATAATATATTGCTCTGCTTGACGCAAATAAGTAGAACATTGTTTATAGATGGAATGGCAAATTGAATTGCTATCGATATGGGTTATATCTCTTCCAAGCTCAATCATAATGACATGTCAAAATAAAATGCTCTCAAGCTGCAATGATATCACTTCAAACGATTCCACATGTGTGTTAATCAGAATAGCAGGCTAGTGAATTGAATCAGTGTTGCAACCAGTCCCCGTTGAGATCATGTATTTGGGTCTCATTCGACCTTATGTAGTTTAGTAGACTCTGTTGAGATAAGTGTGAGTATACTGTTTGTTCTTGAGCTAAATGGATCTGGATACAATTTCCACGAGCATAGGTTTTTATTGTCTCAAATTTATAAACATCAGGACGACTTTCAACATAATGCTAAAGAGATGCGCTCTTCGGACAGACAACTGTCTGCATGGATACAGTTGTTCGTTAGAGGGTTCTCGGATGATTGCGTTATGTTGGCGTTGATATGCTGTCAATACAGCGTAGCCTATTGATTGAAAATTAATAATTAACCCTTAAATGGTGTCTTCTGCACGTAGCCTATTCACACGAGTGCGTGAAATTATTTGGTGACATTAACGCACCGTCTTGACGCACTCAATCCAGTACCTCATACAATTTGTGGGCTTTACGTTACCTATCCTTATTTGGCAACTTTCGATTGTTTCCTATGGTAAACCTGGGGCACTAAGATAATTATGCAGCGCTATAGACATGGACCTATTTACTGGGTCATAAATTAGCGATAAATTGTTATTCGAGTCATAAAGTAACATTTGTGTTTTTTAAGCAGACACGTTGTCATTTGTTGGACGTCCACCAGTTATGTACAGTCACATGAATACCAGATGTATACAGTCTTGAACTGCTCTATAATATAGGCTATCTGAAATTGAATAGAATTTTCATTGAGTATTTCCAACGATTGCCAACTGTTGACTTCATTTTTATGAGAGCCACTCTGAGTAATATGTTAGCCTTGTCTAACTGTTTAGGAAATGTGGGATGCAAAATGTTAACATAAATTCATAAAAAATTTTAATCTGCGCTCTTTATCGATATCCTTTCGGGGAAAATTGAAATTCCTATTTGTAGCCTACCTTTTCCGATTCTTGATTAACTCTAATGGAATATTTGAAAATGTCAAATTATAGAATGACTTGCCTAAAATAATCATGTTAATTGTAATAGGCTACTAAAATAACATGTATACTAATAATAATTATAATAATATCGGTGATTATATTATGATTATTTAGTATTATTAAATTACAGGTTATTCCTCATGTGGTCTAATCTTTTGTGAGAGCAGGCAATGACATGCCAACATGTACTCAAATAATTGATCACATAGCCTAGCCTACTGTACATTCCATAGACATTAAAACCAGGTACATTCCAAGTAAAAGCAGTAATGGAAACCAATCTGTCCTGGTATAAGCCTGCACTTCTTTTTATAAATTCTGTTCTCAGATCAGATTACAATATAATTGTAGTCTTGTAGAGCAATTAATTTTATGTAACCAAGTTAAAGAAGTGTCCAAAGCAAGACTCGTGCGTTTCTTTGGCAAATGTAATATAATGTTGTTGGTGCTGCATGGCGTTTCTGCTTTTTTTTGCGACATCCTCTGTTCCAACTATTCCTGGCACCCGCTCGCTCCCTCCTCGGCTCACTGCTCTTCTCTGTGATGAGAATACTGAATAAGATGCCATTTCATTTCAGAATGGGTGTTGATGGTCTTTGTGAACCAAGCATCAACGCATTCTAACAAAGACTAGGGTGTTGCAAGGCTCTCAATGGTCCATATTTGTTGCTGTTCATGTTTCACATAACTATACATTGAGGAGGAAAAGATTGGTACATTTTTTTTACATTTTAATTTAGTTTAATGAGGAATATCTGTGTATTCAGAGTGGGTGATTGGGTCTGCTTGGCTTTTGAACTGTGTTATTTATCTATTGATAATTTGCTCGTATGGCCACTCATTTCAAATATGATGCCATTGCATACAATTCTTACAATCCCAGTAGGCTTGTGTGTCCATAGTTTTATTTATTATGTACAGAACAGTAATGTGCATAGACCTGTTTTCCTTTAATGAAGTGTGCAATGTTAATGTAGCCTATTTGGATGAGAGGTGAGAACAATTGAATTTAAAATACCCAGAAAATAACAAGAAATTGCTGATCTTTATCTAATTGAAATAAGTGATTATAAAAAAGACAAATAATAATTATGGTTTGCAATGGCTTTTAAAATAATCTGCAGTAATTCATACAACCACAATTGATTATTTTAACTTAACACTGCAGAACTGTTTGGATTTTTTATATATAAAGTGTAGGTTTAAGTATTGATCTTTTATCTTATCTACCACAGTTATTTTGAAGTTTATTGGGCTAGGAACAAATATGATATCTATTTGAGAAGCCAAGTTTTTCTTCATATATTTTAAAGTATATTCCTAAAATATTCTGATACGCTTGATCTTGTTCTCTCTCCATTCTCTCCAGATTGACTTTATCTTGTTTGCAAAGATAAGTGAAGAAACTGCTGAGGAGGGAAAGCGAGCCTCATGAGTTGGCCTGGCGGATCTCAGCGACATTATGGATTTGACTAAAATGGGTATGATCCACCTCCAGAACCCCAACCACCCCACAGCCCTGCTGCATAAAGCCAACCAGATGCGTCTGGCAGGGACCCTCTGCGACGTGGTCATCATGGTGGACAGCCAGGAGTTCCATGCTCACAGAACCGTGTTGGCCTGCACTAGCAAGATGTTTGAGATTCTGTTTCACCGCAACAGCCAGCATTACACCCTGGACTTCCTTTCACCAAAGACCTTCCAGCAGATCCTGGAGTACGCCTACACTGCCACACTCCAGGCCAAAGTGGAAGACCTGGACGACCTGCTGTATGCAGCAGAGATCCTAGAAATCGAGTACCTGGAGGAGCAATGCCTCAAGATCCTGGAGACCATCCAGTCCTCGGACGATAATGACACAGAGGCCAACATGAACGATGGCGGCACGGAGGAAGACGACGAGCGCAAGGGCCGGCAAGGAGGGAAGAACGCCAAGAAGCATTCCATGGAGGGGAGCTACCTTTCAGCCACCCAGCAAGCCTCTGCCCTGGACCAGAGCCCCTCCGTCTCCACATCCTTTGGGCTCTCAACCATGAGCCCAACCAAAGCTGCCGTGGACAGCCTGATGAGCATCGGCCAGTCCCTCCTGCAGCAGGGCTTCGGGGGAGAGCACCTGACTCACGGCAACTCCCACCACCAACTGATGACCGAGATCAAGACGGAGATGATGCAAGTGGATGAAGGTGGAGGCCACGAGAGCCCCAGAACCATGGAGTCCAGCGCCTCCAGCAATGGTGAGAGGAGCAGCGAGTTGGACAGGAATCGTGACGGCCCCGGGACCCCGACCAGGAGCAGCGTGATCACAAGTGCCCGCGAGCTGCACTACGTCCGGGAGGACGGCATGGGCGACCCCCAAGCAGATGGTGGCCAAATGGGTCTGGAAGCCATGGCGGGCATGACAGGCATGACCGAGAAACACCTGGCCTCCCTGTACTCTCTGCCTCCCAATCATAAAAACGAAGCTATGCGATCCATGCCGGCCTCCATGGCCTCTTCTCTCCACATGTCCCCTGCCCTGGCCATGTCCATGGACTTCAGTGCCTACGGGGGACTTCTGCCCCAGAGCTTCATCCAGAGGGAGTTCTTCAACAAGCTGGGGGAGCTGGCCGCTGGCATGAAGCCAGACGGCAGGAACCAGCACGAACGCTGCAACGTTTGTGGCGCGGAGCTACCAGACAACGAAGCTGTAGAGCAACACAGGTAAGGTCAAGTTTGTTAAACTTTTTTTCACTGGTTTGGTTTCATTAACATTTGTAAACTTGTTGATCTTTGCCAAAAACATTTTCTTCAAATCAATGATAAAATATAATTTAAAGTCAAGTCTGCCTACAGTTACTTCATTTAAGTGTACTGATATACTTACATAAAATCTAGAATCTACTTTTGGTGAGTTATTTTTGACTGTTGATTGTTTTCTGTGGGAAATGTTTTTTTCTTTCTTCTTTTTTTCGCATGTGCTAGCTAGCAGCTTAGTAAACTCAACTCCGTCCAACAGAGATGAGTTGTGTTGAGTGTCGGCGGAATGTACCACTGACTACATCGAGATGCTATCAGTTGATACTTGTAAAAATGTTAATTTATTAATGCTTTCCTTGTACCTATGTTTGTCCTGTGTAACTGCAAGCTTTTCTTTGGGTGCTGAAATCTGTAGTTTTTGATAAATGCGGCATTTTACGCGACCTCTGTCAAGGGAACCGTTGTTTGTTAACGGAGAAGGTGCAGCCCGTCATTGCATGGCAGAGTTTTTAGATTTGGCAAGGGATGCATAGAATGCAGTTTATCAAAAACGATGGATTCCAAATCCAGCTGACAACTCTATAATAATCAGGACAAGCACCTGTACACAATAAGCATTAAATCATGGATATTTTTTAAAGTATCGAGTGGTAGTGCACGCTTGAAGTCGTAACTCCCGACTCCATTGGAAACAGTGGATTACAGGGTGCAGTTTTTATAAAAACTATGGATTTCAGCATCCAAAGCAAAGCACACAGTTACACAGGACAAACATAGGTACAAGAAAAGCATTAAAGAATATACACTACCGTTCAAAAGATTGGGGTCACTTAGAAATGTCCTTGTTTTCTAAAGAAAAGCAGTTTGTAGCTGGAAACAGCTGATTTTTAACGGAATATCTACATAGGCGTACAGAGGCCCATTATCAGCAACCATCAGTCCTGTGTTCCAATGGCACATTGTGTTTGCTAATCCAAGTTTATCATTTTAAAAGGCTAATTGATCATTAGAAAACCCTTTTGCAATTATGTTAGCACAGCTGAAAACTGTTGTGCTGATTAAAGAAGCAATAAAACTGGCCTTCTTGAGACTAGTTGAGTATCTGGAGCATCAGCAATTGTGGGTTCGATTACAGGCTCAAAATGGCCAGAAACAAATAACTTTCTTCTGAAACTCGTCAGTCTATTCTTGTTCTGAGAAATGAAGGCTATTCCATGCAAGAAATTGCCAAGAAACGGAAGATCTCGTACAACGCTGTGTACTACTCCCTTCACAGAACAGCGCAAACTGGCTCTAACCAGAATAGAAAGAGGAGTGGGAGGCCCCGGTGCACAACTGAGCAAGAGGACAAATACATTAGAGTGTCTAGTTTGAGAAACAGACGCCTCACAGGTCCTCAACTGGATGACTACCTCATCTCTGTATCCCACACATACAATTATCTGTAAAGTCCCTCAGTTGAGCAGTGAATTTCAAACACAGATTCAACCACAAAGACCAGGGAGGCTTTCCAAGAAGGCCACCTATTGGTAGATGGGTAAAAATAATGTGTATCAATACACCCAGTCACTACAAAGATACAGGTGTCCTTCCTAACTTAGTTGCTGGAGAGGAAGGAAACCGCTTAGGAATTTCACCATGAAGCTAATGGTGACTTTAAAATAGTTGCAGAGTTTAATGGCTGTGATAGGAAAAAACTGAGGATGCATCAACAACATTGTAGTTACTCCACAATACTAACCTATTTGGCAGAGTGAGAAGAAGGAAGCCTGTAGAGAATAACAAATATTCCAAAACGTGCATCCTGTTTGCAACAAGGCACTAAAGTAATACAAAGCAATACATTTTTGTCCTGAATACAAAGTGTTATGTTTGGGGCAAATCCAATACAACACATTACTGAGTACCATTCTCCATATTTTCAAGCATAGTGGTGGCTGCATCATGTTATGGGTATGCTTGTAATCATTAAGGACTGGGGGAGTTTTTCAGGATAAAAAAGAAATGGAATGGAGTTAAGCACTGGCAAAATCCTAAAGGAAAACCTGGTTCAGTCTGCGTTCCACCAGACACTGGGAGAGGAATTTATCTTTCAGCAGGACAATGACCTGAAACACAAGGGCAAATCTACACTGGAGATCAAATCAAATCAAATGTTATTTGTCACATGCGCCGAATACAACAGGTGTAGACCTTACAGTGAAATGCTTACTTACAAGCTCAGGAGTCTTATGGCTTGGGGGTAGAAGCTGTTTAGAAGCCTCTTGGACCTAGACTTGGTGCTCCGGTACCGTTTGCCATGTGGTAGCAGAGAGAACAGTCTATGACTAGGGTGGCTGGAGTCTTTGACAATTTTTAGGGCCTTTCTCTGACACCGCCTGGTATAGAGGTCCTGGATGGCAGGAAGCTTGGCCCCAGTGATGTACTGGGCCGTACGCACTACCCTCTGTAGTGCCTTGCGGTCGGAGGCCGAGCAGTTACCATACCAGGCAGTGATGCAACCAGTCAGGATGCTCTCGATGGTGCAGCTGTAGAACCTTTTGAGGATCTGAGCACCCATGCCAAATCTTTTCAGTCTCCTTAGGGGGAATAGGTTTTGTCGTGCCCTCATCATGACTGTCTTGGTGTCCTTGGACCATGTTAGTTTGTTGGTAATGTGGACACCAAGGAACTTGAAGCTTTCAACCTGCTCCACTACAGCCCCGTCGATGAGAATGGGGGCGTGCTCGGTCCTCTTCTTTTTCCTGTAGTCCACAATCATCTCCTTTGTCTTGATCACGTTGAGGGAAAGGTTGTTGTCCTGGCACCACATGGCCAGTTTGAGTTCAACCAATAAGTTGCTTACCAAGTAGACAGTGAATGTCCCTGAGAAGGCATAGTTACAGTTTTGACTTAAATCTGCTTGAAAATCTATGGCAAGACCTGAAAATGGTTGTCTAGCAATGATCAACAACCAATTTGACAGAGCTTGAAGAATTTTGAAAATAATATTGGGCAAATGTTGCACAATCCAGGTGTGGAAAGCTCTTAGAGACTTACCCAGAAATACTTTCTGAAAGCACTGTAAATATGAATGTTTGAGATTTTACCGCTCATTAAGATAGTTTTCTCAGCCAAGAGAAAATGTCAATTAAATGTCAAGTTAGCTTCTTGTGGTCAAGATCGCCTGCTTTGATACATTCCTAAGAAGAGTTTAACCAATGAATATGCCTTTTACTAGAAATTGTTCAATTCATTGTTTATTTTTGGTTACGTTTCATGGGAATAAGTAGCATATTTTCCATTAGACTACTGGTATTTGCATTGGATGTTATGGTTGTCAATTTTCACCCAGAATTGGGTAAGAGTTACTTTTTCAAACTTTTGTACTAAAGTCAATAATATAGGTATTTTAAAGGGCAATTCCGCCACTTTTCAATCTCATTCATTATCTCCAGCACCATACCAGTGTCTACATGTCAAAACTGAGTTTATAGTCGAGAGGGAGGGTATTTTCTTGCTCCCCACGTCACCGCGAATCTCCGTAGTGTCTGATGGTCATCGGGAAAAATGTACTTGATATTTTTTAATATAAAATGTAGAATTGCGCCGTTTTCACAAATGTAGATACTTGTGTTGTGCTGGAGATAATGAAAATGAGGTTGAAAAGTGGTGCAATTGTCCTTTAGGCCGTTGTAACTCAATAGATGGGTTGGTTGTTTAGCAACAAAACCGACGCGTGCGCAACTATGGGGAATGACAGACGGGGTTGGCTTAGATTGTTGATAACATGTCAACTACAGTTGAAGTCGGAAGTTTACATACACTTAGGTTGGAGTCATTAAAACTCGTTTTTCAACTACTCCACACATTTCTTGTTAACAAACTATAGTTTTGGCAAGTCGGTTAGGACATCTACTTTGTGCATGACACAAGTAATTTTTCCAACAATTGTTTACAGACAGATTATTTCACTTATAATTCACTGTATCACAAATCCAGTGGGTCAGAAGTTTACATACACTAAGTTGACTGTGCCTTTAAACAGCATGGAAAATTCCAGAAAATGATGTCATGGCTTTAGAAGCTTCTGATAGGCTAATTGACATCATATGAGTCAATTGGAGGTGTACCTGTGGATGTATTTCAAGGCCTACCTTCAAACTCAGTGCCTCTTTGCTAGACATCATGGGAAAATCAAAATAAATCAGCCAAGACCTTAGAAAAACAATTGTAGACCTCCACAAGTCTGGTTCATCCTTGGGAGCAATTTCCAAATGCCTGAAGGTACCACATTCATCTGTACAAACAATAGTACGCAAGTATAAACACCATGGGACCACGCAGCCGTCATACCGCTCAGGAAGGAGATGCGTTCTGTCTCCTAGAGCTGAACGTACTTTGGTGTGAAAAGTGCAAATCAATCCCAGAACAACAGCAAAGGACCTTGTGAAGATGCTGGAGGAAACAGGTACAAAAGTATCTATATCCACAGTAAAAACAAGTCCTATATCGACATTACCTGAAAGGTTGCTCAGCAAGGAAGAAGCCACTGCTCCAAAACCGCCATAAAAAAGCCAGACTACGGTTTGCAACTGCACATGGGGACCAAGATCGTACTTTTTGGAGAAATGACCTCTGGTCTGATGAAACAAAAATAGAACTGTTTGGCCATAACGACCATCGTTATGTTTGGAGGAAAAAGGGGGGTGCTTTCAAGCCGGAGAACACCATCCCAACCGTGAAGCACGGGGGTGGCAGCATCATGCTGTTGGGGTGCTTTTCTGCAGGAGGGACTGGTGCACTTTACAAAATAGATGGCATCACGAGGAAGGAAAATTATGTGAATATATTGAAGCAACATCTCAAGACATCAGTCAGGAAGTTAAAGCTTGGTCGCAAATGGTTCTTCCAAATGGACAATGACCCCAAGCATACTTCCAAAGTTGTGACAAAATGGCTTAAGGACAACAAAGTCAAGGTATTGGAGTGGCCATCACAAAGCCCTGACCTCAATCCTATAGAAAGTGTGTGGGCAGAAATGAAAAGCGTGTGCGAGCAAGGAGGCCTACAAACCTGACTCAGTTACACTAGCTCTGTCAGGAATGGGCCAAAATTCACCCAACTTATTGTGGGAAGCTTGTGGAAGGCTACCCAAAACATTTGACCCACGTTAAACAATTTAAAGGCAATGCTACCAAATACTAATTGAGTGTATGTAAACTTCTGACCCACTGGGAATGTGATGAAATAAATAAAAGCTGAAATAAATCATTCTCTCTACTATTATTTCACATTCTTAAAATAAAGTGGTGATCCTAACTGACCTAAGATAGGCAATTTTTACTAGGATTAAATGTCAGGAATTGTGAAAAACTGAGTTTAAATGTATTTGGCTAAGGTGTATGTAAACTTCCGACTTCAACTGTATATTTCGTCTCCAATGTTTATTGAAAACAAAGTTGCACAATGAGCACTTGTCTCTCAAACACATCGTTACAGTTGTTGGTTGGTTAGCTAGCTAGCTAACTAGCACATTTTTGCCATATTAGCATAGACGTGACATCAGTCAAAACACCTCAAAACAAGACATGGTATCAAGAACAAGATCAAACAAACTGAAAGGAGGCACTTATGATTAACCTCCTGGCAGTTTCTTGTTATTGTTGGTAGCTATCTGGCCGTCCAGAACCATAACACACGTCATTCTGCCCCTTTGAATCGCACACATCGTTTTTGTGGCGTTGTCAGCTAACCCGTCTATGCCACCAGGTTACTTGTTGCTGCAACTACATGACACTTGAATATTTGCATTCATATGATTTTAAAGACATGCTCTGGAACTTTGGCAACTAAGTATTTTTTAAACCTCCTGCTTTGGGCTGGATGTGTCAATGTGTAGTTCATACGTGAATAATTTATGAGCAGAATTACTGTCTTACCACAAAATCCCTAGTTTGAAAGCAACTGTTTTTCTGGAAGTTGTGCTGCGCCATTTCCCAAAAAATGTCCCCCACGGTGGCCAGCCCCCTTGCAATTTGAGTTCAACCAATAAGCTTCAGCCCCTCGCCATATGAGTGCCAGCTAGCAAGATGCACATGATGCACACCAGCAGAGTGAGAGAGAGCAATGGCCTGGTGCACATATCTGTACATATGTGATATAGTACGCAATTTTCGGGGACCACTTTTGGCTTGTGAGCTCTACTTTCAGAACTACTGTCTAAAAAGTATACAAAAGTACTGGCGATTCCCTTTTTAAGTTTGAAGTAGGCTATCATATCAATACAACATTGTTGTCGATCTCTCTGAAACGATCAAGTCTGTGGTTGGCGACCGAGGCTCAGAGGTCCTCTCCCATGATGACTTCCAGGCCTGTCCGGGTGACTAGCGAGCCGTCCTGCCGAGGCGCTGGCTGAGCCCATTAGTCGCACCTGGTGAGTGGGGTCAGCTAATGGGAAGCAGCCCCCCCCCCCCTTCCTCACACCCACCTCAGCCCACCCCTGCGGTGTGGCCAGTGATTGAGAGTTTGGGGCCCCCGGCCACCGGGGGGACAATGAGGGCCTTATTAGCTTTATAAGTGGTGCAGACTGTCCAGCCCAGGAAATGAGGGCTGTGCACAGGACCCGAGCCCTGACCTCTGCAGACTAACCTTTCGGCCGCTCGGCTGGCCTCTGCTTCTTGTCAGCATAGCCGGAGGGAGGCGGTGGTAGTAATAGTAGTAGTGTGGATGTAGGGCTGCAAAGGAGTGGGGGTTGGGGGATTTGGGAGGTATACAGCAAGTAAATCCACGCCAGGTGTGCACTGCTGTTCAAATCCCACCGTGCACTCCTGTTGAAGACCGCTCAGCGTGCTGTTGTCTGCACATGAGAAATGTTGCGCAACTTCCAAAACTGTCAAGGAACTGTACTAGTGGGTTGAAATTTGGGAAATAGGCCATTGTCTGCTTTTTAAGAAAGACTGACAATCTGTTTCTGCTAATGGCCTGCCACTCTCACACATAGCCCAACACCCCATGAAGCTTGTTGGATTTGGAATTGGTCATTTCCATGTAAAAGGACCCATGAGCACCATCTTGTGAAGTTTATTGGAGCATGTCAAATTGGAGGTCAATCGAAAGCGAAGAGTCTATATTTTTGAGAAATTAATGCATATATACATTTTTATACCATTTTCAATCCCAAAAAATTGGAATAAGCAAAGGCTTTGATTTCTTATAATGTAATATAATATGCCATTTAGCAGACACTTTTATCCAAAGCGACTTACAGTCATGTGTGCATACATTTTTACATTTTTCTTGTCAAACAAATGGAAAAGGGGTCTTAAAAAACATCTACTAGAAAAAGTCTTAAAAGGTATTAGAAATGCATCAAAACACAATGTTGAAGGAAAGACCCTTGTCAACTCATATCAACAATTATATTTAGTTTTGGATAAATTATTTGCCCTCTAAGTTTAAGAAACAGTGCCTTGTGCCTTGAAATTCTATTATCAAAACCCACATCTTTAAGATATTTTCAAATTTCTCTCCCTCATGAGGGAGGATAATGAAAGTTCACAGAAGTATCAAGTAAAGGTAGACCTACCAATTAGTTAGTGTTTTTACTGATATTAATTTTATTTATGAATTATTAAGTAATTAAAACCTGAAATTATTTTGCCAAATCGGTAACAGACTTTCCCAAAAACTCTGTAACAAAATGTCTGCAATTGAATTGGCTACAATGGGAAATCATAGTAGTCACAAACCACAGTTGGGTCACCTGATACTATCCTCCCTTCCACTGGCATAATGTTATGTTCAGCTGATAACCGTTTTCTTTCTCTTTCTGTTGTCTGGTGGTCAAAGCAAGAGTATGAAAAATCGGGACAACCCCTCCCTCTCTCTTTCCCTCCTCTCTCGCCAATTAATGTCACCTCTCCCGGCTCTTACTGACACTTACCCATGAGCCCACTCTCTTTCCATTTACTGTAACCAGCATCCTCACCCACTGAGCACTGGATGTCATGGACGTTGAAAAGTAGTTGAATTTTGGTCAGTCCGCCCTGGCCTTGATTTCAACGTCAACAGATGTCGTTTTTTTGTCCGCTCCGGACCAACTTTGATTTAATCGTCCACAGACGTCTGGACCGGCCTTCATTTGGCCCAAACATAGATGTCCATGATTTGGTCCGGTCCAGACCGGACCAAATCTGAACCAATCATAGGACCAATCATAGACGTCTATGTTTCACAAGTTTGGACAGCACAATTCCGTTACTGTGGAATTGCCCAATTTGGGTTTGACTCAGTGTGTCAGAATTGATTGAGCGCTCACAATTCCAGTTGTTTAAGATTATACTGAGACAAGGAATGGGACGGGAGGGGGTGCCCCTGGTGCGTTTACAGGTCATGTCTGGAACTCCAGGCTTTTATGCAACTTAAAGGAGTTGGATGACATTTTAAAGATTCCAAAATCAAGATGACTCATGCTTGTTATGCTGAAAAGTTTTACCTAGTAGTACCCTGATCTTGTACAACTATCTTTGTTGTTTCCATAATTTTTGTGCTCGGCTAAACATGAAGTTCAATAACTCTGAAAGTGTCCAAGTTATATTGGCTGCCAATAGAGAACGAAAGAGAGCACTTCCTGGAAATTAATTGTATCACTACTACATGCACCGTCAGAATGTTTTTCTGTCTTCTACCGGCCTCTTTTACCTTGAGTGGACCTACTCAGCTTGAAATGTTTGTGCTAAACAGATGGAATGCAGCACGGTTAAGGTTCATGTGAGGATTCTGTTTCAGCAGCCCCTACCAAAATATTGGTATGTCTACAGCATGACCGAAGACTGATTTAACAAAAGCTATCTAATTGGCAGGAGGATTGAGTGTAGTCAGTCTCAGTTACTCTATATTCCCTTAATGAATTTAGGAAGAAATACGGACTGACTTGTTTAGAGAAATGGCTTTGTGTACCTTCACCCACTGTCCTTAAAATGAATGAGGTATTGAACAGAGCCTTTGTAAGCTATAATAAACAAAAACGTTAGCGTTTGGATTTATATGCCATGAAATAACTTGGGTGTACAGTGCGAACAAAAAGGCATGAAACAACTTCATTTTGCAGTGTTAAAACCAATAGTTGTCTTTTAATTAAATCACAATTTATCCTGAATGTCCTTCGGGTTTAGGTAAGATTTAATGAATGCTTATTTTGTGCATTTAATGTGAAAGCTGGAGTGTGTTTTACGTCAAAGGATGTTTGTTGTAATTTTCAGGATACGTTTTCTTGGCTGGAGAAATTGAGTGGTGAGGTTGCCTGTTTTTCAAAAGTTTCATCAATGGGACCATCCCTGGTTGTGCAAGAGATGGGAAATCTAGGATCAAAAGAGATTTCCAAACCGTTTCATGCATTGATCTGTTGGCTGCCCCAACAGAATACTAATGGGTTAATTTAGATTAGTAGATGTTCCATGACATCCCTTAATATTGTATGCCCTGTTCTAAAGCTTCCTCAAACAGACTTCAGACATTTGAAGTATAAAGTCAAACATTGCGTCATGCATCGCCTGTTTTATCATCCGTGTATAACGAATTGGCGTTGTATCCAGAAAATGTCTGCCTTAAATATATGCAGATCCCTATCTTCTCACGGCTCTAATTTATAAGGATAAATTGCCAGAATTGTGAGTCATGATTTGATTTAATATGATTTTCTGATTCCCTTTTGTTTATTATCAGCAAACCTGTACATTCTTTCATCCGATTACTTTAAAAAAAATGTCTGAGCAATTGACAGAAATTGTGGTTCCCCAGTTGATAGACCTACATGTTTGTGTTTTTTAAAGACTTGTCAGACGCTTTGATTGTTGACAGCTCGCAGCACACAGAGCAATGGTTCTGGTTGACTAATTACAGATTATATCCCAGCAGCCCTGTGCCAGGGTCGCTGCCATCTCCAGTTACAAACTTGAAAAATATTTCAGTTTGGGAGTTCATTTGGTGCAAACAGGTCAAGTTAACTGGCCATAATTGTTTCCAGACGTGGCACAGGTCCTTTGTGCGTGTGTGTGCACAAGCGAGAGTGTGTGTGTTAGAATGAATGCATCAGTAAGTGCTTGCTTCCTATATAATTTAGCCTGCTCCATTCATTCGCCCGTGCCGTGGGTTCTATCATAAAGCCTCAAAACAACTGGATGAGATGTGGATTGGCTCCACAAATGGAGCGAGGGGTTATCCCTTGAAGTAGCCCCCCAGAGTCATGTATTGATATCTCCCAGAGATTTATGAGTGAGGGATTGGTAAATGAAGGGTTGTGTTTGTTTTTCAATCGCCCCAGGTTTCCTACAGGGGCCAAATCAAAGCTCCATCTCACCACAACAACAACTGCATTTTTTTCCCCTTTCTCCAAAGCCGGGACATATTTGACAGGCTCAGATTTATTTCTTAAAGGAAGTCTGGGTGAGTGTACTCGTGGCTTCAGGGAGACTGGATTACAGCAATATTTTAGTAACCCCGTGATAGGAAAATAATCATCTGGCAAGGCTGAATGATTATTAGACAAATAAATTAATCGTACGGGGGCTAACGCTAAGGAAGAGAACTCTGCTTGATATTCCAAACACAGCTTCCTATTCAAAGGCCCATAGCGTTGGGTTTATCTCTTTCACTTAACACCCATTATCATGCAGATGCCTGGCCTCTAATGTACTTACAACCAAACAAGAATGCCCCCTCCAGAACCCTTTCAGAATATTGCTGTTAAACATAACTAACCGTCAATGTTTGAATCATCTCTTTCATATCCAAGCCACACGGTGTATGAATGAACCCCTGTCAATGATTGTCCACCTCTCGTCGGCCATCTTTGAGATAGAGAAACCCTTTCCTCAACAACAGACTCGGATATTCAATTTCCTCAGTTGTCCTCCGTCGTGGCGAGGTGGGCGGAGAGGACATAGTGGAACGCAGTCGGCTTGGTTCTAATACCCAGGGTCCCTAGTGTTTAAACAGGAGGCTGGGACCTTATCTGTGCATATCAGGAGGACTGATAACCACACGTGCTCCTCTTCAGTAAACCAAGAGCAGATTGGGCCTGATAACGGCCATAGCGTTGTCGCAGGATATAACACACAACCTGCATGCTGAGATGAGGTGTAGGGAGTGGGAGAGGGACAGAGAGGGGTGCATGTCAGAAGTTGCCCTGTAAGGTGAAGCACACCTGATATCATATCCACCACCAAGAACCACAAGGCTGCTTTAGGCTCAAACCTTAGCACCAACGGTCAAGATGACGTCCTATTCCATCCCCAATCTGTGGTCCCAGATAAGACGATAGAAACTGTAGGTTCATTTAATTTGTAAGGGATTTAGTTATTTTACCATATTTTATTGATAGGCTTTTGTGTGTCAGTGAGCTCTTTTTTTGCTCATTGTGTTGTGGCTGCTTTGTTATAGTCTGCATTATGGTGGGAAAGAAAGTACAGATTCATTACCTAAGCTTGGCTCAATGTAGAAGCTTTTTATTGCGAGCGAAACTGGCAGAGGAACATCCATTACGGGGAGCAGGATTATCCCCCCATTTAAAATCAGTGAGCGAACTCCCCTGGAGAGCACTCTACACAGGTACAGTAGTACATCATAGGGTAATAACCAAATAGCACCACAAAAGCTTTTTGAAAAGGGCACATGTGCCAAGAAGGTCCTTGTCTTCCAGAACAGACCAAATTTGAGGACGGGCGAGGCATGAAGCGTGAGGTCTACCTCCTCTTCAGTCTCCGAGCCTTGATGCCTTGTTGATGTAGTGTCTGGTGTCAGTGTTTGTTTATGCATCTGAGGATAAGCCATTGGCCGGCCAGACGCTGCAGTAGAGCAGACCCGAGCCGAGGCAGCTGGCTGACGCCCAATTATAGACAGGTTCTAAAAGGCCTTGGTTGAACTGTAAAGATTTACACCGCCTTCTCTCTGATCTCAGATCTGTGCTCTGTCCGCACTGTCAGGCCGGGAGATGTATCGATTAAAGACTTAACACTGGGTTACATCATGTGGATGGACTGCACACCCCTGACTACAGCGCCAGATTATCACAGAGGCATTTTCTCTATCAGAAGGAGCGCTTTCCCCAAAAAAACTGAATCGCTATCGGATTTGAGAATCTTTTCATACCCATCATCACCTAATGCAGTTTAACTAAAATAATTGATGAATTAATGTCGTACACAGATTCAGCAACACAAACACCCTTTTGATTTTAACATAAACCAAATACAGTAAAAATATAAGCGCCAAATCACACAGCTTATTAACCAGATAAGCATCGTTCGGTGCTGGGTGCATAGAGACGCTACTGTTGCACAAGCCTCCTTTCTTCAGTGCTTTGGCTCCTGTTATCTTGCCACTGCAACTGGAGATGGCTGGATTACGGGCCGGGGAGCGTGGTGCAGACTCGGTACGGAACCAGGTGGCACATCACCTCTCGGCTAACATCTGAAGAAGCCGTTTTTTGGACCCGGGGAGAAGAAAGACTGTGGCCATGGCAATGGGGGATCAACCGAACATCGGACAGACCGAGATAAGAACCAAGATGAGGGCTGTTGTGTAACATTAGTGTCTGTTTTCTTGACACAACCCCGGCCCTGCCTCACTTGTCTCTGCGTGGCTAAACCTGGCTAGTGCTGAGAACGCGGTGCCTGGCCTCGTGGTCAGGCAGGCTGTTATGAAACGTGCGAGCCGAGGCCCCTATCTTTTGTCCTTCTGGGACAACCAGAGCTTGTGGTCAGAGGGAGGAAGGTGCTGGGGGCAGCCCACGCTGCTCTATGCCTGCCTGCCTTGGTGAGAGTGGAAACACACCAGTGGTTAGCAGTTACAGCCAGTTATCAAGTGACATGTAAATGTATTATCTGGCCTACCTTCCTGATGGCTATCTCTCTCTCCACGTAGAGCAGCTACACTGATGTCTGCGTGAAACACTGGTGGGGATAAAATGTTAAACACTTTTCCATGATTCTATTATTTAGTTGGCTCTTGAAGAGAATCTGTTTTGTTTGTTTAGTTTTTCCTTTGATTTTGATAACCCATTTTGGGGTTATTTCAATTATATTTACCACTTTACCAATCTTGTGCTCACAGCTTTTCTTTCTTACTGTAACTTTTCCATTAAAAACCAATTGAATTACAATGATCCACCTTAAAGCCATGCCTGGTTTTAATTTCATGTTCATAGAGCCGCTCCCTGTCTGCCCCTCCCCTCTTCTCTAGACCTGAACCTCTCCACCCCCCCCTTCTCCGGACCTGAACTCCGGTGTTTTAATCCTGTCGATATCCCATTAGCATCTGCTCGCCGGGTCCCGCCACATGAAAGAAGACGTGTCGGTTCCCCCTCGGTGGTTCTAACGCGCTGCCGAGCACGGGCGCACAATGAGCAGGGTCCCGAGCCAAAGGGCCAACCCAAGCGTGCACAAGGCCTGGGTGAATGCTGCTGCCGCGGCTCCTAGCCTCCCCTGGAAGTATCAAATCGGAGCCCTCCGCGGGCTTCCACCGAGAGAGACTCTAATTAGCCTCTTTGTTGCCTCCTGAATGGGGTGCCAGAGATTGGCAAGGGGCCCCAATGGAGTGATACGAGCGTGCTAAGAAGGGGGTCATAAAACTCCCATCACAAAGGAGCACTCAGGTAGGGGACTGGGTTGTGCGGTAGGCTGGACGGCACCACATAGGTCCTGTTTACTACCCGGCCATCTCCCTCCTCTCAGGACCCCAGCCAGGTTATGTCCCGGAACAGACGCACAAATCTAATCAGGCAGGTTGTTGGACAGCTTTTTGCCGGTCTGCATTCCTGCCTGGGAATTTTTTGATGAAGAAGTTTATTTTCTTGTGGTTTTGTTGACTGGCTGTTTGGTCACACATAGTTTAGTTTTTCTCTGCTTTTGCAGTTAACCCTCTTAGCTCTTGGAACCACTCTTTTTTACTGTCTCGGTTTTCACTGTCTCTTAACACCGCATTGAAGGTATACATTATGTCTGCCCCTCTTTCAGACTGCTACTAGCAGGGAACGCCGAGTGCGGGCCAGAACGGTTTAGCTCGAGAGACACGTTTTAAGCCTTACTGTAATCCAGGGGGGATCAGTTGGGTAAATCATGGCATAAAGCTTAAAACCATAATTGATTTATGTATTTGCTGACCGAAGACGTCCAGAGAGATTAGCAGTGGCAGAGAGCTGATGATGGATAGAATGGCCCTTGGAGAGGCCGCATGTCAGCTGGATTCAGTCGAAGGAGATCATCTTAGTATGGCTAAGAAATGTTGGATCTCTCCTGCGATGAGTGACGTTTGACAGATATTTATATTATACAGTTTGTATTATTTGATGATCCTTTAGGTTGGATGAAATTTACATTTGGAGATGATTTATATGAATTGGCTTATGCTCTTAAATCTAAAATTATTTGTATTAGTAGGTGTATCAAACAATTTTTCTAGTTTACGATCTTGCTGTCAGTTTCCCCCAAGGTCTTTCTTTTTTGAATCAGATCGAGATTGTTTTGTGTTTGTGTCTGTGGTCCTCAAATGCGGAAAAAAGCCATTCCATTTCCTGGACGGATCACCAAAGCGGGAGGCTCTGACATGTCATGAGTCAAACGGCATCATTTCTGCCGCTCCTGTCTCGGCCAGGAAGTTACTGATGATGCTGTCAGGTCTCGTCGAACGCCATTAAGCATAGTGTAAAATAGGCCTGTATCTCCTCCCCACCCCCCTCCACCCCACACACCTCCCTCCCAAATAAGGCTTTGCTTGTCCAGCCAGCAGTTTTACACCCCATGCTCCTGCTTTGACCTTCAAGCAAAGGAGACGCCCATTGATTCTCTGTCTCCAGGTTCATTCTGGCGTCCTCTCTCGGAGCGACCCAGAGTTTCTTTCTTTTTTTCTTACTGGCATCTGGTGCATTGTCTATGGCTGCAGCACACGAGGGGCTGGACTCCCTAACAGGTGTTTGGGTCCTTATCGCCACGTCACACCTTATCTCGGGCCCTCAGCTTCCTGCATCCCCTCACATGCCTCGGAGTGGGGAAATATTTGACTTAGCCTCTGACCTGACGCCCCCCACACCACCACTTTACACTCTACTCTATACACACACACACACGCACACACACACTGGTCGGCAAAGAGACAGGACTGTGAAAGAGTTTCACCATCAACGATACCGATCTGCCATAGTGCACTGTTTTTTCTCTCTCACTTTTAGTACCTTAGTATATAAGAGCAACTACTCTGGGGATTTAAATACTGTATTTGTGTGAGATTTATTTGATCAGTTTATACTCCTTGAGAAATTTTTTTTTTTCATCTGACGTAGTTAATCTTCAGAGCCTCATGCAAAGGAAAATCAAATGGTCAAGTTGTTTCCCTACACTGTTAGATTTAGATTTTGTTTGGATCTGTCAATTTGATCTGGCCTATTGCTCATATCCTGAGACGGAGGGTCCCAGGGTTTAGTGTGTCCCCCTCTCTCCCAGTCCCTGGTCCTGCACAGGGGGCCAGAGGACAAAGGCTAAAGTGTCTCTGAGCTGGGGGGGGGGGGACCCGCTTGGAACCGCGGGATGGTGAATCTGACAGGGGCTCTCTTTTTTCCTAATCCTGCCCTCAGTGGGTGTAGAGGCAGAAGGCTGGGGGTCTTAGAGCCATGAGAGCCACTATTGTGAGAGGTGGGCTCTGTTACAGTAGAGTGGATGCAGGGGTCTCGGCCCAGACAAAGGCGGGGTCAAACAGGCCCACATTATTTACAGTAGTCCCTTTCATTGCCCGGGTGAAATAGGAGCCTCCAGAGGCCTCATGGGAGGATCACTGTTTTTGCTAAGTCAGGCCTCCTATAAGGTCAAAGAGCATCGGGGGTAGGGGGTGTGTTTGGGGGCCGGCTGACTTCCAGTGGATGCTGCTTCATAAAGAAAATTGGTATTTTTATTGATCAGCAGAGAATTTTTGTCACACAGGCAAAGTTTTCGAACAATAACAGTGTGTCTGTGGTGGGCAAGGTGAGGAAAAGTGCAGTGTGGATGAGAAAGTCAGGGGGGCCTTAAGGTTTCTGTATGCTTCTGTTCGGCTGGCACCTCGCCGAACTCGGACAGTATTGTAGAACCGAACGAGTGTGCTCGCATACTCCCTTAAAAAAACAAGAAAAAATAAGCAATAGTACTTTGTCCATCTTATGAGTGTGCATGAAAACTGTGCATGAAAACGAGTCATCTATCATTGAATGACAACAAACATTCCATTGAAAAATCCCTACTGTTGACCAATCACCGACGCAGGGGCGTAGACTAATGCTTCTAAACTTCGGCTTGTCTCGAGAAAGAAATTGTGCACGAACTGCCGAAAAAACCCTTACTGAAGACCAAAACGAACATAAACATCACAAAATGTCGTCAGAATATATCCACAAACTGTTTTGGATGGGAAGCATGCGGACGCCTTTACTGTCTTGTCTGTCAGCCACCTCCGAGAGACGAGAGGCGTAATGCTCACAACAATGGAGGGAGCTTTTTGTTGTCAGGGTGTTATTTAGACGAGTACAATTCTATACCTTGTGGACACCCCAACTCCGCTGTACATTACTTAAGCAACCGCTTTGACCCTCTGTAGTACAATGAATACATTATTTTTTAAATTGTAGCATGTAACCTAATTTTCTGTATCCCGTTAGGTCATTGTTGATACCATGCATAAGAATAAGATCACTACTCTGCACAATCAAGACATTAAAAAAACAAAAACTTTGCATGGCTTGACTCAAATAATCCCCCCCCCCCCCCCCCAACTCCACTCCTGGAATTTCGCCCAAGCAGTTTGATTTCAGTGTACTTGATACGTTTATTTAGCTTAATCCCAATACTGGTGCATCAATATCATATACTATCTTATAGGACTCAATTATCAAATCCTCTTTGGCGAGGCAGTCCTATATATTTATGTATTTATTAAGAAATGGAAAGTCACCCGAGCTCTGAGCAAGGGGGGGAAAGGCACCATCTGCCAGGAGAATCCTCTGTAATCTGGCATAATCTTGCTTTCACCGTCGGCTATGAGAAACTGATGCTTGGTGGAGAAAGACCAGGAATGGTCGTACAATATGAATAACTCAAGTCTGCCGGAACAGATTTTATTATTTTTAGTGACACAATGACCCTAGGGTCAGAGGTTGCCTGGCCTGGGCTTTAACAGGGAGGGATTGAGGGCAGGGGAGGTCCTGGGGTCTGGGTTAACCCCCACCTCCCACCCCATTGTCCTTAAGAACACAAAGGGGCCTGCCATCCAACTGGTCAGTCCTCTCCTCATCAGGCCTCTCCTCAACCCAATCAGAGTCATTGAATTTGGATGACTGAACGCCAATGAGTGAGCGAAAAAAGAGAACTGTTTTATTTCCTTCAAAACCGTGACGATATGAACCATGACTATATACAGTGGGGGAAAAAAGTATTTAGTCAGCCACCAATTGTGCAAGTTCTCCCACATAAAAAGATGAGAGAGGCCTGTAATTTTCATCATAGGTACACGTCAACTATGACAGACAAATTGAGAAAGAAATATCCAGAAAATCACATTGTAGGATTTTTTATGAATTTATTTGCAAATTATGGTGGAAAATAAGTATTTGGTCACATACAAACAAGCAAGATTTCTGGCTCTCACAGACCTGTAACTTCTTCTTTAAGAGGCTCCTCTGTCCTCCACTCGTTACCTGTATTAATGGCACCTGTTTGAACTTGTTATCAGTATAAAAGACACCTGTCCACAACCTCAAACAGTCACACTCCAAACTCCACTATGGCCAAGACCAAAGAGCTGTCAAAGGACACCAGAAACAAAATTGTAGATTGGTTTGAAGAAATCAACTGTGGGAGCAATTATTAGGAAATGGAAGACATACAAGACCACTGATAATCTCCCTCGATCTGGGGCTCCACGCAAGATCTCACCCCGTGGGGTCAAAATGATCACAAGAACGGTGAGCAAAAATCCCAGAACCACACGGGGGGACCTAGTGAATGACCTGCAGAGAGCTGGGACCAAAGTAACAAAGCCTACCATCAGTAACACACTACGCTGCCAGGGACTCAAATCCTGCAGTGCCAGACGTGTCCCCCTGCTTAAGCCAGTACATGTTCAGGCCCATCTGAAGTTTGCTAGAGTGCATTTGGATGATCCAGAAGAGGATTGGGAGAATGTCATATGGTCAGATGAAACCAAAATAGAACTTTTTGGTAAAAACTTAACTCGTCGTGTTTGGAGGACAAAGAATGCTGAGTTGCATCCAAAGAACACCATACCTATTGTGAAGCATGGGGGTGGAAACATCATGCTTTGGGGCTGTTTTTCTGCAAAGGGACCAGGACGACTGATCAGTGCAAAGGAAAGAATGAATGGGGCCATGTATCGTGAGATTTTGAGTGAAAACCTCCTTCCATCAGCAAGGGCATTGAAGATGAAACGTGGCTGGGTCTTTCAGCATGACAATGATCCCAAACACACTGCCCGGGCAACGAAGGAGTGGCTTCGTAAGAAGCATTTCAAGGTCCTGGAGTGGCCTAGCCAGTCTCCAGATCTCAACCCCATAGAAAATCTTTGGAGGGAGTTGAAAGTCCGTGTTGCCCAGCGACAGCCCCAAAACATCACTGCTCTAGAGGAGATCTGCATGGAGGAATGGGCCAAAATACCAGCAACAGTGTGTGAAAACCTTGTGAAGACTTACAGAAAACATTTGACCTGTGTCATTGCCAACAAAGGGTATATAACAAAGTATTAAGAAACTTTTGTTATTGACCAAATACTTATTTTCCACCATAATTTGCAAATAAATTCATAAAAAATCCTACAATGTGATTTTCTGGATTTTTTCCCCTCATTTTGTCTGTCATAGTTGACGTGTACCTATGATGAAAATTACAGGCCTCTCTCATCTTTTTAAGTGGAGAACTTGCACAATTGGTGGCTGACTAAATACTTTTTTCCCCCACTGTAGCTGCCACAGATATTCAGAGGAATGTCCTAAAAACTGATTGACCTCATTTTGCCGAATGGGGCAGAATTTCATTGTGGTTTGGAGATTTTATGAGCTGCTTTGATATTTTATTGTTTTGAATTGTGGCACTGATCATGTAGTGTCAATGTGATATTTTGAAATGAACTAAATTGATACATTTGACCGTTTTTTTAAAGAAAAGTGAACTTTATTCTTACAAATTAACCAAGAATATACAATACATTTGTTTTTCTTTCTGCAAACGGATGCGCTGAATATATTATTTCAGTACTTTTCCTCCCACAGTTTTGGCAACCCTATTTCCTACCAAATTCAGCATGCATTGGGCCCATCATTAACATTCTACCAACTTTTTTCCACCAATTTCACCACCGCATTGCCTTACCTGGGTAGTATAGTTTCTGTGTGGACTGGTCAGTTGAAATAGAGTTGTAATAGAGAGGGTCTCTACCCTGTAATGGTGGAGATACTGCGTCTCCTGCCCTCTGCTGTCTCTCTTCCTTCCTCTCTTTGTCTTGGCATGCTCTTCTGTCTCCCACCATTGTGATGAAGTAGTCGCTCAACTTCATTCTCTAGCTGTCAGCCAGTCACTGTTGTCCACCGTGGTGGAATGGTTAAAAATAAACCTTTTGTATTTACCACAAGAAGAGAACACACACACCGCTTTAAATCATCCAACTGAATACAAGTAGGTTATTGACTGACAGACAGACAACCAGACACACACACACACACACCGTAGTGAATTGAATAGCACATTGAACCACCGTAAATTGGAGAGAATACACACACTTTGCATTCAATAATAATAATACAATACAGTACATACAAAATTTGACCATGTCACAGATTAAGGCCAAGGAAACCATAACAAGACAATATTCATTTAACATGACATGAAATACGTATTTTTTAGTAACATTTGATATGTATTCTTTAGTATTTTAGTAACATGTCTAAAACAACCGGCCTTAGTTAAATATAAAACAGCACATTTAAACATAAAGAGATTTTGCCTGAGAAATATCAAACAGAATCCTTTTCCATCTTGAACAGATGTGAGTCTTGGCCTGTTGACTATTTAATTTCTTTGATCTGCAGCTAAACTATACTTTTTTGTATTGGGTATTTACAGTATTTTGATAATGCCTTTTCAGATATGAGGGAAATAAGTTTAATTTGGTGTTTGATTAGAAAGGTTATATATCATTCATGTTGTGATTATCATTAGTGTAAAAAACAGCTCCAAGTATTTGTCGGAGCTGATCGTTGCCTTTGACAGGACAAATGCATATGTCAGCTATTTGTTGTAAACCGGAGTAGTTATTCGTCTAACTGATATGGTGACCCATGAGAACGAGACGGGCGTTTACATCAAAACCCCTCGTGTGGCACATGAAAGTCACCGTGACATTTTGAAAAAGTCTGGTTGAATGTAGTGGATCAGAGACCCAGCTGCAATGTGAAGAAAGGGGGTTTGCATTACAATGTCTCTCTGCCTCTCTTAGTCTTTCTCTCCAAATACCCTTGACATATCATTGAGGAGATCCAAAGCCCACAGTAGTGTGTTGGGGAAAAAAAGCTAGAGCCTTGTGAACAAATTAACGAATATCCAGTGCCCACGTTTCTGTCTTCTTCGCTCGGCGTCATTGTTGTCGTCGTTATTGTTGTTGTTTGGTCGACATCCAGCTTCACAGGGCTCCATTATTTTCTTCTTCCTTCCGAGTTTGGAGTGGTGACATTTTCCTTGCGGTGAACCATAACAAATGCGACGGAGGCCTGCCTCCCTATTGCAACCCCAAAGGCCAGCACAGCGCGGCCAGCGTGTCTGCAGAAGCATTCCGAGTCCGGGGAGATGGTACAGCTTTCACATGGCCTCAAGGTCCCGACCCCCACCTTTGTTCAGTGTGTTCGCTTTTCCACACCGAGAAGAGGGCCCTTTGAGCCAGCCCTCGACCCCCCGCCGAGCCCGCTCCTTCAACACATTAATAGTGGCACTGGAACAAATTGTGAACCTTAGATGTCTTGAGACCCAGATTGCCTCAACACCACCACCACTGCCCCCACCCCACCTCACAAAAAAAGAGAAAAACCACGAAGAGAATGTTAAAATTGGTGGTCCATGCCCTCAACCCTTTGCATAAAAGCCCGTTTTTTTGTTGTTGTTATTCAGAGCGTCTGAAAAAACACTAGTGTGTGCATGTACTGTAAATGTGTGTTTACACGTGTTTAGTCTGCCTTGTTTTCAAAATGGCTCTCTGATTTTGACTGTTAACGATTTTGGCTCTCCTAAATGGGAGAGGAAGGCTGCTTTTATCCGCAGAGCAGATGGGAATATTTACTATTCTTCAGTACCTTGGTGAGACGTTACCCACGCATGTTGTCGCTTCCATTTTTCGAATGCATTCACTGGTTGCTCAAGTGTTGAAAACATGATTTTGTTATCTGTGCTTGTGTTAATTCCTACTGTTATCCCAATATGCATTTCCAATGTGTACATTGTACCCGGTGTACAAACAAAGAGTGCAGAGTGACTGGGATAGAACTAAAGTCTAGCTCCAGACAGCTGTTCATCTCTTGGTGTGATCTCTTTGATTGTGCCCCTGTTTCCCTCAAGCGGGAAGACCCTTTAATTATTTTATTGGAGCGGTGTGTATGTGTCTGTGTGTGTTCACCTCCACGTGCATATACTCGGACACAATGCAAACGCATGTTGATAGGTGTGACAGAAGTGAGTGTTGGTTGTTTAAAAGCTCCTTGACCATTCCAGTTGAAAACAAATAAAAGTACTTTTCTTACTAAACAGAAACCCAAATCAACAACCACTGGCTGTAGTCTCACAGTGAGTCGTAGGCTGCATGGGCATCATGCTGGTCACATCAACATGTCCGTGCTCACTCTGCCTCCGTCAACATATATCCCAATAAAATCCGGGGACCTCTCCATCAGTCAGGAGCCTTGAGTGTGTGAAGATGGAAGCACTGCCAAAAGTGCCCAACACACGTGTGCGCATGCATGTACACCACACACGCACACACACACACACACACACACACACGAAGGAGTCAAATAAAAAATGCAGCCGTTTGAGGACAAACGGCAAGAAAGGGGGTCAGTCTTCCATTTAATGATCTTTCGCGACATTGGAGAAACAAACCGCGGGGCTGAGCTACTTCAAAGCCTAACTGACAATCTCAAACGTCACATACAGTAGCCACGCAGCACTGTCTGCACTCTCTGAATAGCATCTCTGGAGACTGTATGTGACTGTGCGTGTCTGGGTTTCGGAAAGTCTCTTAGACATACAGTGGTTTGAGAAGCATCTGGATGGGCTTTTATGCCATACTCAAGCATTGTCTCCACCTCAATAACAAGCATATCTAGGGGAGATGATGAGGAGAAAAGATGCTTCTGAATCCAAAGAGGGAGCAATTATCGTACATGGGCAGTCATTCATTTTTATAACTTAATTGAGATGCATTACTCTCCTCATTGAAGAGAGTTCATATGTACAGTATAGTATGACATTATTCATCTACACTTGGGTTCATAACACTCATAACAACATGAGAGCAAATGCAGTTCCAGTTTCATAATGCTACTGTACATGCTGAAGCCATTTTCCAAAGTATCTAAAGTATTTATAGAGACAATTTTGGGCGTTCACTTTTCCTGGATCCGAGCTGGATCGTTGATATGAAGTATTTTTGGTGGGAGTAGAACGCAAACTTCTAATGAACTGACTCGAACTCAGCATTACACATGCATTCTAGGCCTACATAAAACCAAATAACAGCCATGGAAATGCTAGTAAGGAATTTGTTGTCCAAAAATACTTATTTTACGGGCCTGTAATTAATTCGGAAAGGTCATTAATGATGCCAATTAAGCAGACAGGAAAAGCAACATGCCAACTTATTTTCCTGCACCACAGATATTAAACGGTAAACAGCAGCGCTGTAGGGTGAATGTAGTATACGATCTGAATTCTTTGTGTTTCAGTGACTCATCATATGAATTATTACAGGCTGTTCAGACAGATGTATTATTAAACGACTGATGCAACTGCCAGGTTGTCCTTACCTTAGAGCTGTAACATCTGAAAGATGTTGTTTTGACCCCCCCCCCCAACCCAACCACTTCTTATAATGGCATATCTCTGCTGCGCAATGATATTATGCCAGTTCGGAGTTGGCACATGCCAGGGGGAAATTGATTGCACCTGGGCATAAGGGCCATGGCAGAGGAGCGGAAGAGAAAGAGAGACTGGGGGAGAGAGGGAGGGAGGGAGGGAAAGTGTTGTCTTATCCCCAGCCAATTTCTGCTGCCACATTTTCCAGCTCCCTTGCCCACATGATGGAGGTCTCTCTTTTCTAGGAAAGTCTCTGCCCACAGAGAATAGCTGTTGCTGTACTACCTGTTATATGTGTAAAATGATAACTCACTCTTGCACTGAAGCTCTGAGTCAAACTCTGTGAGCCAATGTTTACCTCTATTGAAAACTAGAGTAGTCATCATGCCCATCATTCCCTCCATTCAATGATGTGTCTGTGTATGATGTTGAAGCAGAACATCCATTCAGACAAAAGCGGTCACATTTTCTGTTGCCCTCTGTTATAAGATCAGTAGCTACCTATTGCTCAAGTAGTCCATCAGGCAAATTAGAAAAGCACACTTGATTGGTATAAGCAGTTATTGAAGACTTAATATAATAAACCATCATTTGCTGAACGATCAGTACCCAGTAATGAGATGTGAGTACACTTAATCTTATCTCTAACATTTTGAAGTTGCACGTTAACCAAGAATTTGTCATTTAACGATCAGTTCTAGTTGATTGAAAGTGAACACACACTCTGTCACAAACACACACACACACACACACACACACACTGGCTTGACTTTCTCTGTTACTTGACTACAATTATGGGGGATGAACAAAGTCCTCAGAAGAGACACCAAGCAGGTTTTGTGGACCTGGGAGCAATCTGAATACATTACCTCTGGCTTGGGCTTGGTGTGTCAACACTATTATACAGTGCCAAGGCCTAGAATAGAACTAAGGCTTTAAGAAAAAACTATACTGAGCAAAGGTGTTGAGATTGCCTTTGGCTGCAACAAGTATCTGCATTTCTCACAGGTACTTTGGCGGATATATGAAACATAAGGTGAAAGTTTAGGATTGATTTGCTTTTGGGCATTTCTTGAGATGTTTAGACATTGAATGTGAGTCTTGCTTGTCTACAAACGACAAAGTAAATGTGTAATAATCAAATAAATTATGTATTCGTTTATGGGATTTCCCAATGCAATTATCATTAGAGCTTAGTCAACATAGTCAAAACAACCAGTCAGTCAGTATCTGCGTTGGGAACTTCAAAAGAGGCCTTTTTTCGGCGACCCTGGTTAAAGAGGCTGTGAGTGGGCTTACACGATACCAATTAACCTCTCATTTCATGCTAATCATGCCATTAGCACCAGGCGACACTTGTGAACAGTTGTAAGTAAGTAGCCTTGCACGGGCCTTGGCTTGTGTGAGCTGGAATGGCTCATAGGCTCCTGCTCTTATCTCCTCCTGTTTCTGTAGTGAGAGGCAGCTTGATGTACAAGTACACCACTGGACAGTCTATCGCATGGCCTTACCTCAAATCTCCTTAACCCAATGAGTCCCACCATAACGCTGGTGCGTTTTGGACTTCTAACCCCTTTTAAACATGTCACGATCGTCAAAAGGAGTGGACCAAGGCGCAGCGTGATATGCGTACATCTCTTTTTAATAGTGTACTAGCAACACGATAACAATATACAAAACAACAAAACGATACGTGAAGTCCTCGATCAATAACACAAACCAACACGGAACAAGATCCCACAAAAGACAATTGCACAATAGGCTGCCTAAGTATGGTTCCCAATCAGAGACAACAAGCAACAGCTGATTCACGTTGCCTCTGATTGAGAACCACCCCGGCCAACATAGAAACACATAAACTAGATTGTGAACATAGAACACAACACATAGACACTACACACAATGGCTCAACATAAAAGAGTCCCTAGAGCCAGGGCGTGACAGTACCCCCCCCCCCCCCCCCCCCCCCAACATAAACCCAACAGGGGAGGGGCCGGGTGGGCATTCCTCCTCGGAGGCGGATCCGGCTCCGGGCGTGACCGCCACCCTCTAACAACGACGCGCACCCCTGGCTTGGTGCGGGGAGCAGGAACGGGCCGGACCGGGCTGACGATGCGCACCACAGGCTTGGTGCGGGGAGCAGGAATGGACCGGACCGGGCTGACGAAGCGCACCACTGGCTTGGTGCGGGGAGCAGGAACGGGCCGGGCCGGGCTGGCGATGCGCACCACAGACTTGGTGCGGGGAGCAGGAACAGGCCGGGCCGGGCTGGCGACGCGCACCATTGGGTTGGTGCGGGGAGCAGGGACGGGCCGGACCGGGCTGACGAAGCGCACCATTGGCTTGGTGCGGGGAGCAGGAACAGGCCGGGCCGGACTGGCGACGCGCAACATAGGCTTGGTGCGAGGGGCAGGAACAGGCCGGGCCGGGCTGGCGACGCGCACCATTGGCTTGGTGCGAGGGGCAGGAACAGGCCGGGCCGGGCTGGCGACGCGCACCATTGGCTTGGTGCGAGGGGCAGGAATAGGCCGGGCCGGGCTGGCGATGCGCACCATTGGCTTGGTGCGAGGGAAGAGGAACAGGCCGGGCCGGGCTGGCGACGCGCACCATTGGCTTGGTGCGAGGGGCAGGAACAGGCCGGGCCGGGCTGGCGACGCGCACCATTGGCTTGGTGCGAGGGACAGGAACAGGCCGGGCCGGGCTGGCGACGCGCACCATTGACTTGGTGCGAGGGGCAGGAACAGGCCGGGCCGGGCTGACGACGCGCACCATTGGCTTGGTGCGAGGGAAAGGAACAGGCCGGGCCGGGCTGGCGACGCGCACCATTGGCTTGGTGCGAGGGGCAGGAACAGGCCGGGCCGGGCTGACGACGCGCACCATTGGCTTGGTGCGAGGGGCAGGAACAGGCCGGGCCGGGCTGGCGACGCGCACCATTGGCTTGGTGCGAGGGGCAGGAACAGGCCGGGCCGGGCTGGCGACGCGCACCATTGGCTTGGTGCGAGGGACAGGAACAGGCCGGGCCGGGCTGGCGACGCGCACCATTGACTTGGTGCGAGGGGCAGGAACAGGCCGGGCCGGGCTGACGACGCGCACCATTGGCTTGGTGCGAGGGAAAGGAACAGGCCGGGCCGGGCTGGCGACGCGCACCATTGGCTTGGTGCGAGGGGCAGGAACAGGCCGGGCCGGGCTGACGACGCGCACCATTGGCTTGGTGCGAGGGAAAGGAACAGGCCGGGCCGGGCTGGCGACGTGCATCACAGGCTTGGTGCGAGGGACAGGAACAGGCCGGACCGCACTGGGAACACACACCACTGGCCTTATACGGGGATCAGGAACGGGCCGGACCGGACTGGTAACACACTTCAGTACCTCTCGCCGTGCCTCTACACTTTCCTTCCCTCTAATGACCAATGGCCCCCGTAACCTGGTGGCCTTCTCTCCATGTCCACAAACTCGCCCTTTATCTGCCTCCAGCAGCCCCGTCGTCCATGCCATGTGCCCCCCCAAAATGTTTTATTGGGGGTGCCTCTCGCCTGTCCGACGACGACCCGGTTGGCTCCGCTTCTCCTCTCCTGCCTGGGTCTCCCCTTTCATCGCCCTCCGGTAACGGACGGCCTCCTCCTCCGTAATCTGCCCCCAACCGAGGAGGACATCCACTAACGTTACCTCCTGCGTGTGCTCCTGGACACGCTGCTTGGTCCAGTATTGGTGGGATCTTCTGTCACGATCGTCAAAAGGAGTGGACCAAGGCGCAGCGTGATATGCGTACATCTCTTTTTAATAGTGTACTAGCAACACGATAACAATATACAAAACAACAAAACGATACGTGAAGTCCTCGGTCAATAACACAAACCAACGCGGAACAAGATCCCACAAAAGACTGGTTCCCAATCAGAGACCACAAGTATGGTTCCCAATCAGAGACAACAAGCAACAGCTGATTTCACGTTGCCTCTGATTGAGAACCACCCCGGCCAACATAGAAACACATAAACTAGATCGTGAACATAGAACACAACACATAGACACTACACACCCTGGCTCAACATAAAAGAGTCCCTAGAGCCAGGGCGTGACAAAACATTGTGTTTGAGTTAGACTTCTGGGTTGTACCATTGGATTCGTCTAGAAGATCATAGGAAATCCCAGAACATAGTGTCTATAATACTGTAATAAGCTCACATAGTTGCTGTCACAAACTCCAAACTCCACACAGTTGTCACTGACTAGTTGGATATTCATTTCCCAGTGAGCAAACTATTTCTGTATTTACAGCATTCGTATAAAAACATTTTTATCAGGTTTTTGCTTTGCTGACCTTATTTTTTGTTTGACATTTGTCAATAAAACTCATGAATGCAACTGTTTGTCAAATAGTTTTGTGTTCTACTTGAAAAGAAAATGGTAAACCACGTCATTGTGAGGCTAAATATAAGTGCTGGACAAGTCAGGTAAAGGAATAGCTGATTTTTGCTGGAATCTCGGGACTGATAGGGTTAATGTTGAGTGCCCAGCAGAAAAGCATTGGTCCCATTTTTACAGTCTTTGGTATGACTAGGCCAGGGATCAAACTCCTAACCTTCTATTCTCAGGGCATATACTCTAACCACAAGGCCACTGAGTTGGAACAGTTGTGGAGGAGCCAAACCCACCTCGATTTCCCTCTCTTCGCGTCTGTCTGTCTCCACTCCCCAGTGCCTATTGCAGTCACAGGTTATAGGAACTGATGTTGCAGCTTCTGTAGTTAATGTATCTGTCCATTTCAGTGGCTCTCCAATAAGCCCTTTACACATTGTCAATGTTTTAAATGAAAGGCACTAAAATTGTGGTGGATCCACAAATATTATTCTCCGAATAATTATGTAATTATGTTTATATAAATTATATGGCATAATTTACTGTGAAATAGTAACGTATCATCCATCCAAAGACATAATAGGCTGTATTCAAATCTCCACTCTTGGCTATAGAAAATGATTTGTTCATGGAATAGTAAATATGGAACTCTGGGGCTCTATAGCTCTCTATAAACCCATTCAGTAGTCTTCTCCATTGTCAGACAAAATAAACCAATCTTGCACTAGGAGGTTCTGTAGAGTATCATATAAAATATCGTCATGGATTTGCACTTTTTTCTGAGAATATTCTGACAAGGGATGATCTATGAACATCTTATTATTTCAGTGAGTTATCCATAATGGGAGAAGTTTTGTTTAGTTCATTGAGTGGAGGGAATTGAGTGGTAGTTCTACAGGTCTATCGGCTCTGCTGCAGCTTTGGGCATTCTCTCTTTTCTCTGGTGGGCTCTTGTGGCGCATCCAGGCCTAATCTCCTGGACCTAACCCTGGCGCGTCTTGGTGTGTCTACTCTGATTCAAGCAAACACTCCCAGAGAGAGAGAAACACATTTAAATATAGGTGACATTTTGATCCACTGGTGTTATCAATAGGGACTGAGAGTCTGCTTTAGGGACACAGGCCTACATCACAAAGCTCTGTGGTCATAGTCCTCCAAGAACGTGTGTTTATGAACAATATTGTCATACTTGTCATGTCTTACCAGGTCAAGGTATCTAACATAAATTGATTCTACTCCCTGGTTGGAGGATACAGAGCTGTATGTTGCGTGGGCTGATGCAGTGGAGTGGAGTTGTGCTGGTCCACTAATGTATACCTTTACAACAGTGACGACAACAGCAAGTTCTCCTTTGTAACAGAGCTAATTAAATAGGGATATTGTTATGTTCCAATGCCAGCCACAGTTCTCTGCCTCAGTTGCTTTTGTTTGGTGGCCAGGATGTTGCCAACAGGAAACAAGCAAGAGACGTCTTGAAAGGATCTCATTTCCATGCTTCTAAAGACGACGGAACAATTACTGTTGTATTTCTGTTATTGAAACACTGCAGCGGACTCACCAGCAAACACCAGCTTAACATGGCCCATGTTTTGTTATTAGCGGTTTGTGGGGAATGCGGTATAGTGTCATTTTAATAGAACAATTACCTTGGAAATGCAGTCTTGAGGAAGATTAATTTTCCAACGTGGTTTGGTCGTAAGAATTAATCCCTTTTCGAATCAATTATTGTGTTTTGTTCCAAGAATAGACCTGCTTTGAGAAAAGCACAATTTAAAAGACATTCAACTAGGGGCCCTGTGTAGCTCAGTGGGTAGAGCATGGGGCTTGCAATGCCAGGGTTGTGGGTTCGTTTCCCACGGGGGGCCAGTATGAAAATGTATGCACTCACTAACTGGAAGTCGCTCTGGATAAGAGCATCTGCTAAATGACTAAAATGTAAAATGTAATAATAATGCTTGTGCGTGTGCATGTGTGCCTAGGTATGTTTGTGTGTGACACATATGTCGGTGTGACCAACCACTTCCTGTGTCAGCAACGTCGTGCCATGCTAGATCTGTGGAGAGGAGAAGTTGCTGACAAGCCTTCAGCAGGCAGGCAGGGTGGAAATAAGGAAGGGGTAGTGAAAGAAAGGAAGACCCGCTCTCCTTGTGCTTTTGTATTCTTAGCCGGTGTAGAAATGGATGGCACATATCACATATGTTACTAGAGATCACTGGGTGCATGACTTACAAAAGTCCAGGCCTTTAGTATTGGCATACTTTATGAATATATTTAAGGTCACTGTTCAACACTGATTAATTGCAGTCTACTGCTCAATCTTTAAATGTCAGTCGATTTGTAAATACATTAAGTAATTCCTAGAAGTCCAGGTGAGCAAATTTAGTGTGTTCTGTCATTCTCTGAAAAGACCCGTTTCTAACTATTCACTCCGCCACAAACATGCTTGCCATTCCTCAGCGGAAACCAACGACAGCCCCAAACCACCTGAGTTTGAAGGGAGATTGATTCTGGTATTTGGCTGGTGCCAGATAATGTGCGTTAGGGTTAAGGGATGTGGCACGCTCAGTTGTCAGCTCAAGAGACAAGACCTTGTCACCACCTGTCCTCGACCCCCACCCCTAAAAAACTCCCAAAGACCCAGGCCCTTGTTCCGCACTGTCACGCACACCGAAGATAAGTAAACGCCAGAGCCGATACACAAATAGGCTCTCAGGGAGTGGTGAGTGTCCGGATGACCCCCGCGACCCCTTATTTAGATCCAATTGACATGTGCGGAATGGATGCCTGCCTTGTCAGCCTGCATTGTCCGCTTGTGGCTTTTCTCCCTGTTGCGAAGGTCATTTATAGTGACAGAATAAAGCCTGGCCCATTAGGGCATGGCTGATGAATGACTGACCACTCTGGCCAATCCCTGACCCCTCCCTCCCTGACACATTTTTACTTTAAGAAGAGCTCTAAACTCTGGCCCCTAAGAGAGTGGAAGATTCCAGTTGGTCAAGCTTTTACTGTATCTGTTTGCCCAGGGGCTGGTATCAGGCACACACAGGATGCTTTCAGCTCTTATCTCAGCTTTTAGGCTGACTGTTGAGTGCTAGGGCTCACCTCTGACCCCCAGCCCTCCCCTCCATAAATTCCTTCCCCCACCCACTCCAGCAATATACATTTTTTTGGTGTGTTGTCTTGTCTATGACCCAATAACATTTGAACAATTTAGGATACAGCCACTTCCTTCAGTAGTTGTAGGTGGTAATGGCTGTTCTGTTTTATTTGTATTAAAATGAGAAAAAAACCATTTTAATTGGAGAAATAAATAATCAGTACTCATCTATACATACACTTCTGATATGTTTGCCTGTTATTTCACTATAAAACAAATATAGATAATGAAATCAACATCAAAATAGCATGAATGTATTTAAGTGTGTGTGTTTTACCCTGTGTGGTGGAGGTCTCTTTAGGTCACAGGAGTAAAAAGGGGCTTTATACGTCCGGCCACTCACTCGTTCGTCGGCGTTTGCACTTACTTAGCCCCCTCTGTGGGTGAGCTCCTCTCCCGCCCTTCTCTTCCTCTCTCTCCCTCCCTCTCCCCCTCCCTCCCTGACTCGTTTTAACCTGTTGGTTTCCTGTAGGGGAGAGGGGCGGCTAAGTTTCAGCCTAGAGGGCACTACTGCCTTCGACATGACCACCACGGCATTCAGTTTACCTAAGCCTCAACCCTGACCTGAACGCATAGAATGGGCATATTGTCCACATAGAATGGACAATACCGACGGGGAGTGTAATCCATTGATAAGCTGAATGGGCCTCTCTCAGCTTAGTTTATAATTACTGCGTCTGAGGATCTTAAATTGAAATAAGCCAGCTCTTATATTATAATTGTTTTCATGCAGATTATAGCATGTCAGTAGGATAGGTATGCAATTATACATTTCCATAACAAATTAATTTATTTGGTCCTTGTTGTTTGATGAGATCTGTTTTTAAAACCACTGGCTCATCTCTGCTGTATGGAACATGTTACGATCTCATAGTTTATTCTTCCTGTTTAAACTTTCACCCTGAATGTATGCAAGTTGTTCTTTTCCTGTACTATGATGAATTACCATCATGTGTGGCCAATGGCAGCTTCATTACTCCCCCAATGCGCAGTCAGTTGCCTATTATACACATCCTTAACAGTGCAACCGCTATCCATCAGTTAAGACCAATAGAGATGCACGTCTGGTGGTTAGCCCACTTGAACTTAATTGTTGTGTCTTTCTCCACAAACAAAATTCTCTCAAGCACTGAGCGAAATTGATATCAACGTTTGAGCTACCCTTGCGTTGAAGACAATAACAGAGTGAGAGAGAGGAGAGAGAGCAAACTGCACTTGACTGCTCTTGACAATACTGCCAGCCGAAATGCACATTGATTAATTAATTAGAATCCCTTATTAGCAAATTGACTGTCTCAGGTGATTATCAAATTTGGCTTCTTTATTAGCATCAGCGGCTCCCTCCTCTTCCTTCTGTGTTATCTAGTCAGGCACATTGCCCAGGACGACTCCGATACATTACAGCAGGCATCAAGTCAAGCCTGTTCATAGAGAATAGTATAGATCCCACTGTCAGAGTATAGTCCAAGCATCCCTATCCCCCACAGATGTGCACAGTAAAGATTGGCTCAGATGGCGTTCCATGAGAGCCAGGTGTTGCCTCTAATGAGCATTCCTGGAATGAATTTCAACTGTAGTTTCTGAAAAAAGTGGTACATTTATCTAGGTGTATTTTGCACGTGTGTGTTTGCACTTTTAAACATTAGGTCAGAGTTCTCACATTCTGTTTGTGCATTGTTCATAACTGACCAGTGGGTTGTTGATATTGATTTACAGAGTCATGGCATCACACCACTCCACACATACACTCCAAATGGCCCTATTCACCCTGATTGGGCCAGGAAAAGGACCAGGGTGCACACATACTCACACGCATGCACACACACACACTGACTGGATAACAGTGGAAATGGTTGACCCCACAGGAGCAGATGGATATCTAGGTGCTGGGCCCACTCAATGAAAGGCCACTGTGAGAGCCCGGGTCTGGCCATGGGACTGGGCTGTGTAGGGCCATTGTGGCCAGTGGCTTTGTCCAGATGGTTCACATACCTTTAGTCATGCTTTTGGTGAGGAATGCACTCCCTCTGGAGGGCTCGCCGCCTAGAAACAAGGCCAACATAAACATCCTTTCTTCCGTGCCCCCCAAAATAATCCAATCGAGGTCCTATGCACCAAAAGAAAGAAGAGGGGGGTTGGGGTGAGAGAGAAACACCCTAACACAAAAGAAAACCACCTTTCAAAACAAATTATCTTAAGGGCAAAGTTATTTTTGGGGGGCTGAGTAAATCTTTTAGGTTTTGGATGGGTCCTGTGCCCATCTTGGAACGTTTTGGCTGAGTAAATCTTTTAGGTTTTGGATGGGTCCTGTGCCCATCTTGGAACGTTTTGGCATGACGTGATGCTATTAAGTGCCTTCTCACAGGAAAACCCCTTCATCATAATGTGTTCTCCAGACATTTTTCTTTATCCCAGACAAACTAATCAGCTCAGTAAAATGTGTTCTTGCCTTTTAAAACAGTAATAATACCATTGGCCAATAAATGTGTCTTAGCAAAACTACAAACAAAAACAAGGCTTTGTTGGAAACGGACATTATTTGTAGCTGTCTTGTAATGTGTGGTCTATATCAATGAGCTTGTTCCATTACATCAGTCTTTATTTTCATAAATTAATTATTTGTAACTAAAGTTATTTATAAATGCATGATTTGGGCAGGAGAAATGCCACATGAGCGGACGTTCAGCTGTTCCCAAAAGATAATTGTTTATTTCATTTTTTTTCTTCTGAGGAATAGTCACTTGGCAGAAGACAGGAAAATACAGTGTTCTTGTATTCTAACCTTAACATTGTTGGGCATTTCTGTAAATATGATCCTTTCCATCTCTGTGTTTTTGTAAAAAGGCATGTTTTTGTACGATCATGTATTTGTTCTCCCTGAGGTTTGTGACTTATCCCAGACGGGGGGGGGGAGTCTAAATGGGAGATGGAACAAAAACATTTTAGACAACCAAGTGGTGGAACATCTCATACTTGGCTTCCATTAAATTGCTAAAATGGACAATGTGTAAAAAAACTACTTCCAAATCATTGTCAAGCTCTCGGCAGCACTGTCATTGCGTCCCTTAGTTGTGCTTTCGGGAAAAAAATGTATTCCTTTTCATTTGGGCTTTAAAGGTCTCCCAATGAGATTCCACGTCATTGAGGCTGTACTGGTTTGTGTTCTGTATCAGTCTCCAAACACTCTGGTCGTTATCAGTGAGAAGGAGCCTCAATTACAGCTTCTCATTGAGGCAGGAGGAATGTGTCTGACACCCATTTTGACACCCATTTCTCTGCGCGACTCGCCCACTCGGGCCCCCACAATGGCAAGGGAAACATATCCGGACTCCTCCTCATCCCCCCAACCCCCTTCTTCTCACCGGGATCCGGCCGTGCTCCGGCATCTGTCGGCACGTATCCGCCGCTCAATCGCTCTCTCAGTGCGCTGGGTTCCCTAACAGCTCAGTATCGCTCTTTCATTAATCAAAGACACTTCCAGTGTCCCATTACAGAAACACAACTACTCGCCCTGTCTGAAGTAGACAGCTCGCCAATTCATCTTCTGAGGGAAAAAAGGCAGCCTGGTGCCTACCTGTTCAAGCGAAGCTGTTAAGACCGCAGGAAGACCCTTTGAAATTGTTTTCTCTAGGTCAGGCAAACAACAAAAAAAGGTAAATTGCTTGTCTCAGGTAACATTTCTCTCTCTTCAGCGGAGGAGGAGGAGGAGGGGAGGTTGGGGACATGTTTGTTAAGATGCTGATTTAAATGCAGCGGGGGTCTATCAGTGCTAAAACACCGCTGCCATGCTAGCAGCCCACTAAAGCATCATGTGACCTTGGTGCCCTCCCCAGAGTCTGGCCAGCACTAAATACAACTGTTTAAATCTGAACAGCACCCTGAGGGGAGATGCTGAGGCGGCTGGAGCCATTGTGCTATGAATATTGAAGAATTATGCAACACTTTGAAGAAACTGAGAATGTCTTTTACTATGGAAAATTGTAGATGAATACAAATTGCCTTCGAGAATAAAGGTAGAGTAAAGGTAGAGGCAAGATAGTTCCTCACAGATATAACAGTTACTCTGTCTCTTCAAATAGCCTTCTATCATTGGTGGCGGGGAAGAATAAATATAAAATCTAGGAAAAGGAAAGCTGGTGGTGAAACCTACAACTGGGGTTTGTGGCTTGGTGATCATAGCTGGTAAACCAAGTAGATTTTAGTTTTGACAAGGGCAATTGTGGCCAGCAATGACCAAACCGATGTTTAGCGGATGAAGCTGTGTACTGGGCGCCTCTCTGCCATCACACGGGTCAATATCAATATGTAAAACCTGCTCCGCTCTCGCAAATCGTGTAAAAGAGGAGTGAGCGAGGGCTGTGTGAATGAAAATCGACAGCCTAGCCCACCTCGCTCTTCCCCCCCGGCCCCACCCCTCTCACTGAACCTCTGTTGATTTGATTGGCATAATTAGGTGATGCTTGGCCTGCAGTAAAGTGGCCAGGGTCCGCTGCTCCTGGGAGGCAAATGAAGACGTATTGTGGCCGTGTATGTGTGTGTGTGTGAGAGAGAGATTCAGACAAGCCGGCCCACTGGGCTATTCATTATCTATTCTGTAACGTGGCATCCGTTGAAAGACGTGACACAGAACAGCGGGAATGGAGTGGCCGCTCAAGCGGGCACCACCACAGCCAGCCGTCGCCCAAGGACCCCAGGTGCATTCTCCTGCCATGCTTATTGGATTCATTGTACATATGATTGATTCAAGATCGGGCTCTGTTCTTTCTTTCATGACAACACACAAACAAAAAAATGCCCCAGCTGGCAAATATTTAACCAACCCCGAGGACATTTGGAGACACTAACTCCGTTCGAGTGGATAGGAAAATATACTGCCCTTGTGTCGCTTCTGTCACTTCCTCAGGAGAAAACTATTGTTTTCTTCATTCACATAAGGAACTGTGGGACAGATTTTTGCTCAAGTGAATCAGCATTGAGGGAGTTGTTAATGTCCCTAAATTAGGATTTATAAGAACTCTTCTACAATGCAAGTTATAATGGACTTGTCAGTTGCGGAGACTCCATCAGAACATCCCCCAGTCATACAGTTGAGCCATGCTCTGAATCTGCTTTTATGATCTAAAAACCACAAATACTGCCATACGTTCTCCATTTACCTGGTCATGTCTTCCCATTGCCTTTAATACAGACTCCAGCCCTCCACTCCTCAGGCCCTGTGGCAGTGTGTGTTGTTACCAGGCAGCCCAGCCAGTGGTGCTCCAGCCTGCTCTGCTACAGCTCTGGCCTGCTGTGCCTGTACCTGGCTCTCTCTATCAGAACACAACCGACTGACACGTCTGTCTGGAGGGCAGCCACACTGATAGTTATTAGTTTTGTAAAGGCGTCCGTTTTGATTTCCCCCCCACCGCTGCCTCCATGCCCGGCCAAAAGGCACAGTGGCGAGTGACTCACAGCAGCCGTATCGATTTCTCCTTACGCTTCTCCCTCTCGCCCTTTCTCTCCCTCCAGCAGCAACTCCCCCCCCCCCCCCCCCCACACACACACACACCTCACCCTTCCCACTACCGTGAGCTACCACCCTAGACAGTGAGGGGGTTCGGAGTAGCACCCCCCCCCAAACGCCCTCATGTTACTTTTCTACACACCCAATCAGATGAGTCAGTCCTCAGAGTAGTTTCCTAGAAACACAGGGTCAGGGAAAGTCTGCTCCCTGACTAAGGAACGACCCTGGCCTGTCATACAGAGTCATTTCAGAATTCCGCCCCTCCGGGCAAAAAGCTGTCAGCAGTTTTTCCAGATATTTTTTTCCTTCTCTCTCTCCCAAAGAGCTACTTAGTCCCTGCCACCCAGAGTGAAATGGCCAAAATGGTTCTGCTCATATTATAACTAATGCAGTTTAACAGACACCATGCGCCGCCACATTATCCGGCCAAACAGAGCTCAAGCACCCCCTTTGTGCCACACAGAATGACACCGGAGTCACCGGACACGGCGTCATTAACTTATATTTCAATGGCCCCCTCACATATGAATGTAGGTCAGTATGGAAAAGCATAAATTCAATCTGGCTGACATTCCTGGCATTGCCCTGCGCTGACTGGCTGAATGTCGCGGGTCTTTTCGCTATCTGTCGACTCGTGTCATAAAGGGCTTCCAGTAGTGGGTGATTGGTGGTGAGTGGTGACGGCACGTAGTGGTCACTGGATTTCATTCCACCCCACTCCCCCTCCCTGCCCAGACTAGAGGGACTTGTTTACTGCAGCCTCTGTGTGCCCTGGCTGGTAGCTATTTGGGACCTCGCGGGCGCTCTTGGAAAGCGGACGTGCGGGGAATGACAGTGCAGATACCTAGCATTTCGCCACGGCCGTGCCACTGCCACCTGAACCTCCCTGAGCGACCATGAGGCACAGCAACGAGAGGGAACTATATTTACCACACACACAGTTACCGAGGTCAGCTGCATCAAAACAATCTGCCCTGGACATGTCAAATATCAAAATAAGACCTACCAAATTGACCTTTGTAAAAGCTGTTTTCCAAGAATGGCCTCTTAAGATAGATTCAGCTTTTTTTGTTACAAATAATCTCTGCCTTTGTGGTATTAAGTTCACCCCTGCCTCGCTATATGCTTTCTCAAAATGCGCTCTTCTCTGGGTTACACAGAGGTCTGCAGTAAATCAATCCAGGAGGCATTGCATAATATTTTGAGAGTCACAGCCAAAAGTTTGAAATAATGGCCTCCTTGTCATACTGGTCTGCGCTAGTCTCTCTCGCCTCTCGCTCCGGTGCCCCAGAAAACACGATAGGCAAACAGAAACTGTTTACAGTGAGTGTCATACACCAGTTCTGACACTGATATGAGCTGATCTATCCGGATGGAATGTAGCAAACCATAAACAACATCTGTGGAATAGCGTAGCCTGAACAACACCGTTGCTCGCGATTGCTCCATAGGTCTGTCCCAAAAGTTTGTCTCACCGTTTAGCGAGCTTGTTTTCCGGAGACTCTGCTGCGTTGTACAGGTTGTTGTTGTTGAATGTCATCTTTATGGATGTAACAGGTGCTGGCGCTCGTTATGACTGAGCTAGAAAGACGAGAGGGAAAGTGGGAGGGAAGATAAAACATCTCTCTCTTTCCCTTAAGCATCGTAGATGCAAACTGCAACACTCAAGAGGGTACAAGTATTTGATGGCATCTGAACCGGGAATAAATTATACACATCAGCAGCACAGAGGGAACGTTGCCTCAGCCTGGCTCCTCATGTCTTCCCCTTTTTTCAAACACACAACCTAAAGTTAGACATCCTTGAGGTTTCTACCACTTGATGGAAGGTGATGCCCATGAATAATGCATGGCAGAGGGAAGACTCAGTCTGGGTCTTTTTATAGCTCGGGCTCCGCTCCCGCCGCACTGCACTAGCTCTAGCATGCCGTTAACCTCTCAGATCTGGAGGATCAAGAAATGGGAACGGAAGAAAACAAGAACATAACAAACTGCGACATAGAAAAAGACAACGTCTATTTTCAGATGGTGGGCGGCGAGGAAAAAATATCCTGGTTGCTTTTGATACTAAACAGAAAGGGGGGGGGGGGGTGTAGCTCTCATTACTATTTTACAGTATTTAGCCTAATAATCGGGTGGGCATGCAGATATGGATGTCTGTGTGATCTCTCACATACGCCGTTGTTTTCTTCATTCAAACTGGTTGTGTTGAACCACTGCGTTGAGGCCTTGATTAAATGACAAGGCTATTATCCTCATGTGTCAGGGAATGTCAAATCATGGCATGAATTAGTGAACACAGGTCTCTGTTTCACGCATGTATTTTCAACCAGTACCCATAATGACAACTGCAACTGCTTAAATGTGTTGCAGTCTTTTCTCTCAAAAATCCTCTTACATTTCAACTATGATTAAATCGAATCAAGCCTAGTATATAGGGTGTTCACGCACTGCTCTAGAATGTGGTGAAATACGGTTGAATTCAAGACGGTGCCCTATGTTATTATGAATTGCATACATACAATGAATCATTACATTGTTCTCTACAATATTACAACCTAAATATGCTTGTACTTAACAGTGTTTATTAAATAAGAACGTTAGTTTGTTGTGACCATTGCTAGTTTAGACCGTTCAGCTCTTGGTTGTATCTCCTCCATTTTCGGTGTTGGAAGGTGGTAACATTTTGCAGGTGTTTCCGTTCTTTGGACCAATCAAAATCAACTTGATACCCTCGTCACTTTCATCAGCAGATAGGTGGCTTTCTATTCCTCTAACCCCGGTCAATCAACATTAACGGGAGCTGTTTCTATGGCGATGTAAAGGGAAAGAAACACACCATGAAAACTGGAACCGATCGTCTTTGGGGAGGGTATATATTGAAATTCAGTCTGTTAGCTTTGTACATTTATAGAGTGAGGGAAAAAAGTATTTGATCCCCTGCTGATTTTGTACGTTTGCCCACTGACAAAGACATGATCAGTCTATAATTTTAATGGTAGGTTTATTTGAACAGTGAGAGACAGAATAACAACAACAAAATCCAGAAAAATGCATGTAAAGAATGTTATAAATTGATTTGCATTTTAATGATGGAAATAAGTATTTGACCCCCTCTCAATCAGAAAGATTTCTGGCTCCCAGGTGTCTTTTATACAGGTAACGAGCTGAGATTAGGAGCACACTCTTAAAAGGAGTGCTCCGAATCTCAGCTTGTTACCTGTATAAAAGACACCTGTCCACAGAAGCAATCAATCAATCAGATTCCAAACTCTCCACCATGGCCAAGACCAAAGAGCTCTCCAAGGATGTCAGGGACAAGATTGTAGACCTACAAAAGGCTGGAATGGGCTACAAGACCATCGCCAAGCAGCTTGGTGAGAAGGTGACAACAGTTGGTGTGATTATTCACAAATGGAAGAAACACAAAAGAACTGTCAATCTCCCTTGGCCTGGGGATCCATGCAAGATCTCACCTCGTGGAGTTGCAATGATCATGAGAACGGTGAGGAATCAGCCCAGAACTACACGGGAGGATCTTGTCAATGATCTCAAGGCAGCTGGGACCATAGTCACCAAGAAAACAATTGGTAAAACACTACGCCGTGAAGGACTGAAATCCTGCAGCGCCCGCAAGGTCCCCCTGCTCAAGAAAGCACATATACAGGCCCGTCTGAAGTTTGCCAATGAACATCTGAATGATTCAGCGGAGAACTGGGTGAAAGTGTTGTGGTCAGATGAGACCAAAATCGAGCTCTTTGGCATCAACTCAACTCACCGTGTTTGAAGGAGGAGGAATGCTGCCTATGACCCCAAGAACACCATCCCCACCGTCAAACATGGAGGTGGAAACATTATGCTTTGGGGGTGTTTTTCTGCTAAAGGGACAACTTCACCGCATCAAAGGGACGATGGACGGGGCCATGTACCGTCAAATCTTGGGTGAGAACCTCCTTCCCTCAGCCAGGGCATTGAAAATGGGTTTCCCTCCTGAGATGTGTGCAAACCTGGTGGCTAACTACAAGAAACGTCTGACCTCTGTGATTGCCAACAAGGGTTTTGCCACCAAGTACTAAGTCATGATTTGCAGAGGGGTCAAATACTTATTTCCCTCATTAAAATGCAAATCAATTTATAACATTTTTGACATGCGTTTTCCTGGATTTCTTTGTTGTTATTCTGTCTCTCACTGTTCAAATAAACCTACCATTACAATTATAGACTGATCATGTCTTTGTCAGTGGGCAAACCTACAAAATCAGCAGGGGATCAAATACTTTTTTCCCTCACTGTATATATATACACTGAACAAAAATATAAACGCAACATGCAACAATTTCAACAAGTTTATTGAGTTACAGTTAATATAAAGAAATCAATAAATTTAAATTAATTCATTAGACCCTAATCTATGGATTTCAAATGACTGGGCAGGGGTGCAGCCATGGGTGGGCCTGGGAGGGCATAGGCCTATACACCTGGGCGCCAGGCCCACCCACTGGGGATCCAGGCCCAGTCAATCAGAATGAGTTTTTCCCCACAAAAGGGCATTATTACAGACAGAAATACTCCTCAGTTTCATCAGCTGTCCGGGTGGCTGGTCTGACGATCCCGCAGGTGAAGAAGCCGATGTGGAGGTCCTGGGCTGGCATGGTTACACGTGGTCTGCGGTTGTGAAGCCAATTGGAAGTACTGCCAAATTCTCTAAAACGACGTTGGTAGAGAAATGAACATTCAATTCTCTGGCAACAGCTCTGGTGGACATTCCTGTAGTCAGCATGCCAATTGCACGCTGCATCAAAACTTGAAACATCTGTGGCATTGTGTGACAAAACTGCACATTGTGTGACAAAACTGCGCAAAAGCCATATCTCAGATTGGCCAATAAAAAGAAAAGATTAAGATGGGCAGTCTGAGATCTGGCTTTTTCTTTGCAACTCTGCCTAGAAGGTCAGCATCCCGGAGTCGCCTCTTCACTGTTGACGTTGAGACTGGTGTTTTGCAGGTACTATTTAATGAAGCTGCCAGTTGAGGACCTGTGAGGCATCTGTTTCTAAAACTAGACACTCTAATGTATTTGTCCTCTTGCTCAGTTGTGCACCGGGGCCTCCGGTGTGCTCTTCACGGATGAATCACGATTTCAACTGTACCGTGCAGATGGCAGACAGCGTGTATGGCATTGTGTGGGCAAGCGGTTTGCTGATGTCAACGTTGCGAACGGAGTGCCCCATGGTGGTGGTGGGGTTATAGTATGGGCATGCATAAGCTACGGACAATGAACACAATTACGTTTTATCGATGGCAATTTGAATGCACAGACATACCGTGACGAGATCCTGAGGCCCATTGTCGTGCCATTCATCACCTCATGTTTCAACATGATAATGCACAGCCCCATTTTGCAAGGATCTCTATACAATTCCTGGAAGCTGTAAATGTCCCAGTTCCATGGCCTGCATACTCACCAGACATGTCACCCATTGAGCATGTTTGGGATGCTCTGGATCGACGTGTATGACAGTGTGTTCTAGTTCCCGCCAATATCCAACAACTTCGCACAGCCATTGAAGAGGAGTGGGACAACATTCCACAGGCCACAATTAACAGCCTGATCAACTCTATGCGAAAGATAAGTGTCGCACAGCATGAGGCAAATGGTGGTCACACCAGATACTGACTGGTTTTCTGATCCACGCCCCTACCTTTTTTTTAAGGTCTCTTTGACTAACAGATGCATATCTGTATTCCCAGTCATGTGAAATCTATAGATTAGGGCCTAATGAATTTATTTTGATTGACTGATTTCCTTATATGAACTGTAAGTCTTTGAAATTGTTGCATGTTGGGTTTATATTTTTGCTCAGTGTATTTCAGGTCGCAGTTGTAAATGAGAACTTGTTCTCAACTGGCTTACCTGGTTAAATAAAGGTGAAATAAAATAAAAATGTCGACTAAATTCTTTGTTTTGTATTCCGCAGATATATATTTTTTTAAGCCCATGTTGTCACATGCGAGCCTGCAGCCACTAGATAGCTTGTCAGTTGACATTTGACCTTAGTGCCGTTCTGCCCGCGGAGCAGTGACAGAGTTCTATTGAGCAGCAACCAGTTTTTGACCATGGCCAGAATGACATTCTATTCACTAATTATGCTAAATTCTCTGAATAAAACTTTTGAACCATACAGTGCCATGCAAAAGTAATCATCCCCCTCTGCGTTTTTTCTATTTTGTTGCATTACAACCTGTAATTTAAATGGATTTTTATTTGGATTTCATGTAATGGACATACACAAAATAGTCCAAATTGGTGAAGTGAAATGAAAAAAAGAACTTGTTTCAAAAAATTCTCAAAAATAAATAACGGAAAAGTGGTGCGTGCATATGTATTCACCCCTTTGCTATGAAGCTCCTAAATATGATCTGGTGCAACCAATTACCTTCAGAAGTCACATAATTAGTTAAATAAAGTCAAATTGTGTGTTATCTAAGTGTCACATGATCTGTCACATGATCTCAGTATATATACACCTGTTCTGAAAGGCCCCAGAGTCTGCAACACCACTAAGCAAGGGACACCACCAAGCAAGCGGCACCATGAAGACCAAGCAGCTCTCCAAACAGGTCAGGGACAAAGTTGTGGAGAAGTACAGATCAGGGTTGGGTTATAAAAAAAAAAACAGAAACTTTGAACATCCCACGGAGCACCACTAAATCCATTATTAAAAAATTGAAAGAATATGGCACCACAACAAACCTGCCAAGAGAGGACCGCCCACCAAAACTCACGGACCAGGCAAGGAGGGCATTAATCAAAGAGGCAACAAAGACACCAAAGATAACCCTGAAGGAGCTGCAAAGCTCCAAAGCGGAGATTGGAGTATCTGTCCATAGGACCACTTTAAGCCGTACACGCCACAGAGCTGGGCTTTACGGAAGAGTGGCCAGAAAAAAGCCATTGCTTAAAGAAAAAAATATGCAAACACGTTTGGTGTTAGCCAAAAGGCATTTGGGAGACTCCACAAACAAATGGAAGAAGGTATTCTGGTCAGATGAGACTAAAATTGATATTTTTGGCCATCAAGGAATACGCTATGTCTAGCGCAAACCCAACATCTCTCATCACCCCGAGAACACCATCCCCACAGTGAAGCATGGTGGTGGCAGCATCATGCTGTGGGGATGTTTTTCATCGGCAGGGACTGGGAAACTGGTCAGAATTTAGGGAATGATGGATGGCGCTAAATACAGGGAAATTCTTGAGGGAAACCTGTTTCAGTCTTCCAGAGATTTGAGACTGGGACAGAGGTTCACCTTCCAGCAGGACAATGACCCTAAGCATACTGCTAAAGCAACACTCGAGTGGTTTAAGGGGAAACATTTAAATGTCTTGGAATGGCCTAGTTGTCACGCCCTGACTCTGAGGACTTGTATTTGTTGAGTTAGGGTGTGTATGTTCCGTGTAAGGTATGTTGTTTGTATGCTACCTTGGACTTCACGTTTTGTTTGTTGTTTTGTCGTGTGTTTAGCCGTAAATAAATATGAATGCATATCACGCTGCGCCTTGGTCCGTCTCGTCCGTAAACGATCGTGACAGAAGATCCCACCAATCCTGGATCAAGCAGCGTGACGAGGAGAGAGGATGGACTTGGGAGGAGATGAGCGAGAGTCTGGCAAGAGGGATGGAGGCCATGATCACGGGGGAGAGATAATTCCAGAGAGGAGCTGGTTAGGCAGCAGAAGGAGCGGGGGTTAATGAAGGAACCCAGTCCCGCTCCTCGCACCAATCAAGTGGTGCGTGTCGCCAGTCCGGTCCGGCCCGTTCCTGCTTCCCGCACTAAGCCAGTGGTGTGTGTTCCCAGTACGGTTCGGCCCATTCCTGCTCCTCGCATCAAGCCAGTGGTGCGCGTCGCCAGCCCGGTCCAGCCTGTTCCTGTCCCTTGCACCAAGCCAGTGGTGCGCGTCGCCAGCCCGGCCCGGCCTGTTCCTGCCCCTCGCACCAAGCCAGTGGTGCGCGTCGCCAGCCCGGCCCGGCCTGTTCCTGTCCCTCGCACCAAGCTAGTGGTGCGCGTCGCCAGCCCGGCCCGGCCTGTTCCTGTCCCTCGCACCAAGCCAGTGGTGCGCGTCGCCAGCCCGGTCCGACCTGTGCCTGTCCCTCGCACCAAGCCAGTGGTGCGCGTCGCCGGCCCGGCCCGGCCTGTTCCTGCTCCCCGCACCAGGCCGGTAGCCAGAGCAGTTCGATCCACCGTCGTCGGGTCCAGCTCCAGTCAGCGGTTCCAGACCAGAACAGGGGCGCAACAGGGAGGCGAATAATAGGTGGTGGTCACGCCCGGAGCCGAATCCGCCTCCGAGATGGAATGCCCACCCGGCCCCTACCCTGTTATGTTTAGGTTGCGCGGTCGGAGTCCGCACCTTTGAGGGGGGGGGGGGGGGTACTGTCACGCCCTGACTCTGAGTACTTGTATTTGTTGAGTCAGGGTGTGTATGTTCCGTGTAAGGTATGTTGTTTGTATGCTACCTTGGACTTCACGTTTCGTTTGTTGTTTTGTCGTGTATTTAGCTGTAAATAAATATGAATGCATATCACGCTGCGCCTTGGTCCGTCTCATCCGTAAACGATCGTGACACTAGTCAAAGCCCAGACCTCAATCCAATTGAGAATCTGTGGTATGACTTAAAGATTGCTGTACACCAGCGGAACTCATCCAACTTGAAGGAGCTGGAGCAGTTTTGCCTTAAAGAATGGGCAAAAATCCCAGTGGCTAGATGTGCCAAGCTTCGAGACATACCCCAAGAGACTTGCAGCTGTAATTGCTGCAAAAGGTGGATCTACAAAGTATTGACTTTGGGGGGTGGTGAATAGTTACGCACGCTCAAGTTTCAGTTCTTATTTCTTGTTTGTTTCACAATAAAAAATATTTTGCATCTTCAAAGTGGTAGGCATGTTATGTAAATCAAATGAGACAAACTCCCAAAAAATGAATTTTAATTCCAGGTTGTAAGGCAACAAAATAGGAAAAATGCCAAGGGGGGTGAATACTTTCGCAAGCCACTGTATATGGTAAAGGCATAGGGTTGGGGCTATTGTTTTTCTGATGCAATTCTCTATTGAACGACATATTTATACAAACATTGAATTAAATAATAATTTTATGGGTGAACAACCTATAGTATACCTATAGGGGGGGAGAGAAACCCAGCTTCTATGCTTGGCAGAGATACAGGGAAACTGCGTCTCTCTGCCCAGGTATGGCAATTAGGAGTGGCGGTCCTAAGCTGGGGCCCTGTACAGAGCCCATGTGTAGGGCTAATACTCCAGTTCTGCCTGTTGACTACACAGAAAAGAGGCTTCAGCCAGGGATAATGAAAGGAGCGCTGTGTCGAGTTCCCCTGGACGACATAATTGTGCATTGTTCAACGCCTGCAGTCTCTCTCTCCCCACCACCAATACACCTCCACTGTCTGGGACTGCTGCTCGAGAACCACTCTCTTTCACGACGAGAGGCACTGAACAGCAGCGAGCCAGTCAACACAGTGATTATTTAACCAATCTCCCAGCAGAAGCCATTTTAGAGTCACAGGTTTGGGCCCGTAATGACATAGACCGTGATAATAATGGCAGAGTGTGAATGGGAATTGATTAGTGCGCGTGGTTTTGAGTCGACCACTAATGCTGATATTACAGGCAATAATTCAATTGATAACATTGGGCCATGTATGAAAATGAATATCCTTTTGGCATTAAACAGACATCTCTCTTAATGCAGCGCTATTATGCCTCCCACCCACCCACCCTTCCTTATAAATTCATTTGATGCAATATATTTCCCTTTTTACCTCAAGAATATTGTCTTGCTGTATCTATCGCTGTACCCCCAGGCAAATTTGGGGGTGGTAATCGTTGGGTATTATAAATAACGGCTCTGTACCGGGGATGAAAGGCAGTGGCTCTCTCTTTTTCCTCACTATCCTCTCCCAGCCTGCCTGCTACTCGCCTATGCTTAGCACGTAGCTTGCAGCATGTGTGAGTGTGGCTGGAATTCATATGAACGTCTCGCAGCGGGGGGAAAGGGGGCGAGACATATGTAGGACGGCTCTGGGCTAATAACAAATGGATGTGGCATTTTGTTTTTATGAATGCCATTAAAATAGGGCCAGAGCTGTGATGGCGTTCGTTTTGTTTGTTTTCTCTCTTTATTATTTTATCCCTTTATGTTATTGTGCTCCAATCTCCCCCTCACGTTGTCTGATGGTCGTCATCTGCGTGGCTCGCCTGGTCCTAATGGGCTGGAAACGCCTGTGAAAAAGACCCTCGCCTCACTGCACAGCTCTGGCGCTCTGGGAAAGAATACCAAAATAAAAACCGCTGGCGAAGCCAGAGGCATCTCGTAGCCACTTATGGCTCAATTAGGATCATCTACCAATGTGTCATCTAGCCGTCACTCGTATTATTACAGTTTTGTTCACAAGTGCTCCCCCTCCCACGTGTTGTCATATCAGCCTCTGGATGTAACAATGTCTGGTTTCTTTCATATCATAGATAGTTGTTTTCCACCTTGTATGTATGAGACAGCTAACAGCCACCACTAAAGGACAGCTCCGTGGAAGAACCCAAAAAAGTGCAAATGCCACTCCGACAATTAAGATTAATCGTCATTATGCAAATGTTTTGGCAGACCGGTGTCAACACCTGACTGAGATCTCTATTAAAAAGCAGCTAGTGAGGCAAATAGACTGACAGCTTGAGCCCCCCTTCTTCCTCCCTCTCTGTTCTCCCTGCCACATTGTCGGCCCCCTCTTTTGACAAATACCTTAATCTGACTGTGTGTGCACATGGGACGGATGGCGTGCGTGCTTCTTAGGGCCCCGAGTGAGGGACCCTCCAGAGGAGGAGACTAATGGGGCTAGCTCCCCCAGATAGGCCACTCAGCCTCTCCATTTCCAGGCACATTGAGGACAAACACTCTACAATTATCATTTATTTTATGGTGACCCTGCCCCAATCTATACAGGAGCCTCTTTCTCCTCCTTTTCCTCTTCTCTGTTCTCTCCATCATTTGCCCCCTCGCCTTTATGCGCAAGTATCATCTCAAGTTGTTTTAAGATTGCTGTCGAGAAGGGAGGATAGAAAAGGATTGAAAAGATGAAAGGCGATAAAGAAGGAGGGCAAATGTTCCTGGGTTTCGGCGTAGAGATGTTTGAAGTAGCAGTAAGACGTAACGCAGCCGTCAAGTTTCTTTTTGTATTTGGTTCATTTCTTTTGATTGGACTGTTTTGATGAGCTGATGTGTAATGTTAATATTAACACGCTGATGTGCAATAGTAGGAAAGTCTTTGTCGACTCCATCCAGGAATATAAAGATTTGAAGGACTCGCTGTCTTTAATGCAATTCCAGAATGTTTCCATACTGAAGGTGGACATACAAAATGTATATTATACAACCCCTTAAACAAACAGATGACTAAACCTCAGACTGTTGTTTTTGTTGTTGTTGTGGCAGTTCAGTTGAGTATACAGTTGTTTTAGTGGTGTTACTGAGGCTTGTTTCAGGTGTTTTTTTAATGGCGTCATCTAGCAGGGACCCCTGCGTTGAGGGCTGTCCCCAGACAGGAGAACTCCTGGCTATGATGTAGAGCCAGCGTGGTCCGCTGGCGAGTGAAAAAGTTCAGGTTTATACGAGGCGCGCTGTAACAGCTCAATAACACAGGCCTGTAATCTACTCCCGTTTCAAACACTTGCCTGATTTATGAGCCCGCGCGCCCCTCCAGCGCCCGAAATGAGGTGTTCAGCATATGTTTTGTTTACATACATTTTTTATTTATTGCTGTTGTCAAAACTGACTGTTGGACAAAGTCGCTTATTAACTGAGTAAATGGCTTGAGAGAGTTTTTTTTATGTCAGCTTCCTTAATGACTACAGTCAGTCTGTTTCAAACGAGCCCCCCCCCCCCCCCCCCCCAACCCCCTCCCCACACACACACACACAATACACTACCACCCTCATCTTCTGTTTCAGCAGCAAAGCAAGAAATCAGCTGGCCGCGGGGGGGCCTGAGAGAGGGGGGTGGGTGAGCGTGTGTGTGTGTGTGTGTGTGTGTGTGTGTGTGTGCGCATAGGGTGGGAGTTAGTCCTAAGGGGACTGGTAGCTGCCACAGTTCACACATGGAGAGGAAAGGGAGGGCGGGGGGGTCTTATGTGCGGTTACATCTGGTGGAGGGGTCAGAGCTCCTTGGTCAGAAAGTAGAACTTGTAATAATTGCTTGGTCGTTTCGGCTTTCCCCCTCCGTCCACCGCCACCCACCCCCAAATCATCTGCTTTTTATCCAAGCTAATGGCCCTGCCACCAGCACCGAGACAGGAGGCTGTTAGCACAAGTCCCAAGGAAGGGCTGCCAGGCTGCTGACTGCCGCTGTGCAAAATCACCAGCAAGGGTCACTGAGTTTCTGCCGCCTGTAAAATTAAGTAGCTGTAAAAAGAAATGCTTCCATAAAAAAACACAAAGTTCATGTTAATATTAACATTGTGTGGCTCTCTGCCATTAACTTTTTGTGGAGGGAGGGTGTGGTTTCATTCAAAGTAGTTTTGAATCTTAGCAGTGTTCACATTTATGTCATACTACGGTGCGTGGTATTTTTTATTTTGGGCAGATAGCATTACATTGTGTAGGTATTCTCAGCTTTCCAAATAGAAACGCCACACTAGTGATTATTCCATAACAATTGCAATAGCCCTGGCTGAGCATTCTCAATTGCCCAGCCTAATTTGGTTTTAAACACAAATCTCCTTAAGCCCCATAGCGAAGAATAGACGAAGCATGTTGCAACTATTCCCTAGTATCCTAAATATACAGAACCCTATAAACCACTGTCAGTCTGTCTGCCTCTCTGTCTGGTAGAAACACCATCAGGTTCCTGTCTGCTTCAGACGAGCCGGTCCTCTGTTAGATTCAGCTCCATCTCTCTCTCTCTCCCCTCCAGATGGACAGAAGCCTCCCGTTTCCCACACCTCCCTGGCCTCCATGCATTTAAGGTCGAGTCGGTACACATGCTCCCCTCTCTCCAGCCCCTTGCAGTCCCCTTAATAAGTCCATCTACTCTTCATCAGCTTTCTGTACCGGGGGACAATGGCCAGATTGAGGGGCCACAACAAAAGGCCTTTGAAAAGTCCCCTACAGTAAGACGTTGTGTTTGTGTGCATCAGTCAGGGTCCCCAAGGTGCGCAGACCCCTGGTCTTTTCCCAGCTCCCCTCCTGCCACAGCCGCTCGCCTACCATCGTCTTTTGAAGTGGCCCCTTTTATTTTGGGAGACGTTTACAGGCCTTTTTAATTACTTACAGCTTGCCAAAGGGCTTTGCTGCCTCATTCTTCCTTTTGTTTGTCGAGGTCTTTCCACAAATCCTACTCTGTTAAGACAGCCATCAGGATTTTGGAAGGTTATTCGCTAGTTTCTCGTTTTTTCTCTCACTCTCTCTCGCCCCCCTCTTCCTTTGTTTATTTTGGTATGTGTTTTTTCACTCTCCCTCTCCTTACACTCGGTCCTCAAAACGGTTTTCCATCAATTAATCTTAATTGAAGTCACACCAGACTTCCTTGCTTAATAACTCTTGCCACCATTGTCACAGATGGCTTGCTCTCGTTTGCAGCAGGAGCTATAAATCAATTTTGATTTGGCGTATGACATCAATCAATCGTCATTTTACTCTCCAACATCCTCTGCTCTTTTGTGAGACACTAAGATGGATCGCCGTGTCAAGTATACGAAGTTCAGCAGATCTCCTTATCAAGGGTAGTGTTTCCCTGAGAACTCGCACACTAAGACAATTGTTTCCGTCGTCTGATTTGATGCTGAGACAATCCAGCTTGAAGTGCTCTGATTATCACTTCATTCAGGCGTACAATGCGCTCAACACAAAACCGCTCCTCACCTGAACATAAAAAGGAAAAACTATTTTGGTGCATAGTTCTCACTCACATTATTTTTTACATACCATTTTCTCTCAGCTTTCGACAGTTTTGTGACTTTAGTTTAATTGTGCACAAATAGAAATGTTAGAACCGGAACATATGTCTTTGTTTCCCATTCTGAGATGTACAGCAGTTGGCGCGGAGGTGCAAACAATGAGCTAATTACTTCTCTGGTAACAATTACGGAATGCTGTAAGCATGCTAATAAAAATAAATTTGGCTTCCCACTTTTAACAAATTGCCAGCGGTCTTTGAGCCGGTCAGTGTGCTCCGGCGAGGCCCACTTAGGCAAGAACATCAATAAAACAATAAAAGGTCTTACCTGCTAGGGGTGAATTTTAGTATGTTTTATGGGGGGGGTTTTATGGGGGGAATTCTCTCAGAGTTGTGTTCTTAAGCATGGCATTTTTTGAAGTAATTCTGTGTGTGTGTGTGTGTGTGTGTGTGTGTGTGTGTGGACTGTCAAGCCATTCTTGATCTGCTTATCTCTTCCTTGAAGGATGCAATATGTCTTAAAGATAACATGGCCAAACTACAGATGCTATTCCTGTGTGTGTGTGTGTGTGTGTGTGTGTGTGTGTGTGTGTGTGTGTGTGTGTGTGTGTGTGTGTGTGTGTGTGTGTGTGTGTGTGTGTGTGTGTGTGTGTGTGTGTGTGTGTGTGTGTCAAGGCAGAGAGTATTTGAAGTTCTCGGGGGGCTTAGCGAGGCTATCTGCAAAAATGGCAATTGTTTGCCAATCTGTGTGTCCTTTAATTGCTTCAGAACAGATTTAGATACGTCTGAACAAAAGCTAGTTTTGGATCTGCCCCTGGGGTGTTTGAGGATTTTACCACATCGCCAAACTTAAATCTTCCCATAGGTTGACTTTCAGTCCTGTCCAAGGTTGTTCAAGGTTGCCAAAGGTTGCGTAGTTATCTAACCCCCAGTTTCCTTTTCTGTGTAATTAAATATTGACCCTTAGTTTAGATTTGACCATCTGGGCCACAACCATGTAGCCCTGCACCAACACGTTTTCCTTCAAGTGGCGGCCATTTTGACTGAGCGATAAAGGAGCCATTCCCATAACAAGGGTCCAATATAATAGAAATTGACAGGGGGACTCAAAACTGGCACTGTATAATAAAGGCTCATAATGTTAACCGGCTTGCCTTGTACGTCTCTCTGTGTAAATCATAGTCCACCTTATAGGACCTAATCCATCCAATGTGCTTGAGTTCTATGACGGCGTGCATGCTTGCAACAATAACGCCTCCAGTGGAATAACATGTAGCGATTTATAGCTGGAATAAAGTCGAGCTCCGTTTACTGTTATGCTTTGATGTACTGATTCATGGTCGGTGACGTTGTCTTAACATTATCTGAGAAGAAAAGGGTTTGACAATACAAGGATGACATTGTGAGCAGCACTGTGAACAGTGATGTAGGCAGCTGAATGGCGATTCACAGGTTTCATTCATGAATATATCTCTCTGTCTGATTGATATTGATTTTAAAATCCAGGCAATGTCCTGATGATACACTTCTCCTTCGTCTTTACAGGAAGCTGCACAGCGGAATGAAGACCTATGGATGTGAGCTGTGTGGGAAACGCTTCCTGGACAGCCTACGCCTTAGGATGCACTTGCTGTCTCACTCAGGTAAGAATCAACACTTGTGTGTCTGTATAGATATTTGTCTATGCATGTGTATCTCTACTGTATGTATTTACAAAAACAATACGTGTAGAGATTTTCCATCCTGTGTGTAATACTGTGTAATACAGAATTATACACTGTAATACACCATTTTAACAATACATAGCAAAAAAAATATTTTTTGGTTTACATTCTACACTATATCAGAATATTAGAACATGACATTATGGAATTTGATATAGTCCCAGTCGGTATTAAATAGAACATTGCGGTCCTGTCCGCCTTGGGGGAAAACAACCCATGGTCACCTAGGTTACCCCATTGGCTCACAGCAAAAACTTGAACCTGGTTACATGTACATTGAACAACACAGCAGCTTTTTGGCATCTTTTGTTATTTCTGTCTAACAAAAAATGTACGACGAAGTTGGCTCTTTTACACTGGGGGTCAATGGGAAAGAATGTTTGTTTTCTTCTATTTGTGGGCGTGGTCGAGGGGAATTCCTTACTGTTACGTGAATATCGACTCAGAGTATTGGCTGTGCAATGTACAGGCTTGATATTGAAATGGGATAACTACACTGAACAAGAATATAAACGCAACATGCAACAATTTCAAAGATTTTACTGTGTAACAGTTCATATAAGGAAATCAATTCATTAGGCCCTAATCTATGGATTTCACATGACTGAGGATACAGATATGCATCTGTTGGTCACAGATACCTTTAAAAAAAGGTAGGGGCTTGGATCAGAAAACCAGTTAGTATCTGGTGTGACCACCATTTGCCTCATGCAGCGCGACACTTCTCCTTCACATGGAGTTGATCAGGCTGTTGATTGTGGCCTGTGGAATGTTGTACTACTCCTCTTCAATGGCTGTGTGAAGTTGCTGGATATTGTCGGGAACTAGAACACACTGTCATACACGTTGATCCAGAGCATCCCAAATATGCTCAATGGTGACATGTCTACTGAGTATGCAGGCCATGGAAGAACTGGGACATTTTCTTTTTTGTAATGATCTTTTTATTAGAATGTTATTTTCTTTTAACAGGGGTTACATAGACATCCAAACAAAGTGCACCACACAGACTGAGTACAATAAAAGGAATAAGGATACAGCAAAACATTATACTAAAAGGCAGTCATAAAATGGAGGGGGAAAAAAATACAAACATCACAATTATAACATGGGGCATTTATGGGAGGTTTTCTACGTAGGACCACAATGGAGACCAGATTTTCCAAAATGTATCAGACTTCTGGTGTAAATCAAAGGTAAGTTTCTCTAGGGGTAGAATAGCAGAAGCTTGAGAAAGCCACATCCTCGCAGATGGTACTTCAGGTGTGGACCATAATAACGACATACATTTTTTGGCTAAGTAAACAAGGGTATTGAACAGACGTTCAGAGTTAGGGTCAAACACAACGTTACAATCAAAGTAGAGCAAATATACATTTGGTGAAAAAGGAAATTGTCTACCCAAGACCTTCTGGATGTGTAAATGAATATCATTCCAATAAGACTGGATTCTGCTACAGTACCAAAAAACGTGCCAGTATCCTGTTTACATTTTAAACATAAATGTGATTAATTGGAAAACATTCTGTGAATGCGGACAGTTGAAAAGTAGGTTCTATTAAAACAATTGAAATGTAGTTATTGTATGCTTATGGAGGTGCATTTGGGATAGACCCTTTCACAGATAGAAGCCCAGTCTTCCTCACCAGATGCATGTCCAATGTCTCTCTCCCAAACATGTCTCAAAGCGTCATAGGAGATTAAACTGGAGATTAAACCTTTCCGAACAGTAGGATTCGTAAATAGTTTTTCAACTTCAGTAATTTGAAAACATAGTTTATCGACTTTCTTCTGACCCTCTATGAAGTGTCTAAGTTGTAGGTACTTAAAAAAATATTTATTGGGTAAGTAACTCAGTTTTTATCTGTTGGAACGATCTAAGAGTGTCCTGAGTAAATAAAGGCGTAAGGTCAGCAATACCCTTCGCCTTCCAGTCCAGAAGTCCAATACTCCTTATTTGGGGTGGGGGGGATCTGAATTAAGGGCAATCGGTGACCAGAGTGATATGGTCTGAAAATCTGCAAGTACCTCCTTGCATCTTTCCAAGCTAAGAGTGTATTATGTACTGTAAAATTATCAGATAAGGCCTGGATCTTTTCAAAGCTATTAATACATGGGAAGGAAGCTAATTCTCTTGGATGACATGCTATTGATTCCATCCCAAAGTGAGTGGTGTCTGTCTAGGCACCAATTAATCATGTGCTTGATCTGAGCAGACCAGTAATATAGTTGCAGATTTGGCAAAGAGACCCCTCCTAAATCCTTAGGCTTAATTAATTTGGTTCTAGGTTTCTTATTGTTCCAAATATGTTTAGATATATTGGCATTCATTTTCTGAAAAAAGGACTCGGATAGATGGCAGGAGATATTTTGGATAGATAATTTAGCAGAGGAAGTATATTCATCCTGATGACATTAGTCCTGCCAAAAAGAGAGTTTGTTAGGGGAGACCAGTTAACCAGGTCCTGTTTAATCTTTGTGAGCAAAGGCATATAATTTGAAGTGAACAGGTCTTTAAGATTTGGAGTAACATATATGCCCAAATATTTTAAGCCTGTTTCAGTCAATTGGAATGGAGATATCGTTTCTAAGTTGATTGTAGAGGGGATATTCAAAGGTAAAGCCATGGATTTATCCACGTTAATTTTGTACCCTGACAGGTTACCATATTCAGATATGATGCCATTACTGCAGTGACAGAGGTCTCTGGTTTAGACATGTATAAAAGCACACCATCAGCAAATAATGAAATTCTATGCTCTTTGTCACCCACAGAGATGCCCCTGATGTTATTACTAGACCTTACTGCCTCAGCCAGTGGTTCTATGACTAACGAGAACAGAGCAGGAGATAAAGGACAGCCTTGACGACAGCCCCTACCGATAGGAAATCTTTCTGATAATTTACCATTTGTGTTAACATCCACTGATGGGTCAGAATAAAGTAATTTTACGAAAATAATAAAATGGTCACCCAGATTAACTTTTTCTAATACAGCAAACAAGAATTTCCACTCAACTCTATCAAAGGCCTTTTCGGCATCGAGAGAGACAATGAGTGCAGGGTCTTTAATTCTGCCAAGGTGGTTTATGATATTTAAAGCACGTCTCACATTGTCCGTTCCAAATCTGGATTTGACAAAGCCAGTCTGATCAGGTTTAATGAGGTCTGGAAGTAGTACCTGCGAGCAATTGTCTTAGCGACTATTTTAACATCAACTCCTAGCAAACTGATAGGTCTAAATGAAGAGCAGTTTAATGGGTTTTTGCCCTTTTTTGTATCAGGCTAATGGATGCAGTTTTCCAGGACTCTGGTATGATGTCTCTTTCAAACATATAATTTAGAGCAGGCATGAAGATAGGGCATATCTCAGGCCAGAACTTCTTGTAGAACTCTGCCGAGAAGCCAGAAGGCATTGCCTTAACAGTTTCCCAAACCTCTTCAGGAGTAAAGGGAGCATTTAGTCTATTTCTATGCTCATCTGATATAGTGGGCAAGATGATCTTATTCAGATATTTTTTTATTTCGTCATTCGATCTTGTACATTGTGAAGTATAAAGATATTTATAGAAGTCGCAAAACGTATTATTGATAAGCAATGGATCATAAGAAGTAGAGCCATCTGCCATCCTTATAGACTTAATCGATCTTTCATTCTATTCCTTTTTAAGTTGGTGTGCAATTAGACGTCTCAGACTGTTACCGAACTCAACAGTTTTTTGACATGCTTTGTATGCTCTAAATAGAGTTTGGCCTGTGAATTCCAGGTTGGTTGTTGTTTATGAAAAAGTTCTAAATGCTTTACTTTAGCCTCCAATGTTTCCCTATTTTCCATTCTAAGCTCCTTGATCAGAGAGGCTTGGGAAATGATATAACCCCTTATGGAGGCTTTAGCAGCATCCGAGATAGTTGCAGCTGAGACAGGAGAGAGTTGATTGTCGAGCCAGTAATGTGATAATTTATATTTGATCACAGAGCAGAATCCTTCATTGTTAAGCAGAGACATATTAAGTCTCCAATATCTCGTTTTTGGGGATTGTTTAGCCAATTTCAATATCTATATACACTGGGGCATGGTCAGAAATTACTATAGAACCAATAGCACATGACTAGACAACATGCGTGTAACTAGAGGGCATAAAAAAATAGTCCAATCTAGAATATGAATTATGGGGTCTAGAGTAGAAAGTATGGTCTCTGACATTAGGATTTAGCTCTCTCCATATGTCTACTAAACCAGATGAATCACAAACGCTTCTGAGAGTATTTGAGGCTCTATGATTCGAGACTGGAGCAGTTGATGATTTACTCAATTTACCCAAAGTACAGTTAAAATCTCCTGAAATAAACCCAAGTCCCTTTCAGTGTTGATTAAATAATAAAATCATGTCAGACATAAATTTGGGGGAGACTGTGTTCGGGCCATATACATTTAGTATAGTAATATGTTGAGCAAGTACAGTGCCTTCGGAAAGTATTCAGAATCATTGACTTTTTCCATATTTTGTTAGGTTACAGCCTTATTCTAAAATTGATTAAAATGTTATTTTCCTCATCAATCTACACACAATACCCCATAATGACAAAGCAAAAACAAGCTTTTGGACTTTTAATTTATAATATCACATTTACATAAGTATTCAGACCCTTTACTCAGTACTTTGTTGAAGCACCTTTGGCAGCGATTACAGCCTCGAGTCTTCTTGGGTATGACGCTACAAGCTTGGCACACCTGTATTTGGGGAGTTTCTCCCATTCTTCTCTGCAGATCCTCTCAAGCTCTGTCAGGTTGTATGGGGAGCGTTGCTGCACAGCTATTTTCAGGTCTCTCCAGAGGGTCTTTATTATTTTCTTTCAACTCATGAAACATGGGACCAACACTTTGCATGTTGCGTTTATATTTGTGTTTATTGTAGTACTCACGGATATGATTTAATGAACTGATAAAGACCCATAACATAATCTATTTCTGGATTTACATCGGGCTGCAGTGGTTTTAAATCAACATTCAGTGGAGATTTTGGCCCCATTGGTTAGGGCCTGGGCCATGGCATTAGCCGTCTAAAAGCCATGTAATTCAACACACAGCGGCTATTGATCCAGCCAGGCTGACACTGTTCACGGACAGCCTGTGGATTCAGGGCCTACTTAGCACAGTTGGGCTTTTTTCTTTACTGGACTCCTTTCCTAGGGCCTTAAGTGCAGATGGTTTATAGACGGTCTGTAAAAGCCATGGGACTCTGGGTTCCCTGTTGGTCGACCCCGGCCATGTGTGGGTCTCCCCTTACCCCTCCACGTGTTGGCCTGATCCAACCTCCTGCCCACCCGCACGACATATGCCACTACATATGTTTCCACATACGACCACGTGTTTCCAGTGTGTAAGGAACATCAACAGTCGATCAGTCAGTCAAGTGTTGTTAGTTTCTCTCCCATTATATGTAAATGAGAGATGTCATGTCACCATTGTTTGTTCTCCCTCAGTCATGTTTGAAGGGGTTTTGAACAAACAAATTAGTATCTCACAATTAACCGGAGTCTGGGGCCCCAGGATGTAGCAACACACGTTTTGATTTGTCGCTGAGGCGGCTCTCCCTCCATGTTGCGGCGGGTAGATGAATGACACCTCACGCTGTGCCGGTGAATTGGCTCTGTGCACGACTCAGCATGTAAAAATCCAGCTTTAAGGAAATATATTATGTTTATTTTAGAATCCCCTTCCAAATCCCCACAACGACACACTCGCTAGTCAGAAAAACCACAAATACAGCTTTTGTTTGACATCCATAATAAAAAGCATGTCTGTATTAGAGCTGGCTGTGACATTTAGGAATACAACAGTGTAATACATACACTGCAGGTTGGAGACCCCAGCACATTCTCCCAGCCTCCCCAGTTTCTCAGATCCTGGAGCCAAAATGCCATGACACAACATTGAGTTTCTTCTTCTTCTCTCTGAAATTCAGTAGAGTTTGCCTCGTATTGTACGCTGCCGCCTCAGACAACTCCTGCTGCGACAGTAAGACGGTGCGTGTAATCAAACAATCCTTAGGGGAAGAATTATTGCGATGTGGAAGTTTTTAAATGAGTCGGGTAATCCCAGGCTCAGACGCTTCTCCTTGCCTCAGAGAAAGACTGGAGAAGACTTCAAAAGAGGGTTTTACTATGGCTCGCCTAGCTCCCGGGCCCCCTTGGAAACAAGTCTTTAGCACCTAAGCTGCATAGTAAATGCAGACCTGGTTGTCCTTAGTTTCCCCATCCTGATTGAGTCCAGATCTGGTCTAGCACATAATTAACCAAGTCATTCAGGAGATCATTGGTCCAATCATTATCAGAGCTGTGAGTCATGACTAGCATGAAGTGGTTACTGGATGATAAAGCTGACTGCTTTCAACAGGTGAGTAGGTAAATACTCTTACCTGACAGATGTCGGTTCAAATTCTCCAGAAATACTCATTCATCGAAGTTGTCAATGAGTGGCAAGCTAAAAAGGAAATGTCAAACAACTGTCTGCCTTTTTACACACATTTAAAACTCTAGGAAGAACCACAATAAATGATTCCCCTCAACAATGAAGAGTGAGTGAAGGATGTGGGCAGTGTATTTTTAGCTCAAGCTACAGAACTTTCGCAGGGCTGGCTGGCTTGACGCACAATGCCAACCTGTGCTGTGTACATGTCTGTGTTGACTCATTGGGGCTTTGGTCTGGCGTAAAGCAGACAGGCGCTTCTATCAAGACAGCGACGGTTAGGGAGAGACGAGCAACGAGCCGAGGCCCTTTGATATATTTTTTTGCCTCAGACTTTCAAGACTTGTTTTCCATCCCGGCCTCAGTGCATCTTGATTTTTATCATCTCTCTCTCTCTGAAATGACAGCTCACAGGTCCCTGTGCCTGCCCCCCCCCCCCCACTCTCAGACATACAGACAGAGAGCGAAAGAGAGATGGAAGGAGGGAGGGAGGGAGGGAGGGAGGGAGGAGGAGGAATGCTTGTTGGTATGCACAGTGTACTGTGTGTGATGTTTACCTTTTCAGCTGTCGCTGCCCCTCCCCTCCCCGCTCCAGTCCGCCAGTGCAGCCTGTCTCACTCACTTGCTCTTATCTCTCGCTCTCTCTTTCTCTCTCTTGCTCGTTCGCTCGCTCTCTTTCTCTCTCGCTCTCGCTCTCTCTCTCTCTCTCTCTCTCCCTCTGTGTGCTTGTTTTATCGGGGACTTGGCGGCTCGCCAGTCTGGGCTGCCTGCCACAGCCGAGGGTACAGTATGTACAGTGAGTCTTGTGCCAGTTTTTTTTTTCTAGCGTTGTTTGTTATGAGAGGGGATTTTTTGTATTTATTATTATCTGTCGAGCAGTTAGTGTTTGCCGTGGCGGTGGTTGAGCCATCAGAGAGAGGGGGGGGTAACTGTTGAATGTAAGAGGAGTCTGGTGGATGTCTAGCACCCATACAGTAAGCTGATGAGTGGGCCACGGTGGGCCGTGGGCCCAATAAAGGAGTGGCATGTGCCTGTGTTTTTCCCCAGGTTAAGGTCACCGTGTCCTGGGAGCCTGCGAGGGCAAGGCAGAGTGGCCTGGAGGAACAGTGACTCAGCTGTTTGGGAACAGGGAAGGGAGAAGCTCAGGCCCTTTTAAGAGGTGTGATGTGAGATGCCCTGGTATCCCTGTTGGTAGAGGGTTGTGGAATAGTCTTGGGACCAGTTGGCCCACAGACTTAGATGATTTATAGTTACATTTTGTAAAGCACATGGATGCTTTATATGATGAGATGATTCCCCTTCTCCCAACCATGGCTGTTCAGGCTCAGTGAGCGGAAAATACACACCATCAAAGCAAGTTTTTATCTCAAAGTCTTTTCTAGATAGAAAAGCGCTAATCCTCTGTTTACAGTACATAAACAGCCAAGAGTTACCAGATTAACCAACTGTATAGGCTGTGAAGTGGCAGAAATGAAACCCTATATGAGCTTTGGCTCGCAAAGCCAACTGAACCTGTACTGTACTGAGATAGATGACTGAATTGATTGATTGAATGTTTAATGGACAGACATGCTGTGCGCACACACATATGCACACACAGAAGCTAGATTAAATTACATACAGTAGACAGACCCACACACACAGGGCCACGTGTGCACGGCGTCCAGACTCCCAGGGCTGTGTCATTAGCAGGCCCGTCCTGGCTGCCCCGGCCTGATTAAGTCTGGGCTCTATTCTCCAGAGGGACCCAGCTCTGGACCTCACTTGACTTCATTAGCTCAGTCGTCTGAGCTAGGCTAGGGAGCAGTCTCGGCCGGCAGCAGGCCCCCTCCCTCCCCACACACAGACACACGCTCAGCAAATACACATGCATGCACTCAGAAACACACACTCCCTCTAATGCACACACACACAAAGGCACATTACATCCAGACGGCGAGACCCAGCCAGGATCACATGGGGGATATTACTGCCGGTGGACTATCAGGAAAAGGGTGTCATGTCTGCTGGAACCTGACAGTACAGCTTGACTCCTCCACTCTGAGGCTATGTGTGTGTACTGTTATTTTCCCTCTTCCGTATTATACCCCCTCACTGACACTTAAAAATGTCTCCAAAGCTTGTTTTGCTGGTGTCAAACTCGGTTAGCCAGCCAGCCACAGCCAGGAAGGACAGTCACCTGTTTTGGGGTTGCCAGATATTTCTGCGATGGCTCACTGTTTGTCCCACAGTACCAGCCCTGGGGGATTCTTCAGCTCCCATTGTTAGCATTGCATTGTCTTTTCTGTCGGTCTTCCTGCTCTAACCCTTACTCGGGTTACTTTGTTAAAAGTGAACACTGGCAACCTAAAAAACCTTGACAGAGGTTGTCTTAGACCCAGTCCATGTCACCAAGCTGACTCTAAATATCAAACTGCATGCCTCTATTGGGTTGTCATTACAGAGCAGAGGAGCCACGAGCCAAGATCTTGGACCTCCCCCTCCTTCCTGCCACCCACCTCATGTCAACCCTGACATAATCTGCTAGTTAACTCTCAGTGCACCTGACTGACACCTGCTCCCACTTCTTTGTACGTGCCATATAAATGGCTAAAGCACTAAGACATTGAAAAATGTGAGGAATTTGGAAAAACGAGTGCTGGGGAGGGGGAGAGGGAAAGGGAAAGAGGAAGCAGGGGGGAGGAAGAGAAAAGCCCAGGCGAAAGTGTTTCTCTTTCTCTCTCTCTTTGGCTCTCGCTCTTTCTCTTTCCCTTTGCCTCTCTCTCTCTCTCTCTCTCTCTCTCTCTCTCTCTCGCTCGCTCGCTCTCTCGCTCTCTCCTGTCTCCCTGCCGTCAGAGCAGAGAGCGAGGAGTGGAGCGGCTCGGCAGAGCTTTCTTGGCCCCGCTCCAGCTCTCCCCTCACAGTGATGACATCATGGTTGTGCCGGCAGGTCTGGATGTTCTGCCAGCATTCCAGCGTGTTTATGATCACTCGCAGATGTGTCCAAGAACATACTGTACCCAAACCATAAATTAATGAAACTTGACTGCCTTCCAAGCCACATATTCCAAAATAGAGAAGGGCCTTGCGAATCAGTACAGGGAGGGGGACGTGGTGGGGGGTTGTGGATGAAAAGCTCTATTAAAAGCTTTGGGGGGGAAAAGGAGAAGAGGAAAAAAATCTAATGGCCATAATGCCCTGTGATTTACATGTATATTTTTCACAACAGCTGACACATAGCTCACCGCCCCAACTCCCTCCCTCCCTCTTCCCCCATCCCTCCCTCTTCCCCCCATCCCTCCCTCTTCCCCCCATCCCTCCCTCCCTCCAGTACATTAGCACAGGATGACAGACGGCGTGGATGAATGGGCCAAGCTTCTGTTTGGCCGTGTGCCCTAACTCCTCTCTGGTGGTTTAAACCCATAATACTTTCCCTGACCTGTTGATGTACATTAAACCCCTATTTAAAACAACACTTGAATTATGTGGGGCGTAAATCTGCCTCCATTATAAAGGTCCAGAAGAGATGATTGGGTCCCTGGCTATAATGGCCTCAGTAATTGTCCGGCAACTTCTCTCCTCATCAAAAAGCGCTTCCGGTCTCCCACACACACACACACACACACACACACACACACACACACACACAGAGGCAGGAGGGAACCAGTTAAGACCTCCATCCACCTGGAATGGGACTTGACTGGTGGAAATAGTGTTCCATCAGTAAACTTTCCCCTTTTTAGCCAGAACTCAATGTACCTACCTGGCTGCACTCTATAAGCCTCTGAAAAAAGGGATATTCTATCTAGGCTGTACAGTATGTGACAAGGATGGCCTGCATCTGCATTGCTTGCTGTTTGGGGTTTTAGACTGGGTTTCTGTATAAGCACTTTGTGACATCTGCTGATTTTATTGTACTGTACACCATGTGAGGTGACGCCTTTGGCTGTTAGTCATCTGTTATTAAGCTATGACAGCACTGGATGGCCCAGTTTAGTTTGCTTGTCACTGTTGGCCATCTCTCTTGATTCTCTTAAACTTCTTGACTATTCCCCCAGTAGGTGAGGCGCTACAGTGTTTGTATCATTGTAGTAAATCACTAATTACTACTGAATGTTGTCTAAATTGGATCCTGTTTCAATAACCTACTATTATATGGTACTTGAGCATTAGTCATTCAATATCTGACCTTGTGTGCTTTATGACTGTTCTCACTAAACGAGTCTCTATCGGCATTCATTGTACCATTCATATAATTATGTCTAGTACTACAAAGCACATTTGTCCCCGGCCTCAGATCTTCACACGAGGTCAATTAAATCGAGTCAACGTATTGATACTTAATGATTTACAATGCTTTCACCTCTTTCAACTTCACGTAGCCCCCATCGAATTACTCCGCCGACAAGACACCTTATTCATACGATACAATAGGATATTCAAAATCGCCTTGTCCGTTAACCATCATCTAGTTAAAGAAACATCTCCGGTGCTAAAAAGAAAACCCAAAAGGAAGCTCCCAACTATCCCATAATACCCCTGTAGAAAAAAGACCTTGATCTTACTCCCTTACTCCTTTGTTGTCAGGGTATTGCAGCTTTAAATCCCTTTGGTTGCTAAGTAGCGAGTGCCCCTGTGCTCTAATGGGCTGATTTGGTATTCAGCTCGATGCCGGCTCTTATTTTTGTATGCGAGATGGTGTGTTTTGTGTGGAGGGTGAGTGCAGTGAGTGTTTTGATGGAGGGTGATTGCGACAGCGTCTGGAGGATGTTTTAGAGTTTTATGAGCTGTACAGTACACTGTGTGCCTTTCTAAAACAGAACACAGCCAATTGAATTTTGGATATGCTTCATTCTTTTTTTTCTCCCTCTGAGCAGCTCCTGTCAGAGACAGGAGGAAAGGGGGTGGGAGGGTGTCACTCACTGGAAAGGAAAGGGGGGTTTCGATTAATTTGTTCTGCTGAAAAACCAAGTGATATGGCAGAAAACACACATACACGTAGACACACTCATTTCAGAGAGAGGGGGAGAAAGCACAAAAGCACGTCTACAAGGGAGAACACATTTGTTAGGTTCACCGTGCTGTGTTAGATGTGTTGGGTTGGGGAGGGCTGTTTGAATGGAGGTGCACCTCATTCTCAGAATGGTGAATGTTGCTCAAGGGGCTGTGCAAGAATCAGGTGGACTTCTTTGTGTGTTCGTAGGTATTTTATTTTTGGAGTCCGTTTTTAGTGTAAGATCCTTGACATTGGCTTAAGGCCCGAACAGGGAAGGGCAGGCACAATAGATCTGTCAGAATGACACAGCCATTTATTGCTTTATTGGTAGTGATAATCATTCTTATCAATTAGCAAGTTCTGAGGAATGCAATAAAGAATGATGAAATAGAATGATAGCATCAACACTAATCCCTTAAATGTCAACCTCGTCCCCTTAACAAGACGTGGAAGTTAATATTCAGGAAGTGATGTGAAGCAGTCATGATTAGAGTCAGAAAAATGCTTGCGAGGAAAGCCAGCAACGCATAATGTTTTGGGCCGAAAGTAATTGCAATTGAGGGCCGACTTTTTGTTAGATTTTATTTATTCACAGTAAAATTTTTGGAACTGCAGGCATAAGGAAACATCGTAACTCAAGTTGCGTCCCCTTTTGGAGTTATTGTGGGTATTTGTTTGCATGTCTCCTGGCAGAAATTACTTGTTTGTGTATTGGGTTCTGTTTGTGTTCAAAGATCAAGGAATTGATACCAGCTGTAAATCTGTGGTTGAAAAGCAGTGGTGTGGTGTTGGAACAGGCGAAAAGGGGGGAGGGGGGAGGATTGCAATGCAATAAAAGAGCCAGGGAAGTGTTCTGGAGGGGGGCTAGGGTAGGGAGGAGTGTGGGGAGCGCGCTTGGTTGTGAGAGAGGCTAAATTTAAATCCTAATTGGCCGACTTCCACAAGCTTGCGGGCATTTTAATGAGTCATAATAACTTCATTTAAAACCAGCTGAGCAGAAATAGATTGGAGAGGAGCCTGTGGCCAGTATGGATTTGTGTTTTTGTCAGGCCCAGACCCCACTCCCTTTCATCGGCCAGAAAGCCGCAGACACGCATGCACATACGTGCACAACACGCGCACACACTGGGGGGACATCTGACTGGGGTTACACATAGTTACAGTTGCTGTGCGTGTGTGCGTGCGCATGTGTTTATTTAAAAATAACAAAATATTCAAAACTATTTGTATCGACGGTATTGAAAATCAAAAATGCCCTGGTGTACGGTATATCGCCCAAGCCTAGTTGTAGCTGCAGTTAATATAACCATTTATGTCAGTCTGACAAACTGTCTGTATATTATACATAGTCTGAATGATCACTGTTAATGTATCTGTGGCTGCCCGTGTTGGTTATTATTTCTCTATACGTAGCCAACTGATTAACCTACTCACCCAGAGGACAGAGAGTTGGCTGGAGAGAGTATGACCAACCTTGCCGTAATTGGAATTGTAAATGGGGAGAGTGAGAGAACATGTGACCTGACTAATCAGACTACGTCACACCCGCATCAAAATATCTCAATTAGAAGGAATTTCTCGGGAGAACGAAAAACAAATCTTGGAAGGAGGAGAATCAGCACTTATCAAAAAATGACTAATTCTCTATCTGGCTTAGCAGAAGAACATTGACATTGTTGTTCTAATGACATAACGACGTATCATACATTGCAATGGGAATAAGATTATCTAGTGTCATCTGTCGCTGTGACTGAAATTAGGAGTGGAATTTGTTGGCACCAGCAGAGCTGGGCCAATCGAGTTTGACCGTGCAGGCACACTTTTTTTTTACAGAGGCAGTCTGGGTATTTAAGCAGGTTCCAGTGAGTGTGGGTGAGCACTGTCGTGTGTTCTAAAATGATCCCACAACCATGCACTTTAGTCTTTCTATTAACTGTCACCACAGAGAATGCATGGCTTTGTGTTTGTGTAATGGTATTAGGGAAATGTGCTATGTCAGACCTGACCACCATTCCAGACTTCATTGAGTCTGCACCCTTCAATTATGTGACAATCAGTTAACAATGTAAAAGTTATATTTCACACATAGTTGTCATTGCTAACAAGCACACAACATTCTGTTGTATGGAGAAATGCTCTATGGTTAAGACCTAAGCTTTCTATCAATACAATATGTTCTTGGTAGATTTTAATTAATAGGAAATTATCTATAAACATGTTATGACAACACTGACGACACTTACATAATTTGCCAGATTGGTCTTGCCGCAACATTCCCCCCAAAAATATGTGAGTCTGATTTAATATTTGTGGGTCATTTTGTGACGGAAATAAACTCTGTCATATGCTACCACAATGCCAACCTAGGAAAAGAAAGCATGATTTGTTTGCCACGTAAACGGACATAAAAGTAAATATCCTCCAAGGCATGGCTTTTATTGCATTATGTAAGTTGGACGATAGCTCTGGGAAGCTTTTAGATCAATTTCTCAGCGCAGATTAGAAAGCTATGAATCCCATTTATGGAAGAGGCTCCCTCATGAAATGCTCTTAGAATATTTTCTATTTTCGGGATGAAGAGACAATCAACACGCTAAGCAAAGATCCACAGACACTGCTTTCATGTATAAAAATAAAAAAAGGGAGAGAGAAAGGGAAAAAATATAAAAGCACTCCCAAAGCCATCTGGAAGTAGCCTGGACACATAAGGCTTGCTTTTATGCTACTAATTCCACTAGGAGGTGCAGCATAAAAGCAGAGTGTGGATATTATGTTATAACTGTTGCAAACTAGTAAATGGCCCCGGAATACTAATCTTGGTGGTCAGGCAGAGGGAGGACTATTTTTGACTGGAGTAAACAGACTGTAGTTTGGGGCTCAGGAAACCTCTCAGAGGAGATGCTTCTGCTCTCTGTTAAATTGATGAGCCGTCTAGCCAGTAGTGCCTTTCAAGTCTGAGCACAGTCAATGGAGCTACTATACTATCCCTTCAGGTGTCAAAAACCTAGTTATAGATTAACTATACTGAACAAAAATATAAACGCAACATGTATATGGTCTCATGTTTCATGAGCTGAAATAAAATATTCCAGAAATGTTCCAGACGCACAAAAAGTGTATTTCTGAAAAGTTGTGCAGATTTTTTTTTACATCCCTGTTAGTGAGCATTTCTCCTTTGCCAAGATAATCCATCCACCTGACAGGTGTGGCATATCAAGAAGCTGATTAAAGAGCATGATCATTACACAGGTGCACCTTGTGCTGGGGACAATAAAAGGCCACTTTAAAAAGTGCAGTTTTGTCACACAACACAATGCCATAGATGTCTCAAGTTTTGAGGGAGTCCACCAGAGCTGTTGCCAGATAATTTAATGTTAATTTCTCTACCATAAGCCACCTCCAACGTCATTTTAGAGAATTTGGCAGTACGTCTAACCGGCCTCACAACTGCAGACCACGTGTAACCACGCCAGCTACCCGAACAGCTGATGAAACGGAGGAGTATTTCTGTCTGTAATAAAGCCCTTTTGTGGGGAAAAACTAATTCTGATTGGCTGGGCTTGGCTCCCCAGTGGGTGGGCCTGGCTCCCAAGTGGATGGGCCTATGCCCTCCCAGGCCCACCCATGGCTGCACCCCTGCCAAGTCATGTGAAATCTATAGATTAGGGCCTAATTTATTTTTTTCTATTGACTGATTTCTTTATATGAACTGTAACTCAGTTAAATCGTTAATTGTTGCGTTTATTTTTGTTCAGTATAGAAAGGACTGTACAGTGGCAGCTTGGCCTATTTTTGCCCAGCTGATTCTTGGCCTTTGTTGGCTCTCGGCCAATGGCCTGTCACGGCTCGAGTGTCGGTTCTATCGTTACTATATCTGTGTCCTGTGGTGCACTGCAGAGTGACTGACTGGGAGCTGCTACGGAGGAAGAGGGCAGCAGATCTAGAATGTGTGGCAGGACATTGTAAAAAGTTTTAGTGAGGAAGTTAATGGCCCGTCACACTGTCCACTTTTGTGAAGAAAAAAATGTTTATGGAAGTGACTTTCTTTTCTCTCTTTTCCATCTCTCGCCCTACTTTTTCCTCCCCTTTTCCACTTCTTCTTGCTAGGAAAGATTATGGCTCATTCCCCCCTCTCAGAAAAACAAATGACATAATGGAAAGAGCATGCAGCAAACTCCTTTTGTGTCATTTGGCAGACACCTTGGCCAAAAATGAAGGTTTTTAGACTATTTAAGGTGAAGTATTTTCACTCAATACTTCTACTTTTGGAATTTGTATAATTTATATCACATTCCGTTTGAAGTCGTAGGCAATAAAACTTTATGTGTGTTTTAACAGGGTGAAAAAAACATTGGATGCAAACGAAATAAACAAGTATGTAAATCAGTGCACCTGAGTGCAGTTAAATGCTGCATGTTTTCCACATTTCCAGTTTGGGTTTTTGGATTTCCTATTTTCTCTGCTTGGCATATCGGACGTTTGTTTCTGTTGGCTCGACGACCATGTGCTCTTAGGTGGACACATCAGATGTCCACATATTTCAGACTGTTCTCGTCTTTAAGGGATAATCTTTATTAATGATGTTCAGCTGTCACCAACAAATCTTCAGGTACATAGAGTCCCCTTGCAATTGGCAATGCATTACGGAAACTCTCACAATCCTTTTGAAAAGGGATTAATACCATCTTGGGTTTGTGCATTTTTAAAGTCTTCTGTTATACATTTCTGTCTGTCTTCGCTCCCAAACAAATATTTTCCCTCCTTTTTCCTGTGTCGCATTTACTGTCCCAGAGGTAATTGTTGCCTGCTGCCCCCAACCCCCAGGCATCCTAACTCTACTCTGGCCTTAATAAACCCAGTAGTTCCTTTGACAACGTGTGACTTGAAAGCAGGAAATAATGGGCCCTAAATGCTAAATCTTTACAGGTTATTGACCTGTGGAGAGAGTGTGTATGCAGCAGGCTCTGCCATCGTTTCAGTTTCCCGTTTCTAGCCCTGTGACCATTTTGTTTCATTGCAGACACTGTAGGACCCACTTGTCAGGAACTGTGCAGAATTTCTACTGCTTCTAAACTAATCGCTCATGCCATCTTTGCGATACTGGGTCAAATACAACAGCACCACATGGTTGTCTTTTATGGCCACAGCTTGTTGTCTTTTGTTACATTTGAATACCAGGTTGCCCTAACTTTGGTTGCTTTTTAGTGGCTGGACTCTTTTACATTGGCCGTTACTTTTGAATGGTACTGTTAAAAGGCATCTAGAGGCATCTGTTGGAACCGGCTTCACGCAGTCATCTTTTTTCCCAGGCCGAATATAAAAGCTGGCAAATGACAACCGAAAACGCCTTCCTTCCCCCCCAGCCTTCCATCCATTTCTCCTAAGCAATAAAGGCATTTACAGCACTGTAAAGACGTCAATTGCTGTATCCATCGGGTTTTCTGTGTCCTGCGGTAGTCGTGGGGGGGCGAGGGTTCACCTCGTGGTCAGACTCTCAGGTTCGTCTGGAAGAAATGGAAGAAAGCTGCTGCCTCCCATCCCCTCGCCAAGACCCAAATCCAAAGGTTATCGCTCAACTCCAACAGTTCAAAGAAGTGTTTATGTCCTGGAACATTCCATGACCTTCCCGGGCCAGGGGGGTGACACAGTAACTAGCTTTGGGTCTAGAGATGTGTGATAGAGAAACGGTCCCCCACTAATCATGGCTACCATTGTGAACTGTGGATGGGACTTTTTCAGTGCATTGGTGTACGTTTAGGCCTGCATTACGCACCAGTGGCCTGTCTGTGTTGGTTCAGTTAACTTGGTTTCAGTGCAAAGAGAGAACCACATCCACTCACATCAAACCATTCAAATGAAAGCTGTCTTACCCTAACAATGTACCAACTACTCGATACAAAAGTCATCCCGAAAGCCATTTGTTTCTGTCATTCCCAACAGTCGCTTTTGAGGACAGCTGGCCCAAACTGGCCTGACCTCCACATTAGGAGTTGATCTCCCTCTGTTGTGGAGACCAAGGCTATTCATATCAGGCCTCTTGGCCCTGAGGAATGGAAGTCTTCCTTGAGGAATGGCCCCTGTGTTGGAGGGAACAGAGGGGGAACAGGGGCAGCCAGCCGGACTGACTTCAGGAGGTCCCGTCCTCATTTCCTGCCACTTCACACCAGCAGAGCCCCAGTGGATCCTCTCTCCGCTCCCCGGCCCGGCTCCTGTTTCCTCCCCAAAGCTTTAAGAGCCCTTTGTGTCCGAGCGCGCCGGACCGAGGGGGAACACGCCAACATGTCATAACTTAAGAACGTTCACCGACCCCATTCCGAAGAAAAAGGGGGAGTAGGAAAAGCCGGAAAACACATGGAACCTTTCACCTCTGTGGCAGAGAGGGGAAAGATGGAAGGTGTTGGGAAGGAAGAGTGAAAGGTAGTTTGTAGGGCTGTGATGATACCAGTATTGCAATATTAAAACACGAAGCAGATCAAACTCTTTTGGTCCTTTAAAAAACCTGCTGTATGTAAAATATAGTGTGCTATAGCTTGGAAAATAAATAATTGTGACTCTGGATGACAACATAATGTTTGTTTCCAACATTAGGGCTGTTTTCCGAAATAAGTTAAATCGTGTTTTGTTTCCTTGCCACGATACTAACGAGTATCACGATACTAGTATTGTCCCGGCCCTAGTCGTTTGGTGGGCTGGTTTGTTTATTTTGGTCTCTTGAGTGGTTGGATAGTTGTTCTGGTAGGATGTAGGGAGGATGTGAATGAATGTGGCTGCTAAGACAAGCAGGCAGGCAATCCGGCCTTCAAAAGGCCCAGACAAGACCGAGGCTCTAACTAGTGTACTGCCTGAACAAGGCTCTGACTGACGTCAGGACGGGAGAGGAAAGGGAGGGGGCGTTATGTGGACTGAGATGCCCCTGGTCTCCCCAGGGCAAGAGCACTGAAAATGGCTTTATTGTACAGAGGAAAAGAGCGAGCAACAGAGAGAGAGAGCAAGGAAGAAAAAAGCCTGTCTGTGACCTACTGGACAGACAAATTGGTTTGCAGGCAAAATGGATTAAGAGATTGAGCAGCAAAAAAACAACAGTGACTGATTGTGCTGAAGCGCATCCATTTTGAGGGTTTGAATTGAAAGACTGCTTTGGTGTGTGTGTGTGTGTGTGTGTGTGTGTGTGTGTGTCTGTGTGCACGCACACGCCCTCACATTCGGCAAGTCAATATTTGTCTGCTTTCCTCGTCTCTAGACATCCTCGTTCTGAGCAGTAGACCATAAAGCTGTCAAATGTGGCCTGAAGATTTTCTCTTTTTATTTCCTTTTTTTTCCCTGCTGATAACAATATCATTGTAAACCAGCTAACCACTCTCCCATGTCCTTATGGCCAGGATTTGCAAGGGGGAAAACAGTTTTATCTTATCTACTGTACAGTATTTGCTCAAACAATCGGTGGAATTCCGAGGATCAGAGTATTTTGTCTGTGGGTCTGTTTGTCTGTCTGTCTGTGTGTGCATGTGCTGCACGTGTCTGTGTAGCTGTATGTCTATTTATATAAATTACTGTATGTGTTTATTAGTCTGTGTTGTGTGCCCTTGGTCTATGTGTGTTGTGTCTGTGTGTGCGTAATACTCTATTGTGTGCGTAACACACTGTGTACCTGTGTGTGTGTTTTGAGAGGAATCCTGTCTGCGGCCCAGGATTTTTGTCTTGGTTGATAAAAAAATGTGCTGCCTGCGGTACACATCTACTTGAGCGAGGGAACACACAGTTCTGGGCTGTCCTTTCCAATTGGCAGTCTCCGTACTGTTCTGTGACTGATAAGAGGGTAGTGTAAATAAAACTGTACAGCACGGCTCGTTACCGCTGAAGGGACAGGAGAGGGAAAAAAGGGAGAGCGTGGTGTCTGTACTCATTGTTCTGACGTGTGTGTGTGTGTGTGTGTGGATTTGTTGAGATTTTTTTTTTGCACTGAGTGTACTGTCTTGCGTAACCCATTTGTGTAGGCTCACCAAACAGCCAGGCTGTGTTTTTGTTGGTGCCTGTGTTTGTCTGCTTGAATATCCCTCCCCCTCTCGCTCTCTATTCCTCTCTCTCTCTCTCTCTCTCTCTCTCTCTCTCTCTCTCTCTCTTTCGATCTGCCCCCTCTCTCGCTCGCTCACTCTCTCTCTCTCTCTCTCTCTGCCTCTCCACAAAAGGAACAAACTGCATCTTCTGTCTGATGAGAAGTGCTGTTGAATGGCATGGTTATGCGATCACATTGAGGGTAGGCTGTGTGTGTGGCGGGGTGGTGCGGCGTGGCTGGACTCCGTTAGATTGGGTTAGCGCAGACACACCGTGGGGTGGGCTACTGGCACTTCCAATCAGGGGTAACCCCCCCCCCCCCTACACAAATACACACTGTAGCCCTCCCACCGTGACCACTCTTCGCTCTCTTCACTCAGCTCGAGTTCCCCCACTGCCCCCCACCTCCCTCCACTCTGTCCCGTGACTCTGTTTTAATCATCATTTGGTGGGTGCTTATATTTGTCTTATTTCACAACATGTACAAGTGTGTATTATACGGCTGTTTGAATTGGAAATGTGTTTTTTTGCAGATCCCAACTCTCCCTGAGACACCCTGAGAGTTGGGTCACAGCCAGGAGCTTTTTGGAGGAGAAGGCAGCGTCCTCTCGCCGCGAAAGGCCATAAACAAAGTGTTCTGTTTCTTTTGAAACACCAAAATCCTGCTGGCAAAATATGTTGTGCAATATTACAGAGGAAGCAAAAGGGGAAGAGTCCATCAGTGGCACGTGGCACAAACCCCCACTCCCCATCCTTTTCCCTGGGTTATTCGAAACAACAGTTGTGCAAGGCCCATTATGTCAGGTTAGGGCCCGGTTGTGGCAACTTGAAGGAGGGAGGCCAAGGAGGGAGGAAGCAGGGGTTGTTAGAGAACAATTATTTTATGGCCACTTCTTTATTTCTCTCTCTGGAGAGGCAAGCAGTTATTTTGAGCCGCAGAGTTGGTGCTGCCACGGCAGACTGTGCTAGGGAGGAGTTTTTCTCCCACCCCTCCTCTCCTCTATCTGGCTACGAGATGCCTTCTATTGATAAATGATAAATAGGAAAGGGGGTGAAAATGTATCACTTTAATTTGGGTTAGGGTTTTTCAGGGGCCCCCTGAACAGGTCCTGCCTGCCGGCTGGGTGGCTGGCTGACTGGGTGCTGTGGCCCCTCTATCGGTCCTCCTCCCCGCTCAGACAGTAATGTCCCACACCAATGAGGTGCCACAGACTTTTTGTCCACATAGTGACACGGGCATTACGCCGCCACTTCCTCTAAGGATTTATGTTCACGTGCCGGGGTGTACACTCCACCGCGGGCCTGTTTAGTACACTGCTTCAGCCTCCCTGGGGAGCGGTTAGTGTTGCACCATCTGTGGGGCCCCGGTTCACTAAGCCTGCGCTGTGCTGGATCCACCCAGGTAAAGACTGAATTGGCTCATGGCCCCTTTTAGTGAGGACTGCTCATGGTTACAGTACGTTGAATGAAACTAGCAGTCAACAAAGCATTATAGTCAATGTTAGGGCCAGGAGTTGTTCTAGACCAGTGGTCGGCAAAAGGCAAACCGCAGGCCAAAACCAGCCTGCAAATGATTTATTTTGGTCCTCCAAAGTTTTTAGTAAAAAATAAAATATGTATTCTTTTTTTTATTTTTTATTTTTATTTTATATTTAATTTAATGATTTTAATTTAAAGTATTCCCACAAATAAAAAAGAGAAACGTGATCATGTCCCAATGTAATCAAGGTATGAAATTAATGTTATTTTCAAATACAATCTGTTTTTGGCCTTACTTGTGGTAATTTTACAGTGTACAAATTATAATTATGTTCCTACCCCCAGACCATCCACTGGGACAAAAATGGGCCCGCAGCTGAATCTAATTGCCTACCCCTGTTCTAGACCATGTGACCCAACCAGGAAAAACTCCTGACCCTATAATATCCAATAACCTCCATTGGTCTGGAAGAAACAGGGGGAGCTGATTTTATTAATGCACATTTAAAATGTCATATTCTGTCTATATCTCACCTGAACACGGTTCCCTCTCCAAAGGTTAAGTATCTTTTAACGGACTAATTGTGCCATATGTTCAACATCCCTGGCCTTACGTTGCCTTAAAATATGCAGAAAATCAAGGGTATTACTTTGGCAAGTTTTTTTTACTGAAGGCCATATTTCTGAATAAGAAATGGCTATAGGAACGAATGCCTTGTGCTGTGAGTGTGTGAAATGACAGTTAAGGTCTAGTACAATAACTAGAACAGTTACATAAGTTGTAACTGGAAAACGTACTACTCCACCTTGTCCATCATGTATCAGTGTAACTTGTCTTCCTCAGACTAACAGTGCAGCTGATTTGTAATATTGTTGCGAAACCGACACCCAGTTTCTCTCCATCTCGAAGACAAAAAAAAGTTATGAGAATTGACTTCCTGTTTTGATTTGCTGCTGCCGCCGGAGGGTGTCGTAACCCTTGGAGACAATGACAAGAACAGAACAGCCAAGGTCTGGTTTAGGGTTCTCAGTCTCCTGGGATCAGGACCACACAGGAAACAGAACAGACCTGTTTGATATCTGGGTGGCGCAGGGCAGCCAGTTAGCGAGCCTTGACGTGCTCCCATAGCACCCACTGTTTGTGTTTGCTAAATACTAATGCTAGACCTCAGCTCCTCATACTGCACTCATACAGTTCAATTCAATAAACGTTATTTTGTTATTGCCCCTGGCTGGGGAATAAATCAAGTTTATTGAACTGAATTGGATTGTAGAAGTGCAGTGTGAAGAGGAGAGGTCCAACGTTGGCACATGTTCCCATACTGCGCTAATAAAGCTGCTCAGACACAATGGCTCATGAAATATTCAGTACTATGTCAATAACAAGTTTCAAGATAGGAAAATCACTTATACATCTGAGTTTGCTTGTTGCGGGTGCGTGGGAATTGTTTTTGATGATATCTTAAAAGAAGAACCTGCACACTGCTCTTGGCAGTATCACTTTGTTTATTTAAATACACAAAATTGTATGTCTGTTCCGAAGGCTTTGTAATACTACAACACACATATACAGTGGGGAGAACAAGTATTTGATACACTGACGATTTTTAGGTTTTCCTAATTACAAAGCATGTAGAGGTCTGTAATTTTTATCATAAGTACACTTCAACTGTGAGAGACGGAATCTAAAACAAAAATCCAGAAAATCACATTGTATGATTTTTAAGTAATGAATTTGCATTTTATAGCATGACATAAATATTTGATCACCTACCAACCAGTAAGAATTCCGGCTCTCACAGACCTGTTAGTTTTTCTTTAAGAAGCCCTCCTATTCTCCACTCATTACCTGTATTAACTGCACCTGTTTGAACTCGTTACCTGTATAAAAGACACCTGTCCACACACTCAATCAAACAGACTCCAACCTCTCCACAATGGGCAAGACCAGAGAGCTGTGTAAGGACATCAGGGATAAAATTGTAGACCTGCACAAGGCTGGGATGGACAATAGGCAAGTAGCTTGGTGAGAAGGCAACAACTGTTGGCGCAATTATTAGAAAATTGAAGAAGTTCAAGATGACGGTCAATCACCCTCGGTCTGGGGCTCCATGCAAGATCTCACCTCGTGGGGCATCAATGATCATGAGGAAGGTGAGGGATCAGCCCAGAACTACACGGCAGGACCTGGTCAATGACCTGAAGAGAGCTGGGACCACAGTCTCAAAGAAAACCATTAGTAACACACTACGCCATCATGGATTAAAATCCTGCAGCGCAAGCAAGGTCCCCCTGCCCAAGCCAGCGCATGTCCAGGCCCGTCTGAAGTTTGCCAATGACCATCTGGATGATCCAGAGGAGGAATGGGAGAAGGTCATGTGGTCTGATGAGACAAAAATATAGCTTTTTGGTCTAAACTCCACTCGCCGTGTTTGGAGGAAGAAGAAGGAGTACAACCCCAAGAACACCATCCCAACCGTGAAGCATGGAGGTGGAAACATCATTCTTTGGGGATGCTTTTCTGCAAAGGGGACAGGACGACTGCACCGTATTGAGGGGAGGATGGATGGGGCCATGTATCGCGAGATCTTGGCCAACAACCTCCTTCCCTCAGTAAGAGCATTGAAGATGGGTCGTGGCTGGGTCTTCCAGCATGACAACGACCCGAAACACACAGCCAGGGCAACTAAGGAGTGGCTCCGTAAGAAGCATCTCAAGGTCCTGGAGTGGCCTAGCCAGTCTCCAGACCTGAACCCAATAGAAAATCTTTGGAGGGAGCTGAAAGTCCGTATTGCCCAGCGACAGCCCCGAAACCTGAAGGATCTGGAGAAGGTCTGTATGGAGGAGTGGGCCAAAATCCCTGCTGCAGTGTGTGCAAACCTGGTCAAGACCTACAGGAAACGTATGATCTCTGTAATTGCAAACAAAGGTTTCTGTACTAAATATTAAGTTCTGCTTTTCTGATGTATCAAATACTTATGTCATGCAATAAAATGCAAATGAATTACTTAAAAATCATACAATGTGATTTTCTGGATTGTTGTTTTAGATTCCGTCTCTCACAGTTGAAGTGTACCTATGATAAAAATTACAGACCTCTACATGCTTTGTAAGTAGGAAAACCTGCAAAATCGGCAGTGTATCAAATACTTGTTCTCCCCACTGTAAGTACAGTTAGTATGGTTTCTACAGTGTAGTTGGCCTATGTCATGGTTCATCCTATTTAACTACTGCTGTACACACCTTTTCTATTAATATACTGTCCATATTGTCTATACACACACATCCATATTTAACACCCTCCTGTCTCCTCTCCTGTGTTACAGCTGGTGAGAAGGCCATTGTCTGTGACCAGTGTGGAGCCCAGTTCCAGAAGGAGGATGCTCTGGAGGCTCACAGACAGATCCACACATGTAAGAACACAGCCACCGCTTCTGCTTCAATAAGGCTTTACACGTGTACGGGCCATGTTCCCCCATCACTCTCTGTGTTAGGGAGAATTGTGATCTCTTTGAAACAGTTGCTCCACTCCCACCATGGTCTTGTACACCATCTAATTCTGTGTCTGTTGTGTGAGTGTCTACAGTATGGTCTTGAGTTTAAAGTTCTAACTAATTCAGGCGAAACAGGTCAGATTGATGGCTATAAATATGGCAAAAAAAGCATTCAATTTTGTTTGCCTAAATGGTCTGAAGCATATTGAGTAACATCGTATGCTTGTTGACCTTAATGATATTTTACTCATTATTTAGTGTGTTGTTTTTACACCACAGTGAGTTTAAATTAGGCAATGTCTTATAGCTCTTGCCACTGTTCGAAGCAGAAAGACCCATCAGTGGACATATCCATACCCGTGTCACCGCGTTAAGTGCTAGTAACCATGGCTTCTGGTATAAAGCCGAACCCCCCTGAGTTATGGTTATAAGCCGGCAGGCTCGCGCCACAGTGGGCAGTGGAAGGTGGGGGTCTGGGACCTACCGCCCACTGGCTAGCTGGCTGGGGCTAGATCATATCATGCCCTTTAATAAAGCAGTGGTAATCAATGCGGGACGGGGGGGTGCCTTTCACTTGGCAAGCCAGTCTTGTTTATCAGCGACATGAGGATGGTGATGTCGCCCGGTGCCAGGAACCAAATCTTTCCAGCAGATTCCAAAAAGCACTCACTGACATGCATACAGTGCCTTCGGAAAGTATTCAGACCCCTTGACTTTTTCCACATTTTGTTACGTTACAGCCTTATTCTAAAATGTATTACATTGTTTTATATCATCAGTCTACACACAATACCCCATAATGACAAAGCAAAAACAGGTTTTTAGAAATGTTTGCTAATTTATACAAAATCAAAAACAGAAATATCACATTTACATAAGTATTCAGACCCTTTACTCAGTACTTTGTTGAAGCACCTTTGGCAGCGATTACAGCATCGAGTCTTCTTGGGTATGACGCTACAAGCTTGGCACCCCTGTATTTGGGGAGTTTCTCCCATTCTTCTCTGCAGATCCTCTCAAGCTCTGTCAGGTTGGATGGGGAGTGTTACTACACAGCTATTTTCAGGTCTCTCCAGAGATGTTCGATAGGGTTCAACTCCAGGCTCTGGCTGGGCCACTCAAGGACATTCAGAGACTTGTCCCGTAGCCACTCCTGCATTGCCTTGGCTGTATGCTTAGGGTCGTTGTCCTGTTGGAAGGTGAACCTTCGCCCCCAGTCTGAGGTCCTGAGCGCTCTGGAGTAGGTTTTCATCAAGGATCTCTCTATACTTTGCTCCGTTCATCTTTGCCTCGAGCCTGACTAGTCTCCCAGTCCCTGCCGCTGAAAAACATCCCCACAGCATGATCTGCCACCACCGTGCTTCACCACAGGGATGGTGCCAGGTTTCCTCCAGACGAGACGCTTGGCATTCAGGTCAAAGAGTTCAATCTCGGTTTCATCAGACCAGAGAATCTTGTTTCTTTAGGTGCCTTTTGGCAAACTCCAAGCGGGCTGTCGTGCCTTTTACTGAGGAGTGGCTTCCGTATGGCCACTCCATAAAGGCCAGATTGGTGGAGTGCTGCAGAGATGGTTGTCCTTCTGGAAGGTTCTCCCATCTCCACAGAGGAACTCTAGAGCTCTGTCAGAGTGTCCATCAGGTTCTTGGTCACCTCCCTGAACAAGGCTCTTCTCCCCCGATTGCTCAGTTTGGCCTTGGTGGTTCCAAACTTCTTCCATTTAAGATTGATGGAGGCCACTGTGTTCTTGGGGATCGTCATTGCTGCAGACATTTTTGGGTACCCTTCCCCAGATCTGTGCCTCGACACAATCCTGTCTCGGCGCTCTACGGACAATTCCTTCGACCTCATGGCTTGATTTTTGCCATATATAGACAGGTGTGTGCCTTTCCAAATCATGTCCAATCAATAGAATTTACCACAGGTGGACTCCAATCATGTTGTAGAAACATCTCAAGGATGATCAATGGAAACAGGATGCACCTGAGCTCAATTTCGAGGCTCATAGCAAAGTGTCTGAATACTTATGTAAATAAGGTATTTCTGTTTTTTATTTGTAATAACAAATTGTGGTCCAGATTGCGTAGATTGCTGAGGATTTGTAAAAAAATATATCAATTTTAGAATAAGGCTGTAACGTAACAAAATGTGGAAAAAGTCAAGGGGTCTGAATACTTTCCAAAGGCACTGTATGTGGCCGATGATTCTTAATTTAGAAGAGTGGCCGACTCGGGTTTCTCTCCACTCACAGTTGGCACCGTGTGTGTGAGTGTGTTGATCTGCCACTGCTTGAAACTGTAAGAAGGGTGACTAGGTGTGTTGTGACTGTTGGACTCCAGAGTGTGGCAGATGGGTCACAACCTCCGGTGTGTGTAGCGTTGATGTGTGTGACCCGCAGTTTACTGGGTTACAGCCATTCTATCACTCCACACTTATGTGCCGCAGTTTACTGGGTTACAGCCATTCTATCACTCCACACTTATGTGACCGACCAAACAACAAGCCATCCTCTTTCAGAACTATGGACTGGAAATGTGATCCAAGCTATGTTCTCCTGTAGCTATATCATCCTCAATGTCTTCCCAGGTGGTACATTTCACTCTTCCTATTTCTCAAATGAAAACATTTTCAGTAGATATAGTTTTGTTGTACTCTAATTCATTGAGAATTAGCCATTGTTAGGATGATGTTACTCAACCTGCAGGAAAGTCATGCTCTGGTTTGTATTTGAAATGGGTGGAGCTCGTCTGTGTACTGCAGTAGAAAAATTCCCCAACAGAATCAGGATAGACTCTGTGACACCCAGTATCATGGAGGCATTGACACTGTCTCATCCAAGCCTAACGCGAACAACTTCCCAGAGCAAACTTGGTGGCCCCGCATTTTTTGACAGGCATGTCTCAGGGCTAGCCGCACTTGAGCAGGCCCCCTATTTGACAGCGGCGGGGGCCTCCGGAGGGGCCTTGACCAATCCAGGGGTACCGGAGTAAAGAGGGGTTAAACAAGGCTAATGATCGGACAGGCATACCAGTGGAAAGGAAGGCAGCTCTAAATATAGCATTCCAGTCTGGACTAGAAAAATGGGCAACACGACTTGTCTTCCTGCCAGGTATTGGAACAGCAGTGAGGCCAGTCTCCCCCGAGGCCCGCCAGGCTTATATTTTAAAATGTGCTCTAACGCATGGCTAGGCTGATACTCCGGCTCCATCCCGCAATATGCTCACCCATATGCTTAGCTTTACTCAGTCTACTAGCTCTGGAAAATGGGTTGTCACCTAATTATGTTTGTGTGTGGCTCTGTGTGTGCGTGTGGCGATACATAACTTTACTGTACACTGTCAGGAAGGGGATTATTCATACTTGAAAGCGTTTAGAACGTTTCCAGTAAGCGTGACTCGTGTAAGGTGAGATTGAGAGGTGAATGAACAGTGAGGAATCACTCTGTTCTGTTTACACTCGCTCTGCTACACAGACATTTTTGAATGACACAAAGTTCGCAATGAGATGCAATGTACACCTTTTTCGAAGTAAGAAAGAGCTCCTCTGGGAGCTGCTTTGTCCATCCAACCCCAGAGAAAACAAACTGTTACTTAACAGCTAGAGATTTCTTCCTCCCCACTCACCTTCTACCCCCTCATCCACAGTCCGGTGGTTGTGTGACTATGTTGCACCTGCTATGTAAATAGTTAATGACCGTCGACATGGAGGTGGTGTTTAGGATGACCAGAGTTTTGCGTGGCGTTGTTAACATCCAGGTCTCAGATTCCTGCTGGCAACACAGGCCGACACAGAGGGTACAGAAGGGCAGAGAGCTAAGGCCTGTTCTCACCTGTTCCCCTCATGCAGTCATCGCACCTTCGACTCTCTCCCTCCACCGCTGAAATACTCTGTCAAACTGTCTGTTTTTTACTGTACATTTTAAACTTTGGATGAAAGACTTGAAATAAAATTATAATTATATAAAGATATAAGTTCTTGTGCAATTGAAGACCTATTATTTTCCTTTGTAATGACTGTAATAATAAATAAATAAATAAAAACACTGTTTTTGTACAGTGGTCGAACACCAGACAGAGGAAAACATAGGAGGGGAAAACATTGTTGACCATCAAAGCCAGATGTTATCTGAGCAGCTGCTTGGCAGCAAGGGGTGTTGTTCTCAAATGACAATATTTGGCCCTGAAGTCATGCCCATTTCTGGGTAATGCTGCTCCTTCAATGGGCACTATTGTGGCATCCCTTCTGGCCAGTTGACGTCAGAAGTATCAGCTGCCGCAGCGCTTCTTTAACCGCTCAGACTCACACTGCTTGTGAAACAGGCCGAATCCGAGGCTTTATAGTTAGTGTTACTTTGTATGTGCTTAGGTTAGGTTATATCCCTGTGCATGCATGTACAGTACTCAGAACATGCACAGTATGTACACATGAATGTATGTGTTCACGCAGTAGGCTACTCCACTGCACTGCTCCCGCACACTCTGCACTGCCCTGGTCTGGCTTACCTAATTTTTAAGGGCAGCCAAACCTGACTCCCACCTACAGTGGGGGAAAAAAAGTATTTAGTCAGCCACCAATTGTGCAAGTTCTCCACTTAAAAAGATGAGAGAGGCCTGTAATTTTCATCATAGGTACACGTCAACTATGACATACAAAATGAGGAAATAAAATCCATAAAATCACATTGTAAGATTTTTAATGAATTTATTTGCAAATTATGGTGGAAAATAAGTATTTGGTCAATAACAAAAGTTTCTCAATACTTTGTTATATACCCTTTGTTGGCAATGACACAGGTCAAAAGTTTTCTGTAAGTCTTCACAAGGTTTTCACACACTGTTGCTGGTATTTTGGCCCATTCCTCCATGCAGATCTCCTCTAGAGCAGTGATGTTTTGGGGCTGTCGCTGGGCAACACAGACTTTCAACTCCCTCCAAAGATTTTCTATGGGGTTGAGATCTGGAGACTGGCTAGGCCACTCCAGGACCTTGAAATGCTTCTTACGAAGCCACTCCTTCGTTGCCCGGGCGGTGTGTTTGGGATCATTGTCGTGCTGAAAGACCCAGCCACGTTTCATCTTCAATGCCCTTGCTGATGGAAGGAGGTTTTCACTCAAAATCTCACGATACATGGCCCCATTCATTCTTTCCTTTACACGGATCAGTCGTCCTGGTCCCTTTGCAGAAAAACAGCCCCAAAGCATGATGTTTCCACCCCCATGCTTCACAGTAGGTATGGTGTTCTTTGGATGCAACTCAGCATTCTTTGTCCTCCAAACACGACGAGTTGAGTTTTTACCAAAAAGTTATATTTTGGTTTCATCTGACCATATGACATTCTCCCAATCCTCTTCTGGATCATCCAAATACACTCTAGCAAACTTCAGACGGGCCTGGACATGTACTGGCTTAAGAAGGGGGACACGTCTCGCACTGCAGGATTTGAGTCCCTGGCGGCGTAGTGTGTTACTGATGATAGGCTTTGTTACTTTGGTCCCAGCTCTCTGCAGGTCATTCACTAGGTCCCCCCGTGTGGTTCTGGGATTTTTGCTCACCGTTCTTGTGATCATTTTGACCCCACGGGGTGAGATCTTGCGTGGAGCCCCAGATCGAGGGAGATTATCAGTGGTCTTGTATGTCTTCCATTTCCTAATAATTGCTCCCAAAGTTGATTTCTTCAAACCAAGCTGCTTACCTATTGCAGATTCAGTCTTCCCAGCCTGGTGCAGGTCTACAATTTTGTTTCTGGAGTCCTTTGACAGCTCTTTGGTCTTGGCCATAGTGGAGTTTGGAGTGTGACTGTTTGAGGTTGTGGACAGGTGTCTTTTATACTGATAACAAGTTCAAACAGGTGCCATTAATACAGTTAACGAGTGGAGGACAGAGGAGCCTCTTAAAGAAGAAGTTACAGGTCTGTGAGAGCCAGAAATCTTGCTTGTTTGTAGGTGACCAAATACTTATTTTCCACCATAATTTGCAAATAAATTCATTAAAAATCCTACAATGTGATTTTCTGGAGAAAAAAAATCTCAATTTGTCTGTCATAGTTGACGTGTACCTATGATGAAAATTACAGGCCTCTCTCATCTTTTTAAGTGGGAGAACTTGCACAATTGGTGGCTGACTAAATACTTTTTTTCCCCACTGTATATCACCTCTCATATAGCTCCGGAGGGTTCCACCTCACAAGTCACTGGTGGAATTACATTATAGCACCACATATTGATCATTGAGCAACACGCTTGAACGACGCACCCCTCTCACACGAGACACACCCCTCTCACACAAACCATATCTTAATGGTTTAAACTAGTTATAAGAGACACACTAGATCTTGCCAGGAGATTCCATGTCCCGATGTGACTGTTGAGCTTGATGACATAATATGAGTGCGATCAATGCATCTACAGTGGCGAGAGCAAGTTTAACTGCAGATGGTTATGCACTGTCGGTTTTTGCCCCCCTCTAGAGTTGAGTGCAAATACAGTAGGGTAATATCCATGAACAGTGTTCGAGTTTCTGTGTAGATAGAAGTGGACCCGCCTATCATGCAAATGATCTGAATGGCACCTTCTGGCATTGGAAGCTCATCGGATTTCGTCCATGTTTGGGAAGCGAACCAACGTGTTTTCCATGAGATGGTGGTAGTCCTGGTTATTGACGAGCCCTCTGACCACTCCTCAGTGAACATCCCGAAATAATGGAAGGGACTACCCCTCCTTTTCTATCCCTCTCTCCCTCCCCCCTTTCCTCCCCTCCTTTTTAAGTCTTGTTTTACAGGGAAAATATGCTAAACATTTTGGAGAGGCAACAGTTGGTTTAGCCGGTGGGAACACGGCGTGACTCCAGCGGCCGGGCCACAGAGTAAACAGTTTCTTTCTCAAGACAGAAATAATTTGAACAGTGAGCGAGAGAAAAGGGAGGACAACACGCCTGTGAGGCCTCTCTTTCTTTCCTTCTTTCTCTCGCTTTCCCTCCCACCACCACTTTGTTTTTCTCTCCCACATCTGAAAATGTTCACACTGGTGGCCTCCCAATCAGTCCCCCACACCCCCCAATTAAAGGACTCTCCTAAATTAGACCACTGCCACCGGTGCACAGGGGTCACGTCAAAAGTGTTGATTATCTCAATCACATTAGGCGAATGGGAGCGTCTGTTTAGCATTTAGTTAATTGTGACGTTATTAAGTTGTCAGTGAGCATTAGAGCCACGATGAACAGTGCGTGCGTTTGTGTGCGCGTGTGCGTGCGCGTGTGTGTGCCCAACACAGCCTTGCTATGGAAGCGTTTCTGTTTGCCAGAAAAATCTATCTTAAATTCTTGTGAGTGTTTATGTGGAAATCAAGGTTGAATAAATAGATGTATTACCACACCGACAATAACAACATTTATTCAGCACAAACCATCTAGAAATGGTAACTGGAGGTACGTGAAGGTTATTGGGTAGCGTTTCATTTTTGATTGTCGTGTTAGTGTTAGCACCCCAACCCCCCGCTGCGGTCATCGGGTGCACAGTAATGCTGATGAGCATGGCTAAATGCTAGCCACCATATTTCACTAGCCATTCATTATTGAGCAAACTGTCCCTCACTCTGGCAGATTACCCATTTGTCTGTCTGACTGCTGAATGCCCGTGGAGGGCACCCAGGGTCGACGCAGGTATCGTATTTTTAGAGGCCTCTTTCCCTGTAAACCACAGTGGAGTGCACTTGTAGCAAATGTCTTTGTCCCTTCTTAGTGCCCCATTGAGGCATAGTTGTCATAAAAGTGTACTGTGTATGTTTTTATGTCGATTTTTGTGTCCTTATAAACCACTATGAATTGCAAGGACACTTTTGGCTGATGTAAAAGTATTTGTCCCCTGTTAGGTCATCAGGTGTAATGCAGAGATCTGTGTCCTTGTGAGACCTGCAGTGACAGTTGATGGGACGGCTAAACTGTCCGTCAATGTAGAGAGGCAGGGATTGGTCCCTGTGATGATCCTTCCTCCCAGGTGATGCCTAGTTCCCACCGAAGGTCACAGGGTTTGGAGGGAGGGATCCTGTATCTCCTAAATATACCACAAGAATGGGCCCACCCCGACCGACCCCCTTCTGATTGAAAGAGGAGACTGAAAGGAGAATCCTTTTGATGTTACTGGTAATCAGAACTCAACCATTCCCGTTGTGTTTTCACCTATAGTTTTGCCCACAGTCTTTTTTCATTCATCATCCTGTGTGAATGCTCTTGATAGGTGAAAAGACTGAAAGCGAGTGAGAATACATCAGGGTCATTTGACTTTGTGGGAGAAGTTTAAAAGGTGGCATAGGCCAAGCTTTGAAACCCAAACCTCCCACTGTCCCAGTTAAAATAGTTGTGCTATGCAGTATGGGTAACATTTGCTCAAGTCCAGTTAAAGAAATCTTTCAGCTGAATGTCATTCAGAATTGGTGTTATTGCAGTTGCCTTGGGCCATTACTCTTCTCTATTTTTACAAATGATTTGCCACAGGTCTTACACAAAGCTAGAAGGATTTTTGCGGATGATTCCACACTCTACATGTCAGCACCCAAACCAGTGAGGTCACTGAAATTCTAAATAAGTAGTTAGTCAGTATCAGAATGGGTGATTGATAATGCACTAGTCTTAAATACATCTAAAACTAAAAGCATTGTATTTGGTTCAAAACTGTCTCTAAGACCTAAACCTCATCTGGAATTGTGTAAAAAGGGTGTGACCGTTGAGGAAGCTGAACTCGTAGGAGTAACATTGGATGGTCAGTTATCATGGTCAAGTCATATTGACAAAGTTGTTGTGAAGATGGGGAGAGGTATGTCTGTTATAAAAAGATGTTCTGCGTTTTTGACACATAAAATGTATTAGTTGTTCAGGCTCTGGTCTTGTCCCATCTTTATTACTGTCCGATTATATGGTCAAGTGCAGCAAAGAAAGATCTAGCAAAGCTGCAGCTGGCTCAAAAGAGAGCAGCACGCCTTGCCCGTAATCTCAATTTGGTTGAGGTCGGGGGATTGTGGAGGCCAGGTCATCTCATGCAGCTCTCCATCACTCTCCTTCTTGGTAAAATAGCCCTTACACAGCCTGGAGGTGTGTTGGGTCATTGTCCTGTTGAAAAACAAATGATAGTCCCACTAAGCCCAAACCAGATGAGATGGCGTATCGCTGCAGAATGCTGTAGTAGCCATGCTGGTTAAGTGTGCCTTGAATTCTAAATAAATCACAGACAGTGTCACAAGCAAAGCACCCCCACACCATAACACCTCCTCCTCCATGCTTTACGGTGGGAAATACACATGCGGAGATCATCCGTTCACCCACACTGCGTCTCACAGCGGTTGGAACCGAAAATCTCCAATTTGGACTCCAGATCAAAGGACTAATTTCCACCGGTCTAATGTCCATTGCTCGTGTTTCTTGGCCCAAGCAAGTCTCTTCTTCTTATTGGTGTCCTTTAGTAGTGGTTTCTTTGCACCAATCGACCATGTAGGCCTGATTCACACAGTCTCCTCTGAACAGTTGATGTTGAGATGTGTCTGTTACTTGAACTCTATGAAGCATTTATTTGGGCTGCAATTTCTGAGGCTGGTAACTCTAATGAACTTATCCTCTGCAGCAGAGGTAACTCTGGGTCTTCCATTTCTGTGGCGGTCCTCATGAGAGCCAGTTTCATCATAGCGCTTGATGGTTTTTGCAACTGCACTTGAAGAAACATTCAAAGTTCTTGAAATGTTCTGCATTGCCTGACCTTTAAGACCTTCATGTCTTAAAGTAATGATGGACTGTCGTTTCTCTTTGCTTATTTGAGCTGTTCTTGACATAATATGGACTTGGTCTTTTACCAAATAGGGCTATCTTATCCCCCCCTCACCTAATTGAAATGCATTCTAGGTGTCTACCTCATGAAGCTGGTTGAGAGAATGCCAAGAGTGTGCAAAGCTGTCATCAAGGCAAAGGGTGGCTATTTGAAGAACCTCAAATATAAAATATATTTTGATGGTTACTACATTTTGGTTATTTCATAGTTTTGATGTCTTCACTATTATTCTACAATGTAGAAAATAGTAAAAAAATAAAGAAAAACCGTTGAATGAGTAGGTGTTCTAAAACTTTTGACCGCTAGTGTAAGTACCTGACGATAGACACAAGGAAGCACATTAGATCTGCAGGACAACAGTATGTTGATGGCTGTAGATTTGTGATTGGTCTGTTAGCATGGAAATAACTGAATTAGCAGGGAGCTAATGTGACCATTACAATTAGAGCATGTATGCTAACTCGCTCTAACAGCAATAAAATACAAAAGCACATCCCAGGATGCCCACAATATTTAACAGGTACTGCACACATAGTCTAGTGGTTAAGAGCATTTGGCCAGTAACCGAAAGGTCGCTGGTTAGAATCCCCGAGCCAACTAGGTGAAAAATGTCGATGTGCCCTTGAGCAAGGCACTTAACCTTAATTGCTCCTGTAAGTCGCTCTGGATAAGAGTGTCTGCTAAATGACTAAAATATTAATATATACACATCAGAACATGTACATAGTGAACTCGTACACATTGTAAATATGAAAATAGACGTTTCAGAACGTGACCTACCACTTGCATGTCAATATTAGACTGGGAAGAATTTAAGTTAGCAATCTCCCTCTATCTGCAAGCATGACCAATGGTATAACACCTTATTGATATGTAAATTCAACCAACCAATAGGAATACATAAACATCGAATACATATTTCTGCAGTGTCAAGTGAAAACATAACCAACCCTGTTACACATATACAGAACTAACATCAACAACATGCATGCCAGTCTTTCCAGGTCAAGGGTTGACGAGATTAACTGCTTCTCTTCTAGTTTGTATGAGAAGTATTACTGTAATGTATATTCCAGATTGTCTGCATAATCAAATAACATTCAGCTCAGACACCCATACATATACCCCACAAGACATGCCAACAGCGGTCTCTTCACAGTCCCCAAGTCCAAAACGAATTCACGGCAACGCACAGTATTATACAGAGCCAAGGTCGCATGGAACTCCCTTCCATCTCCAATTACTCAAGCAAAATTACCTTTAAAAAAAGATGAAACATCTCATGGAACGGCAGGGACTGTGAAGGGACACACACACACACTCTAACACACACACAGTTGTTTTATTATTATTATTATTTGTATTATTTTTTATTTTGTTTGTATATCGTTGTATTTGACATTTGTGTGACTGTCCTTGTCTATCAGTGTACCAGTGTGTTGTTTCTTGTCATGTTTTGTGTTTTTTATGGACCCCAGGAAGAGTAGCTGCTGCTTCTGCAAAAGCTAATGGGGATCCAAATAAACAAATACATATTGTAATAGTGGATCTATCAACCTCTTCTGCAGCCCTAAAAGGCCTTAAACTCAACGCTCCTCTTCTTTCCACTCTCCTAGACAGATAACTATTTTTCTCCCTCCATCTCGCTCACTCACTTCCCAAAATAAGAAGTGTACAAGTGGTCTGAGTCAGTATCAGTGGCCAAATTAAATCAAGTGCAGACCTAGACTACAATCTCTTCTTCTTCTCCCTCCATTTTCTTCTCTCTGCTCCCCTCTCCAAACAAATGTTTTCCCCAGATAGGATATAAATGTGTTTTCCAGGCGTAGGGATGCTCAGCCGGCCTGATAGACACCATGCGATGGCAGGCCAAAACCCAGAAGTAATCATCCGCCGTGGCAGGAATGTTTAGCCTTTAGGCCAAATGTAAATTCCCACAATGAGCTGCGCGTTTATTGACTGGGCCTCGTGCATTTTGAGGCGTCTATGCGAGGGGCAGTGTGTGTGAGTGTGCACCGACACAGCTTCCTTCCACCGCCTACCCCAGCCAGTGAGAAGTACCCAACCAGGCCTCTCGGTTCTCTAGCCTCTGGGTCGCGGCTTAGAAGGTGTCGTGGTGGCATTGTGGCATCGCCACGGGAACATGGGGAACAACACTGTTTTGGGGGTAGTGAAGGAAGAGCCTGTTGAAGAAGGGGGGGGGGGGGGTTCTGGCAGCAAATTGGGATATCAGAATCCGTTTGGCGGAGCAGTCGGGGAGAATCCCTCAGTGCGAGCGGGCTTTGTGGCGCATTGTTGGCGAGAGACTGCAGCGCGCGTCCGGAGGGGGAAATAAAAAGTTTTGTAGGGGAGATTATGGACTCCCGGAGGTTCGGCGATTCACGCTCCGTAAAAGAAAGCCAGCAGGAAGCTGGAGAAGCTGGGCAATCTGGCCGCCAAACCCCCTCGCCCTCGGAGATGTCTCTCAGCACATTACAATACGACCCCAGCAGCCCATCATGTGTCCAACACGAATTAACTCCCCCAGATTCAACATTCACAACACTGTAGCCTGGCTATCTTCCTGTTTGTCTCTTTGTCACCTTGAAATATTCCTGCCACATATTAACCTTGTGGCGTGGTGGCTTTGAATAGGGAAGGATTCACCAGAGAAGGAACAGAGGCCTGGCCATCACAATAGCCAAGGCCCTTTTGTCCACAGTGGTATTAGGAGTACATTTCCCTGCATAATTAGATTTGAGCTGTTTGCGGACATCTTTAGAAGTGTTTCGTCGTGTAAAAAAACAGTGTGATGAGGCCACTTTTAATTTACAGTGCAAATACCTTTCGATTAGCACAGAGGGAATTGGTAGAGGAGAGATGGAGGTTGACTTGCTTTCTTATTTGTTGTTGTCGCCACAGAAAGAGGAGAGGGGTTTGAAATGGCTCTTCTGTTATTTAATTGTGAAGCGGGGAGATTAGTGTGAGCACTTCCAACCTTTCACCCCGCACAAAGGAACCATCAGATCTGGTTGCCTAGTGACATGAGTTTCACACTGTCCAATTTAGCCGCTCACCGTCACTCGCTACCTGTGTTCTGTGAAAGGACGGTGTGTGGTGTGTGTGATTATACAAACCTTAGCTCCCCCGGCCAATCGACTAGACTCTAATGGCGCGAGGAGCAATACAAATTAAGATGGCCGCCGCATCCTCTCTTTGTCCATCTCATCAAATCCTATCAAAGTTAATATCCCTGGAACAATGACATTCAAACGCCAGTTTAGGCTTGGAGAATGCTCGGCTTAAGACCAGTGGTAACACCAAGGTGTGCAGAATGTCCATCTCCAATGTGCACTGCGCAATCAAAGTGCACTTAACAGTGTCATATTGATTATGGTGGCTTAACATCAGTAAATCTCTACTCTGTGTTGGAATTAGGCCCATAGACTCCGTGAGATACAATAAATTGTTGGGCCGCTCTTCAAGCCAGATGAGCTTGAGCTTTTCCTCTAAAATCATATTATTGTGACTCTGAATTATGGGTATTGCTGTCACTTACAGTATGCTGGCGTTTGTCAAAGTCTGACAGAATGCTGTGTGACTAGAGTGACTCAGGATCATAGCCTAGATCTCTCACAGAAATGCTGTGGACTGTGTTTTTTTTGTTGTTGACCGGAGTCTGACAGAAACAGAAGCAGAAAAAGAGAGGAATGTGGAGGTATTGTACCTCAGAGGAAGGGACTAGTTTTCCCTCGATGGTGGTGGCGGATGACAGTGTGAAGTGAGAACTCAGGTGGGACCCATTACTCCGATGGAGGGCCTGGTTCTTATCAGTTAATAGAAGATTTCCGAGGAGCAGGATTGTTTTGATAGATGGAACCTGGTCAGGCCTTTAACAAGTCACAGAAACCCCACAAAATGAAATGGCGCTAAAGCTAGATAAGGCTCAGAAACTGTGAGTCGGCTCTGTGTTAATTCCTGAATGGGAAGGATGGGCAGAAGTCATTTTTCTGTGTGTGTAGGTGAAATTGTGTTTTTTCTGTGTCAAGAATGTTGTCAGATGGGTATTCCTGTGTTTGGAAATCCTAACTGGCTGGATAAGGGCTTTGTCTATTTGCACAGGTGTTAGCTTTGTGAGTGAGTCAGCGCTTTTACCTGATTAGCCATTCCTCTAGAATGCTGTACATTTATTTAGCTATTTTTATGGGCTTGTCATTATTGGTAAGCCTTTGATCTGGGTTCTTAATTCAATATAGCCTTGTTTGGTTCAGTTTCAACTCAGATATGTCACTGCTCCTTTTCCTTTTATTTTTACACCTTCAACTGGAATCCACAGCATCAAAGACGAAATAGGGAAAGTGAGAGAAAAAAATAACTTAAAGACTGTGCTGTAAGTTAGTTTGGCTAATTAACTTGGTTTAGTGTAATTCTGGTCCGTCTAGTTTGGTCAGTTTGTCTTGGGTAATTAGAGGGTGTTAGCTAGTGGCTCACTGTGTTTAGTTTCATTTCTAGACTATGAATGCCTGTTGGTGTGTCCACTCTGGCCCCAATTGATCCCCCAGCCAGGAGGGAGAGAAAAACAGCCACCCCCCACCATGGAATGCCGAGGGCTGGAGTGAAGTGGTGGTGGGGGGTTCAGAGGGGTGGAGTCTAGGGGCCCCACTCCCAGGACCCGGTGTCCGTTTACAGTCCGGCCACACGGCCCGCTGACCACTGCTCCTGGAATGTGATTGATTAGGTGGTATTTGGGCCATTGAGGACCTTTCAGCGGCTTAGGGGTCAGGGGTCATCTCCTCCGCAAATCTGCTTCCTTTTGTACAGTGGAGCGCCAGGAGAGAAGCCTCACATAAAACATATTATTTCTCCCTCCTCCTCTTCTTCTTTATCTTCTTCTTCACCCTGGGAAAATGGGGGAGGGGGGAACATAAATTAAAGCTGCTCTTAAACAGAGCGAATTGGTCTTAAATTCAAAGGGTGCTTTTCTTTTAAACGGTATTGACAGAAAATCTATAAAACAAAATGTGGAATTTAAGGCTGAGTTACGAGGCCGTTAAATGCGTTTGTTAATGTTTCCTCTGGATAAAACCAATGATAATAAAGCCCAAAAACTGTTATGGAACGTTTTTGCAGCAATGATATTGAGCCTTGAAATCTTTTAAGAGGAATCTTTTCAAAGATAAAAGCTGACATAACACATCTACAAACAAACTTTGGGAATTTCCAATAGTCGGATCTCCAATTAATTTGATAGCGGTTTATTCTGAAAGTTCTCCGAGATCATACTCTCCTCATGCAAGCAAAATGTTCCTCTCCAAAAGCAAGTCCAATTTATTTCATGCTTTAGAGAAGAAGGCGGAATTGGTTTGGCAATTTGCTGTCTTAACACAAGTGGAGGGAAGAGGCCTGGCCATGTAATCCTTTGATGTGCAGTCGGTCGGGGCTCAAGATGACAGTGCAATTCAGAAAATGTGCCAATCCTTGGCCCTCAGGGGCCAGCCTTTGTAGTCACAGGACCTGGATTATACTTTAACCCCAGGCTAGGGCTCGGGGCCAGGTGAAAGGGCACGAGTCTTAAAGAAATAAGACAGTCTCCTTTCACAGTTCAAACCAGAATGCAAGGCCTGTCCACTTACTGGTTGGGTTCCCTTTTAGTGAAAGATTAGGTATTCAGTTAAACGTTTCACTCATTCCCTTCTAATTTGTGTTTTTCAAAAAAGTTGTGGTATCCTGAACCTTTTGCAGTTAATTGATATTCATGTGAACATATTTTTTTTTTATGTGAGAGGACAGTGTGTCTCTATTTTTGTGTCTCACTTTTTTGCATGTGTGTCAGTGTTTGTGCATAACTGCATCTGGATTTGCATTTGCCCCTTTGGCTCATATCTGTATGTTAGTGTGTGTACGTCTGTGTCTGGTTTTTATCCAAGCAGACCACTACTACAAGATTTATGGCTGCCTGCAAACTCCCTGAAAAGTGTGACGATTTATAGCGGCCACTCTGGCCCCGTGATAACAGTCTCTCTCCTCTCCACGCTGTAATTTCCTGGGGTCTGTCGGGGATGATACACGGCCCACAGGGAGAGGAGACTACCGACTGCAGAGGGGATAGAGGGGATACCCACACTGTGGTTATCTGAGTGGACTCTCAAAGTATCACTGACTGACTGTGACTGTACATAGCGATATAGCGTTTCACTGAGAGGTGAGGGAGAGACTGAAACGTCAGAGCGACGGGTTAGGTGGTTGAGTCACTCTGTAAAAACACTGAATACATTTATATCATAAGAACTGCTGTAAACATCTCTGAGGTTGGGCTTTGAGCTGTGTCGCCCATATTGCTGTCTGAGCGATGTTTCCAATACAAGGCAGATTCAATTATCCCCATTCCTCCGCTGTATGTTTTGAGGCTTCGGCAGAGTAGCAACTCTCACTCATTGACTGGAATAATCTGGTATTTTCCTATCCCCTTGAGTAACTGTTAGTGCAGCACAACAAACTCCTGACCCCCGAACCTACTTTCTATAGGCTGATCTTCAGCCCCTGATCCCTATCTTAATTGTACACACATTACAGCTGTAGTAAAGTCGAGAAATTCAAAACCAGGATTTCTGGAGCCTGTTCCAACTCTGTGAGGTCATTTGAGGTCTTCCTCCTGCCGGTACTCGCTTCACTTGTGAAGCCAAGAGTCGAGGCACTGAGGACACAGTGGAGCGGTTGAGTCAGAAGAGCTCCCCCTGGTGTTCAGAGGCAGTTAGGTGAACTGCAGCATGCAGACTATACAATGGCCATAGGGTTTTTCCTCTCTCTTTTCTTTCAATGCAAGTTTATCTGCAATTTTTTATTCACAAATGACTTTATGGGCCATTTTTGTGCAATTGCGGCTATCATTACAGTTAGATGATTATCTCCCACTAATATCCCTCTCATAATAGTCCTGCAGGACCAATTTATTGCATTGGATTGTTTATCTGCTTTTAGGCAATCTAGGGCACCACCAGTCTTATCCCATACTTCAGGAGAATTACAAAAATGATGGTTCTTATTGTAGATAATTATTTAATTTAGGCCTTATTTTCCACCCATTAGCACACATCTATGAATAATCGGAGGACACAGTATTTATAATGTATTATAGTGCCTTTTATCATGTGCACTATTAGTCTGCATTCTGACTTGCAATAGGCATTCGTAGAAGCCCATGGCCTATATATACACTACATGACCCAAAGTATGTGGACACGTGCTCGTCGAACATCTCATCTTAATTTGGCGTTGGTCCCCCCTTTGCTGCTATAACAGCCTCCACTCTTCTCGGAAGACTTTCCACGAGATGGAACATTGCTGAGGGGACTTGCTTCCATTCAGCCACAAGAGCATTAGTGAGGTCGGGTATTGATGTTGGGTCATTAGGCCTGGCTCGCAGTCGGCGTTCCAATTCATCCCAAAGGTGTTTGATGGGGTTGAGGTCAGGGCTCTGTGCAGGCCAGTCAAGTTCTTCCACACCGATCTCAACAAACCATTTCTGTCTGGACCTCGCTTTGTGCACGGGGGGCATTGTCATGCTGAAACAAGAAAGGGCCTTCCCCAAACTGTTGCCACAAAGTTGGAAGCACAGAATCGTCTAGAATGTCATTGTATGCGGTAGCGTTAAGATTTCCCTTCAGTGGAACTAAGGGGCCTAGCCCGAACCATGAAAAACAGCCCCAGACCATTATTCCTCCTCCACCAACCTTTACAGTTGGCACTAGGCATTCGGGCAGGTAGCATTCTCCTGGCATGCGCCAAACCCAGATTCGTCCATCGGACTGCCAGATGGTGAAGCGTGATTCATCACTCCAGAGAACGCATTTCCACTGCTCGAGAGTCCAATGGTGGCAAGCTTTACACCACTCCAGCCGACGCTTGGCATTGCGCATGGTGATCTTAGGCTTTTGTGCAGCTGCTCGGCCATGGAAACCCATTTTATGAAGCTCCCGATGAACAGTTAATGTGCTGATGTTGCTTCCAGAGGCAGTTTGGAACTTGGTAGTGAGTGTTGCAACCCCGTTCTGTGAGCTTGTGTGGCCTACCACTATGCGGCTGAGCCGTTGTTGCTCCTAGACGTTTCCACTTCACAATAACAGCACTTAAAGTTGACCGGGGCAGCTCTAGCAGGGCAGAAATTTGACGAACTGACTTGTTGGAAAGGTGGCATCCTATGATGGTGCCACGTTGAAAATCAATAAGCTCTTCAGTAAGGCCATTCTACTGCCAGTGTTTGTCTATGGAGATTGCATGGCTGTGTGCTCGATTTTATACACCTGTCAGCAACGGGTGTGGATGAAATAGCCGAATCTACTAATTTGAAGGGGTGTGTACATACTTTTGTATATATAGTGTATGTTAACATTCTAAGTGTATAAGAAATGCATGAGCATTACATAGAATGTTTCTCAGAAACCGGTTCTCAGAAACTGCCCCTGTAAACTCCAGGCCTATGATGGCATTATCAGTTCTAGAGGACCATACTTGTTGCTCACTTGGATACAAAGCTGAAATGTTCTTGTCAGGGTTTCTTTGCCTCGCCGAGTCTCTCGGCTCACTTTGATATCCCTTTGAAACATGCCTCTTTAGTCTGGGCTGCCAGACGCTCTGCGCTGCAAATGACTAATTGAACTACCTTTTGAATGTAGGGTCGACAGCCTTGTAACTTCACAGCGAAGAGAAGATCTTAATCGGCCATAATACCATTTCTGATAGAAATCTGGCTGGTGATATTGATTTATAGTGCACTTCCACCAAGCCTATGTTTGTCAGGTTGCGCTATGCATGATAATTCCTGTCTCTTTTAGATAGCCCATTGAGAGACTCGTGGGTATGATAGGTAAGTTGGTAGACGGGCTGGGATCTTTGCCTGTTCACATTGTCGTGATAGGCAGGAAGCATGATTGTCCATCTAGCCCCACGGACACTCAGATAACACACACACACACACACACACTGAGACTTATGCCTCTGGACAGTTGTTGGTTTCTATACTATAATTACCATTACTTGCTGTTCAAGGTGCTAAGGTTGTCCTTGAATTAATTATAAATCACAGCTTAATGCAACAATAACAACTTATCCTTTTTTAATAGAAACATCTCAAAACCTTTCCACAAAAACAATCTGATGAACTCTCAACTGAGATCCTTACTTCTGATCAATCTTCAAATTGATATGAAATTAAGTCAAATTGATATTCCTTTTCCACAGCCATAATCATACCAACATTGGCAAGCTTATTAAATCGTTAGTATCCTCTCTAGAGAAATGTGAAGTTTGAAATTAAATAAGTTTGCTAATATGGGTGACGACAACCATCAAACTAGTGTTTTTTTGTTTTTTACTGTTTTACATTAATGTTATAAACGTATCGTTCAATTTATCATTATCACATCAATTTAGGCAACTTATGGCTATGGATTTTTCAATATGGATTTTGGTCCATATCGCCCAGCTGTACGTTATAACCTACAGTAGAAGGACAAGTAAAGTCAGACTTGTTCTTAGTTACAGTTATACATCGATCTTGTCAGTCACTACGAGCCAAAATTCTTGCCAGACTGACGTCACTCATGCCGAAGGCCATTGCTGACTTGAGATGAATGGTTGTAGATGAGATGTTTTGATAGTAACATCTGTTTTAGATTAATTCCCAGCGTGTTGTCAGACTGACAGGCGTTATCTCCCAGGGATAAACAATGATGAGTGTCTCCTCTAATATGAAGAAATACATTCATTTGATTTCACACAAATTAAAGGAGCGAATCCCTAACTGACTGTGTGTGTGCACGTGCTCATGCTTTTTCTTCTTCTGAGTCCCTCTAAAGGCGTATTGATTATAGATAATGTACGCACATCAGCTTTGAAAGTCTTGCGCACCATCTCAACTGCCTCTCCTCCACCTTCGTCCCATAACGCCAAATGTCCTTTTGAAAAGAATGAATACATCCACAACTTCCTGGCTAACCCACTTAAATGATTTTGCTTTTCCGTCGACCATTTCAACCTGATAGTGTTTGTGTATAGGCTTTGCACACCCGCTACGTACGTGTGTGTGTAGGAGAAAGCTACCGAGAGAGCAACTGGTCTTCTGTGGCCGCCAAGAGCCAACCCAAATCAATTTCCTTTCTAATGGAATTAAAAGGGTGGTTGGAGAGATTGAGGCAGAATGCTGTATTAGTTCTTCAAAAGCGCTCCCCCAGGCCCCCCACCTACCCCCCTCTCCAAGGGGCCCTCTTCCCGATGCTGCAGCTTGATGGACACTCAGCAGATCTATAAATAAAGTATTTTCTTCCCTCACAAAGACTTGTTGAGCACTGTGCTGTTTGCTGTTTGGCTTCAAGGTCAGGGCTGTACCGCTCTCTAAATCAACATGTTTCAGAGATCATTAGCAAAATGGTCCCGACCTAATTGAGACGGTCAACCTTCTGTCAACTGTTGGGAGAGACAGTCTCTCTCGGTCTCTCTGTTTCACTCCATCTTTCGCTTGCGCTCTCTCTTTGTGTGTCTGTTTCACTCACTCTCTCGCACTCTGTTTCGCTCACTCCATCTCTTGATTTCTCTCTCTACAGCTTGTTTGCCTTTTCTCAGTTGATGTTCAGTATAACAAGGTTATGGAGTTTGAATATTAGAAACTTGGAGTGTTCCTATTGTTAAGATGATGAAATATCATAGCTGTATTGAGCCTTTGAATAGGCTCGGTAGATGCAGTGCTGTATCCGCTATTCCAGAAATCAGACATCACATGTACATAGTTTTTGTTTGGCAGACAAAGGGAGATGCCGGCTTATTCCGAGTGCTCCATATGACCCTGTGTGTGGAACAAAGAAGTATGTTTGCGCTTTAACTGCAGTCTTGATACATAGTAAACATAATGGATCCAATGATCCTTGCATTTCAAAAATTTTCAGTTGTTTACGCCAAAAACACGCACAAGCGAACAGAGCGCTGCACTATAGGGTCAAGGGCTCCCAAATTATGGAAGGCACGTTGATTACTGTTCATTTTTTTGGCATTTTTGCCATTATACAGGCACAGCCTTCACTTGGGCTAGCCAGTTGTTCTCGGGGTAGCATTCATTCCCTGGGCCGCGAGGTTTGAAATGTACATTGCCCTTAACCGAAACGCCAACAAAAGGGATACTTGTAGCACCCTCAGACCCACAAAGGCCTACATTAAGCTGGGGGAGAAGCATACCATCCCTATTATACCTAATACCTTTATCTTTCTAAGTCATTTGGCCATGCTTCTCCCATCGCATTCAGATATGATTAGCTTTACCTTTTTTTTGCACCCACGGGATCTCCCTCCCACACCAGCTCACCACCACCACCACCACCACCCTAACCCCCCCCCCCCCCCCCCCCCCCCCTGTTTTTGTAGCCTTGCAGCTTTAGTCCTCTTTTCTCTTGTTTCCCCCGGTGTCTCAGAAAACAAAACAAACTCCCGTTCCTGTCAGATTGGACTAGAGGTTGAAGGGGGAGGAGTAGGAGGGAGGGGGATGACAGTAGAGAGGCGCTGAAAGCCTTTTGTCCACTGGGAAAGACCGTGTCAGCGCCGAGTGAGAAAGAGAGAGGAGGGAGGGAGCAAGGGAGGGATAAGAGGAGGGGGGCCTAGCTCCGGTCATTTGGCCATAGCAAAAGACCAAAAGTGTAAAGATTAGGGACGTAAGAGGTCGAGTCTAAGAGCCTATGACTAATACGGCCGGTCATTCAGAGCCCTGGCCACATTGTCTGTCCACTGTCCAGATGGCCACTGGGAATAAATCATGGGAAGATGCAGAGAGTGAATTCCAATGTAGGGATGGGGGGTGCTCTGCTCCACTTCCAGCCACATTATCAACCAGTCATACCAAGGGGAAAAGGCAATGGAGTGGGGAAAAGAAGCAATGGGAATGTGGCTTTTCTTGCACTTTAAACCTGTTCATGACTACAGCAGAGACCAACCGGGGGGGGGGATTTTTGTCCCCCAGCCTTTAATTTGTATGGATTACAGCTAAATCTCTCACTGTGGGGTGTTGGGGTAGTGGAGAAGGGTGAATGGGTGAACCACTGATCGGTTGTGAAGCTACTGGCCTATGTACAAATCACTACAGGGGCTGAAAGTGGAGAAAATAATTGGTTGGTTTGTAGTTTAACTATCTAGGATTGAATGTAGGATTGTTAATGTGTGGACTGGAGACACTGGGGTTGATGGTGAGAGGATACAGTGAGAGGAAATGAGGGGTGTGTTAGACAGTGGGGGCCGATGAGTTGTCACGTTGGTGGCACTCCCATATACACAGTCGGACAAACTGGATGGCACCCAGACAGAAAGGTGATAGATCTGTCACTTGCCCCTCAGAGTGGAGTTTCCTCCATCTCTCTTTCTATAAGTCTGTCTGTCTCTCTGGACAGTGTATTCCTATATTTGTCTTCCTTTCCCTCTCTCCGTTTGTCTGTCCTACTTTTTCCCTTTCTTTCTATTTCTCTGGAGCGTGCTTGTGCTTTCTCCCGTCTGTCTGTCTTTCTTTCCTACTCTCTCGTACTCTCAACATCAGTTTCTCATGGTGGGATGTAGAGCTCAGTTGATCTAGGATCACATGATGTCTCAAGACACCTGTCTCATAGGGTCATGGAGAAGTACAAGTGCCCATTTTAAACATATCGGTTTTGTAGGCACTGTACTCTATTGCAGGGATTCCCAAACTCGGGGGGAAACCCTGCTCTATTGAATCTGTAATAACACATTGCATTTTTAAGGATATACAATATATTATTATTATTTTGTGTTAAACAACAATATTTTTCTCCAACAAAAGGATCGTTTTCAATTTGACTATTATGTCAATTGAATACATTTCCTTGGAAACCATTTACGAGGTGCAGGTCTCCAATTCCTGTAAGTGTAAAAGAAGAGGGAAAAAGGAATGCGATCAAATGTGAAGCTTAATCAGTAAGCAAACAAAGGGACAGACAATTTAGCATTTTAAGCGGAAAGCCACAGGACATACAAATGACTTGTCTGTGCAAATCTCTTTTCACTGCGGCAGTTTGTCATCTGAGTGAACGGTGTCATTTATTTTAATAGTTGAAAATCCTTTGTATTTCCAGTCATGTTCTTTGGTATTGGCATCAACCTACAGCAGTGTTTCCCAACTCCAGTCCTCCAGTACCCCCAAACAGTACACTTTTTTAGTTGTAGCCCTGGACAAGCTCACCTGATTCAACTTGTCAACTAATCATCAAGCCCTCAATGAGTTGAATCAGGTGAGTTTGTACCAAACACCTTCCTAATATTGAGTTGCCCCGTTTGCCCTCAGAACAGCCTCAATTCGTCAGGGCATGGACTCTACAAGGCGTCAAGCGTTCCACAGGGATGCTGGCCCATGTTGCTTCCCACAGTTGTCAAGTTGGCTGGATGTCCTTTGGGTGGTGGACCATTCTTGATACAGACGGGAAACTGTTGAGTGTGAAAAACCTAAAGGCGTTGCAGTTCTTGATACAAACCAGTGCGCCTGACATCTACTACCATACCCCGTTTAAAGGCACTTAAATATTTTGTCTTGCCCATTCACCCTCTGTATGGCACACATACACAATCCATGTCTCAATACAAATCCTTCTTTATCCTGTCTCCTCCCCTTCATCTACACTGTTTGAAGTGGATTTAACAAGTGACATCAATAAGGGATCATAACTTTCACCTGGATTCACCTGGTCAGTCTATGTCATGGAATGAGCAGGTATTCCTAATGTTTTGTATACTCAGTGTATGTATGTAACCTTCATTATAGAAGTTACTACGAAGTAGTATAGTTATTTAAGATATACAGGTGCAATTGTCAAAAATTTTTTCTTCATATTTTACAAAAATATGTATTTTAATTCAGCCACAAAATGAATTTAAAACCCATCACATTGATTACATTTATAGATGTCTCCCTTTATGATAGACCAGACAGTTTACAACCACTAATGTTGACCAATCATCCACCTCGACCCCTAATGGCCATCCCGCTGAACAACACCCTACATTGTAAATGCCCGTCGCTCGTGGCCAATGAGGGGACTGTGACCACCGACACCCTTGGCAACCATTGGCCCGGTTACCACGGCCAGGCAAGGCGAGCACTGGGGAAGCCAGCTGTACTGCAGGAGCTGTTCTCTATCATTTGCACTGCATTTATCTCCCATCTCTCGCTCCCCCCTCTGTCCCCTCTCCCTCTCCGCCCCCAGCCTCCCTCGCTGGCCAGCGTGCTCCTTCTCGCCTACCGTTAGCCCCATCCCATTTCCACTGTTCCCAATCAGCTGTGGCACAGCAAATGGCATCTCTCTCTCTCTTTACTCTCTCCCTCTCTCACTGCCTCTTTTCCATTCAAAGCAGACATACGCACAGTATACACAAGCTGTTTGGTTCGAGATGCACAGATACGTTCACATACAAAGTAAAAACAAACACATACAAATACATACATATGTGCACATGCGCTCCCATTCCTATTCAAGTACACACACACGCTACACTCATGATTATCAGTGAGTATGATAAACCTGTCAACCCAAATCTGAGTGGCAGCCTGCTGATCTGGTTCCGTCCCTGTGTGCATGATGATGTAATGTGTCTGTATTGCTACATAGGATTTAGTACCCTACATGTCTATTTCTCAGGAATAATTAATCATGGGCTTGTTTATTTGTATATAGAAAATAAGACTATGATAAACATGGGTGAATTTACTCAGAACCTAAACAGAAGGACATAAAAAGCAAACAAGAGGAGGAATGACGTGGGGTATGGTGACCGAGGCGGTCATGGCGGAAAGGGAGAACGAGAAAAGAAAAAAAAGCGGAAACCACATTATTTACAATCCGAACCTTGGCCACTGTAAACTTGAGCGTGCTCCAGACATCATCCAGACAGTTTCCCCCTCCTTGGTATGAATCTGCCGTATCTCATTCCCCCGCACTAATTCCAATTTAATTGCCAGTGGCCCGAAGCCTCCTCAATAGGAGTAACAAATGGTTTGATTTTGTAGACTTCATCAAACTGCATTTTAAATGCGACACAGTAACTCTGCGCGAATGCCAATGAAGCTGCCGAGTAGCTCTCTGTTTACTAATTATCCTTTTTCTTACTTCGAACCACACTGCGCAAGTTGTCTGATTTAAATCGGATTTGTGGGATTGGGAGAGCGAGGCGGGGGAGGAGGAGGGGGTGAGGAGGGGGGCGAGCGAGCACGGTCCTCTGCTTTGTAAACGATCCGCAGGGCCAAGGCGAGGGCTGGCTGTGCACTGTAAATTATATTCTCTTAAAGGCGCACGGCGCCCGTTCTTTGTGTGTTTGTCTTCTCCCCCCCCCCCCCCCAACACCTCTTTCTCTGATGAACGGCCTGCTGATGTCGTAAATTCTGTCCGTACACCGTTTATGATCTTTAAGAGCTTTTCGTCAGCGCAGGGCAGATTAATCAAGAAGCCCGCCATCTAAACTAGAGTGTTGACACCCCTTGCATATAGGGAAGGTGGTATGGCCCGGAACAGACCATTATGTACATTTATAAATAGATGCCAGACAAAACCCAATCGGTCTGTCAACATCAAACATATGCAGTTTACTGTTTACAGTCAAAGTCTGAATATTGGGTAAGGCTCTTGAATGATAAATATATGAAAAACCTGTACCTTAAACATATCAAAAACCTAGCCTACTGTATCTCGCGAGGAGGACCATCCGATATTTCCAAGTGATGAATTTTCCCGGAATAGAGATGTTTCCCCTGTCAACGAAATGGACAGAGCTACCAATACAGTATGGTTGCCTGACATTATCTCTGGGTAATTAATATGGCATCTGAGTTTGAGTTTGAGTTTATTTTTACAGGGACAGTGCACATGAATCAACGTTTCAGTAAAAGTGCCGGTTTTAGCCAACTGGCAAATTTTCAACCGCAGTCCCTGGGCAGGTTATAAAAACAATTGCAATAACAATACAAACAAACAATGAGCACTTTCAGAGCAACATAGGACAAGCAACACGTAGCAGACAGAGCAATAGCACAAAAAGCAACAAAATAACATAAAAGCAACAAAGTGTTTCCACACCTCACAAGCTACAGACAACAGATAACATGGAAAGCGGCATCTAGTCTGCATCTGGTGGCATTAATCTAACCGGTGAACGGCTCATCTCGCGATGCCTGCTCCATGACACACCGACGTGTGAATTATCACTCACTGTTATTGGCATGGATGGTGGCGTGCGGCACAGTGAGAATAGTGTTTTGTATGCAGACACGGTAGTTTCCCTGGGTTTGTTGGTTACACTGTGTGGTGTTTTTGAGCTCTGGAAAATAATGATGAGGGTTTTATTCGACACCGGGTTCCTTTAAGGTCTTGTATGTATTATTTGATCAACGCCGTGTTCGATTGTGTATTAGAGAAACCATATCTCATTATTGTAAATACAGCAAGCCGATCATTTGATTGGATGTCTATATTCCACAGATCATTATATTCCGACAATGGATATTTATTAATTGCATGTAGATGTAATTCTCGGTCTCTCTATTTCATTCTCTCTCACTCCTATCTCTTCCTCACCCTCTCTCCCATTAGAACAATAAAAAATTCATTGAGGCTCTTTTCTTGTGTTTCTTATCAAAGCCAGCGAGGCATTTTGAATGAATTAGCCTGTGCGGCTCGCTCTTTTTCTCTTTCTGTCTCTGTGTTTCTGTTTCTCCCTTCTGCTCTCCTTTCTTTCTATCTGTCTCCGATCTCTCTCTCCCTCTCTCCCTCTCTCCCTCTCTCCCTCTTTCTCTCTTTCTCTTCATCTTCTCAGTATTCTGGTCAAGACCTGTCGTCCAGGGTCCAGGCCTGGTGCCACTGATATGCCAGGCAACTCTCAGGGATTAGATGGCTCTGCTCTTTTCCTCCAGACGTGTGTGTGCGTGCATGCACGTGTGAGCACATACCAGGCTCTTTAACACAACCTGTGCAGGCTGGACGTGAGTTTAGAAAGAAAGAATTCTCACTTAACAGAAGGTACAGGAGCACTGTACTCTCATTATGAAAATAATTATTAGCAATTAGCATCAATTAGCTCTCAACAGTTCAGAACGTCTGTGTGTCACTAACCTCTCTGTGACATGTGTTGTGTTGCTGCATGTTGTCAGCGCCCCCATACTGCCATGTTTGGCCTCAGACATAGAGGCTGCTGGGAGCTGGACAGTAGACAGCGTTTACCTCACAGCGTCCCTCTGGTCACTGAACCCTCTCGACCCACCTCGCCTAGTGAGGCCTCACAGCCCCACAGTCCAAATATGACTATGATCTGTGTAGGTAACTGAGGTGAGACAGAGAGTACGTCCCAAATGGCACACTAATCCCTACATTGTGCACTATTTTGACCAGAGCCCTATAGCCAAGAGGGACAGAGGTGGTGTTTATCCTCTCCTTCCGCTTTGCCTGTCTCAGACAAGACCCCTCAGTGGTTGGTTTTCACCATACATCAGGTTACCGTGGATATGAAAAGGTCATGGAGGCTTTCAATGTGGCGTTGCCCCTCACGGGTTGTGGTGGAGAAAATGGGTCTCTGTGTTGAACTGGTATGGAGATTCTACCTTTGTGTCACTCTCTTCAAGACCTTCACTGTATCCAATAGGAGGAAAGATATTTTGGTAGCTACATCCCCCCACTGCAGCTCAGGGTCTGGGTCTTGGCAGTCCACTGGCGGTATTGTCCCCCTCAGCGAGCCCCTGCCAGCACCCATTGTCCCCCGGGCCCAGCGGGGGCTGCCAAGAGCCCCTCTCGCACCCCCTCTCCGGGTGCACACCCTTGCTCCCTCACGCCACCCCACCCCCACATGTCCCTCCACAGCTGCCCCTCTGACCCCCCCCCCCCCCCCCCCCCCCCCCCCCAGCTGTCAGGCACAACCTCTCTCACAGCGCAAACACACTCACACACACTATTCTCTTCCAGCCCGCCCCACCACACACCCACTTTATGTAGTTATTTACACATTAATTCCTCATTCATCAAGGGGAATGATTTATGTGACACATTTCTTACCAGCGTCACCCATTGCTGTTGTTGTGCGTGTTATTTTTGATAGTACTAGTTAAGAGGCAGACATGTTGTTCTACATGCAGGATACTGCTAAATGCTGGAGCATATTGATGAGAGGGAGAACAGGGCGTAAAAGGCAGGGCTGTGGATCCTTAACCCTGATCTAATGGCCTGTGATTTGACGCCCGTGTACAGGTCCCTAGACCTCTCTGCTTCATTAACCCTGTGGTGCTTAGTACCCTAACATGCCCATGGACAAAACAGCAGTCATCATCCATTTAGGTGTGGTACTGACAGGAAACACGAGGACTGCTTCAGATACATAGGCTAGAAATGCCTAGTACTCATGGTCATTTAGCTCACACAAAGGGAAGTGGCGAAAGTAGACGGCAGTCGAAGCCAAGTCTTTCTGTGAGTGTAGCTTTTCGGGGGGGATTTCTTCTGAAGGCAGGGACACCACACATATCACACACACACACTGCACTACACACACACACACTGCACTACACACAGACACAGCTGGCTTACTTGTAGTACCTCCTCAAGCACTAGGTACTAGAGAAGCAACCTATGAGTGATGAAATGACGCCTGACCAATGCCCATAGCTCCAGGACATTAGAAGTGGTAATGGTGATCACAGCTGTGATGTTATTGTGATTATTCAAACTTGGTGTAATATACTGGTGACACCAATGGTTTTTAACTAGATAAGTGTGGACCCAGGTTTGTGCAGCAGTGGCATTTAAATGCCGTGAAACACAGTAGAAAAAGTCGCTCTCCATCATATTAGACTCAAGTCTCCCTCTTTGTTTGGGTTAAATGAGACAGAAAGGTTGACATAAATACAACCTTGTGTGTGCTCTCGCGCTCTTGCTCTCTCTCCCTCTCTTCCTCCCGCCTCTCAGACGCACACACACACACACACACACACACACATATACACACACACACACACACACACCCAGTCAGTCACTCTGTTACATACACACACCATGGTATGATACATTGTCCAGTCCCTACACAAACCGTGTATATTTTCATCCACACAACCCCCCCTGCCCAGCAGGGCTTTGTGGCTCTATTGAATAATCGATTCTCCTACAATTCCCATGATTCAACAGTGAATGATTCAGCGGCTCATTGAAAAGCAAGGTGGTAGACAGAGCAGCGGGAGAGAGCCAGGCTAAGCTGAAAGAAGCTAATTGACAGTGACTTCAGTCCTCGCTCACACCTACTGTATGACTCATGTATTGTCATGTTCTAACAGCCAGCTAGACACTCCGTAGTAAAACTTTTGATAGTAATACTGTAATTTTATTGCAAAGCAAAAAATAGGACACTGTATTTCTGAAAGAAGTGTTGGCAGAATTAATAAAATGCATAGGGATTCATCTACAGTTAAATCCCTTCTACTTCCCTTCCACAGAGGAATGGCCATGGCAGACAGACATCGTCAAGCCCCATGCCCCATCACCACTACCAGCATATAGGCCTGTAGATATTCTCTCCTTTCCTCTGGCTGTAGGTCTACTCTCCCGGGCATGTCACCCTGCTCTCCGAGAGTATTCCTCTCCATTAAAGGCCCTGTCCGTCCCTGCTTAAATAACGGCGCTTGCCACTCCAGGGCCATTAAGATATCCTGCTTGCCCACCGCCCAGCATCCAGACGAGAGCAGAGCCCCCTCCCCGATGTACTGTGGCCAGGCCTTTATAAATAGCAGAGTAAGAGCAGGAGAGAAGAGGTAAATTATTCCAAATCACCAGAGTGGGAGTGAGACCCCCTTCTTCTCTTCTTCCTCCACCACCACCTCTTTTCAGGTGTCACTTTGGGCCGACTCAATTTTACACTGTAATAGACCTCCCGGGTCAACTACTTTTCTCCTCCGCTCCCACCTTCCTTTTTTATCTCCGCGTCTCCCTTCATCCGTCAGCCCTTCACCTTGCCGCCGCTGCTTCTAACTTCCCCCCACCCTGTCGCCTACTCCAACCCCCTCAGACTGGACCGGCTGCCTCACTTTGTAGCACTTAATTCCAGCTAACGCTAATCAGCACTACTGCACTTCCCCGACACACTGGAGGCCCTGTTCACCTCTGTCTGTACCCTTCTCTCTCTTCCTCAATCGCTCTCTTTCTCTCTTTCTTTGTCTCTCTCTCTCACTCTCTGTTTGTAATGACTCTGTGCCCTCCTATGTCCTCCTCTTTCCTCTTTTCTTCCATGCGGAATAGAGTATCGGTTATTATTGGGTTCAAATACTGTTTCAAATTGCAAACCGCTTAAAAAATGCCAGACGTACTCTGAAAGCATGTATGTTTTGAAAAAGAAAGTGCTTTTTAATTACTTTGGCTAGTACAGCATATACTGTAGTTCATATTGATTACTTGTACTCCTTGTCTCTTATGGTCTTAACAAAGAGACAACAACCCTCACATTTTCTCTGACCCCAAGATTGCAAGCTGACATCTGGTTTGCACAACGGCACGGTAAACACAGTTCTTCTCAGAAAGACTGCTGCACTATTAAGTAAATGTGTATGAATGATTATGTATTGTAGGACGTATACTATTGTGGTGCTGGAGAGCGCAGGCAAAGAAGTGAGTACAGGTTATTGTAGTAAACTAGTGTGTCTGTGTGTGAAGGTATATGGGCGGTGAAAGGCCAGTCTGTCTACAAGAGCACTGCCATCAGGATTCATGCATACGCACACACACTTACACACTCATACACACACTTACACACTCATACACACACTTACACACTCATACACACTCATACACACACTTACACACTCATACACACACTTACACACTCATACACACACTTACACACTCACACACACACTTACACACTCATACACACACTTACACACTCATACACACACTTACACACTCATACACACACTTACACACTCATACACACACTTACACACTCATACACACACTTACACACTCATACACACACTTACACACTCATACATACACATGGTCATGTGTGTGCATACACTCTCTCCTACACAGTCATCCTGTGTGCCATTCACGTAAAATCATTAAACAGGTCTGGGTTTTACGGCCATAGTAGTGTTATTATTGTGCGGGGGGAATCAGGTTACGTCCTGTGTGTGCATGGGAATCCTAGTAGTAGTAGTTAGGAATGAGAGTAGTGGGTTCAGACCTGGGTTCAAGTACTATTAAAAAAGTAAAATACTTTGAGCATTTGATTAAACCTGCCAGGTTGGGGGGTTGTACTTTTGGGACTGTTTATTTGTTTAATTGCAACAGGCAAGCTCAGTCGAGCACAGCTAAAGTGCTCGACTGAAATAATTTCGAATAGTAGTTCAACCCAGATCTGGTGGGGTTAAATGGGAGCTCCAGTCAGCGTGGAGGTTTAGTTTTTCCTTCCACCATGTCCAGACCTCACCTCATCCCAGACCCAGGTCAAAGGCCTGCTAACCTCTTACATTCCTGCAGCTCCCCCCATCCCTCTCTCTCTCTCTCTCTCTCTCTCTCTCTCTCCCTCTCCCTTCCCCCTACCGCCTCTCTCATTCCCTCAATCGCCCTGTTTCTGTTTGCCCCCAAAACTACTCAAACCATTTTCATTTGTCAACTCTTAGTTTTGGACATTCATTGTTTTTGTGTGGTAGCCCTGAGGTAGCGGGCATGCTCCGTCCGCTGTGTTGTGTCTCCAGAGCACCCTGTGTTGTCTCCAGAGCACCCTGTGTTGTCTCCCCAGAACACCCTGTGTTGTGTCTCCAGAACACCCTGTGTTGTGTCTCCAGAGCACCCCGTGTTGTGTCTCCAGAGTACCCTGTGTTGTGTCTCCAGAGTACCCTGTGTTGTGTCTCCAGAGTACCCTGTGTTGTGTCTCCAGAGTACCCTGTGTTGTGTCTCCAGAGTACCCTGTGTTGTGTCTCCAGAGCACCCTGTGTTGTCTCCAGAGTACCCTGTGTTGTGTCTCCAGAGCACCCTGTGTTGTCTCCAGAGCACCCTGTGTTGTGTCTCCAGAGCACCCTGTGTTGTGTCTCCAGAGCACCCTGTGTTGTGTCTCCAGAGCACCCTGTGTTGTGTCTCCAGAGCACCCTGTGTTGTCTCCAGAGCACCCTGTGTTGTCTCCAGAGCACCCTGTGTTGTCTCCAGAGCACCCTGTGTTGTGTCTCCAGAGCACCCTGTGTTGTGTCTCCAGAGCACCCTGTGTTGTGTCTCCAGAGCACCCTGTGTTGTGTCTCCAGAGCACCCTGTGTTGTGTCTCCAGAGCACCCTGTGTTGTGTCTCCAGAGCACCCTGTGTTGTGTCTCCAGAGCACCCTGTGTTGTGTCTCCAGAGCACCCTGTGTTGTTACATTAGAGAGAGAGGGATAGGGGTAGAGACAGGGAGAAGGAGAGAGGCATGCCTGTCAATCAAGCCACCTAATGTGCCTCAAGTCCTGGAGGGATTCCAGCGACAATCGGCCCCAATCAATGGAGAAGAAGGAGAAGAAGTTGGTGGGAAGAAGGCAGGTTTGTCAGTATTTATCTCTCTCCCTCTACCCCATCACTCTCTTCACCGTGCACATGGTTGCTTGATTTTTTATTTCACTACCCTTTCCTCATCTTTCTCCTCCCCCTCCCCTCCCCTCTCTCTCTCTCTCTCTCTCTCTCTCTCTCCCCCCCTCCCTCTTGTTCTCTCCCGGGTGTGGAGGCAAGACAGTGATTGATCCAGGGGGAGGGCTATCTCTGGTGCGTTTATGAACATGAGGCTGCCGCTCCTCATAGATTTTTAAATTAGTGGCAGCTTTGCCCCAAAGATGCGTTATTGACTGATGAAATAGAAGCTGAGCTCTAAACACTCACTCTTTCCCCAGAGTTTTCCCCAGTCTGGTAATTGAAAAAGTGTGAAGAGAGTGTGTGTGCGCATGCGTGCTTGCTGTATTCCTGTGTTTGCCTGTGCTGGAGAAAAATGAACGCTACTTGTTGGACTCCACACACAACTGAAGTATAAAGCACATCTTTATACCTTTTTATGTGCTTAGAAATTGTGTGCTTAAAAAGATTGTGAAAGCATATCCTCACAGTGTGTTCTATTTAGGTCATATTAAAGTGTACCAAGCATACAGGGCCATTGCACATCCCATTGTGTTTTGACGGCTTTTAGTCTGTATACTAAAACAGTCCTTATCATGTCTGTTGTCACACTGCTCACCTTGGTTGTCATTGCTCTCATCTTGGTACTGCCCTCTTGTGGTAAGGGATCACAGTTGCAATGTTCAAGCCTGCTGTACTTTTCCCAGTGGTGTTTTACAATGACAGACCCCTCCTTTGGTTTAGGATACGTATTTCCTTAAAAAAGACCTGACAGATCAAGAAATGTACAACATTGTACAATGAACAAGAATGTTGAAAATCCATAGAACAAAGAGATGTCTTTATTACTTCATGACTAGTTCCAGAAATGATGTATAACTTGACTACGTGACTGTCAACATGTAATATTCTGTCAGATTGTTCTCAACAGTATCTCCTGGTCAAATAAATATACAAACCAGACTAAATTACAAAAGAAAACTCACCCTCTCCTCCCTCTCCCTCAGGCTTGGACATGGCCATCTTCTGCCTGCTGTGCGGGAAGCGTTTCCAGACGCAGCCGGCGCTGCAGCAGCACATGGAGGTCCACGCCGGTGTGCGCAGCTACATCTGCAGCGAGTGCAATCGCACCTTCCCCAGCCACACCGCACTCAAACGTCACCTGCGCTCGCACACAGGTCAGTTGCAGTGGTGACGCATACCGTCTAGTAGCAGCCATGTCAAGACCCCCTCTATCCTAGAGCACTAGGACACAAACATATAGGCTACTCATGTTCCCCTGCACTAAACAGTAAACTCTGACTACCCTAACACATGACGTCATCACAACATTGCAGATCGATTGTGAGAAGGTTGGTCAAGACATTACCTTGTGCAATAATCACATTTCCATCCAACCTTTTTATGCGAGTAAAGTCATGTCGTATTTTCAAAAAATCACGACAGCTGTGATGGAAACAGGAAGTTTCAATACAATTTCATAAATGTCAAATCAAATCAAATCAAATTATATTTGCTACATGCGCCGAATACAACAGGTGTAGACCTTTCAATTAAATGCTTACTTACAAGCCCTTAACCAACAATGCAGTTTTAAGAAAAGGAAAAAAAGTGTTAAGTAAAAAATAGATAAGTAAAAAATATAAGAAAAATAACAGTAGGGAGGCTATATACAGGGGGTACCGGTACAGAGTCAATGTGCAGGGGCACCGGTTAGTCGAGGTAATTGAGGTAATATGTACATGTGGGTAGAGTTAAAGTGACTATGCATAGATAATAAACAGAGTAGCAGCAGTGTAAAAGAGGGGGTGGGGTGGGGTGGGGTGGGGGGGGGGTGGGGGGGACAACGCAAATAGTCTGGGTAGCCATGATTAGCTGTTCAGGAGTCTTATGGCTTGGGGATAGAAGCTGTTAAGAAGCCTTTTGGACCTAGACTTGGCGCTCTGGTACCACTTGCCGTGCGGTAGCAGAGAGAACAGTCTATGACTAGGGTGGCTGGAGTCTTTGACAATTTTTAGGGCCTTCCTCTGACACCGCCTGGTCTCCAGACAATTTGTTCGTTCGACATGGTGGGAGCTTTTCGTGTCAAATTAATTCTGCAAGTATTGTGGTGGAAACGATTTTATGCGTAAATATTGATTGAATAACCATCATGTTGAAGTACATTTGCTGTCACGCGATGCTATGTTGTGTGGTCCTCCCACTGCAACTTGGAAAAGCATTCACACTTTATTAGGCTACAGATGAAATACGTTTTGATCTTCACAGGGTGGTGAAAGTGCACGGTGATGAGCTTAAAACTCCTTTCCAATAAATATTGTATGCTGGTTACATGATCATCATTGCTTGGCTGCCAATTAACAAATACAAATGATCTTGCTCTTATCCATAATCTCATCATGTACCTGTCTGCACTATTTCTACCAGCTGTTGGCTAGAGCACATGTGCCAAGACCAGAGTGGGTGTTTGTGTCTCAGGTGAAGAGGGTGGATCTGATCTCCATCACCTAGGACTTGACATAGATTAAGTAGATTAATCAAATCTCACATTGTTATCAATTTCTGCTAAATCTGCATGCTTTCTCAATCAGCTTTAACTGTATGTGCACTCGTAAATCAAGTTATTTCTCGAGTTGGGCTCTGGGATATAACAGCCGTTGAGTATCTGATTTTATGGTGGATTGTGGAGGAGGGGGGTTGAGTGTGTTGGAGTATGTGAGTATGTGCGTGTGTGCTTGTCTGGCATCTGTTGTGGGGGGGTGGGGATGTTGGGGGGGAGGGGGGAGGGGGGGGGGGGGGGTATGGGATGGACCACAGGAATTATTTGCTAGGATAATAATTGCTTGTCAATTAATTAAATGTAATACAATGGCAATCCGGGTTATATGTTAGAATCCTACTCGTGAACTGCCGACATTATTACGCATATTAATTGATAATGATGGAAAATAGGATATGCATAATTTTTTTTAAATAGTTATATAGATATATATATAGAGAGAGGTGAAAGCATTGGAAATGCTTTTGCCGGTTAATCTGCTTCTGTTTTGTGGGTGGCACTGTGTGCTGTTTTCGATGGATGGGTCCTGGCCTCTCGGGGCCTTAGGGATCCGGAGGGACGTGGGTGGGATGCAGATCACTGGGATGACGGCTCAACTTGGGATGGGGAGGGGCTTTAGCGGGGGAATTAGTGGAGAACAATTGAAGGGTTACTCCGTAGCAATGAAAATATCACGGTACAGCTATATGGACACTCAATCATTACGGTATTTTTTATTGGTAAATTTACAAACATATATAATGATAAATAGACTTGAAACTTGTATCTCATTATGGTGTATGGTGAAATAAGTATAGCCAGTTATAATTGTAATGGCTTAGCTGATAATAACAAAAGAAGAACAATATTTACATTGCTCAAAGAGAAGGAATATAATATCTATTGTATACAGGAAACTCATTCAACAATTCGAGATGAAGTAGCGTGGAAAAAAGAATGGGGGGGGGGGGGGGGGAATATACTTCTCCCATGGGCAAAGAAATTCAAAAGGGGTGATGATATTAATTAATAGTAATTTCGATCCGAATGTGCAAATTGTCCAAATAGATACGCAAGGTAGATGGATTATTTTAAATATGTTATTGGACCATAAACAGATATGGCTCATTAACCTTTACGGACCAAATAATGATGATCCACAATTCTTTGACAATATATATAATAAATTATCAAGCCTGCAAGCAATTCAAGACAATATTATTATGTTGGGGGATTATAATACTGTTTTAAATAGCTCAATGCACCGTAAAGGAAATCACACCACAAACAATCACCCACATGCTCTTAAGGAAATTGTGAATGTCATGGATACATTAGAACTAGTAGATATATGGAGGCTTAAATATACTGATCTAGTGAGATATACATGGCGGAGACTGAATCAAGCTAGTCGTCTTGACTTCTTTCTTATCTCATTCTCTTTGGCACCAAAAGTTTTTAAAAAAGTGTCGATAGGGGACAGAATGCGGTCAGACCATCATATAATAGGCATATACATTACTCTTACTGAATTTCCACGTGGGCGAGGATATTGGAAATTTAATCAAAGCCTACTGGATGATAATTTATTTATAATTAGAACAAAGGAATTTATAACTGACTTTTTCCAACATAACATAGGTACAGCGAATCCCCTTATTGTATGGGACACCTTTAAATGTGCCTTTAGAGGCCATGCAATTCAGTACTCATCTCGAAAACAAAAGCAATTTAGGTCAAAAGAGTTTATACTAAGAAAGGAAATAGAAAGTCTAACAGAACAGATAGATGGCAATAAAAACTGTAACATAGAGGCTCAGAATTAATTAGAGGAAAAACAACAAGAAATTGAGAAACTTATTCAAGAAAGATCAAGTGTAATATATTATAAAAAATTAAGCAAACTGGATGGAATATGGGGAAAAATGCACAAAATTATTTTTTAATCTTCAACATAGGAATGCTACCAAAAAGAACTTAATGAAACTGGTTACAATTGACGGTGTCACCCATAATTCACCAAATTATATTTTGAAGGAAGAAACAAAGTACTTTAAGCATATGTTTTCTTTTCAGTCGCCTCCATCTCCTCTAACTGAAGCTAATTGTAGAATTTTTTTTCTATTGATAATGTCAAATTAACAGCCACACAGAAAGACTCATGTGAAGGTGAAATTACAGAGGAGGAACTTCTGGATGAAATTAAAGACTTTAAGTCTGGGAAAACTCCAGGGTTGGATGGCATACCAGTCGAGGTATACCAAACCTTTTTTGATATACTAAGAGGACCGTTATTAGCATGTTTTAACCACTCCTATGTAAATGGTAGATTATCTAACACTCAAGAAGAAGGTCTGATCTCATTATTACTGAAACAGGATACAAGTGGAAAATATAAAGATCCAGTCCATTTACAAAATTGGAGGCCCCTTACACTTCAGTGTTGTGATGCAAAAATCCTAGCAAAATGTATAGCGCATAGAATTAAAAATGTATTGTCGGATATTATTCATTCTAATCAGACAGGTTTTTTACATGGAAGATACATTGGAGATAATATAAGGCAAGAATTGGAAACAATAGAACACAATGGAAAATATGGGAAACCAGGCCTGCTATTCATAGCAGACTTCGAAAAGGCATTTGATAAAGTTCGACTGGGGTTTATATATAAATGCCTGGAGCATTTCAATTTTGGAGAATCTCTTATAAAATGGGTCAAAATCATGTATAGTAACCCTATGTGTAAAATAGTAAATAATGGCTATTTCTCAGAAAGTTTTAAACTGTCAAGAGGAGTGAAACAAGGTTGTCCACTATCGGCATATCTATTTATTGTGGCCATCGAGATGTTAGCTATTAAAATCAGATCCAATAATAATATCAGAGGATTAGAAATACAGGGCTTAAAAACAAAGGTGTCATTGTACGCTGATGATTCATGTTTTCTTTTAAATCCACAACTAGAATCCCTCCACAGCCTCATAGAGGATCTAGATACATTTTCTAACCTCTCTGGATTACAACCAAATTATGACAAATGTACTATATTACGTATTGGATCACTAAAAAATAAAAAATTTACATTACCATGTAGTTTACCAATAAAATGGTCTGATGGTGATGTGGATATACTCGGAATACATATCCCAAAGGAAATAAATGATCTCACTTCAATGAATTTTAATAGAAAGTTAGCAAAAATAGATAAGATCTTACTACCATGGAAAGGAAAATACCTGTCAATTTGTGGAAAAATCACCCTGATTAACTATTTAGTATTATCCCAGTTTACCTATTTGCTTATGGTCTTGCCTACGCCTAGCGAACCGTTTTTTAAATTATATGAGAAACAAATATTCAATTTTATTTGGAACGGCAAGCCAGACAAAATTAAAAGGGCATATTTATATAATGAATATGAATTCGGAGGACAGAAATTATTAAATATTAAAGCATTAGACCTATCACTAAAAGCTTCAGTCATACAAAAGTTATACTTAAATCCGAACTGGTTCTCAAGCAAATTAGTAAGATTGTCTCACCCAATGTTCAAGAAAGGCCTTTTTCCCTTTATTCAGATTACAACCACTCATTTGCAGTTATTTGAAAAGGAAATCATCTCCCAAATATCACTATTTCTAAAACAAGCCATAGAAAGTTGGTTGCAATTTCAATTTAATCCTCCAGAAACGACAGAACAAATAATGCAACAAATATTGTGGTTAAATTCAAATAGACTAATTGACAAAAAACCTTAATTTTTTGACAGAATGATTAAAAAAGGTATAATCTTCGTAAATGATATCATCGGTAGGACTGGTGGAGTTATGTCGCACATGCAGCTAACAAAAACATATGGAAATGTCTGCTCTACCCAAAATTACAACCAAATAATTGCAGCCTTACCGCAAAAGTGGAAGAGGAAAGTGGAAGGGGGAGAAAGTAAGGAACTTGTCTGTCGGCCTTGCATTAAAGAACATAATTGGTTAAGGAAAACTGTGATAAATAAAAAAGTATATCAGTTTCACTTAAGGACCAAAGGATTGACAGCCGTCCCATATAGATTGCAAAATAGTTGGGAAGAGATCTTTGACGTACCGATCCCATGGCATAGTGTTTATGAACTGACACGCAAAACGACACCGGATTCAAAAATTAGAATCTTTCAATTTAAATTATTATATAAAATTCTTGCTACCAATAGAATGTTATTTATATGGGGGATACAATCTTCCCAGCTCTACAGATTTTGCTGTGAAGAGACAGAATCATTAGGTCATTTGTTTTGGTTCTGTCCATTTGTAGCTTGTTTTTGGACACAGGTCCAGGAATGGCTAAAGGATTGCAATATTTACCTGGAGCTAACCTTGCAGATAGCATTACTGGGTGATCTGAAAAGTCATAGTCAATCAATCAATAATATAATAATACTTTTAGCAAAAAAAAATATTTTTAATTCACAATCTGTAGAAGCAATGAGAATAGAAAGGTTCAGAACTTTTGTAAAACATCACAGTACGGTTGAAATATATATGGCAAATAGAAATCCTATATGGATGGTGTTAAGAGATAGATGGGAGGTATTGAATAGAGTTGAAGGATGGGACTAATAACAAATAACAACAAATAATAACAAAGATAGCTAATAATGTAAGCATACTGTGTCCATAATAAGTATATAGGTTGTATGTTGGGAGCTTTTGGGAAAGAGCACAGTTAGAAAGATATGGCATATAGAAGCAAACCGGATGGACATCATGAAAATGATCGGAGAGGTTGAGAGTTGAAGAAGTTCAAGAGCCAAAAAATTATAATATTTTTTTACATTTACATTTTATATTATATATATATATATATATATATATATATATATATATATAATAGAATTATTGTAAAAATAACTCTGTCCATAAGGTGTAGATAGTAAGTATAGACCGGAAGTAGAGGCCTGGGCATTGTTGTTCACTAATTTACTCCAAGTAGGGAAAGGATGGCGGGGTTGAAAAGTAATAAAGGGGAGTATATATATAAAAAACATGGGGGATTGGAAGTGATGCAGACAATTACATTGATAGAAGATACAATCTATCTGCAATATTAAGCTGATCCATCCCCCCAAGAAAAAAAAAATATATATTTTTACATTTCAAACAAAATAAAAAAAAGACCAGAGTGGGCACATTTGCTGTTTTTGCAGACTTTTAGTACCAAAACCATTGATGGAGATAAAAATGCGATGGAAACATATAACTGTAGTTTTTTTTTTTTGGGTCAATGAAAAGTTATAGGACTGTGCTTTCTATGTGCATTACGTCATCATGCACTGCTTTTTGTCCGCAAGTCAGTTTGATGGAAACAAACCTCTGGTGGGAAAATTGCAGATTTTAATGCAGATTTTTTAATATTCGCATGAAAATCTGTCAAATTTGATGGAAACCTAGCTATTGTTGTGATGTTGGGAAAGGTAATAATTAAACTTTTATGATGTGACAAAAGAATTTGGCCATGTTGTGGCAACCAATTATGTCTAGTAGGGCACCATATATCCCAAACCAGGTGAAAGCTAGACATAGACCTGCTCACGACTGACAGGGAAAAGGTTGTCAATACAATCCCCTCAGGTCAACAGCTGTAAAGGGATCCATATTCCTTATGAAGGCGTGATGAGCTGTCCCGTTAACAGACATGGGTGACAGTATATTTGACAAGTGGCGATGGCTCAGTAGCCCAACAGAAAGAAGAACACATAATGCAGTATCAGTCTAGAGATGCAGGTTGGCATTTATTGGGATAACTCATGTACTGGAGGCAGCTCTGTAGGGTAGTCACTAGCTGGCACTGCCACAGGAATACAATCTGATTTTAAACCTAACCCTTACCGTAACCCTAACTTTAACCACACTGCTAACCTTATGCCTAACCCTAACCTTATATTAAGAACAAAAATCGAAATTTGGTTTAATGAATTTGTACGATATATAGGCAATTTTGAGTTTGCTGTGGCCGATCTAATTGAAATCGCTCAGGCCTGCTCCAGGACAGGATTCATCCCAATAAACGTCAACCTGCGTTTAGATTGTAGAGCCCTGTAGGGCAACAACACGTGTCGCACCGCATCATGTTCATGGCTCTAGCTGCGGAACATTGTTTCCTATTAGGCCTATCTAACGCACTCCAAGTTTTTTCCCTAGAAGGAATCGTGTTATCCCGGTTCAAAAACACAGTTAGTATTTCTAATTCCTAGTAGGCTAGTCTACTATTGGCATGGCTGGCTGAACAAACAGGGTGATCTGGTCATTTGCTGAATGAATATATTCCATGATCAAACAGAGCTGCTATTTACCTCAAGGCTGGCTTGTTGGTGAGGAAAGGCCATGTTAATACTATCTGTTGTGAGAAGGACAAGGCTGGAGAGAGAAATAGCCTGACGGATGAGGTGATTTAGGGAGAAGCCCCTGTTACCGTGACAGAATATGAGAACATGGAAATGAATCCCATTTCGCTTGCCAAGGATGGACGCTCTCTATCGTCTACCCTTTTTTCTCTCCCTTTCCTCTACGGTCTCTGCGACCTTAAATAACAGTCTCACTGTCAGAGCTGATCTAGCTCACCGTCTCACGGATAAATAATTGAAACGAATGCGGCGAGATGAGCGCAGCCGGCCTATTTACAAGCCGAGGCGCTGCATTTTAGCGCGAGTGACAAGTCGGGGCGGTCCTGTATACTGTACTGGTGCGTCTGCTACTCTGCTTTCACGGCAAACATCGAGAGAGGACACGCGGACGTTCCCCACGCACGACTTGCTGAAATGTCATCCCAATCCCCATCTCGGCAGCAGCATCCAGACACAGGCAGTGAGACAGCAGTGTCATGCTGCTTTGAACCTGATCCTCCGTAGGCGTGTATTAAATTACAATGAGCCAGTCGCAAGCACCAGTTTAATATGATGTGGGGCCTTTATCAAGGGATTAAAAAGTCGGCAAATCGCCTTGTCATGGCACCAAAAATAAATCCTAATTTCCAGAAAATTGAAATAACTGGCAATTCTTAAATGTATTTGCACTTTGATGTTATAATAATATCATTCATGTTTCTGTGTGTACTAAGCAGTAGTAGGTTATTTGTTGGAAGAGCGCAATAGTCAAGCTTGTCCATCTGTTGGCTGCCTGCTTCCAACAAGACCATCATCTCCCTCATATGTCTTCTGCCTTCTACCACACAGCTGCAAGCACAATCGTTAGAGCGAGTACAATATACACAGTATTAGCATGCTTCATATAGCGGTTGTTTAGGAAAAACGATTGTTTAGAAAGCAGCTTCTCTGATGTCACCTACTGTTCGACATTGGCTCAGTATTGAGGACAGAGAGAGGCAACAGATTTAATTATGCTTATTACAGTGAGTGTATCAATCTCCCATTCATTTATTCCCTGGAGAAGGGTAGGCTAACCCCACATACAGTCTCTCTCTCCCCCTCCCTATTTCCCTCTCACTTCTTCCTCTCTTTGTCTCGCTTTGTCTGTCCCTCCCCATTTTCATTCTCTCCGATACACTGTCTATCCCTCTCCCTTCACCTTTCTCCCTCCATTTCTCTGTCCCTCAAAAGAGAGGCTGGACACGCACACACACACACAGACACACTGTTGTACAATGGGGGCTCATAATGATAGCAGTCATGGCAGCCTCCTCTGTCCTTCCTCCCTCCCTCTGTCCTCCCTCCGTCCTCCCTCCGTCCTCCCTCCCCTCCGTGCTCGCAGACGCGTGCCGCGGCCCAGGCTCTCGTTAATATTCCGTTGTTGTGCGGCGGTCGCTTGTGTTTTTTAACTAGGGGCCCATTTGCACTGGGGTGTTTTGTGTTTGCAGCTGTTTGATAGCGCCAGGCTAGAGAGGGAGAAGGATAGAGAGAGAGATGGCCCTGGCAGTGACAGAGCTCCCTGATTTACAGCCGCTTATCGCATAATGAACCCGCCCTCGCCAGGGCCTGGGGGGAGGGGGGCTAGGCAGCAGGTGTCGAGGCAGCAGGTACACTGTCCGCGCCAGCACCCCCAGGGGGCATGGAAACGCAGGTGGCAGTGCCTGGGGTACCCAAGGGTCCACTCCCATGCCACAGTTCTGCCTCGGTGTGCTGGGTCCTCATCTGTGCCCCCTCGCTGTCATTAGACCCCAACAGGCATTGTGTCTAGGTCTGAGAGAGAGAGAGCAGGTTGAGAGAGAGTGTTGAGAGAGAGAGAGTGTTGAGAGAGAGAGTGTTGAGGGAGGAGAGAGAGAGTGTTGAGGGAGGAGAGAGAGAGTGTTGAGGGAGGAGAGAGAGAGTGTTGAGGGAGGAGAGAGAGAGTGTTGAGGGAGACGAGAGAGAGTGTTGAGGGAGGAGAGAGAGAGAGAGAGTTGAGGGAGGAGAGAGATATTGTTGAGGGAAGAGAGAGAGAGTGTTTAGGGAGGAGAGAGAGTTGAGGGAGGAGGGAGGAGAGAGAGAGTGTTGAGGGAGGGAGAGAATGTTGAGGGAGGAGAGAGCGAGTGTTGAGGGAAGAGAGAGAGCGAGAGAGAGTGTTGAGGGAGGAGGGAGGAAGAGAGAATGTTGAGGGAGGGAGTGTTGAGGGAGGAGAGAGAGAGCGTGTTGAGGGAGGAGAGAGAGAGCGTGTTGAGGGAGGAGCGTGTTGAGGGAGGAGAGAGAGAGAGTGTTGAGGGAGGAGAGAGAGAGCGTGTTGAGGGAGTAGAGAGAGAGCGTGTTGAGGGAGAAGAGAGAGAGCGTGTTGAGGGAGGAGAGAGAGCGTGTTGAGGGAGGAGAGAGAGCGTGTTGAGGGAGGAGAGAGAGAGTGTTGAGGGAGGAGAGAGAGAGTGTTGAGGGAGGAGAGAGAGAGTGTTGAGGGAGGAGCGAGAGAGTGTTGAGGGAGGAGAGAGAGAGAGAGTGTTGAGGGAGGAGAGAGAGAGAGTGTTGAGGGAAGAGAGAGATAGTGTTTAGGGAGGAGAGAGAGTTGAGGGAGGAGGGAGGAGAGAGAGAGTGTTGAGGGAGGGAGAGAATGTTGAGGGAGGAGAGAGCGAGTGTTGAGGGAAGAGAGAGAGCGAGAGAGAGTGTTGAGGGAGGAGGGAGGAAGAGAGAATGTTGAGGGAGGGAGTGTTGAGGGAGGAGAGAGAGAGCGTGTTGAGGGAGGAGAGAGAGAGCGTGTTGAGGGAGGAGAGAGAGAGCGAGAGAGAGTGTTGAGGGAGGAGGGAGGAAGAGAGAATGTTGAGGGAGGGAGTGTTGAGGGAGGAGAGAGAGCGTGTTGAGGGAGGAGAGAGAGAGCGTGTTGAAGGAGGAGAGAGAGAGCGTGTTGAGGGAGGAGAGAGAGAGCGTGCTGAGGGAGGAGAGAGAGAGCGTGTTGAGGGAGTAGAGAGAGAGCGTGTTGAGGGGGGAGAGAGAGAGCGTGTTGAGGGAGGAGAGAGAGCGTGTTGAGGGAGGAAAGAGAGAGTGTTGAGGGAGGAGAGAGAGAGTGTTGAGGGAGGAGAGAGAGAGCGTGTTGAGGGAGTGGAGAGAGAGCGTGTTGAGGGAGTAGAGAGAGAGAGTGTTGAGGGAGGAGAGAGAGAGTGTTGCGGGAGGGGAGAGAGAGTGTTGCGGGAGGGGAGAGAGAGTGTTGCGGGAGGGGAGAGAGAGTGTTGAGAGAGTGTTGAGGGAGGAGAGAGAGAGTGTTGAGGGAGGAGAGAGAGAGTGTTGAGGGAGAGTGTTGAGGGAGAGTGAGAGTGTGTTGAGGGAGGAGGGAGAAGGTAAGAAAGAAAGGGAAAGGAGGGAGGGGGACAGAGCAAGAGAGATAGTGACAGCCTTCTGATTTACAATGCTGCATCTCCAGTGCCTGGGAGCTAATGGATTCCTGACAAAATTAAGTCCTGCCTGGCATTTGGATTGCACTACACAATGTGATTATGGCATTTTTTCATGTCAAACATTGACTTTTTGCATAAGGAAGCAATGAAGTCCGCTCCCCTACTAATAAGAATGACATTTTGAAGTGTTAGTTATATATGTAGTGTATGACTTATAACACATTGCCTATGTGAATTTGAAGGTAAATAACCTTCTGTAGTCTGTGCACTGAGCATCAGCATGCTCTCCTCCAGATCGGTCTGGTTGGGGCTCAGCCTGCTCCTAATTAAAGGCAGGTGAATCTCAGCTCCTATTACTATTCCTGTAGCGTCGCACGGGCCCCGCCGCGCTCTGTGATGGATTGTGATCTCTGCAGCTACTGAAACGCTAGAAAGAGCACAATGTCTTACAGCGGGAGCCACTGATAACTTCATGCAGACAAATAAAGACTGTCACTTTTATTGATTTTTACCCTCCCCCTTCTCTCTTCATCCCTCCACTGTTGATTCTCCCTCCGTCTCCCTATTTTTCTCTATATCTCTTACTTTTTCGCTCTCTTTTTTGTCCCTGCCCTCCCCTTCAACATTATCCCCTCAACCCGAAAGCGTCAAACTCGCCGGGAGTCACATCCCCCCAAACAGCCGCCGCGTCCAAATGTGAATAGCATTTAAGGGCGCGTCTCCAACGTAAATACGTGCTGGAGGAAATTGACATTGTCTCTTAACGGGGGTGATGGGTGCCAGAGCATGACAGTACATAACGAGAAATGCAATTTATTCCCAGGCACGGTGCCGCTCGGACAGCCAGATAATGAAACGCGTAGGTCATTGGCGATGACTTAAACCTTCAGTGGCTGTGTGAAATGCATTAAATATCAAGAACATTACACGCCTGGCAGCGTGGCGCATCTGTAGCGGGGAGCGAATGATGTATGGGCGGCTGCTAGTCAGACACAGGAAAGCAATTAGTAGCCGAGCGCTGGAGAGAGCCCCCGCATATCATAATATCCCTGATTATTGACATCTGAATACCCATTACACGAGTGGCTCCAGGTCGGCAAGGGTACAGTATTCTAATTTGACCTACAAAAAGGGAGAACATGAGAGTGGACTGGAAAAAAAGAGGGCCGCTATCTCGTCAGTGTTTATAAGAATGTTTGAGTTCTGCCCCTGATAGCTCAGTGCGATTGTGATGCTATGCTAGCCTTTGTCACGTGATTCATCTTCGCGTTGAATAGAAAAACACTTGTACTTATTTTCTTTCTGTATGGCCATTGTTATATTTCTCTATTTTTTGTTGTAGTTTTTTTGTCTATTTGCAGCCGTAACACAAAGATATGAGTGGACGTTTTTTTCCCTTCCCTTATTTACTTTCTGTGTCTCTCTATCTTAGTTATTACATGAAGGACTGCAACTGAATCAAACATTACTAAATATTGTAGGAGAAATATCTTTGGAATTATGTTCAATTGCTATAAAGTGAGTCTGCCTTCTCCCCCGTGTTCAGCAGGTGACCATCCATATGAGTGTGAATTCTGCGGGAGCTGCTTCCGTGACGAGAGCACTCTGAAGGGCCACAAGCGCATCCACACCGGGGAAAAGCCCTACGAATGTAACGGCTGTGGGAAGAAGTTCAGCCTCAAGCACCAGCTGGAGACCCACTACCGTGTGCACACAGGTATGCATTGTTAGGATCACAATGGACAGGAAAATCCACTCCGTCACACCGGAAATATGTCAACTTCGTTCCACTGGAAATATGCAGATAGAAATGTCAGCTCTGTTACAGTGGGAAAATGTCAGCTATGATACACAGGAGAGCTTTCATGGCTTTTACAAGAAATAGAGTAAAAGGGTTAGTGTAATATACTAATAGTTTCTACCAGTACAGTTCCCACTGGACACTAGTCAAGTCACTAGAGATCCACTTCAGCTCCATAACAGATTGAGTTCAGTGCTGTAACACAGAAGGAGGGTAAGTGTATGTAAAATTAGCAATCTAGTGTAAGTGTTCAATAGTGTTATACTGGGCGTTAAGAAGGGCTGGGAGCAATGTGTGTAGTAGAACACATACACTAGATTGATGCTTTTACAAGGCATACTGTACACAGACTGTTTTTATGAATGATTCCAAGGGCCAGTAAACAGAGCCTTGGTGAGGAGCCTCCATATTGACCCCAGGCCTTTACAGCTCCATAAAAGTGTCAACAAGGTGTCGGTCAGTCTCTGGCACTTGTCACTCTCGTGTTGGCTGAATTTATGTCCCCAAACATTAGGATTAGGGACATGTGCTATTACTCTGGGTGACTCAGGTTGCCATGATGGGGGGCACACACACACACACATCACCTAGCCTCCGAGGGCTGCTGTTGAGCCAAGGCTTTACCCGCTCCAACCCCCCACCAAAACTCACCCCCCTTCTCCCATTCAATAAGCCAGCTGTTAAGCCGTGCTATCAAGGCAGCCTGTCAAATAATTGGCTTTTTCTCTCCCACTCCCCTTTCCCCTTTTGTGGGGACCATGGGCCTTCGTTCGCGGTGAGTCGGAGCGTACTGGAGATAACAAGCGCTAGTGACAAGCTCACAGTCAAAGGCCACCGCGCACAAAAAGGAGCCGCTTGATGAATCATCGACATTGGCAACCTCCCACCCGCCTTCCCCCTTCCCGAGTCCCACCTGTCAATTACAGATCAATACCAGGCCTCATTTGCAATTCATTATTGCCCGGTTATCTGAGGCGACCCTGTTTACAGTGTGGTTATTGTCGACACTGCTGACTTGTGGGGCCTCTGCAGGCTGCACGCCCCGTAATGACAGTCTTCTTGGCGTGGCTATTTACATAGGCGGGTAAACACAACCCTGACCCCCTTCCCACGGGTCAAGGTTGGCCAGGTCCAATGCGTCGAAAAAGAAAACTATAGGAGTAGATGCAGGGACACACATCAGAGAGATATCTATCGGCAGCCAGTGACGAGATGCCTCTCTCTCTGTGTAACGTGGTGTGAGCGTCTGTGTCGTTCAGGGCCCGATCACATGCGACACCTCATTTCAAATGCCATTGGTAAAGGTCGGCATTTACATGTCTAATTTGCGCCTGTCGGATTGAGCGCTGGGGATTATTCCTTGCCATCACTCTAATCATTTGCACGTTTAGGAGGAGTTCTGGTCCTGAATATCACATGAACAGGAATGTAGCGGCTTTGGAACCGTCGAGAATCAAATGTAATCAAATTGAAATTGTGATTTGGTGTTTCAAAATGGCATAGGTCCTTTTGTGATTGAAGTGTTAGCCATTTAGATGTGGCAAAATGTACATCAGTATAATTGAATGCAGGGGTTTGGTTTGGAAAGCACATTATAGGGGCAGTTGAGAGATTGATTCTAAAGCCATTGCTGCACAGCAGCACTATATGAAATATCATTATCCACGATGACATGCACCTTTCAATTTGGCCGTGGGAATTTTGTAGACATGATAGTCATTGCTAATTGAGACCACTAGATATCTCTATCTTCCTGCTAGCAAAAGTGTAAGAAGCTCTAAAAGAAAGTTGATACTTTAATCTGCTACAGTTGGTAACATATTGACAACCTGCTCGTATCTGTCAAGTCTGCTTTGTAAATGTAGGAACGACTGAGTATACCAAACATTAGGAACACCTTCCTAATATTGAGTTGCAACACCCCCCTTTTGCCCTCAGAACAGCCTCAATTCAACGGTGCATGGACTCTACAAGGTGTTGAAAGTTTTCCACAGGGATGCTGGCCTATGTTGACTCCAATGCTTCCCACAGTTTTCATGTTGGCTGGATGTCCTTTGGGTGGTGGACCATTCTTGATACCCACTGGAAACTGTTGTGCGTGAAAAACCCAGCAGTGTTGCAGTTCTTGACACAAACTGGTGTGCATGGCACCTACTACCATACCCCGTTAAAAGGCACTTACATTTTTTGTCTTGCCCATTCACCCTCTGAATGGGACATCAATATGGGATCATAGCGTTCACCTGGTCAGTCTATGTCATGGAAAGAGCAGGTGTTCTTAATGTTTTGTATACTCAGTGTACAATGCATGTCATGTAGAGTTCCCTTCCTCAGTCTGACGTTGTTGTTGTTGTTGTTGTCACCCTCCCCAGGTGAGAAGCCGTTTGAGTGCAAGCTGTGCCACCAGCGATCCAGGGACTACTCGGCCATGATCAAACACCTGCGCACCCACAACGGCGCCTCGCCCTACCAATGCACCATCTGCCTTGAGTACTGCCCCAGCCTCTCGTCCATGCAGAAGCACATGAAGGGCCACAAGCCCGAAGACGTCCCCCCAGACTGGAGGATAGAGAAGACCTACCTGTACCTCTGCTACGTCTGAGGCCTTCAGACGACAGCCCGGGGGAAGGAGGACGGGCAGAGGAGGTGGAGGACGAGGTGGAGGAGGAGGGGGCTGAGGAAGGAAGAAGAAGGGGAGGAGGGGCCTGAGGAAGGAAGCGGAAGGGGAGGAGGGGGCTGAGGAAGGAAGAGGAAGGGGAGGAGGGGGCTGAGGAAGGAAGAGGAAGGGGAGGAGGGAGCGAAAGGAGGACGAGGAGGAGGACGAGGCCTGTGGCGAAGAAGTCAAGCGAGAAAATACACAAAATGGAAGCAGAGGCGGTTTTCGAATGCAAAGAGAGCGAATGGGCAGAGGGCAGAGGCGGACACAGTGAGGAAAAGGGCTAGGCGGAGGAAGACTGAGGTTCTGACCGAGAGGACATTTCCCCTTCAAATTCATATGTCGTTCAGTACATCTATGTATGTTTTGTTTCGAGTTGTCAAATTGCCTAACACAGAACCCGTCAGTGCATCGATGCAGTTGTCCTTAAGTCTACCAACAGACTTGAGAGATGTCACCCAAGCCACACCTGGAACTGAACTGATTCTCAAAGGCTATCTGAACCCACACCTCCCCATCATTTTGACCACTGGCTATCCCTAAATGTAGTTTTGACACCCTCACCTTTTCTGGAATGGGATTGTATCCTACTGTAACTTGGTGGGTCAATTCTCTCATTACATGATACAGTACCACAGATCCCCTCCTGATTTGATTAGATTGGACACCAAGTCATGTTCTGCTTGAGGAACATGTCACATTTGATCCCTACTACCCATCCCATTGTTTACCAGAGTGCATCTTCAGACCTGGTGGCACAGAGCACTTAGACCCCTACAGTGGTGTAGTGCCATTCAGATAGCCCCCGAGAATCAGCCTAAGGGCCGGACCATGTGGCACATTTCAGCCAGCCCTATGGAAAAATAGCACCATTTATTGTACTGCATCAGCAGAAGCGAAGTTGAATTTGATTGGGGCACGACACCTCCGTACCCACGCAGAGGGTTGTCTTTTGTACAGCAAGGGAGATGAACGGAGGACGATATTCCCATATCGGTCAGGTTTCACCGGAGCATCTCGAGAGTCAATCCATGACTGTCACTTTTTTCATCTCGTTATCTTTGGCTCCGCATCATAGTTTATCATAGCTTCATTGCACAGGTAAAGACACATTACGACGACAGTCACTGTTTGATGTTTATATCAGATATATTTTTGAGGGGTTAGCTCGCTGCGAAGCCGCTGCTCTGTTATCTCTTAAACCATAAATCTCTATACAGCATTAACTGGACTGGACTGGTATTAATATACATTTAACCAGATTATCATCAATTACACTAAGATTTAGTACATGGACTGACTCATAACATTTAACTATTTTCTCACATGAATAATCTCATAATCTCTATATGCCATTGTGATGGAGACCAAAATGACAAAGGCTGCTGTGGATTGCAGTAGGGCGCTGTGACGTGGAGGAGTAGCACCAGTAACACCTCCGAGGGGTGGTCGTAATGCCTTCATAATGCAATTATAAGGAGATTATGGCACCTGTTATAACAGGTCATATATACTGTTATGTCGCGTGAGACCATGAATGTGATGCCAGGTGGAAAATTGTGTTTCATGAGTAATTGTAACAGTGCTATATCAGTTGTCATAAGTGTAAAATATGTTGTCATAAGTTGTCGTAACCTGTTATGACAAGCATTATATCTGTTCATATGGCAGCATAATGAAGGCATTATGAGCACCACTGTCAGTTCAGTGTTACCATGGTAATCACATATCTGAATGATTAGCGGGGGAGGGGGGTGGGGGGCGGGGGGCTTCACTGATTGGACGAGACATGGCCTGCCCAGCCCAGGGGGCGACCAGTAAGAAGACAGAATAAATCAACTCTATATATGGTTTTGTTCCTTCGCTTTGTCTCCGTTTCCTATTATATCTTGATTTAGCTCAGCACATTGTACTTGAATTACCTCGTTTTTTTGTGACCTCATGTGCTTGTGTTTTTATTTGTCTTATTTTATTTTTTTATTTTTTGTGAGCGTGTGTCCGAACGCTGCGTTGTTGCGCGAGGGAGATGTGATAAAGCAATGTGTACGCGAAAATTAAGTGCCACGGTGAAAAGAGATTTTTATTGTTGTGTATTTTTGTGCATTATTGTTACCAAACTTGGTATTTTTTTATTAACCTTGCTTGTTGAAAAGCTGGTGGGTTCGGTCATTGTTTTAAAAGCTACCTCTAAGTTGTTTTGTTTTCATTTTTGCAAAAGCACATTATTTTCTGTGTGTTCGTGTTTTGCATTATTGCATCATTGCAAATTCATCTCATGCTTTCAAGTGTTGATTTATTGTCTTTTCACATGTGTAAGTGACATTTATATAAAGGGTAAGAGATGGTAGAGATTGATAAGAAAAATTAAAATAAAACAAATGTTTATTCTTCTCTTACAGTCCGCCCCCTTCCCAACCCCCCCGACAGTAACCTTAAGAGCAGAGAAGAGGTTTTAAGGCCTTAAGTATGGGGTAAGCGGGATTTACGCAGTAGAAGAAGAAATAGTACTTCTAAGAGAGTTTAAAAAAGCATTAAACTTGAAAATATGTGAATAGAATTGTAGTTTTGTAATGTGAAAAAAAGAAGGTTCACCAATGCTGAACCACCAAGAACCGGTCAAATACGCAGCGATGTAGTGTGTCCTGGACAATTGGGACTGCAAGTGGTAATCAACGGAAAAAGGAAGGTTAGAAAAAAAGAGATCCTCTTGGTCGACAATTTCTCTCGAAAGGAGTGTATTCCTGAACAAGAGCCAACAGAGGAAGTTTGATATATAAAAATTGTGATATTTTTGTATTCGGTGTCAGTCCCTTTCCATTTGTCGAGAGTTTCAGCAGGGCAAATATTTGTATTTCTTTTTTTTTACCTAGTTTTTTCCTCTGGTTTTGAATCTTTTGCCTTGCTCCTCTTTGGTAATGTTGGATGTGTGTGTGTGTGTGTATGTGTATGTGTGAACATGTTGTAGTAATTGTTGCTTTCTGGATGTCAATGCATTGTAGGTGAAGGACTAAATCTGCCAAAAAAAAATAAGAGTTCATTCAAAATGGATGGCTGGGATGCAGCCGTCGATCAATTAGTACACGTCATTCACAATTTTATTGCCAACATTTAGTTTTTGTACTTGAAGTGACAAAAAAATGGATGACATGAACATGGTCATAGTGGCCCATGGTTGTCTTGCCACTGATTCTCGAACACTGTGAGCTGAGGGATTTCCCTCGTCCAATATTCATCCATTATAATAATAACTTCAGTCACCAATTCAGAGTGGCAGGCCAGAGAGCCTGAAACGATCACATCACACTTCAATGACTAGAGGTATTCAGTCACATGCTCTTATTGTTGTCTGAATGTTTTATACTTTTTTGTGTGAGTGTGTGAATAAATGAAAGTGCGTATCCGCGTGTGTGTGCGTGTATTAGTGAAAAATGCACTAATCAGAGCAGACACAAAATGAAAACAATGCTCTATGCTACTTTTCTCTTGACATGTTGAAAGAAAATACATTGGCATTGATATAGTTCTTCCCTCAATGTTACTCTGATGTTTCTGTATTATCTTTGTGCCTAAAATGGAAATTGTTCAACAAAAATGTCCATCTATATCTGCTTAGTTTCTGTACTTTCAGAAGATAATAAATGGTGTCTCCAGCACTCTAGGGATGTCATGACGATTTGAGATGACCTGATTTCTGATTTAGAATAAAAAAGGAGCTGTCATCTAGGACTGCTTTAGCCTAAAATTGGTAGTTGGCAAACCACCTTTGATGTTTTGTTTTTTGTTCTTCATCAGTAATTGACACCAAAAAGCAATGTAACTCGTTTACGCACAAAAAGCAAGGAAGATAAATGTCCCTAAAATACAGATTATGAAGCATGACAGTATAAGATTTAAAGATGATAAAACATTCCCGGGCCATGGAAATTGTATGCATTTTTCGTTTTAAATCTGTTCTGAAGGACCGTTGCCTGTTCATTTTGGAAATCAAAGTCGAAGTATGTTTTTTCATTGATAATATTTTGTTGTCAGCAACAGGTTTGCTGAGCAGTTAATGTCCTTCCAACCACTTTGGCAGCTTGTCAAAACCATAGTGTTGCCCCAGCTTAATATTACGACTTCTTTGTTATAAAGTACTTGTTTCGAAATTACATTAAAAATATATTTTTTTTAAAGACTAGCCGTACGAAATCATGGCATCCCTGGAGTAGGCACTCTGTGTTTCAGTGTGGTGTTCTAGAACGAGTAGCCATTTTATGCAGTGTTGCCATGCATGTGCCATTTGAGGTCTAAACTAAACTGTTTGAGTAACAAAGCACCAAGACATTGTCTTTTTTATATTAGCACTGAGGACCAATTGCCCTGTCGGACCAAGCATTACAAAGCTTCTCTCTCTCTCTCTCTCTCTCTCTCTCTCTCTCTCTCTCTCTCTCTCTCTCTCTCTCTCTCTCTCTCTCTCTCTCTCTCTCTCTCTCTCTCTCTCTCTCTCTCTCTCTCTCTCTCTCTCTCTCTCTCTCTCTCTCTCTCTCTCTCTCTCTCTCTCTCTCTCTCTCTCTCTCTCTCTCTCTCTCTCTGGCTTGTCTGTGATTTTGTTTCTTTCTTCCTTGTTGTGACAGCACAAGTGCCAGTCGAGTTGGTCTGTATTAAGAAAATAGTGTTTTTATGATTTGAATTGTTATAGTTTTCGTCTACCTCAGCACCTAATCTCAGCCTAATCTTAGAAGGTGCCCAATTATTATTTTATTTCTCTTTTTTTGTTGTCATTTGTATAAAAATGATTTAATTTGCATTAGAGCTTTGCAAAGGTCCTTTGTCTTTTCCAGCGACGTGCTGTGTCTGTGGTCCTGCTTCCTATGTGTGAATTGTGCCACGGATCCCAGCATCTGTCTGTTGATTTAGAGGGGTTTTTCTTTCAGTTTAGGATCAGACACATCTCTTTGTAACATTTCAGTGTTCTCTGATGGAGTGTAAAAAAAATAAAAAATAAATAAAAGAGATTAAATGCTGCAGGTTTTCTTCTCCATGTTGTCACTAAGTACATTTTGTGCCTTCGATAGTGAAAGATAATATTTTTTACATCCTACTAACAGTAGATTGTTTTGTAGTGAACATTTTTTGTATTTTTATTTATGAGTCTCATATGAAAAATAACAATGTTCAGTTGTATACCTTCAATCTGCAGTTAGAAAAAAAAATAAAAAAAATTGACTTGAATTTGTCTGCCTGTTTTCTAATGTGCTGCTTCCCTTCTCTTTCTGGGTGACCCATTCCTGATACTATGTGGACTTCAGGTGCCAACCCACAGTTAAATACTGTGTAGATGCTAAGAATGAATTACAGGTTTACAGAATACACAGTATGTTGGAGAGCCGTACTGCAGTTCTGTGCTATGCAGAATTGTGAGTCTGTCTGTCTGTCTGTCTACATGTGTGCTCTTATGTGTGTTTGTGAGAGTATGTGAGTGCATCGATCTGTGTGTGTTGCTTTGGAGTGTACGTCATCACTTTCACTGTTTTCCATTCTAGAGAGTTCCGAGAGCGTCGGCCGCCGGGCCTTCAAAGGCATCTCTGTAAGCAGGGGTAACAACCATGAAGTCTCTTGGAGGACTGATGCTGCGGCTGAAAAATGAAGATGCATAGACCGTCCCCTGTGAGATTCTGCCCATCTTCCCCTCCTCTCACATCTGAAGGCAACAGCTTTTCTCATTCAACACTTCTCTCCTCTTCTACCCGTCCAACTTTTCTCTGCACACAAAAAAAGATTGTTCTTGATCTTCACCCCTCTGTCACCCCTTTTGTCTATATCTTTAAAAGCACCGGAGGAACTGGAATTACGGTGATTTGAATAAGTCCGTTTGGCTACGGAGGTAGTACTATATTATACGACACTGGTGATGGGGAAGAGACATATTGTACTCACTGCTCAGGTCTTATATGCCTTTAGTCACTTAAGTCCCCTAATGCCAGAAAAGCCTTGCCAAGCAGAAGGTATTAAATCAAGTCCAATAAATTGAGTAATATGCCGCAGCTGCCACTTCTTTGACTAGTGTCCCCATATTCCCTGTGGCTGCTTTGAAATGGCTCTCCACTACGGGAGCTCTGTTGGATATAGTGTGAGTGGGCTATTAAGTGTAGCACCGACTAGATGATCCTCTACAGGAGGCTGATGCGAAGCCATGTTACACTGCATCTGAAGAGGTCATTTGTGTTGGTCACAGCAGCATCCCCAGCTGTTGAGCTGTAGCGAAAAGCCTTGAGTAAGAACATGGCCAGTGTTGTGTCTGGAATACACCTACCAGTTACCAGACAGTAGAGCCATGGGTGTATGTGTTCCACAGATAGTTATTTTCTACCAGAGAAAGTAGTCTGTTGAAATGGAACCGAATGTGTCGGTGCTTGACTCACCAACCATGTCCTATATTCCTCTCCCATTATGAGGTCATAAATGCTATCATTAGATATGCAGGGCGCAAGCCATTATTGCTACCGAACTGATCGTTGTTAGAGGGGAAACGAGGCGAGACACAAATGGTTCTGCTTTTCTGTGCTTGTAGGAAGAGATACAAACATGGCATTAACCAAACTGAGCTGCCTCTTTCTGCTGGGCTTTAGTAGTCCTTATGACGCAGCTCACTTTCTATCCATCTTCCTCTCTCGCTAATATATAATATTCTTCTTTATGTATATGCCATTTATATGCCATTTATTGGACGGTTTTATCCAAAGCGACTAACAGTCATACGTGAATACATTTTACGTATGGGTGGCCACGGGAATTGAACTCACAATCCTGGCATTTGCAAGCGCCATGCTTTACCAAATGAGCCATACAGGACCATCTCTCTCTATTTTCCTCTCCTCTTTCTATCATTATTCCTTCCCCAACCCCCTCTGTCTCGCTCTGTTTATTTGGAACCATGTTGCTTTGAATGGTTTGGGTGGGCCAACTGGACAGACAACATTACACGTCAGAGCAGCACCACAACAGACTGACGAGCAACGTGTCTAGACACTCCAAACAGCCATGGAATCACAGAACAGGCTTAGACATCCTTATTTTCCAAATCACCACCATCACATTCACGTCAACATTAAAGTGCTGTGCTCATTATACAAGTATTATAATATATATTCTTACAGTATTATAGCAACCTGCATAATAGGGGTCACCCTTGTTTCTCCTCCCAGAGCTGTGAGCGCTTCTTTCAACTTCCTTAGAGCTGACCTAACCAGGTTAATAAAGACAGGAGAACTCGCTGTCTGTTTCGGCGCAAACAAGAGACGAGAGGTTCTCCTTAGACTCTTCCTTCCCAGCAGGCTTCGAGGAATATGGGCAGCATATGCAGGCCCTGACCTTTCCCTTCAGAAGGATCAGCTAATGAGGTACCTCTCTTTTGCTATTCACTCCCTCCTCCACCGGCCTCTGCATATCAAACCCAATGTCGAGAGTTGGGCTAACTTGGACTATCTTGGTCGTTTTAAGGGTCTTTGGCGATTTAGGGAAAGGAGGACAAAGTGGGAAACGATCAGCTGTTGCTCATTATGTTCCTTCATGAACTGGACTCCATGAGTTTGGTTTGATCCCAATTTTGTATTAGAAACAGAGTGGGGATTTTGGACGTTGGTTGATTGGGCCCATGTGACCCCGGGAGGGCGTAGGGCTTTGTGTGTGTGTGGGGCCAGGGGGTCCCATCTTTATGTGCTCTTTGACACCGATATGATCGAATGGATAGAGAAGGGTTCAGACAGTAGGCCTGTTGAATGGAGGGGGACCAGTCTTGTCCAAATCCCTGGGATTGTTTTCTCAGCTAAGCCTGGCCTGTAGACGTTAGCCTCCCCCCTACCCCAGGCATTGATCCAGCCTCAGAGAGGAGAGAGCCAAACAACATGACCGCCGCTGTAAATTTACTGTAATACAGCAAGCGACCTGAGCAACACGGAACTGAACTGTTCTGTGTCATTCATGTTGTTGCTGTTGTGGTAGATCTACTTTTGTATGCTTTTTGTAGTCACTGAACTTTTGTGGTTGGTGAATGTGTTGGATGAGGATTAAAAAGGTTTACTGAGGTTACTGATTTTAAGTTTACTGATTAAACAAACTGTTCTGTTCAATGGCCACAGAATGAAGTTATAATGCATGACAAAAAATGGTGAGGCCTCAATTTTAATAATTGTCGTTTTGGCATCATCTCAGGATTATTTGTTTGTAGTTTATTTAAAGAAGATGTTCTTCTTTATGGAGATGATAACAGAAAGAGAGGTCCATAGCTTCATTGCAATTTGGAGATGTCTTATGAACTAACTTACCTGTTGCATCGTTTTAGTAACACTGGTGTAAAAATGACTTGACCCCCAATGTGTGTTCATGCAGCTCCACAGGGGTAGTACTGGTTAATGCTGTTAATAGGTCCATCTAGTGTTGGTTTGGTGTACTACAGTATAATAGTATAGATGGTAGGCTACAGTCTGATGTAGGGCTAAAACATTTGTTTAACTTTCTTTTTTTTTTAAAGGTTTTACAGAAATCCCGGTTGGAAGATACCCAGAATCAGGAGGTAATAATCAGGAAATCCGGAATCCTCCAAACAGGATTTGTGTAAAATGTAATGTTACCAGAATTTTGCAGCCCTGGTCAGATGTCTGGTTTTAACGTAATAATTTTTCCAAAAATAGACAAACTATTGAACGTTATTTATGGAAATTCTCATTGATAAGAATTGCTGTGTTGTTTCACATTACCATTTCGGAAGGTTTACTGTCATTTGTTTTAGAATTGCAGAATAAAGAACAGTGATAGCAGGAGTCATTAAAACACCATTTATACATATCAGAAATGTCAGAGATGTTCTTATCCAAGCTTCACACTGATACACTTTTATTATAGCTAAAAATCGACACCCAGGGGGAATAAAACAGTCAACTGTAACCCTAACCCATTTTATGAGTACATCTTTAACTGTCTATTGAGTGACAAGCACAGAGAGTGCCTGCTGCAGCCTGGATCCTCATTGATTGTATTGGGATCGATGCTCCCATTAACTGTAGAACGGTTTTAGGCTTTAATTATGTAGGGTGTCAATGGCGTTTATCCTATCAGGGCACACCCGCCAAGTGCATTTTCCAGTGAGGACAAAATCTTTACGATTAGTACATTAGTGTCAGTCCGCGGGCTAGGGCCATCCCTGGGAGGGATTAATAATACCCATGCCACCTCTGGACTAGAGCATGGGGGTGGTTAGTGCTGGGCAGAGAACCACTGTGCCACCCTGTGGTTAGTGTGGTGTATTGTAGTCACTTCTATGGCTTAAACCCTAACCGACAATGTCCACATAAAGCGGAAAATTGCTTTATTTTCACCTGCCATCATTTAAATGTGGACATTGGCCGTATTAAGGAATTTCAGACCTTCAACGGAAAAGCTAAAAACAACAAACTGTGGCCAGGATTCAATCCAAAACCGCGCTATAACACGCTTGACATTTTAAGGTAATTTCCAATTGAGCCGACATCTGCAGCGTTTTCCTTGAACGCAATCTCCGCAAGGCAGCGAACGTGGTAACATTGCCTTTAAAAGCTGCTTGGTCTACAAGCACAATTGGATTGAATGCCGGCTTTCATCATTATATCGGGATACCTGATTGAATGCATATAAGGGACATAATTCAATTCACTTTAATAGTCACACATTTCATAATGTCAGAGTGAACATCAGGTGAACGAGTATCGCAGTGACGTTAGCAATAGTAAATATCTTTATTAATTTAAACGTGATCAACAGCATGTTATATGGTTCGTATTTTTTAAATATTTTTTTTAACGATTTAACTGAAGGAATGAAGTTGATCTTGGAATATACAGACTATGCCATTTAAAAGCAAATGCAAGCAAATTGCACTACCTCTCCTCCATAACTAAATAAAACATGAAGAGATATAACAAAAAATGTGAAATCTTCTTAGAGCTCATTGCTCACCAACTATATTACACATTATTGCACATACAAAATCTAAGGCATGGCATATTTATTCATTTTAGGGGCATGGTACCATGTCGGCTATTATAATGATATGGTTTCCTTTACATCAATACAGCTGTTGGTACACATAGTAGACGATTTTGAGAAAAAGGGAATAATGCATGAAGTATTGTGCCATATAAAATAGCACACATTATTTTTTGGTTGTATTGTTTGTACACTACCAGTCAAAAGTTTGGACACACCTACTCATTCAAGGGTTTTTCTTTATTTTTACTATTTTTTACATTGTAGAATAATAGTGAAGACATCAAAACTATGAAATAACACATATGGAATCATGTAGTTACCAAAAAAGTGTTAAACAAATCAAAACATATTTTATATTTGAGATTCTTCAAATAGCCACCCTTTGCCTTGATGACAGCTTTGCCCACTCTTGGCATTCTCTCAACCAGCTTCATGAGGTAGTCACCTGGAATGCATTTCAATTAACAGGTGTGCCTTCTTAAAAGTTAATTTGTGTAATTTATTTCCTTCTTAATGCGTTTGAGCCAATCAGTTGTGTTGTGACAAGGTAGGGGGATAGCCCTATTTGGTAAAAGACCAAGTCCATATTATGGCAAGAACAGCTCAAATAAGCAAAGAAAAACGACAGTCCATCATTACTTTAAGACATGAAGGTCAGTCAATACGGAACATTTCAAGAACTTTGAAAGTTTCTTGAAGTGAAGTCACAAAAACCATCAAGCACATAATTTCTTGCACATCTAGCATTCCAGTGTTAATACTATTGTAATTATTTTGCACTATAGCCTATTTATTGCCTTACCTCCATAACTTGCTACATTTGCACACACTGTATATATATTTTCTGTTGTATTTTTGACTTTATGTTTTTTTACCCCATATGTAACTGTGTTGTTTTTATTGCACTGCTTTGCTTTATCTTGGCCAGGTCGCAGTTGTAAATGAGAACCTGTTCTCAACTGGCTTACCTGGTTAAATAAAGGTGAAATAAAATAAAAAAGCGCTATGATGAAGCTGGCTCTCATGAGGACCACCACAGGAAAGGAAGACCCAGAGTTACCTCTGCTGCAGAGGATAAGTTCATTAGAGTTACCAGCCTCAGAAATTGCAGCCCAAATAAATGCATCACAGAGTTCAAGTCACAGACACATCTCAATATCAACTGTTCATAGGGGACTGTGTGAATCAGGCCTTCATGGTCGAATTGCTGCAAAGAAACCACTACTAAAGGACACCAATAAGAAGAAGAGACCTGCTTGGGCCAAGAAACACGAGCAATGGACATTAGACCGGTGGAAATTAGTCCTTTGATCTGGAGTCCAAATTGGAGATTTTTGGTTCCAACCGCTGTGTCTTTGTGAGACGCGGTGTGGATGAACGGATGATCTCCGCATGTGTATTTCCCACCGTAAAGCATGGAGGAAGACGTGTTATGGTGTGGGGGTTTGGTTTGGGCTTAGTGGGACTATCATTTGTTTGTCAACCGGACAATGACCCAACACACCTCCAGGCTGTGTAATGGCTATTTTACCAAGAAGGAGAGTGATGAGTGCTGCATCAGATGACCTGGCCTCCACAATCCCCCGACCTCAACCAAATTGAGATGGTTTGGGATGAGTCTGACGGCAGAGTGAAGGAAAAGCAGCCAACAAGAGCTAAGCATATGTGGGAACTCCTTCAAGACTGTTGGAAAAGCATTCCAGGTGAAGCTGGTTGAGAGAATGCCAAGAGTGTGCAAATCTGTCATTTAGGCTATTTGAAGAATCTCAAATATAAAATATATTTTGATTTGTTTAAAAAAAATGTTTACTACATGATTACATATGTGTTATTTCATATTTTGTATGTCTACACTATTATTCTACAATATAGAAAATTGTAAAAATAAAGAAAAACCCTTGAATGAGTGGGTGTGTCCAAACTTTTGACTGGTACTGTATATCATTGTATTTAAAAATGTGTGACTGTCCTTGTCTATCAGCGTATCAGTGTTTTGTTACTTGTCATGTTTTGTGTTTTTTGTGGACCCCAGGAAGAGTAGCTGTGTCTGCAAAAACTAATGGGGATCCAAATAAACAAATAAAAATACACCTGTACGCTGACAAAGGATTCAATATCTGAACTTTTTCAACAGTTGTTTAGTTATTTAGGCCTTTCCTAGGTAATCAAGACCCCAACAATACACTGAGAGCAGTAAAATAGACAGTGTTAGAAAGGGGCAACTGGCTAAGAGAAATTAGTGTAAACTATACCATCATCCAATCTATCTTCCCCCTCGTTTCTCTACTCCCAATAATTACCTCAGACTCAAACTACCCCCTACTTTACCTCCACCATGAGGCTCAACTGAACAGATCTACCTCAATAAAACTCTTTGTATCAGGCACACTTTAGCCCTCTATGTCCCCTTCTCCATAGTAAGGCCCTCCACCTCCACCGTCAGGCCCTCCTCCACTGTGAGGCCCTCAGGCATACTGCCACACGGACCAGAGGGTCCCCAGGGTGATGCTGTAGGCCAGCATGGCCACCAGGTAGACCCTGAAGAGCAGCACATCCAGCACGTAGCCCACCTGCAGCCACTCCTTGGCGATGTCCCGGGACTCGTCCCTCTTCTCCAGGAAGCCGCGGATAGACGAGATCTCATGCAAGATGTTGTCCATGACGGGCGGCGTGTTGTCACGCACCACAGACAGGCCACCCAGACCCCGCTCCATGCTGTCCCCGGTGTGGTGAAGGTGGTGGTGGTGGCTGCATCGAGCTGCAAGGGGTCACATAACATGAGAGTTGGGGGAGTGGGGTCATATAACATGATTTATTTCTATTTTGAGTATCCAATGTTGTGTTGAGCTTGTAGAAGCTAAGTGTATTTATTTGCCCAAAAAGACAGACAGACATTGTAACGTATATTGATTATTTCCAAAGTGGGAAAACAAACCTGTAAATGTAACTTTTTATCCTTTTCTCTCTCTCTCACTCTATGATAGATACCTGAGGCTGCATTTATTGTAGCCGGGGATTTTAACAAAGCAAATTTGAGGACTAGGCTGCCGAACTTCTATCAACATATCGACTGTTGTACTCGCGCTGCTAAAATCCTCGACCATTGCTATTCGAACTTCCGGGATGGTTATAAGGCCCTCCCCCGCCCTCCTTTCGGCAAATCTGACCATGACTCCATTTTGCTCCTCCCTTCCTATAGGCAGAAACTCAAACAAGAAGTACCCGTGCTAAGGACTATTCAACGCTGGTCTGACCAATCGGAATCCACACTTTAAGACTGTTTTGATCACGCGGACTGGGATATGATAGCTTGCGAAAATAATTTAGACTAATACATTGAAACGGTGACTGAGTTTATCAGGAAGTGTGTAGGAGATGTTGTGCCCACTGTGACTATTAAAACCTACCCTAACCAGAAACCGTGGATACCTTACTAACCACGTTTCCAAAATTGAAAGCGCGAACCACTGCATTTAACCATGGCAAGGTGACTGGGAATATGGAAGAATACAAACAGTGTAGCTACTCACTCCGCAACGCAATTAAACTGGCAAAACATCAGTATAGAGACAAAGTGGAGTCGCAATTCAACGGCTCAGACATGAGACGTATGTGGCAGGGTCTACAGACAATCACAGACTACAAAAGGAAAACCAGCCTGTCGCCGACACCGATGTCTCGCTTCCAGACAAGCTATACACCTTCTTTGCCCGCTTTGAGGATAACACAGTGCCACCGACGAGGCCCACTACCAAGGACTGTGGCCTTCTCCGTGGCCGACGTGAGTAAGACATTTAAGCATGTTAACCCCCGCAAGGCTGCCGGCACAGACGGCATCCCTAGCCGCGTCCTCAGAGCATGCGCAGACCAGCTGGCTGGTGTATTTACGGACATATTCAATCTTCCCCTTTCCCAGTCTGCTGTTCCCACATGCTTCAAGATGGCCACCATTGTTCCTGTACCCAAGAAAGCAAAGGTAACTGAACTAAATGACTATCGCCCCGTAGCACTCACCTCTGTCATCATGAAGTGCTTTGAGAGACTAGTCAAGGATCATATCACCTCTACCTTACCTGTCACCCTAGACCCACTTCAATTTGCTTACCACCCCAATAGATCCACAGACGATGCAATTGCCATCACACTGCACACTGCCCTATCCCATCTGGACAAGAGGAATACCTATGTAAGAATGCTGTTCATTGACTATAGCTCAGCATTCAACACCATAGTACCCTCCAAGCTCATCATTAAGCTCGAGGCCCTGGGTCTGAACCCCGCCCTGTGCAACTGGGTCCTGGACTTCCTGACAGGCCGCCCCCAGGTGATGAAGGTAGGAAACAACATCTCCACTTCGCTGATCCTCTACACTGGGGCCCCACAAGGGTGTGTGCTCAGCCCCCTCCTGCACTCCCTGTTCACCCATGACTGAGTGGCCAAGCACGCCTCCAACTCAATCATCAAGTTTGCAGACGACACAACAGTAGTAGGCTTGATTACCAACAATGACGAGACCGCCTACAGGGAGGAGGTGAGGGCTCTGGGAGTGTGGTGCCAGGAAAATAACCTCTCACTCAACATCAACAAAACAAAGGAGATGATCGTGGACTTCAGGAAACAGCAGAGGGTGCATCCCCTATCCACATTGACAGGACCGCAGTGGAGAAGGCGGAAAGCTTCAAGTTCCTTGGCGTACACATCACTGACAAACTGAAATGGTCCACCCACGCAGACAGTGTGGTGAAGAAGGCGCAACAGAGCCTCTTCAACCTCAGGAGGCTGAAGAAATTTGGCTTGGCACCTAAAACCCTCACAAACTTTTACAAATGCACTGTCGGGCTGTATCACCACCTGGTACGGCAACTGCACCGCCCGCAACCGCAGGGCTCTACAGAGGGTGGTGCGGTCTGCCGAACGCATTACCGGGGGCAAACTACCCACCCTCCAAGACACCTACAGCACCCGATGTCACAGGAAGGCCAAAAAGATCATCAAGGACATCAACCACCTGAGCCACTGCCTGTTCACCCCGCTATCATCCAGAAGGCGAGGTCAGTACAGGTGCATCAAAGCTGGGACCGAGAGAATGAAAAACAGCTTCTATCTCAAGGCCATCAGACTGTTAAATAGCCATCACTAGCACATTAGAGGCTGCTGCTGCCTATTGAAATCACTGGCCACTTTAAGAAATGGAACACCAGTCACTTTAATAATGTTTACATATCTTGCACTACTCATCTCATATGTATATACTGTATTCTATTCTATAATATTCTACTGTATCTTAGTCCATGCCGCTCTGTCATTGCTTGTCCATATTTGTATATATTCTTAAATTCCATTCCTTACTAGATTTGTGTGTATTGGGTATATGTTGTGAAATTGTTAGATATTACTTGTTAGATATTACTGCACTGTCGGAGCTAGAAGCACAAGCATTTCACTACACCCGCAATTATATCTGCTAAACACGTGTATGTGACAAATACGATTTGATTTGATTTGATGTCGTAATGCTGCTCTATTTCTTTTACATTTATGAATACTGCTGAGAGAGAACATTCTATAGTGTCTCAGATCCTTCAGCTCACCGTGAACTACTGCCCATGTCTTTCTTTTCCCTTAAAGCTCACCTTTTCCCTCTCCCTCCCCTCCTTTCTCCTTCCCGCCTTCCTTCCTGACCCTTCTTTCATACCCTTCTTCCTACCCAACCCTCCTGTAGATGCATTACCTGGGCTGATGTTGTTCTCTTTGTAGTGGCCCAGGTGGTCGGAGTCCCTGGACAGCATTGAGCACAAGCTGTGCTTGTTGCGGATGCAGAGGAGGACTGTGGCCCGCTCCAGCACCAAGTGTTTGAGCCACTGGGGCACGTGGGGTTGCAGATCCTGCTTATGCACCAGACGCACTATCAACACTGTCTCTGTCAGGCTGATCACCAACAGGGCCATGCACACTACAAAGTAGACACCTAGAGAGAGAAGGAAAGATCGATATTACCTCTGCAACACAAAAAAAAAAAAAAAGCCAACGGTTGCATCCCAAATGGCTCCCTATGTAGTGCACTACTTTTGATCAGGGCCTTTTGACCAGGGCCCCAACAAACAATAGTCCTTCACCACTTCCTCAAGCTTGCAATACCAACCTTAATGACACATCTGACAAATCTGAGCCACTAATTCACCAGCTGCATTTCCAGTGGAGTAAAGTAACTAAGTAAAAATACTTTGAAGTACTACTCAAGTATTTTGGGGGAGGTATCTGTACTTTACTATTTCTATTTTTGACAGCTTTTACTTTTACTCCACTACATGTCTAAAGGAAGATGAACTTTTTACTCCCATACATTTTGCCTGATACCCAAAAGTACTATTTTCATTTCAAATGCTTAGCGGGACAGGAAATTATCCAATTCATGCACTTATCAAGAGAACATGTGGTCATCCCTACTGCCTCTGATCTGACGGACTCACTAAACACAAATGCTTCATTTAAGTGTGCCCCTGGCTATCCGTAAACAAACAAAAACAAGAAAATCATGCCACCTGGATTGCTTAATATAAGGAATTTGAAAGGATTTATAGCATTTACTTTTGATACTTAAGTATATTTAAAACCAAATACTTTTTGACTTTTACTCAAGTTGTATTTGTATTGTCACTTTCACTTGAGTCATTTTCTATTAAAGTTCCAATGCAGCTGTTTTTATCTCAACATCAAATAATTTCTGGTTCACAATTAAGTACCTTACTAACCACGTTTCCATCTGCAGTTTTTATGCGAGTAAAGTCATACCGTAAAAAAAAAATCAGGACAGCTGTGATGGAAACCGGAAGTTTCTGTACCATTGTATAAATGCAGACAGATCATTAGTTTGTTCGACATGGTGGGATCTTGTTGTTGGTCAAATTAATAATGCGAGAAATGGCGGTGGAAACACCTTTATGCGCAAATATTGATATAATAACCATCACATCGAAGTAAATTAGGAGTCACGCGATGATATGGTGTGTGGTCCTCCAACTACGACTCGGGAAACCATGCAGTTTATTAGTCTACAGATTAAATAAGTGATGAACTTCACAGGGGTGGTGAAAGTACACGGTGATGAGCTTGATGCTCATTTCCAATAAATATCAAGGGTCTTATTCTGGTGACATGATGATTGATGCTTGACTGCCATTTGACAAATACAAATATTCTCACTATAATCCATAATAATCTCATCATGTAGACTAGCCTACCCGCACAGCCTAACCGCATTGTATCTGTGAAATGTTGGCTAGAGCGCACGTAAGACCAAAGTCGGCACATTTGCTATTTAACGCAACCGTTTTTTGTGACAAAACTATCAGTTGAGTTGAAAAGGCGATGGAAACACATTGAACTTTCGATTTTTATTCGGTACAAGAAAACGAAAAAGTACATTTTGTGTGCTCTACATCATCACGCGCTGATTTTCATCCACAACAAGTTGGTTTGGCGGAAACACCACTGGCGGGAAAATTTGCATATTTTCTTTATGTGGATTTTTAAATATTTGCATGAAAGTCGGTCGCCAATTGGATGGAAACCTAGCTACTGTGATTGTTTTCAATTAAAATGGTCAAAAAGAAACAAAAATAGCTTCTTAGCTAAGAGCAATTTTTCAAGCGAGAATTTTGCTAGGACTGTCTGGGAGTGGTTTGAGTGGGGAGGGGAAAACAGAAAATTAGCTGTTATTGGCAGAGAGGTTTGGAACTCTCTCTTATTGGTCGATTAACTAATTCACCGCATGGTGATATCACCATGGAAGGCCAAAATGTCCTCCCACCAAAACAGGCTGACATTTCAGGCTTTTCAAACAGCTCTTACACTAAAAGGACATTATCATAATTTTCACAATTGCACAGTTTTATTCCAACCACATAGTGTGGAAATATATATAAAACACAAGAAAATCATGTTTTTGACTGCACTGGGCCTTTAAGACATCTTTGCTTTTACTCAAGTATGACAATTGGGTCCTTTGTCCACCACTGTGCATTTCTCTATCTGACCTATGAGCGGCGTGCCGATGGCGGTGGCGGGCAGTGTGTCAGAGACGATGATGAGGAAGACGGAGTAGCCCAGAAGCAGGGTGATCTTGAAGGACACCCTCTCTCCACTATCTGGAGGGAGGTAGAAGCCCACCAGGTCCATCACCATCAGGAAGATGCTTGGCAGCAGCAGGTTCACAGTGTAGAACAGAGGTCTGCGTCGGATCACCACCTGATGACGTTCATCATGAAGATCATCATGAATAGAGCAGTAATTAACAGCAATTAGTCATGAATAGGTAGGTACGCACTTCCACATCTATAGTAGTTACAGATATCTGGCAGAACAAGGTTTTGATGGTAGACAACAATATACCCACAGATTCTAGCAATGACCCTGAAAGTGAGGTGGGAGTGCACTCTCTATCACACTTTGACCTATAGATCCTCACTCATATACGTTTGTTAATTTTCAGATTTTTTTTATTTGTGTGACGCATAAGAAAAACAGCCATTCTCAATACATATTTAATGTAGCTCAAGACGTAATGGGTTCTAATAAAGCCTTGCAGTGCAGGTCAAAGTAAAGATCTTATATCTTCATATATTTCTATATTTGATATATTATAATAATAATATGCCATTTAGCAGACGCTTTTATCCAAAGCGACTTACAGTCATGTGTGCATACATTTTTACGTATAGGTGGTCCCGGGGATCGAACCCACTACCCTGGCGTTACAAGCGCCATGCTCTACCAATTGAGCTACAGAGGACCACTAGTATATCTTCTTACTGAAGGTCTTGCCTTTCTGTCAGGTTCAGTTGGCTTTGAATAAATGAATTAAGCTAAGGTATTGTGTACATGCACAGAGGTGTTGAGGGGGTTTTCAATGATTGAATTGGACATGATTGTATACAGTAATTGAAAAGTCTACCATACTGCATATCATTTTAACAGGTGTAGATGTAAATTGATGTGGTGATCTTCGCCAACCCATTATTGTGCTCTTTTAACTATTGCCATTTACTTAATCATCATGCATAGGGTTGCAAAATTCCGTTAACTTTCCCCAAATTCCCAGAAATCCTGATTGGAAGATTCCTGGAATCAGGAGGGAATAAGCACAAAAAACAGGATTTCTGGAAAACCTGGGAATTTTGGGAACATTTTTTGCAACCAGAATTTTGAAAACCTAACCATTCTTCTACTTGACTAGGTCAGTCATTGCCAAATGATATCTTTCCATAACCTGTCCTGAATACATAAATAAAAAGTAATTAATGATTATGTTATGCATACTCACATTGAACTTCATCTCTGCATAGGAGTCAATGTTGTCCAGACTGAAGCGTTTATATTTGGACAGGACGTGTAGCAGCTCCCACTCCCCCTGGTTCATGAAGACACTCTTATCCACTTTGAGTTCCTCTGCGCTCCTCATCAGCTTGAGATCGATGTCATTAACTACAGACACGGAGGAAACAGAGATCAGTGGGTTCAGATCAATGTAAATTATGTAAATGACCATTATCAACTGTACTCTGCCACAGATAATTTATTTGTTTTTTAGCGGGGTGAAAATGGTGTGTAGCATCTGGCACTGATGGCATAGAATACATTTGTATTGAGGTTATTTTGAAACAAAAGTAGAACACAAATTACATCTGCATTTTCTAATTCCAGAAACTATCAAGACGGAAGTAACAAAACAATAGAGGACTAAGACTGAGTGAGGGCATGAAAGGGCATTCTTACCCGGTACTTATGTGCAGTGGTGTACAGTGCTTAAGTAAAAATATGTTAAAGTACTACTTAAGTAGTTTTTGGGGTATCTGTACTTTACTATTTGCATTTTTGACTTTTACTTTTACTTCACTACATTCCTAAAGAAAATAATGTACTTTTTACTCCATACATTTCCCTGACACCCAAAAGTGTTGGAGTGTGCCCCTTGCTATATGTACATTTAAAAAACAAGAACATTGTGCTGTCTGGTTTGCTTAATATAAGGAATTTGAAATGATATATACTTTTACTTTTGATACTTAAGTATATTTAAAACCAAATACTTTGTATTTTAATCAAGTAGTATTTTACTGGGTGACATTCACTTTTACTTGAGTCATTTTCTATTAAGATATCTTTACTTTTACTCAAGTATGACAATTGGGTACTTTTTCCACCACTGCTATATTTGCAGTTGAAAAGCCTTACCCCACATGCAAATGACTATACAACTAAATAAGACATGTCTTACGGGTATGGAGCCAGCTCTGAAAGGTCAGGCTGCAGTTCTGGACGTCGAAGGGGAAGTTGTAGATGTTGAGAGTGCAGGCAGTCACCACCTGGATAGGCTTGTAGTTGCGCACCAGTCCATAATGGGTCACGTACACATAGGGAATGTCAGGAGACTTCCCGACATCCACACTGAGAGATTACGAAACACAACAACTCAAAGCAAAGATATGCGATAAATATGTTTGTAGCTGATTCGGACAACTAATATTTTAGCGTAGGCTAACGCTAACTTTACACTTGCCTTTACACTTGACTTTAGTAATGCTTTATCAAAGTATCCAATTTTGTCAGTTTACATTTGCAGATAAATTATACTATTTTATGAATAATTTTATTTGACTAAAATGAGGTTATCTGTATGGCCTCAAATGCATTGGCCTACCCCCACAACAACGAAACACTGTAGGCTACTTACAACTCGTTAATTAGTATGTCAGGCACCCACACATTCGCAGTCGGTATGGACATTTGATTCACATCATCAAAGTCCTCTGGGTTCCATACCAAGAATTCATCTGTCCATTCCTGATACAGACATATAGCATAAGTTCCTGATACAGAGTTATAGCATAAGCGCAATAAGCATGGTCTAGCATTAATAATGAATTATTCAATTAATAATAGGTATTGTATAAAGGCGTATAACTAGTTCCTCTGATATGATGTTTGATAAATGTCCAAAGGGGAGGGATATACAATGTTCTACTGTAGTTTTTCCAAGTTTTATGAATGTTTTAAATGCTTGGAAACTTTTTTTCAACAAAATCAATTAGTTGTTTAAATAGTTATTTTACTAGTACAAATAGTTATGTCTTACCTGCCTGTACCATACATATGTTGTCAGAACCTGGTTCTTCTCATCCTGTTGTAACACACAGCATACAGAGGAAATAGTGAAGATCAACATATGCTACACACTATTATCTCAGTATACTAAACTCTTCTACTATGTGATTTCTACTACATACCACACTGAGGATAGAGTACACCATAAGGTCGATGGCCACCATTGTGCAATTTCGCCAGTTGCGCACGGGTCGCACACCCTTCTTGTACCCAGCACTCAAGTACTCGGAGAGACGTACCAAGGTGGCATTGGCAAAGCGTCCGGTATTATTGCTCAGTTTTTTGACTAAAACAGGTCAAACACATTGTTACAACATACTGATTCAACATAATGCTATCCACTAAAATGCAACATCTTGAGGGTTATAAAATTATCATTTTTAAATCTAGCGTTAGGCTGTGGCGTTTGCTATATTCTATAGGCTATCTGGAATTATTTACCTGTGCAGGCTCGCGCGGTGCCTTGTATCAGAAGCAAGACCAGCGCTGTCCAGAGTGCTGAAACTCTCATTGTGCACAAAGTTTCACTTCTCCGCCTTAAGCTTGGCAATAATGAGCAACACTCAGCTTTGAGATACAGCGGTCAACTGGCGCCGCCCGAGACCCATATTCAGGATTTTCGACTGTAGCCTAATGTCTACTGTATCATATATTAGTGAAATTATGTTTCCTGCATTCTGGATGAGGCTGGTTTAGCCAGCTGATGTAACTATGAATATGAGGGTGTGTCCATCGGGAATTTGATGATGGGGATTGGAAGCAGTGGAGGTTATGTCATCACCTGCCCTGAGTAGATAACTCAGAGCAATCATACTATTTACAGTATCTGATCGTGTAGCCAGATGTCTCTGTCTGGATCAAGTTTCATGTGGGATTTTGGCATTTTTCCTCCAACTGAATACTCAATGTCTTCAATACTGTGTGAAAATGATTTATCTCTATAAAATTCCAAACACAGTATGATGTAGGCCAAGTTTATGATCTAGTTGTATGTAGCCTACAACTGCATTAAGAAATTGATGTCCTGAACATAAAGATGAGCATAGGCCTATTTTCTCTTGAGCTTGGTTTTCAACATTGGCGTATGGGAGTTCAAGTGCAGATTGGTCTTCTCCTCTCTCACTAACAAGATCAAACGGACATTTGATACTGATCTTAGATATTATTTTGTTCATTAAGTTAGCCTATCATTTCAATCAGTTGATATCTTAAACTGTGTATGTTGGGGAAATATGTACTGTAAGCTATCAAAAATAAATAAAGAGAGTCACACACTATATACACTACCTGTCAAAAGTTTTAGAACACCTACTCATTAAAGGGTTTTTCTTTATTTTTACTATTTTCTACATTGTAGAATAATAGTGAAGACATCAAAACTACGAAATAACACATATAGAATCATGTAGCAAACAAAAAAGTGTTAAACAAATCAAAATATATTTTCTATTTGAGATTCTTCAAATAGCCACCCTTTGCCTTGATGACAGCTTTGCACACTCTTGGCATTCTCTCAACCAGCTTCACCTGGAATGCTTTTCCAACAGTCTTGAAGGAGTTCCCACATATGCTGAGCACTTGTTGGCTGCTTTTCCTTCACTCTGCGGTCCGACTCATCCCAAACCATCTCAATTTGGTTGAGGTCGGGGGATTGTGGAGGCCAAGTCATCTGATGCAGCACTCCATCACTCTCCTTCTTGGTAAAATAGCCCTTACAAAATATATTTTGATTTGTTTAACACTTTTTTGTTTACTACATGATTCCATATGTGTTATTTCATAGTTTTGATGTCTTCACTATTATTCTACAATATAGAAAATAGTTTTTAAAAAAATAAAGAAAAACCCTTGAATGAGTAGGTGTTATAAAACTTTTGACTGGTAGTATACATATATATATAAACTCTGGGTAAAACACCAATGTTTCGGCATCACTGTACCTTCTTCAGGGTAATGACATTATACTCAATAATTTTCTCTGGGTGTGCGCCAGCTCATCCTTTTTATTAGGGGAAATATGTACTGAAATCTACAATAACATTGAATTTATGACTTTTATTATGTGATTGGACGAGATAAGACTATTGAAAAATCATGTCCATTTATGACACACACAAAAACACTTGAAAATATGTAGTCTCTTTTTTATTAAGGATTAACAATGCAGGCTATGTTAGAAGCATACAGGTGTATTAAGAGCAAATCAGCCATTTTCGTGGATATAACCTTTTACTCACTGTACTGGCTGGAGGCTTTGATAAGATTCCACAACATCTATATCCCTGTATAACACTAGCTAAAAACAGGATACACAATCAAACCAAGAGCCACAGTTGATGTTAAAAAAACGTGCAACACGACTTGCTTGATATGATGGGGAATAAGAAGTTACATCACAAATATGAATGTACAACATAACATTACAGCGAACAATAACCACTATTCATTTCTCTCCTCAAGTCAGAGGTGGCCATACAACCGGTTGTAATGTGATCTGCTCAAAGAATGTCTGCTGTTCAAGTGAAAATTATATTTACAAAGATTGTTCCCAGCCAAAGGTTTTATGAGTAGCTCATGTATCTTTTTTATGACTATCAGTGAGCCAACAGGGAATTCAGTTGCCTAAGCTAGGCTTTGAATGTGCTTTATTGATTTGGTACAAGTTTCAGGGGAGCATGGTGATTCAAGTTAATGTAGAATAACATCACATTGATGTTACGGAATGTGCCCGGAGAATAGGAGTAAGATATATTTTTATGAAGATCTTCAGTTGAAGAAACACATCAGAAGGAATATGTTAATCAGCCCATATTGATTTACGGGGACCATCTTCCAATTGTACATGGGGATACAGTGTTCACTCAATAGCTTCTAGCTACAGTATCAAAAGAAAGAGAGAGAAAAGGGATTGCGTCGCCCACATCAATAACCCTTAACAGACTTTTAACATTTGATTACAGCAAAATAAATACTTTTTTCTCCTCATGCCAATAACATTTGAACAACAATTCCTCTTCACTCCTCATGCAGAGCTCCAGCTGGCCCACAGTAGCAGCAGAGTGCTGGTGTAGACGACCAGGATAAGCAGGTAGACTCGGAACAGGAGGAGGTCCACCTTGCAGCACAGGGCCACCCAGTCAGCCTGGGCAGAATCGTCACTCTCCCCCTCCTGCAGGTAGAGCCGCAGGGCCACCACCTCCTGGAGCAGCCTCTCCAGCCGTGGAGCACTCTCCTGGGGCTCGCTCAGGGACAGCAGGTCCTCCTCTGGAGCCAGGTCAAACTCATAGCCTGGAGGGACAACATGAACTGTGGGGTGATGATGTGGTTGGACAAATGAATGTCCAAAGATAATATATTTTGTTGCTACATCTTATCAAGGTAAGTGATTAGGTGTATGTGTAGACATACTGTAAAGGTGTTTCATCTTTATGATTGATTTGATGTTAACACAGAGGAAGATAGAGATGTTGTCAACATGTAAACATGTCAGAGCTGGCCATTACAAATTAAAGAGAATAAGAAATCTGAGGTAAATAAATTGGTGGTAAGTTAGGAAAACAACCACCAGCTAAGCTTTTGTTTCTCATACCTAGTCACTCTCATGTCCTATGACCTAGAAATACAAAGCTTCTCAACAACACAGCCCCCCTCTCACCCCCACACTGATCCACGTCAACCAGTGTTTTGACAGAGGTGAAGTTGCTCTCGAGGAAGGTCTGGCTGGACGAGCCGTACTTGTCGAGGAGGCAGGCGGACACTGACATCTCCTTGACCTCCTTCTCGTTGTGGTGGAGGAGCTTCACCACGAAGATGGAGATGGATAGATTCAGCACCAGCAGCGCCATGCACACCGCAAAGAACGCACCTGTAGGATGGAGGACACCAAACATCAACAACACCTGTTAGAAAAGGACACATCTTCATTATGTCTTCATAAATATGTCTCAACACATTTCACAAAGCATTGGCCATGGCTGGGTATGAATGGCATGCTTAGTGTGTCAAACAATATTAGAGAAAGTTCAAAACAAAGATGAGGAAAGGAGCTGATGTAGGATACCTATGAGTGGTGTTCTGATGGTGGTGGCAGGCATCTCGTTCATCAGGTTGACTCTGAAAACAGTATAGCCTAGGAGGATGCTGGTCTTAAAGGTGATGCGCGTGCCACTGTTGGGCGGCAGGTAGAAGCTGATGATGTCCACCAGCATGAGGAAGATGCTGGGAATGAGCAGACTCACCACGTACAGCAGGGGGCGCCGGCGGATCAACACCTGACCAGTGGGGGAGTGAGAGAGCAAGATGGAGAGAGAGCGTGGGAAAGAGAGAGAGGGAAAGTGAGAGAGACAGAAAGAGAGAGTTTGACTTTGATTAATATGAACTCACTTTCCTCAACTGAACCCACAAGAAAACCCTATTCCATAGTATTATCCTCCTATTCTCCTCCAGTGCCCAAAAACACACAAATCCCATCAACAACCGCTTTTACAATGATCCATAGTGTAAAGGTAACCCAACGAGCCCTGCTGGATAGACACTCCATCATTAAGTGCCCTCCTGAGCTGAATGTAGAACAGCAGCCCTGCCTATCCTTGCAGACCCACCTGCGCTGGGCCCAGAGCCCATTTTTCCGGCAGAACAAGGTGGCCATTGATCAGCCGCCACAGAGACAGCCTCATTATTGTGCCTCTCTCTCTCAGCATGCTGGACGCGCCTCAGCCTCATCTATTAGCATTAGCGCTTAATCCCGTCCGTGAAGTACTGGCTGATCCCTTTAACTTCCTCACAGCAGGAGGACCAGGAGGAGGGGATGGCTAAAAAACTACTGTCGATACTCAATCTGCTTTAGTTGTCATTGTACAGTCACATTCTCCCTACAAGAGAAGTGTGTACTTTTTTGTTGCATCGACATCAAACCATATAGAAAATCCCACTATCACACCTATTCACATATTCCATATTTACTGACTGACTGGATATGCATTGCTGTATAAGTGGATAAAGATGGCAGTAGACATATAGGTCATATTTGTATTCCTTCAAAATTACCTTCCTTCAAATCAAGTATCTAAAGGGAAACAAAGAGATATCTGGTAAACAGTAGGCACACACATTGAACTGGATGTGGGCATAGTCTCTGTTGTCCAGGCGAAGCTGCCAGTAGCGGGAGGGCACAGACAACAGCTCCCACTCGCCATCGTCCATAAACGACTTCTGATCATTGGCGATCTCCTCCGCACTCCTCCACAGAGTCAGGTTCACCTCACTCACTGCATACACGATGGTAAAGGTCAAGGGACAGAGTTTATTAAGCCTTAATGACACTCAGTCAATATGACCTG